>NW_027205048.1:15294720-15962961 GCF_024711535.1 Dipodomys merriami | reverse complement strand
CTTCTGATATGTGACCCTTCATCAAATGCCAAGAAATCACCGCAGGCAGGCTGCAAGACGGGAAGAGCATTATTCAATTTTATTTGCCTTCAAGTTTCCTATGTCTTCTGCATAATCATTCTACTTGCAAATTCAACCTTCCTGTACCTCTCAAGACCTCAGTGTGACGGAGAAGATGCTGCCATTTCTCACTATTAGACAAACTCCAACTCAGAAATGAGTAGGTCCTATGCTATCATGCTTAGGAATCCCAGTTTTTGTTTTTTAATTTGGCTTTCTATTTTCACACTGTTGTACAAAAATTCCATTGCTGACGACCACAGCGCAAAGGTAAAAAGGACCTTTGGGATTCCTAAGCTATCTATCCAACCCCTGGCACTCAAAAGACTAAATCCTTCAACTCATTCCAGACTAACCCCCAGGTCCACGAACAGAAACAAATCTTTTCAATCTGATGCACTACGCACTGGACATAGTTGGTGACACCCTGCACTGGGTGCCAGCAATCTGGAACAAGAAAAGAGGAGGCTGTCTTACAGCCCTCGATGCCATTGCTCTGGCTGCTACAGGGAAGAAATAAGCCAGCGCTCCTCAGCAGGCCCTGCTTTGGGCTCACGGCCTCCTGCCGGCTTCCAGGCAGGAAGCACTGGACACATTCCCATGCCCACCGTGCGCACATATCGTCACCAACACAAACAGGAAAGAAATGTCAGTTTATACTTAGAAAACACAATTACACGGGTCCTGTTGTGACAAATTATTATTTTCTTTCTCCTCCTCATGAGTTATTTTCTATATTACTGGGGGTTAAACTTAGGGACTCAAACTTTCACTTGGATTTTTCACTCAAGTCTGGCACTCTACCACTTGAGCCACATTTCCACTTCCAACTTTTTACTGATTAATTGGAGATAAGAATCAAAGGACTTCTTTGCCTAAGCTGGTTCCAAATTGCAATCCTCAGGTCTCAGCCTCCTATGTAGCTAGGATAAAGGTAGAACCCACCAGCACTCTGTGTGTGTGTGTGTGTGTGTGTGTGTGTGTGTGTGTGTGTGTGTGTGTGTGTGTGTGTGTGTGTGTGTGTGTGTGTGTGTGTGTGTGTGCACATCTATAGTATATATATACATATATATACACACATACATAGTATATATAATAGATTTTACATATAGCAACTTAACAAATAGTATATACACACAGAGCGACAGAGAGAGAGAGAATAGATTTTACATATGGTAACTTAATAAACAGTATATTGCCAAAGTAGAAATGGCAGTTTTTCTGCTTCCAGTTTAATGAATATAACCTTTCCTTTCTATTCAAAATTTTAGAAAGAAAATGAAATCTTTTCTTTCTCTTCAACATTCTACCATTTTGAATCACAGGGAATTTTCAGTGTATTCTTTACCCTGACTTCAGCACTGTAGTTCATATTTTCATTCCAGTGAGTGAAGCCATGGTGAATGCGTTTATGTGTATAACTGTTTGCAGTGAATCTCCAGTGTAGAAGACTGAAGTTGACCCAGCAGGAACGTCCAGGCCCATACGCTTGCCATCTTCCACACAGCCTACCGCTGCTGCACTCGGTCCCTTCCCCCCTGGGTGAGCCCAGGGCCAGAACGCGGGCAGGAACCAGTTTGACTCTGGTGACATAATGAACACCATGCTTGCCTCTACACACAAGGAAATCGTGATGAACTAAAAAGGAAGTGAATGGGCCTAGGCTATTAAAAATGCCACATCCTAACAAAACACAATGCATTTTTACAAGCACGAATGCCTATTAGCAGCTCATACCTGATGCCCTTCTATGGACAGACTCCCCTGATGGGTGGAGTGATTTTCCCATTTTTCCTGCAAATCTACACTATAAAGTTAAATGTTATCAGAAACAAGAGAGATGTGTCCGTGGGGTCCTAGCACTTGGGAGGCTAAGGCAGGAAACGAGAGTTTGAGAGTTTGAGCCAGCCTGGACCACACAGCGAGATCTTGTGTCAAACAATAGACAAATGAAATACTGAGAACAGAATCCGTTTCTACATTATGAGACCACAGGGGAATCTGTGGATAATGTGAGGAAGATCATTTGACTCCAATTTAAAAACTGACCTGCAGTTCAGAAACCAATGTTTAGTCTGGTATTGGTGGTTCATGTCTGTAATCCTAGCTACTCAGGAGGCTGAGAGCTGAGATCACAGTTCAAAGTCAACCTAGGCAGAAAATCTATGACTCTTGCTCCAAATAACCAATAAAAAAGCTATGGCTCAAGGGGTCGAGCCCTAGCCTTGAGCAAAAAAGCATGGGTGCAGTGCCCAGGCCCTGAGTTCAAGTGTCACACACTGGCGCACGCACGCTCATACACACACACGCACGCGCGCACGCACGCACACACACACACACACTAAACCAATGCTCTAAAACATGAAGTCTCACACAAGTGGTATACAACATACTTCTGTAGTTCCTCCACGCTTAACCCAGGAGACAACGAATACCATCACAATGATGCATGTAGTATTATCAGAGGTGTGCAAACAGCGAAATGGGGAATAGGTGTGTGTCCCAGCATGGGGCTCAAACTCATACCCTTCTGCTTTAGCTTGGCTTATTTTGTTCAAAGGTAGCACTCTACCATGTGAGAAACACCTCCACTTCTGGCTTTTTGCTGGCCAACTGGAGGTAAGAGTCTACTAGATTTTTTTCCACCCACGTGGGCTTCAACCTATGATCCTCAGATCTCAGCCTCCTGAGTAGCTAGGATTACAAGCGTGAGCTACCAGCATCCAGCTACACAATTGCCTTTTCACAGGCCAATGGTAAGCAAAAGTCTTGACTACAAGTAAGCATTGCAAATTCTGACATGTGTCAAAGCAGCATCTGTCAGCTTCCCTGGCTGTTCCCGAGGTTCCATCATAGCCATGTTCCCCTCTGTTCCCGCCATGTTCCCGCTTAGACATGCAGAGACCCTATCCACTGGGCTCTCCCTTCCCCCCCAGCAGGGCTTGTCAGGGGAATGCAGGTCACCTAGTTAAGTCAGAATTTCAGATAAGCAATAAGTGTTTTAGTACAAATCACCTCAGGTATTACAGGAGACATACTGCTATTCAAATTAGTTGCTTTTCATCTGGGTGTCCTATATTTAGCTGTGAGGGGTGACAGCCCCCGTGTGGTTAGGCCACGGCCCCCGTGAGGTCACGTCACGCTCGCCCACGCACAGCGGGAGCAGCTGTGGCATGCCCTCCACCCCACTCTGCTGAGCAGCCCCACTTCCTCTTTTTTCTTTTCTTTTTTTTTTGCGGGGGGTGAGGGGTCTGGTCGTGGGGCCTGAACTCTGGGTCTGGGCGCTGTCCCTCAACTCTTCAGCTCTAGGCTAGCGCTCTACCACTTGAGCCACAGTGCCACTTCCGGCTTTTTTCCTGCTTATGTGGTGCTGAGGAATCGAACCTAGGGCCTCAGGCATGCAAGGCAAGTGCTCTACCACTGAGCCACCTTCCCAGCCCCCCAGTTCCTCTTCTTCCCTTCTTCACATGATCTTGCAAACACTAAGCTGCTATATGATGGAGCATCATATCAGCAGAGAATGTCACCCATCCGTCACCCAGGAAAACACAACACTACCACAGGAGCTGAGAAATGCTTCACCAGGAGAAGTCTATACACGTTTTCCCATGATTGTTCTTGAGTGTGTGTGTGTGTGTGTGTGTGTGTGTGTGTGTGTGTGTATCTCCTAAGATTATGCAATGGGCTGAAGATCGGAGGTGTGAAGATAAATCACAAACACTGAGATCTTAATTCCTGAGGATGGGACCATGACAGCCAGGGGTGTATGGGTGATAGCCATTTGACCCCTGCTCTGGGGGTGGACTAAAGCCATGCACCAAGCAAGGTGGCTAGGTGTAAGCATGAAGCTGGAGAAAGAGAACTCCTCAGAGAGCTCATACTTGGCACGGGAAAGACACAGGCTGCAACGATGGCATACGAAGATGTTGCCAAAATCAGCGTGATGCCCTAGACAGCCAGTCCTCCAACACAAAAACAAGGCTGGTGGTTGTTTACGGCAGAGAAAGGGGAAAACGGGAAGCTGTCCTGTGACGGACACAGAACTTCAGTATTGCAAGATGGCAAGAGTCCTGGAGACTAGTTGCACAAAAATGTGAATATATCGAACACTACTTCTCTACATACTTAAAAATGGTTAAGATGAAGCCTGTGATCCTATTCAAGAGGCTAAAATCTGAGGATCACTGTTTGAAGCAAGCCTGGGCAGGAAAATTCATGGCCCTGCATTTAAGTCCTTATTCAGGCACAAAAAATGAAAAAGAGAGGGGGGGAATGGAAGGAAGGAAGGAAGGAAGGGAGAGAGGGAGAGAGAGAGGGAGGGAGGGAGGGAGGGAGGGAGGGAGGGAGGGAAGGATGGGGGAAAGGAGGGACAGAAAAGGGGGGGAGTGAGCTGGCCAAAGGGGCTCCTGTCTGGTAAAGGCAGGATCAAGGCCATTATAATAGAGGCTTGGGGAACATGTGCCTCACTTGCGCTCTGCCCTCTGCCCTCTGCCCCAGGAAGGTAACATCCCACTTGCAGAGCATGCAGCCATTAGGCACCACCTTGGAAGCTAATGGCAGAGTTTAGTAGACAAGGAAACCTCTTCACAACTTGATGTTGGATTTCCAGCCAAGGGCAAACTCTGAGAAATCAAGTTTCTATTCTTTTTAAATCACTTAGTCCACTGCCATTTAAAAAATATCCTCCCATCCACCACCTCCGAGCAGGAAAATAGATACCCTGCTGTGCAAAACTTTTATGACTTGGCGATTCCATTTTGAAGCAAAGTTTTCTAATGTCAATAACAGAAAAGGGAAGTTCGGAGCTTGTGTTCAGACACAGTAATATTTTTAATTGTGCCATCTCATGTAATACTGCATATTCAGTCAAATTGCGGTTATACTTCTATAAAAGAAATCCTGTTCACATAGTCTAAGTAGGATTTTCTTCCACTAATGAGAAAAATACTATCCTCTGAGATCAATGAGAATAATTCGGTAAACTTTAAATGAAAATGGCTTCCACAGGGCTGTTTTTCTGTACTAGCAGCATGGAAGCAAGATTTCCCCTTTCAGGTGTAGGAGCACACTGATATGTTCAGATGGACAGCGCAGGGTTATCGGTCAAGTGAACTCGAACGTTAAGAAACTGGAATAATCTTCAAAGCCATCCCTTCCACGCTCTTCCTGCCGTGGGGTCTGAAATTCGCAGCCCTCAGAGGCTGTGGGATGGCCAGGACCCTGCCCACACCGCGGCCCCTCACTGTCTGGTTCTTACCACCTTGGTTCCCAGAGAAGTAGCACATTATCAGTTTAGGAGAATTATGGTCCATGCACAGTATCACTAATGAAATAAAACCCTGCGTGAGACCACTTAAACCGCTTATGCCGTGCACTTTCAAAGAAGTTATGGGCAGAATCCAATTAAAACCCCAGTTTTCATCTGCTAAACAAGAAATCAAGGGCAAAGCGACCGGAGGGGAGAAGGCGGCACTCACAGGTGTCCTACTGGCAAAGACACTGGCCCTGGCTAACGTCCTGGGTCATGTGACGGTGAGAGATGTTTCTGTTCTTCCTGTGGCCCTCGGCTGTAATGTCACTCCAGGAGGACAGGGAAGAAGAGTACTGGGCACAGTACTGAATGTGCAATGCTTAGACACAGCACTTGTCAAATAGTAGGTATAGCAGACAGGTTGGGAGCAATGGCTCATGCCTGTAATCCTAGCATCTCTAAAGCACTGAGACTTCCTTTAGATGAAAACCTCTCCAGGGCTGGGAAGTTGGCTCAGTGGTAGAGTGAGTGCTTACCTCGCATGCATGAGGCCCTGGGTTTGATTCCTCAGCACCACATAAGCAGAAAAAAAAAAAAAAAGCCAGAAGTGGCACTGTGGCTCAAGTGGTAGAGTGCTAGCCTTGAGCTGAAGAACTGAGGGACAGCACCCAAGCCCAGAGTTCAGACCCCACGACCGGACACCCCCCCCCCAAAAAAAAAACCTCTATAGGTGAATCAAAGAACCAGGAAATTGTCATAGCAGTGAGATGCAGGAAATCAGCATGGAAACAAAAGCAGGACTCTCTATCCTTTTTGTTTGGGAAGGTGGACAGAGAGTAAGAATAAGTGAATCAGTTGTTGTCCCAACACCAGAGGACTAAGAACCTTCTAGAGCCTTGGCCACAGAAAGATAAAGCCATGGGCTTGACCAATTTCATCCTTTTTCGAGAAAAGTCTTAAGAGCTACCTAGAACAATGAGACCTTGAATTGCAAGGCACCCAGGACCATGAAGGAGAGGCCCTGGCAAGCAGGTGATTGGAAAACAAAACAAGACACGTTGGAGCCAGAAGCAGGGCCGCATGCAGCGGCTGTTCGTGGGCCACAGGCTTCGCCTACTCACGGCTCCTCACTTCCCATGGAAACACATTCTCGCCTTCAGTGTGGATGACATCGCACCCTAAAAACCCCCTCAGGCATGCATAAGCACAGAACAACGTGTAAAAGCTGACATGGAACCCACCTTGTCACACTGTAGTTTAGCAGCAATTTGCTCCCAAAACCATGCTTTGTAATAGTGAGAACAAAGACTAAAATGATTCTTGAAATAATTCATCATTTTCCCAAGCAGCCACAAAATCAAAGGCCCCAAAGAAAGTTCTAAGGAATCAGCCAATCTGAATTAAAGAAACCTCAGAGTCTTGAAAGGAAGGAATGTAATCAAATGGTCATACCCTCATTTTTTGGGGGAGAAGGCGAAGGGGTCAGTCATGGGGCTTGAAATCAGGGACTGGACACTGTCCTTGAGCTTTTTTGCTCAAGGCTAGTGTTCTACCACATTGAGCCACAGCTCCACTTCTGAGTTCCTGGTGGTTAATTGGAGATAGGATTTTCATGGACTTTCCCACCAGGGCTGGCTTTGAACAGTGACCCTCCGATCTCAGCTTCTTGAGTAGCTAGGGTTACAGGTGTGAACCACCAACATGGTTGGCTTGTGATAGCTACTTTTTAAAACCTAAGTGAGCTAAGATTTGATTCTGTACAGTAGAGAGAGGGGGAAAAACAGTTTTGGATTTTATAATGCACATGCTCCCCAACTAGCATTGGGACCAACACTGAAAATGTGTTCTCTGTACCTCACCTGCCCTCCCCAGCTGAGCCTGCAGCAGGGTGAGCCCAGCGCTGCCAGGCTGACCCAGGGACTTCCTTGCTGTCTTCGAATAACACTGCAAGAGGAGCATGAAGCAAGTTCCAAGCCTAGGGACAAAAATCGGAGGTAGAGCCAGGAGCTGGTGGCTCTCACCAGGAATCCTGCCTACTCAGGAAGCTGAGATCTGAGGATGGGGATCCCAAACCAAGTAGAGAAGGAACGTCCATGAGTCTCTTAGCTCCAATCAACTACCAAAAAGCTGGAAGTAGGGGTGCAGCTCCAGTGGTTAAGCACCTACGTTGAGTGAAAAAGCTAAGGGACAAGGGTTCAAGTTCATATATTAGTACTAGCACGAATGAATGAATGAATAAATGCATGAGTGGAGGTGTTCTTGGTTGTTTTTTGTTTGTTTGTCTGTTTTCTGGTCAGTAGTGGGGCTTGAACTCTGGGCCTGCATTCTGTCCCTCAGCGATTCAGCTCAAGGCTCTACCACTTGGGCCACAACAAAACTTCTGGCTTTTTCTGTTTATGTGGTGCTGAGGAATCGAACCCAGGGCCTCATGCATGCGGGGCAAGCACTCTACCTCTGAGCCCCCTTTCCAGCCCCAGAGGTGTGGATGTGGGATGACTTTCTGTCATTGCAGCAGCGCAGGCTGGGGCTGACGCAGTCTCCTTGTCCAGGGCAGCATTTCCTTCAAGGAAGACGACGAATGTGCCTCAAAGAAATGAGTGGAATTCTCTGCAAATTCAAACCACTCAGTGACAGTAAGGGCTGGGGCGTGAGGGGAGGAGGGGCTGTGGGACGGGTGCAGGCCAGGTCTGTGGGCAGGAGCCCGGGACACAGACGCCACCAGGGGCTGGGCCTGGCCGCTGGCCGCGAGGCACTGCCGTCTCTCTGCAGCAAACACAAGCATTCCTTTCATTACATCTTTTCTGTTTCTTGTTTTTAACTATAGTGACTGAATTTCTCTTCCCTGACCAATGATCCAATCGATAAGGCAATGTCTGCAAAGTTCAGTAATAGAAGCTGGTAAGTGTCAGAGGGAAATAGGAAAAGGATAAAAAGCACAGGACAGTTCTATCTCCTCTACACGGGACCCCACACCCAGACCCCCAAAATCACACACTCTCAAAATTCACACGGGTGGTGCCGTCCGTGAAAGCGGAGAACATGAGAGAGCTGGTGGCTTTGTCAGGCCCGGGAGGACTTGCGGGAGCACTGTCAGAGGATCAGCCAGCGGCATGTGATTCGGAGAAGTCTGCCTCTTGAAAGTGAGTTTCTGGGCGGCAGCCTGGAACCCTAGCTGGGTCCCCGGTGGCGTGGGGGCCATTCATGGTAGGTCTTCCCTGATAGTTGACACAATGATACCCATCTACCTAGCAAGTTGCGCTTGGCTTTCCTGAGCCATCCATCCCATAATCAGTTCATGGAGCCCCACAGCCCAGCTGGAGCTTCAGGGGATCCATTGACAAGGGTTTCTGTTACTCAGAATGAGTAATTCTGAAGATTGGCCCTATAACACATGCTGATAGATCCAAACACCACCATGTAAACCTGAAAATCGGTGAGGAGGGTGGGTCTCAGTAAACAGTTATAAATAAAATGAAATAACCAATCTAATTAAGGTAAACAATGAAATAAAGCAAAATAGAGATTGTAATGTATTTGAGGCATTCAGCTGTGGCACTCAAGAAATGAGGCACAAGAATATTTTGAGTTCTGGTTTCATTCTTTTGAAGAGACTTAGCATAGTATGTTGCCTCAGAGGGTAAGAATTTGCAATCGATTGCCAAATTGAGGACACTGGGCAATCTTAGAGGGTGGGGTCAGGGGCAAGGGAGGTGGGAGTGAGACTTGAGAAGGAGAGAGACAGAGGGAAGGGAGAGGGGGAGAGAGAAGGGAGGTAGAAGGGGAGAGAGAAGGGAGGGAGGAAAAGGAGAGAAAGGGGGACAGAGATAAAGAGCAGATAGGGTAAAACAGTACAGTACAGGGAAAGGGAAAGAAAGGAGAGGGAGAGAGAGGGAGAAGGGGGGGTGGGGAGAGAGAATCCTAATTAAACTCCATTAACCAGGGCACCAGCCAAGGGGGGTAGAGCAAAGCTTTGGCCTGATCAGTGCCTCCCATACTCTATGTTGCATCTGGCTGCAGTTTAGAGACAGGGCTCGGGCACACTGGAGGATGGAGACCAGGGACAAGGGGGAAACCAACAGCCCTGACCTGACTCCTCAGGACATGCATTTCCTGGCTTCCTGAGCTCAGCGTGAGTTGTGTGAAGGAACGCCAACACGCTCTCCTCCGAGTGTGCGATCTTCTGAAGCACATCCTCCATCCTTCAGAAGAAATCCTCAAGCCCTGGTCCCTTTACAGCCCAGAATGTCTCCTGCCACCTCCTTGGTTCTCCATGGCTTCGGCGGGAGTCATTGGCGGAGACAAGCAGGGGCCACTTCCGAGGCGTCAACGATGCCCGCAGCTCGAGTTGACGGCAGCGGAACGAGGACTTTACAGTAATGGAGCAATAACCACCAAATTTAAGACTTCATAAAAAATTCTGTGCTCTCAGCATGGAGGGCTGACACTGAGAGAAGAAATCTTTCTTTCGGTTTCTTTGTTTTTTGTTTTGTGATTGAGGGGAAAAAAAAACAAAACCCAAAGATGGCCACTGCATTATAGTGAAACCCCACGCAACCCAGAGTGAGAACCCACCCAGAGGCACCACGTCAGGCCTGGGATCTCCTGACTTGGAAAACAGGACATCTGGGAACTGCCAGCTGCAGCCCTATCAAGTGCAGGAAGTTCAGAATGAGATGTGCTAAGCAGAGGGGAGCGAATCTTTCTATTCAGTGTCTGCATGGGTGTGGCCGTAGCAAGAGGATGCAAGCACATGCATGCCACACCTAACTGCCCGGCGGCGGTGGGAAGTACCTAAGTTTGCAGCCATATTCCAGGGAGTACTTACTGACTCGGGTCATCTTCTGGCGCTTTGACTACTGAGGCCCTTTTCAAATCCATCACTGTAACATGAAAGGGAGCTCCGTTCCAGGGGGACAGAAAGAAAAGATTTACCACCCACCTCCCAGGGGACAATGGGATGGCACAGCAGGGGGCAAGGCTGGACACAGCAGGGGAAGCTTTGGGTCTCACTCAGCCCTCACCTTCCCTGAAATGGCATCTTCCAGGCCTGCAAGAGGAGCCCAGCGCCCCCTCCCACCCCTGTCTTCTCCTAGTTCCTCTTTTCAACCTTTAATCTTGTAAGGCACCAGTGCCTCCTGCCTGTAAGCCTAGCTACTTCAGGAGGCTGAGACCTGAGGATCTCCATTCTAAGCCAGTCAGGGAAGGAAGATCTAAGACTCTTGGTTCCAATTAATCAGCAAAAAGCCAGATGCAGAGTTAGGGTTCAAATAATAAAGTGCCAGCTTTGAGCTAAAAGGCCAATTGACAGCACCCAGGTCCTGAGTTCAAGCCCCCAGATTGGCTTGCACACATATGTACACACACACACACACACACACACACACACACACACACACACACACACACACACACTTCAATCTGAAATGAAATCTTCCCATATAGGCCAATACCCGGAGTTTGTTTCCTTTTATGAAAATCCAAGTGAGGTCCTAAAACATCCTCCCTGACACGTACATACACTTGACTTTAACATCCCAGCGGCAAGCTCCGTCTTCCACTTGCCTTTGTTAAACATTCTGTGTCATCTGAAAGGGAAGAAGATGAAACTATCCAGCGTTCTCAAAGATGATGCTGGTAGCTCAAAACCACCACCACCACAACAACAAACAAACAAACAAACAAACAAACAAACAAACTGCCTCTGGACAGCCAAAGGAATGCCAGTGCTCCTCAGCATCACACAGCAGGAAGGTAAATTCAAAGACGCTACCTTCAACTAGACACACAAGAGAAAAGTACAACTAGGTTAAGCTTTTCATGGTCAGATAAACAACAACAACAACAAAAAACCCACTTAAGAGAGCCTGAATCGAGTGACACTTGGTGTGTTAGAGCCCTGCGCACAGCCAGCACTTAGTAATGAATATGGGAGCTCCCTGCACTTAATAATAGGCCACTCTAAGCTACTGCTCTATAAAATAGGCTTATCATATATCCTTGGGGAACATGGCGAAGCACTCATAGAAGACAGAGTACTGAAAAATTCCAACGTGGGGTGAAAACGCAGAGTGACCCATGGAGAATCTGACAACCCTTTTATCACTATTTTGTCATGTTGAAAAAATGATTCCAGGTCATGAAACCATGGCTCTGATAATATTCTAGTATGTAACAAGGAAAAAGGAGCTTTGAACATTGATTCTTCTTTTAGGGGAAAATTCATCTGACTGTAATCGTTCATCATAGTTCGTAGGGTTACAAAAAACAATTATAGAAACTTAACTATTTATCTCAATTGTGTGGAGGCCGTCAAAACAAAAAATTAAAAAGTAAATCAGTCACCATAACAGCTCTCATCTTAAAAGCCTACAGCAAAGCCATTCCATTAGGTCAGGCTGCATGAAGCACTTAAATAAATCAGCCACAGATAAAAATCCAATATAAACAATACATTGCTGACTGGCACTCTGGATTTAGATAGGAGTCAAATACACATACAGGATTCCTTTAAAGGGATTACTGGATTTGGGTTCTAACAGCTTCATAATTCCCATAGTTATCAATGCAAAATTACTCAGGTTTACAATGATAAAAACACTTTGCTAAGCCCAGTGCTTTCCTGTTGTCAATTACTGACCTTTAAAAAAAAAACCAAACTGAAATAGAGTCTCACTAAGTTTTGCCCCAGGTGGGCTCCCACACCAACCAATCATCTCAACCTCTCCTATAATGGGAATTATAGCAGTGTACCACCACAGCTGCCCAAGAACATGAATCCTGATGCATAATTGTCTTTGTCACCCAAATACTAATGGATGAATATCTCCTTGCCTATCCCCCCAGAAGTAGTCCCCGATGGTGC
Source organism: Dipodomys merriami (assembly GCF_024711535.1). Taxonomy (NCBI): domain Eukaryota; kingdom Metazoa; phylum Chordata; class Mammalia; order Rodentia; family Heteromyidae; genus Dipodomys; species Dipodomys merriami. The sequence continues at coordinate 15,950,788 of NW_027205048.1, read as the reverse complement.
TGTTCTGACTACCAAAATCCCAAATGAGGTAGGTTCGGCCTATAGTCCAGCAATGAGAAGCCGAATCTTCCTGTGATGAATCACATGACTTAACTCATTCTAAAAATTGAGAGTCTACCACATACAGTCTCTAAGTCCTGACAACATAAGTCACAAATAAAGGAGGGGACTTGGGAAACTGTTCTGTGAACCAAATCTGGCTACTTCCCAGATTTTTCAAATGAAATTTTACTGGAACTCAGTCACAGATCAGTTCTGTTTCTTTGTTTTTGTAACATATTGTCTATCACTGCTTTCCATCTTTCTCCAGCAGCAGAGATGAGACCCACAAGGCCTCCACAATCGAGAATGAACTCATTAAGACAAGGTTTGCACCCTGTACAGGAAGGAATCTTCCACTCAGCATTTAGGTATATGAGAATTGCCCATGGCCGCAAGGAGAGAAAGAATAAATCTAGATGTTTCCGCAGAGGAAAAAGTGACAGTCTTCCAAAAGTGCTATGGAATCATCCAGGTACAATGTGAAAATGAACAAGGCCAACATATGTCTACTAAAAGCTGGATTGGGTCGGGCATTGGTGGCACATGCCTATAGTTCTAGCTTCTTAGGAGGCTAAGATCTGATGCTCCATTTTAATAAACTCTTATTTAGCAAAACTTTGAAGATACTGTAGACAAGGACTCCTCCCTTATGAAGCATGACCTGCTCCTCAGGTTTTGTGATCCATTAATACTTCAAATTTCTTGATATGGCCCAAACAATGAAAGCAAAGCTCTGTGGAGCTCTGTGCATACGGAACTGTGGTAGCCTCTGCTCCTACCAAGCTCCAATGCCTACTGAAAATGACACCAGAACACAAAGAGGGACATAGTGAACCTGAATTCCAAATCCTGCGAAGACAGTCCGACTTGTGAAGTGTGTCCCGAAAACTGCCACATACATCTCTGGAAACAGTAATATAAGAAAATTCTTGTTCATCTATATAAAAACAGGATAATACTGAATGTAGTAAGTGTATGTGAAAGTCATGTTTTAAGTAATTTTTGACCATCTGAATCCTCCAAGCATAGTGAAAACAGTGGCTATTTGCAGGCAACCCTAATGAAAAGGAATATTGCACAGAGGGAAACCTGTCCATTGTCTTGCAGATAAGCCACAAGTTCATATTTGGAGACAGCTTTACGTAGTTATGTTTGTAAAGCAACTCTTAAACTACCAATTCTGATGTATCCAGATGTAGAGATCGGGCATGCTTGTCAAGAAATAAAGAATAGGAAAGGCTACAGGGGATCTCTGCACTTGATGTGGTACCTAGATATTACTTCTGCATTAATAGAGCTTATTTAAATTTCTCAGCAAGCATTGCCCATGTTCTAACACTTGTCATATGCATCACAGCTCAAGCTGAATTTAAACACTAGTGTCCTGTAAACACTAACAAAGTGTGGAATTGCCCTAAATGAAGTAAAAGCAGTCGGCAGGAAGCTCCACCCATATGTGTACAAGAGGAAGGAGATATCAGCCAGACATATGTCCTACACTCTGTCTGCCCACTTACTCAGCTAGGAGCAGCCATGACCAAAGACATGGGGAGGTAAGAGTCCAACTCCATTCTACAGATCCAATTGCTAGCAAGACACTGTCCTGGTAACAAACCAAATTCACTGGCTTTGCAGAAAGACACACAGACACCCAGGTCTGCCCCTGAAACACGAACCAGGCAGCCACAGGCACAGCCTCCTATGCACACTGAAGTCAGCAGCAGAGAAAGCTCCGGAAGTGAAAATCTTCATTAACACCCAGGGACCAAAAAGGAAAGAGCCAGGGACTTACGAGTCTGCAGGTGAAAACGTCAGCTCTACTATTTTCATGGTGTGAATGAATCACACATCTTATTTTAAGGGACTAGGAAGTATCAGCAGGCATTTCATGTGACAATATTTACTCCACTGGGAAGGGGGATAAAAGTACCATTAAAATGTGTTTCTTCATCTTCATATGTGGATCCAGTGAGCAAAACACATGGTCAGTAGACTCCATCTTTTATTAGGCTGTCCGGACTCACTAGTGCTTACAACTCAAGCAGGCCAACAGAAAGACAATTGTACCTTTTCCCAAAGTGATGAAATCCAATCAGGAGATCTCATTTACAGGGGAGGGAGGGAGGGAGGGAGGGAGGGAGGGAGAGAGAGAGAGAGAGAGAGAGAGAGAGAGAGAGAGAGAGAGAGAGAGAGAGAGAGAGAGAGAGAGAGAGGTCTCTGAACACATGGCAGGTGGCAAGAAGACAAATTATAGGCAATAATGACAGGCTAAACTGACAAGCTAAACTGGCCAATGCAACCATTAAGAACACCACTGATCATGGTAGAGCTTTGATTGACTGATTGCAATTGAATCTTTATTTTAAAAAAAACCCTCCTCCAGGGAATAATTTTCAATATTTGATACATTCTGAATTAAGAAGAAAATCCGGGAAAGCATTCATATTTGATGCATATCCTATGGAACTAAGGGCACTGAGGGTGGGGTGTGTTGGGAGGGATAGGAAGAAGGTGAAGGGCTGTCATTCATCAAGGTGGCTTGTACTCATGCGCTGACATGCAGAATGGTAACCCCTCTGTACAACTACTTAAAGATAATAAAAAATTTCAATAAATTCAGAAATATACGGGGTCATGCCGAAAACACAAAATGAATGACAATTTCCTCTGGTCTTTATACTGTGTATCAAGGTTCCCTGATAATGCATGTTCTTTTTTTTTTTCATTACTCAATTCCCATAATTCCAATCAAACAGAAATTCATTCTTTCTCAAAGATAACTTTTCCTTCCTGTCCTCTTTTCCCTCTCTCCCTCCTTCCCCTCCACCCCCCCCCCCCCCCCGTTTCATGCTCCCACTTGGTTTTGTCACTAGACTCTGAACACTAAACTCCTGAGCCACACCTCCACCTTTAGCTTTTTGCTGATTAATTGGGGATGAGTCTCACAGAGATTTCTGTCTAGGCTGGCTTCAAACTTCAATCCTCAGATCTTAGTCTCCTAAGTAGTTAGGATCACAGGCGTGAGCCACCAGCATCCAGCCAGGTTTGCTTTCTTAAATCTACCAAAACAGTTAGCCAGAGAAGAGTGATAGGGAAAAGTTCTGCATGATTTACCTCTATCACTTGAAGGAAATCAATGGCCCACGAATCTCAAGAGCCTTCCTCCTTCTCAGATCTGGGAGGGCTGGAGGGTCCCGGGAAGCCTCCTTCAGGATCAGAGAGCAGATCCAGGGCAGCTGTGTAAGCTGAGATCCTAGGCCCACACACACAGTATTCTAGTTCCACACATTTTATATTATGAGCACTGGCATTTTTGTGTGTATGTTCTGGTCCCAGGACCTTCTTTTTTTTTTTTTTTTTTTTTTTCTTTTTGGCTCACTGCTGGACTCTATCCCTGACAGAGGCTTATTTTTTAATTTTATTTTTCCTTAAAGTTAGCACTCTGCCACTTGAACCACAGCTCCATTTCTGTTTTTTTCTTTTTCCTGATAGCTTATTGGAAGTAAGAGTCTCACAGACTTGTCTTCCCAGGGTGTCTTCAAACTGTGACCCTCAGATCTCACCTCCTGAGGACCTACAATTACAGCTGGGAGACACTTGTGCCAACTGAACACAGGCTTTTTAAAAAAGAATATTAAGCAACATTGAAAAACAAAATATCATGCTACTGTTCAAACTCTGGAAAACATTCAACTTGTAGATGAAATATATTAATATATATTTTTAATTACTACTTGAGCTGAAAGGTAAACCAGTACTGGTACACAAGCCCCCAGCAGCAAGCCTCCAAATCAGAGGAACCTAAAGCTCAACACGGCTCCAAAAGGTGCCAAGAAATAAATTTAGTAAATTGGAGACTGGACAAATGGTGGGCCACAGTGCAGTGGAATTATAGTAGGGACCTGTTTACTGGATTTCCAAGGACTCAGTATCAATGTGAATATAAAAAAAAACAACAACTTTATTTTTTAAAAATGGGCTTAAAGGCTGTGTCTGACTTTAGAGTTATCAACCATAACTAGATCAGGACATCAGGACACTTCCTGCTGGGTACCGACCTGCCCATCCACAGCAATAGTCCTGCTTTCCAAGTAGTCTGCATGATTCAAGTAAATACAACATCTAAAATCAGGTGATCACTTCTTAAACCTAAATTAGCAAAATAATTTATTGCACTGAGTATAAAAATGTCAAGAGTAGATAATTAGAATTATATGCACAGTGTGTTAGTCATCTTAAAAAGGGAAAGAAAAAGAAAAAAAGAAAACTAAAGTCATTTGCCACTGCTCACTGGAGATAAAAAATGACAGCCCTCAGAGTTGCTCAGGATCGATCAGAAGCCAAAGTAACCTACAGCCCCTATACTTAGGACCAGCAAAACCAGAAGGGGAGCTTGTACCTTCTGCAGAACATGTATGTGGTGGATCACTTTAATAGCGGTATTTCAAAAAAGACACTGCCTGATAACATCATTAAAATTGCACAGGAGCAGCATACAGCGTGATCCAAATGCAAAGTCACAATGGTCCATTCCTGTTTCTGGGACATGAACTCAGTCCTGGGGCTTGAACAAACAGCCCAGGTGCCATCTCTGAGCTTTTGTGCTCAAGGCTAGCACTCTACCACTTGAGCCACAGCTCCATTTCTAGCTTTCTGGTGGTTAACTGGAGATGAGAGTTTCACACTTTCCTGCCCAGGCTGGCTTTGATCCTCAGATCTCAGCCTCCTGAGATCTAAGATTATAAGCATGAGCTTATAATCTGGGTCTGACTATTTTTCAATGCAAAGCACAACTAACTGATTCAGTGAGAAGATGAAGTACAGCTAATAAAGGTCAAAGTCACTCCTTACAACTCCAGGATGATTATCTGCTCTAAGAGGGCTGAGCAGGAGCACAATACTCCAATCAGAGCTGCCTGGGTCCCTTGAGAACATATAGCTGATCCTCTCGGGGCCTCAAAGGAAGGTGACCACTGAGGGACTGGCTGTACTCTAGGGCCAGCAGGACCAAGATGCCAGTAGCCACTGCTGCTCCCCAAGGAGGACCACCGTGTTTAAGTACTTAACACTTGGCTCAAACAAAGCCACACTCCTTTATATGTTCTTCAGCATTCCCAAGGTTAGATAAAAATAATAAACGCAAACAGGCAGTTTGGCCCTGTGCAGAACAGCACTGCACTCTAGATTCCATCCCTTCTGAGCTGTGTGGCCTTGGAGAAATGCTTTACCTATTCTGACCAATGTCTGGGGGGAGGGAGGGGAGGAAGCTTTACAATGCTTTCTACACAGCTGTCTTGAGAACAAAAGTAGATAATGTAAATACACCTGGGGCTTGGCATGCTATGGGCACACAACTAAAGCAGAGCTTCATGAAAGTCCCATGTTCCAACATTTTAGGAAAAGGAAGAAGTAAAATGAAGAAGTTTCCATGTTCTTCCCCTTTCTCTACAATGCCCAGATATCCCCTGGGCCTCCCTAGAAAAGAGCAGACCTTAGAGGGGAAGGGAAGGGAGGAAGGGGTGGGAAGTGAACCATCTAGACCCTGGCAGAGTGGATTTGCAGCCACTCATCAAAGTCTGAAAGCAATTTACACTCCTTCTGGAGCCAGTTTGGGTCATGACCTGGGCATGGGAGCTGGCCCCAGTGGGTGGCAGTACCAGCCAAGCTTAGGAAATACCCGGAGCTGTCTTCTTCTGCCACAAGACACTTGGCCATGGTTGATTAGACTGAGATAGTACAACCCAGACTGGCTAGAGGGTGCGGAAAGAATCAGGAGAAGAGGACGACTCCACAGCTCACCATGGCTGTTGTGTGGTGTCTAAGGAGACCCGCCAGTCACTCCATGCTTTTTAGAAGTAAAAAGACCCCACTTGCTACAGAAAACTACATGCAACATGATGCAAAACAGAAAACCGGGGATTTCAACCAGCCTCAAGACTGCCCTCTCCTCTCAACCCACGAGACATGGAGGCTAACAAAGGAAGCAAAAGAAGGCCTGGGAAATGGAGCATCCCAATGAGTGGCCCAGTCCTCAAAACCAGAGTTTTATTTCCGAGAGGAGACGTAGTTCCCAGAACCATGGAAGAGCCACAGGCCAGCGGAGGCTTTCTACAAAAGGACTCATAGCAGAAGGCTAGAAAGCAGAGTGTGTAGGCTTGAGCCAAGATGACAAAGAGAGCTATCTATTCAGAAGGGAGGCAGGGTAAGGTGAGGCCAGGCTGAACACTCTGTCCATCTTGTTCCTGAAAGAGAAAGCGAGGCTTCCTCCCATTACTGATCTCCATGCAGCAGGGGAGGTGGAGGTGGGGGAGGTCCCTCTCCATGGAGGAGTGGAGAGCACAGGTGAACAGCCCCTGAGTTAGTTGAATGGAGCCCAAGGATGTGACCGTTTCATCACAGACGGGTGCTCATGTACAGTCTCTTAGGAACATTAAAGTAAGAGGAAAGAACATCTTTCTAAGTGAACTCTGTTAGGGTTGCATGTGAGAGTCAGCAGGACCTGGGCTTGGCAGTAGCCAACCCCTCCCCCGAATCTGAACAGTCCTACAAGCTGCTAAATAAGTCCCAGTGGCAGGATGTAGCCTGCATACCCCTCTCTTTTCCATCACTTGGCTCAGGAGAGGAAGCTGGCTTCAATCCATACCATTCATCTCACAGACGGACGAACCAGTACACTTAAAGGGGAGAGATTAGGCTGGGTGCCGGTGGCTCACGCCTGTAAATCCTAGCTACTCAGGAGTCTGAGATCTGAGGATCATGGTTCAAAGACAGCCTGGGCAGGAAAGTCCGTGAGACTCTTATCTCCAATAAAAACCACTAGAAAACTGGAAGTGGTGCTGTGGCTCAAGCAGTAGAGTGCTTACCTTGAGCTGAAGAGATCAGGGACAGTGCCCAAGCCCAGAGTTCAAGCCCCACAACCGACAAAAAAAAAAAAAAAAAGCAACAAAACGGTGGGGGAGAGATTATTAAGGAGTGCACGTAGACACCAGAACACAACAGTGACTCTGGTCAGAAAAAAGGGGAGTTGCACTGAGCCAAGAGGATATCTAGATAATCCATATATTTTTTCATTGTGCCAGTACTGGGCTTAAAACTCAGGGCCAGGGTGTGGTCCCTTAGCCTTTTCATTCAATGATGGTACTTGAGCCACACCCCCAATTCCAGCTTTTTTTGATAATTAACTGGAGAAAAGAGTCTCATAGATTTTTCTGCCCAGCTGATTTCAGATCTCAGCTTCCTGAGGAGCTAGAATTATGGGTTTAAGGTATTTGACACCTGGTTTGGAACACACACACACACACACACACACACACACACACACACACACACACACACACACACACACACACACACACACACACACACACACACACACACACACACACACACACACACACACACATATATGGAAAGAGAGCTATACAAGCATATAATCACCTAATACAAGACACGAAACATTCCAGCAACAATGAAGGAACCTTGGCCCTATGCCATTATCCTATCCCAGTGGGAACCTGCACTCTGGTACCTAGCATCTTTTACAAGTCTTTTGTGAACTTCATTTAAAGGATTCCCACATTCTGTGTGTATACACTGTGTGCATTAGGAAAGCTTTGCTTTCTTGTCCTGACCTCAGAGCGTTTGTGAAAGCCCTCCTGCTCCTTCCTGTACCAGCAGCTAAGACTGCTTGTATGTAGCACTCCACAAAATGAATAAACCAAGACGTGTCTATCTAGTCTGCTGTTGATAGCTATTTAGGTTATTTCTAGTTTGGAATTTAACAGACACAATGTTGGCCAGACCACTCTAAAACATCTTTGGCTTGCATATTCTTACATTTTCTTGATGTGGAAATTAAGACCCCAAAGCTCAGTGCATTGTAACTTTGGAATTCCAGCAATTCTCCCTAGAACATGTGCATACGTACAAAAAGTGGGCAAAAGAGACTCACATATTTTGATTTGTTAGCTGTCTTGCACTTCCTTATATTTTTATTCTCTAGATGTCTCTGCCTTCAGGAAATCCCACTTGAAAAACAGCTATTTTCCTTTGCAAGTCTATCTTCTGTAGCAAAAGTTCTTTTATATGTATATATGTATACACACACACATATATATACATATAGCCAATTTATATATAACTGATTTCAAAAGTGAATCTTCTTTTTATCATTTCACTCTTGTCCTGAGGAAGATGAACATAAGGACTCATTATAGACCCTTAAAATATACATATGTTCAGTCCATAAAGTAATAATGCATTGCAGGTCTATTGGCAGGAAGATGACCAAATCTCTTTTCACAGTGGTCAGCCCCCAACAAAATGCCTATTTTAAAGATCGGAACATTATTCCACCCAGGTGGGAGTCTATCAGTAGTCAAAAGTCAGACAAGACAAGCTTTCATCAATAATTTCATCTGTGACACTGGGGACCAGCACTTAAGTGGTGCAGCAGGTAAATGGTTTTTTACTCACTAAAGGAGGATAGCAATGATTCAAATACTTAGAGAGCAACAATTGAAGTCTGGCAGGCAACTGCACAATTTAGGGCAAGTCAGTGAGCTCTCTGAACTGCTAATTACAACATTTCATTTTCTTTCAAGAGGTATAGATCGAGAAGATCTTAAGTAACAATATTCTTGGAGACTTTTTTAAAAACCAATTCCTAGTAATACTGTAGCTGAGCTCTTGTATGTGCATTGTGTTTACCTGGTTTTTACTAATTGCCGGTAAAGCATAGGCTTCCCAAGATCAACAGCACCATCTCTTAACTTTCCTGGAGGCTTTTCAATGACAGGTTTAGGAGGATGGGATGCAAATTTTGATTTTATGGCCTTGCAATAGAGCAAGGTTTGTAGCAAGTCCCCTGGGAGGATCCGGGAGCCCTGGGCTCCAGGAGGAGTGGGGGTGCAGAGCTAAGCTACAGGAAACCCGAACACCTGGAGCTACAGATCCCCAAGTCTTAGACACCCCCTTCTGGCTCCCTTCTGAGCAGCAGACATGGTTGCAGGTTTGTAGGCTGCTCACATATAACCAGGCCTATCTCCCAGGGCAGCCCCAACAGCCTTCCTGGTCAGCCAGAGAGGTAAACCGGCCTCTGGGCAGAATGGAGGGCTTCAGAAGGACACCCAAAGGCCACATGGGCAGGCTGTGGAGCCCCAGATACAGCACTCGGTTCCCAGGCATGTCAGGGTCCTAAGGCGCTTGTGTTGGAGCCAGCTGAGGGGCAACCTGCGAAGGGATGAGACTGGAGGGTGTTTTTCTCATGGGATGTCTGCCTACATGTCCAGGGGAAGACCAGAAACACATTTCATGTCAAGCCACAAAGACCAGCCCCCCTAGAACGCCAGGAGCCAGAGCCCAGGCTGGGTCAGGCGGGGGTGCAGGGCCTCGGGGCGGGGCGGTGACCCCTCCACTGGGTCTGGGGAGGGGGTGGGTGCGCGGGGAAGGGCGCCAGACACCTTCGTTTCCAGCTCTGTCGGCTGCACTGTGTGTCTGGGTCTTTCCCCCTCCTAGGGACCATTCAGCCCAGTGAGTGAGTATTCTCACTTGCGGGTCCATTCCAGGAGGCGGCAGGGGAGGCGGCGATGCTGGCTGCCAGGCTGGGCACCGGGAGATGGGCGCCCTGGAGGTCCTGGAGCTGCAGCAGGCCTGGCTGGAGTCCTTGCAAATGTCAGGATGCAACAGGCCGGGGGGGGGGGGGGGTGAGGCGGGGATGCACCCCCTCTCCCCTCTCCTCTCCCCTCCCTCTACCCCCCCACCGCTCAGCCTCGCATGGCCCCTTGGCCGCCCAGACCACATGGCAAAGGGGGACTTCAGGCTGGCCCCGAGGGGAAGCACGCCCCTGCGCCCGGCTCCCAGCGAAGGTGCAGTGTGCGTGCTCGGCTTGAGCCCGGCCCCAGCGCCCAGTCCCCCACCCCGTGCCCCCAGGCCGGCCCTCTGGCATCGGGGTCCCGGCGGCTGCCGCCCGCCCATGGCGCAGGAGGTGGCGCCAAGGTAGACTCAACAAGTTCCCGGGCCAGGCAGCGCCGCCTGCAGCCCAGAAGCCCGAGGACACCTCGGCGGAGCCCGAGCGCCGGCGGCCAGAGGGCGGCCAGGCGGGAGGGGGCTCTGGGCCGCACCCCTCGCGCGCGTCCCCCCCCCCCGACCCCCCGCGCCGCCCCCGCCCCGCCCCGCCCCCGCCACGCGGGGGCCCCCCGGCTCCGCCCGCCTCGGTGCCAGCCCGGCGCACGGGCGGGCGCGCGGCGCGGCGCGGGGCTGGCGGCGCTGGGAGCCGGGAGCCGCGGCCAGGACTTCCCTCCCAGGCCGCCCCCCTGCGCCCGGCCCCCGCTCCGCCCGCGCAGATCTCGCCCGAGACCATCGCAGTCAATGAGGACGGCGGGGCGGCGCGGAGCCGGGCGGCGGCGGCGGCTGCTGGCTCCGCCGCGCGGCCAGCGAGCGAGCGCGCGGGCGTCCCCGGCGCCGGCCTCCGCGCCCCTGCCTCCCTGTGCGCGCCGCTGAGCAGAGCCGGAGACACGCGAGCGAGCGGCGGCTCCGGGCGGCCGGGCCCGGCCGTGGTCACAGCGCGCGGGGCGGGCGGCGGCGCGGGCGGCGGGCGCGGCCGGCCAAGCCCCCCCACACCCCGGAGCCCATCCCTCCCCGCGCCAGCCCCGCCACGGAGGTGCTGCCCCGACATGCCCGAGCCGGGCGCCGCACCGACCTGGACTTCCCTGTGAGCGGCTGGAGGTAAGCGAGCCGGCGCCCCGCGCCCCGGGCACCGAGCCGCCACCGGGACGGGGCTCCGACCTGGGCTGGGGCGCGGACCCGCGGGGCGGGGGCCGGGACGCCCGGGCGCCCGGCGGGGCGGGTCGCGGAGCGGCCGGCGGGGGTGGGGGAGCTGGGCTAGGCGGTCGGCTCCAGAGCCACGCCACAGCCCGTGGGCGCCCGCGTCCCCGGCCAGGCAGAACTGGGGCGCGGGGGGCGTCCGTGGGCGGCCGGCCTGCTCTCGGGAGCGTTTCCAGGCTTTTAAGTATCTTCCAAACTAGAGCGAACTGGCGAGTGCGGCAGGGGTGAGTCACTTCGGGGGAGGTGACGGGCGCACATGGGGTCCCTGCCACCCCGGAAAGGCAGGGCTCCGCGCGAGCCGCGCCGATGCCCACGGGAGACGCGGTCCCTGCCGCCCGCTCGGGCCGGCCCCGCCTTGGGGCTGTGGGCTCGGGTGGGTCAGTGCCCACCGGGGCTTCGCGATGGAGAGCATCCCACACGCGTGGGAAACCAACCGGTGCTGCAGCCTAAAGCCAGCAGGCGAGGGCCGGAGGGAGGGCGAGCCGGGGCCAGCCACGCCAGGCAGCCCCAGAAGCCCAAAGTCAAGAGCCAGAGTCGGCCTGCGTCTTGCTGCTTCATGCTGGGGTTCCAGGCTTGGCGTGACCTCAACCTGCTCCTGGGCAAAGATACAATGGGCACGGGGAAGAGTGGGGTGCCAGCCGTGGGGGAAGAGAGGCGCCCCGGGAGCCAAGAAGAGGGGAATGGGTGCAGCTGGCCCATCTGCAGATCCGGGCTGCGCTCCTTGCCCTCGCCTGCCGCAGGTCTGTGCCGGGGGCCTGGATGCCCTCCTGGGCCCCTGAGCCAGAAGCAGCAGTGAAGCACTTTAATTTGACCTTGCCTGCTCCATTCTGCCGGAGCATCCTGAGGTGAAACTGGCCAGAGGAGGAAGGAACTTTGGGCAAGCCCTACCTTGGCTAAGCACCCAAGAGATCATTTCAGACTGCTACCCGGCCAGGGCCAGCAGAGGGTTTTCTCCCAGACCAAGGACTCGCTAGTGGGTTTATCTTTCTAGATTTTCCGGCTGGGTACTGTCAAGGTGACAGCACTGGGGACCTGATTTTAAAAGGCCACTTAAATCACAAGGGCCTGGCCATTCTAGTGAGTACAGTGTCCGTGGAAGTGACATAACCTTATTAAGCGTGAGCTCCAGCATTAGCAGAAAGTAACCCATGTCAATACGCAGCAGGGGAAGATACTGCCTTTTGCTCTTCATAGTGTGCTATTTATTACATATCCTGTTGAATGTTACTTTCCAAAGTTCCTATTTGTCTTTGCAATATTTTTTGCAAGGATGATTAGCAAACGTGCATGAGCGGCTCAAAGGGAAAAAAAATGGAAGTCCTGTCATCTGCATGCCTGGCCAGATATTAATAATTTACTATTCATGTTTACTACTTACATTAGATGGCACTGCTCCACACGATGGGCTTCATCAGGAGCGCATTGGGGGAGGGGAGTGTGGCGGAGCCATCACTAATTGCATGATTTTGCATAAATTATGTGAGCTACCCTGAGTTTTTGCTTTCTTTACTTCACAAAATTCATTTCCTGACAAAGATAGAGTGATTCAGTTTGATTCTTTCAGCTAATGAAAAGACCTCTGCTTAAAGACAGGGTGCCCTTGAAAAAGCAAAGTATGCTTTTAAACTTACTACAGTTGCCATGACTTTCTGTTTTATTATTGTGATTAAGACTTTGAGCTTTTACATAAATCAGACCCATTATCCTACTGAGAAACATAACTACTACTCAAGAAATAGCTTCATAAGGCAAATGCTAGAAAAGCTGCAGGCCTGCTCAGGAAGCTTGCAAAAAAAAAAAAAAATAGCTGGATAAAGGCTAGGCACCCCATTATGTGATCATTTAGGTGGGGGTGGGTCCTCTGTTTTGACACAATTGTTTTCCACATGGAAGGATAGGGGAATTTTTGTCTTTTGTTTCTCCATCTGCAGGGAAAACATTTAAAAATACATGATGAATACATAAACGAAAGACTCGTACAGGAAAGGCATATGTATACAAAAAAGGTTTCCACACAATGGGACAAGCAGAAGAATTTAAAAAATCAACAGAAGATCATCCAAAGTTACAGAGGATCACAGCTGAGAGGCTGGGCACACACAGTCACGGGGCGCCATGTTTGTATTCTCTTCTTTGCTCCAACTCACGGTTGCCTCACGGAGAGCAGCAGTGACTGAGCTCTCCTGTGCAGGAAGCAGGTTACTTAAGAGTACTTAGCTCAGGGCCAGGCTGCTTCTCTGAGAACAGCGGTCAGAAACCATTACCTCTGTGAACGGGCCTTCTCAGAGGCCAGGGACAGATCGCCATGGAAATGTATTCTAAGGCTCTGGACCAATCCCCAGACACATAAGCAGATGCGTGACTAGGATGCAGCCCAGCAGGTGATCCGGCCATCCCGTGACCATACCAGTGACACACCTGTCATTCTGAGGTGGCATGGTATAAGGACTATCCACATAAAAGTAATCTCACTAGTTTAAACAGTTACTGCCTAACCTGACTCTGTTCCTTACCCTCCAAAATTCTACAGAGACCTACTTTCCCTAACCCCCAAATTAGCTGACATAATTTATGAAGCAGATTCTTTTTAGTCTCCTCACATATTTGATGTGAATATTTTATAACATTATGAAGTGGCTTCAATATTTTAAAGCAAAATTTAATATGATTGATATTACATGACAACACATCCATTTCCTGAAGTTCCCCTACAAATATTCAGAAGAGTCTGTATCCAAACTTGAATTCATCTTTACATAAATGGGATGAAAAAAATCGGACCTTTTAATCAGCTTTTTAAAATACGTTGCTCATACACTTTCAGGACAGAATACAGATGTGGTATGGGTGGATGAGGTCATGTGACGGCGGTGTTTTGACAATATTTTGTGCTAACTACATCATACAAGGTCCAGGTCTGCACCTTTGGGCTGTGTCTGATAATTTATCTGTTTCAGTGGCTGAAAGCACTCAGGCATCTCCAAGAATTTTGCCTCTGAAAAACACCATAAGTTTGCCGATTATCTTTTTATCTTGATAGCCTCTATCTACAACATCTAAGTCATCAGGATAGCCAGTATGAACTAGAATCATCCAAACTTCATATAAGTCCCAAGTGAGTTGAAGCATTTGGGGCTATACAAAGTTCAAGTTACAAATCTCTATCTTCATTAAAGCAAACTATTCTAGCTCAACAGCCCTGTCTTCCTGCTGAAGACAGTCCTTCGCTCTAACTGGTAGAAGGATGAGAACGAGCTTGAATATGCAGAAGGAGGAAGAGGAGGAGGAGGAGGAGGAGGAGGAGGAGGAGGAGGAGGGAGAGAAGAAGAAGAAGAAGGAATTCGCTCTCTAAATTACATTATAAACCTTTGGGATGATACCATATTTCACAGGGATTTTGAAAGTACCCTCTCTCCAAAGCCTTTATTTGTGAATATTGCTTTCACAGAGTACAAAGCTGACCACTGGAAGTGTTGTATGCCCACAGACCTGACTCTGCCCAGCATGATCCTGAAATCAGGAAATGCGAGCAGCAGAAGGCCGCAGAGCATGCACCTTCATACAGTGCATTCACAGACATTACACCATTTAAGCCTATAAAATGAAGAAACTTAAAGAGCAGCATGTCCAAATACTGGTTGAAGTTTATACTGCTGTTACTGTAGAAATTCCAGTTCCATCCTTAATAATCTAGCTTTGGTCATAAAAGGAAAGGCTGTAAACTACCGGTTATGAGAGACATGGAGGAGATGATGGGATGCTTTGCAAATAAACATTGCTCTCTCTCCACATCAGTGCCCCAGGGAGGAGGGGAGCAGTCAGGCTGGCATCAGCTGCTCCGCTGAGAAACACCATTGGGGTTCACCACATATACTGGCAACCTTCATGAGACTGAACTGTCCGGTCTGCATGTTTCTAGGTCATTCCACTGTAACATGGGTCCTTGTACTCTGGTTCTGTACTGCTCAATTGGCCTTCAAAAGCCCTTTGCGCTCTTCGTGCTTGTCTTCCAGATCACTCATATGATCTACATTCATGAAATCGGCTTATTTTTGTAATTGGTGATCTTAGCGTCCTTGAGAAGTGAGTGGAACTATAAAATGGGGCAGGCAGAGGGAAGGTGCATATGCAGTTGGATTTGTGCACCAAAGATGTGTGGCTGAAAACTGCCCTGAGCAGGGGCACAGGGCACAAGGCCTTTTGGCACTAAATGATGCACACTTGAGACTCTCAGGGCCAAGAGCAGAAAAAGAAAAGCAGCCAGTGCCTGAAGGCTCCCAGGTAGAGGAGTCACAGAGGAGGGAGGTTCAGGACAAAGTGTGGGTGGCTGGATTGGAGAGTGGAGGGTGAGATGGGACTCTTGGGCCTGGCAGAGAGCCATCCCAGGACTTCAGCCTAGTGGGGTCCTGCTGCCAGAAAGACACCACAGGGCAAGCGTGACAAGTGGCACCCAGTAAGGGTGTGCATGTCTGCAACAGAGGGTGTGAGTCGGAGCAAGAAGAACAGGGGCACCACCCATCACTGAATATTTTGACATTGTGAGAAGACCAGAGATAAACCAGAGAAAAGGAATTGCAGCCCAGCCGAGAAGGCATCACAAGTACCAACTGGCTAGGGCCAAAGGTGACTAGTGGCTCCGGGGTGAGTGGAAGGGGACGAAATCCACTGGAAAATCCCTGTAACATGGAAGCTGGGAAAAGAAGGCATTACAGGTGCTGCCCCGGGCTAATAAAGGAGTACAGTGGTTTTAATGGAAACTTTAAGAACCAGCAAGGGGGAGGAGGGAAGGGATCACACGGTGATTATGTAGAATTTAAGTTTTCAACTGGAAATATTATTTAAGAAGTATGTTTTTCATCATCTCTAACATCTTAGAACTTCTGTGAAGTTCAAATAGGAGAAAAAAATGCATTCACAACCCAAGAAATCCTTAAAGTACACAGCAGAGTACTATCTAGTAACAGGTGTTTAATAAATATTTAATGTGGTTATTAACAGGAACCAGAGCCAGTTGTTTTGCTAGAAATTCAGGGAATCCTGACTGGGAAGGAACTGTTCCATTCCATAGATATACTTTTGCTTCGTGTAGTAAGAATGGAGGGAAAGGGTCTAGAAGGGTGTTCAATGGAAGGTGGCATTCAGAAATTAACTATTAGTCCTTACTTACATCAGGCTATTCAGTGTTTATAGAGAAAAGTACCCAAAGTCATGGCTTTTTGATGGCTGAATTCAACCTCAGGCATTTTATCTGGTACAAGTTCACTTGGATAGAAGTTGACTTGGTGAGGAAAGAATGCCTTTGAGTGTACTGGTGTAGTAACTGAGTAAAAGACACTATCCAGGAGAAAGAAGAAAACTTAGCATGCTACAATCATTGAGATTCTCTTACAGTCCAAACGCTGACATTCTGAGTTGAAAGAAATGTTCACTAGAGCTTTTCCAAAAAGAGTTGGGCCAACTGGAGACACCTAGCTGTCTAGGCCTCAGCTCTGCCTCTACATTTCAATTTGACATAGCAATAACAATGCCATTGATCTCTGTGCCAGACCCATCTACATTTGACTCCTTTTCAAAAATCAATAGGAGTGGTGTGTACAACTTCCCTTCTCCCATCTTTCTTCTTGAAAGCACAGCATGAATGACTAGCATCCAGCAGATCATGAACTTGAGATGCCCACAGTGTGGATTGTATGAGCAGGATTCACTGCCCCATGTGTAAATGTAGAGAGTTTGAATTCAAAGGAATGCAGAAAACAATCCATTTCTCACCTTCTAGCCATATTTTTCATTTCACATCTCAGGCCATTTAAGAGCCCAAATGATAGCCACTGTTCACAGTTATTTATTCTGTGTGTTTGTTATAGTGGTGGTTGTTAGCTCGATGGTTCACTGCAATAGTTTGCATTCTTGTGTAATTTGTTTTATTCTTGCTGTTTCTATTTGTCTCCATATGTAATATTAACTCTCCTTACAGTGTATCGTGAGTTTATTTACTGGGCTTATTAGATTTGTTATTGTGGCACAGGTCCCACCCTGGGCTGGGTGGTGCCACGTGACCTGGGGAAGGAACTCTGGATCCAGGACACTGTCACCTACTCTGACTCTGTCGGGCTAGCACTCCTCCTCCAGGGATAGAAGAAAATTGTAAGTGGGTGGGAGACACTGCTCTTTAACTTCAATGCGTTCTTGGCACTCATTAAACATGCAAGGACCACCGCCATGCCCTGATTTAAAGGGAAAATCAAGGGCAAGCATACGATTGGTTTTTAATTTTCCTTTCTCTTCTTTTTAATGATTCTTAGTAAGACATGGCAATGCAAACCTTCTGCTGGCTGTTTCTCCCCAGTGAACTGTACCCGGTGTTGCACACATATGGAACATGCTTCCAAGTGTGCTGGGTGTCAGCCTCCACTCCACAGGGCGAGAGGCCCATAGCTTCCCGAGAGCCTCCCTGCTCTCCACACAGGGCAGCGGACAGCTCCTAGCCAGCGCCCACAGCTCGGGCAAGAAGCTGACCGTGGGAACATCACCTAGCTACCCAGGCCTCAGCTTCTCACTTGGTCATGAAAATGGTACTCATTTCAGAGGGGTTTTGGAGAAGGAGCTCTGAATATAGACCACGTACAGAATGTAATGCAACATCACCTCTCATCAACCGCCTTTAGTCTCCAAAATCATGACTTGTTCAAGATGTTTCTGGAAGGACTAATACTCCACACAAAGCAGTTAGCTCCTCCACTACAGATCTGAAGGACTGAAGCCAAGAATTTCCAGGTCACAGAAATGAAATGTCCTAGAATGTAAGAATGCTAAACAGATGACCTTAAGCACCCCCCCTCCCCCAACACCAGTTTGTAAAAGCCAAAAGTAAGTTATTCACTGAAAAGACAAGGTACTAATAACTGACCTCTGACCCAGACCCCAGAAACATAAAAAACAAACAAACCAACCAACAACAACAGAAAAACCACCAAGATTGGGGAGTATATCACATGCCTGTTGTGAATCTGCTTGGTGAGTTAACTCCAGAGTTGCACTGTGTTCATCAGCTCACTGTGATAAGACCGGAACCTCACTGGAGAGCAGTGACTGGCCGCCCAGCTCTCCCCCTTCCCAGCCATGGAAACCTCCTTGACCAGCTTCATTCTAGAAAGACACTAAAAATCAAAGAAGCCGGCACTCTTTCCTCCGGGGACAGTCATCCATCCATCTCTTCATCAGCAAATATTCTGCTCTTACCTGTTTATGTGCCACATGTTGGTTTGAGAGTTCAACAGCCTCGAGTCTCCTCCCTTCCCCTCTCCTTCTCTTCCTGGCTTCCCAGACTAGCTACCTGGCCCATAGGCAAAGCTTCCAGGGTGCAGGCTAGAGAAATGTATCCCACCTGTCAGAACAGCCAGCCTGAGGACTTTCCTCTCACAAGTCCAGAACTTCATGCTTTACACACACACACACACACACACACTCACACACACACTCACACACACACTCACACACACACTCCACAGAAGGGGTCACTTGAGGACTGGGAAGATACACACTTTCTTTTCAAAAGTCTTTTTAGGATTCTGAAGTGCGTGGAGGGCCATTGTGCAGGTCTTCAGTACTGCTGTCGGTGCAAGGCTCACATCTAGTGACAACCTCTCCGGCCCTGCGCTGCTGTTCTCATTCCATTTTCCTTAACCTAGTAGGAGACACTAGACAGACAGCAGGACAGATGCAAACACAGGAATGTCAGCTTGGACTGCACTAAATGTACACACGGGCTCATTATGCCTTGAGAGAGCTTGAGCTGCCCGGCCGGGCCTGGCCTGGCCGTGGTTTGCTCCAGGACCAGGTGGTGTTGAGTTCCACTCTGGTGAGGAGGGGCTGGGTGCTACAACACCCACCCACCACCCGAAGAGCCATGGGTGTTGAAGGTGACAGGGCAAGGCCATCCCTCATCTCTGTGCCTCCCGGGAAACAGCACGGAAGGCACCGTGATTTATCCAGTGTGGGTCCCTTTCCTGCTCCTGTCCGTCCACCTGTGCATTTCTCCGTCTGTCCATCCCACATCCCCTTTCCTTCCTCTCCACACACATCTCAACGGGCAATGGCAGTGGGGCCTGTGTTTCTAAGTACTGACTTAATGCACCAAGTGCATGGAAAATGGAAATTGATTCACCGAAACTTCTGGGACCCCCAAACTAACCCAGCCCACGAGTGTGGCCTGCAACCACAGTGTTTTTCCCCACTGACGGTCAACCATTCCTCCCCACAGCTTGTTAGAAGACTAAGCCCGGGAAAGATGCCGTAACATAATTTTTTTTACATGATTCCAAGTTATTGAGATGTTTGATTTAAATTCTTAATTTATTTTGCCACTACCACTTCCTAGTCCCTAATAAAGTGGGATAATTCAAGAAATCTACTGATAATTCCTACCAAGTCACATTTACTTTTTACCAAAATTATGTAGTAAAGTCCTCGGTATATTTCTTGATTCAATGCAAAACACAGCCATTTCTAGGCCATCTACTTATTTTTGTGAGTGGGTGTGCCAACTCCTTCTCTCCTACCAGCACAGAGAATATTTCCACAGTGAGCCAACTCCAGACAACAGTGCTAAGATGCAGAAGCCTAAGAACCTCTGCTCATCGTTTCATTTAAGATTCAAAGAAACTCCATTCCTTTTCTTATTGCTACCCAAGGTTCAGAATTTTGCAGGTGATGTCGAGAGAATCCCTGAAAAAGCATTCTTGACATATCGTGGATAGGGCCTCCACTGTAAGGTTGCTTTAATGTGTACCTTTATGTTTTTAAATAAGTCAGCAAGTACTGAAGGATGGATGGGCACAGGAGAAAGGGAGGCACAGAGGGACCTTGTCCACACCATACTCATTTGTTCTCCGGTGACAGAAGTGGCACACAGCAAGGAAAAGCAATACATTCTTTAGTCCCGTTCCTAGGTGCACGCAGGCGCGGCTGCCCATGCCCCCAGGGTCGCTGCCAGCCCTCCTCTGCATCTCCACCAGGGTGCTGCACTCGGGGAGCTGCAGCCAGCCAGCTAGCAGGTCGTTTACTGCCCCCCGCCCCTCAACGGCACACTGCTGAGGACTGTGTCTCCCTTTCTTCTGTGCCCTCAGCCTCCACAGGGGCCCGAGCCAGCCAAGCCTGTGCGAGTGGCTCACCAGGCCCACAGGGAGGTAGCAGACAGGGCTGTAGAAGATGGAGGCAGCAAGGCACGACCCAGACCATCGAAGACAGACACTCCAGGGGCCTCAGGCCTGGACAGGGAGCTCAAGAAGTGAAGACAAGAAGTAGGGATGACCCTGGTGTGTTCTAGAGATGACGAAGGGACGTGTTCAGCCTCAGGAGCTGGAGAACTTCTAACAGTGATGGAAATCTAGAGAAATAAGCAGGGTGGGTAACAACACCAGCTGAATAAAAAGGACCTGGTTTTGGAAGTGCCCCTGTGCAAAGCTGTAGAGCGGAGAAGCTGGAGTACATGGGGCCTGGAGCTGGTAGACGGAGAGAATAGAAGCCGCCCCGGAGCTGCAAGATGGGGAGAATAGAAGCTGGAATACATGGGCCCCGGAGCTGCAAGTCGGAGAGAGGGAGGGCGGCAGAGGCACAGGGGGGGGGGGGGGGGAGTCAGGATGGGAAAGGTGTGCAGAGGAAGGAGGGATTCAGGAAAAGAAGCAGCACAAGGGAGAGCGAATCACTGGGGGTACGAGATGGTGATGGCTGGATTTGGGGCCGCATGAGGGAGTGGAAGCCAGGAAGGACACTGGTGGCCCCCGTGAGGACCTCCTCTGGCTGAGAGCATCAGTAGCCTCTATGCTCTTCTAAGCCAAGGACAGGCCTGTTGGACCCATGGGAGTGGGCTCAGTTCAGCACTGCCTTTAAGCCCAGCTACCTTTCCTGCAAGGGCCAGCTGAGGGAGGCCCAGCAGTTGTGCCCCTGGGTATTGATATAGACCCCCCCCCAGGTTTCAGGCCTCCCTGGGTTCACTCCCTCTCCCAGAAGCCCCCCAAAGCCCTCCAAGCTGCCAGACACACGCTGAGGTTCTCATGCACAGGAAGACATCACGGTGGAACTTAGCAAGGGAAGGAAGCATGTGGCTTTATATTTTTAAAAGTATCTAGTCTCTCTCTTTTTTTTAATGAACAGAGAAGACAGACATTCACTGTCGCTCTTAGTCAAGCAAAGAGTAAAAGAACCAACTGACTTGACCAAACAGAAAATGACACCAGAATTGGTGATGGGGGAACTTACTGTAAGGAATGAGTTGTGACAGCTATCTGGATTCAGAGACTAAAGAACATAATATACAAATTAAAATGAAAAGAAAAATCTCTTGCCCACCCCTCCGGTGACATTTAGGTTCTAAAATTTGCCCTATGCAAACCTGCCACCACCCACACTTCCCAAGCTGCACACTGCCTCCCCCCAGAATGAGCTCTGGTCTACACGGACAGCTGTCTGCAGAGGGAAAAGCTATTGCTGAGGTCCCGTTCTGACCATCAGCTCCAAAGGAACGAGGAAAAAGTCTCCTCCATTTCACACCATGGGCTAGTCTTAATTGTTTCACTCCCAATAGGACCAGCCTCGACTCATTTGTAGACCATGAATCAGAAGAAAACCTGGAGAAGTCCATGGAAGACAGTCTTTCCCTATAAGACCACACCAGTGAGACCTCTGAAGCCTTCCATGTCAGTCACTAACTACAGCCTTATTACAACTGTGTCTATGCACTCCTGGTGGAGCTCATTTTTCTCTACATTCTATTTCTCATAAATAATAGCCAATCCTGAGAAGTTCTCTTTCTCTTTGGCATCACAGCCCAATGCAGCTGGCCAAACCAAGGGAAATACAGGATGGGTGGTATGAGATCCTTATGAGAACAGATAGTCAATACGTGTAAGGCCTGCCATGCTCGGTGCTGAATGACTCCAGCTGCAGTGAGAAGGTACCCAAAGCAGAAATCCCGCCCTGGGTGTTCCTATAACCTCATGAGACCAACCTGGACCACAGCAGGGAAAATGTATTCCTTTGACATACAAGTCATTTCAGGAGGAAAAAACTTAATCATATAACTTTAGTTTCAGATATAGCATGAGATAAAATATGGCATTTCTTAAGTGTGTTTGATGTGTGTCTGTCTGTCTTTCTGTCATCTGCCACAGGGCTATTGCAGAACATCAGTTTCGTAAGACTGAGGGTATCATGAACTGTGTCATAAAGAGACGCCACCTGTGTGGGTTCTACGGACTCTCCCATCTCTAACGGGACCCACGTGACCAGCTGACTAGCGCTTAGCTATCTGGAACCCCCCGGGGACACTGGCTTTGGTGACCTAATGCCCTAAGGAGCCACACTCACGAAGCCAATGTCTCACATTTTTTTGTAATGGCCCTGGTCGAAGTGGGGAGGAAAGGGAGATTAGTTATCTCCTTTCCGAACCTTCCAGACCATTTGGAGTTGATGGAACCACATTTATTGGACTCTTTCTGGCCACTGTTGGTTAGCAAAGCTGACTGCTGCAAACAAGGGTAATTTTTTTACATCTCTGTAATGACTAATTCAGAGGGGGCATGCTTTCCAGTTGATTTTTACCAACATCATAAAATTTTGCTAATTCATTTCTACTCATTTATATTCCGTTTGGACAGTGGATAAGCAAAGGTTAACGCCCGTATGAGCTGGAAGTCATAGAACTGAGTAAATAGTGAAACACAAATGAAGAGGGAAAGTCTGGACTGGGGAAGAGGGCCATCCTATGTTTCTTGTCAAACCTCCAAACCAAGCCCACATCGTCCAGCCCTGCATGAGACCCATGGTTCACTGCCTACAGGCAGATGTGGGACTCTGGCTGGAATACTCCATTGTAGCCTTTCTGGTAGTGAAATGTACGTTCTAAAATCAGAGAGCTGTGTACAGGGAAGGATCTAATGAGGCTTTTCTTCTGCCTCCAAACCTGCCTTGAAGCTCCAAGCATGCCTCTCCTTCCTGACTTCAGGCTGGACAGTCATCAGGACCCTACTCCCTCCCACCTCCCCCCCAACTCCCCACAGTGATCTACCACCAAAAAGTACATCTGAGGTACTGAGCTGCCCCCTTTCCAGGCCTCTTCATCAGTGATCTTTGAAGGGGCACATGTCTAGAAAAACATCGTTTCAGGGTATTAAAGGAAATTAAGCTGGATGATGAATCTAACTAAGACACAGTCCAGAATCTATCCTAGGTGCTTTTGCCCCAAGGAAAGAAGACTCATAGAGCCGAGCGAGTCCGAGGCACGCTGCTCCCTCCCCGCTCAGAGTGGTGTGCTGAGCAAGTGGGATTCCGTCTAATTGCCTTCCCCCGTGGGAAGCTATGTGCCAGAGTGGCATCCCCATTTTTACCAGTCTCCCACTCAGAGCCGAATGCTCAAGCGTTCCTGCAGCATATGGAATAAAATCCTGACCCAATTAATTTTGAACTCCAGCCAGCATCTTTCACTCCAAGGTGTCTCAGCAGTGGGAGAGCAACTAGGAAAACCAATAATTTCATAGTCTTCCTTGCACGTTCAGATCACTTGCCTAGCCTGTAGGCCAAGTGACACCCCCAAAATGTAGGCCAGCCCACCCTGCTTACTAGCGCCACCTGTCAGAGGAAAGTGTCATGACACCTACATCTCAGCCAGTGGGAACAGGACAGACATTTTAAAATGTACAGAGTCTCATGGACTCTTTCTACCAGGAGTGCGGAATCCTTTTCCTGGATCTTATGTGATTATCTTTCAAAAATTACATTATGATTTGGATTTACTTAATATAAACTTGTTACTATGAAAAAACCTATATTGGCCATCAGGAGCTGCCTTGTCAAGATTAGACCAAAGATTTTGTGATGGACATCCCTAGCCAAGCATAACAAAGTGCACAGGACAAGTCCATTCTATTTCTACTAAAACCGGCAGGACCTGATTCCTAGCAGTGTCAACAGATCTGCTCAACACATAAAATCTATCTATTACTATCTATGTACAAAGGTCGCACACATGCACTGTAGTTACTTGTAATTCCTTTTCTTTCCTTATTCAGGCCTCCTCCAACATAATAAAAGATACTGCTTTTCCCCACACCTGTCCCTTTCTGGGTTTTTCTCATTTTAACACGGGTTCATGCTTTGCGGGGACTCAAGGTGAGTACCGCCTATGCTCCATGCTCTAGAAACTAACAAAGCAAGGCGATGACACTGCACCCGCCAATTAGAAACATAGGAACAAGCAAATCTCTCCCAGATCACACGGTTTTAATACCAGTGCATGACCACTTTTGTTTGTTTCTCCAATAAAATTTGGTAGACTATTTTCTTCCACTTAATATTATTTCCTAAGTGGATTTCTGTGATACTAAATAATCTTTATAATTATCATTTTAATGGCTGCCCTGAGTGAATGCACATCATAATTTACTTTACTGTTTTACCTATTGTTAGCCATTTAGTTGCTCCCATGATTCACTTCTGTACGTTGAGATGAACATTTTTATTTAAGCTATTAATCTAAACCAGTATATATGCAGAGATGAGTCTACATCGCCAATCTAAAAATATAAGACATATATTTACAGCTCACATTTGATCATGAAATTTAGTTTGCAGGTAATTAAGACATTTATATTCTCAATAGCTCCTCGACACCTAGCTCTCCCGGGGCTGGATGGGCCCGGCCATGACTTGCCACTTTCACCCTGAGCTGGCACAGGGCAGTGGCGGCCACATGACTTTCCCAGGAACAATAAATGGTATGAATGCCTCCTGCAGCTCTGGAGCTGAGAAATTAACTCTAAGAACATAAGTGCTGGTCTGTGGTCCATGGGGGTGACCTGGCCAAGGAGCCATTGTTACAAAGGCCACTGGATCCCCGCTCCCTCCAGACTTACAGCAGCCCGCACTGTGGTTTGGAGTTGCAGGCCGAGGGTTCACTGTCTTAAGTCTGGGTTTTCAGACCAGATGTGTTTCCCATCTAGGTATGTGTTCTTAGGCTAAATATGCTCTCGGTGTGCGTTCTCAGCCAGGTGTGTGCTACGTCTGTGTTCTCAGGATGGCTATGTTACTGGACCAGGTGTGTTATTGGCAACAGGCTGAGAAAACTGCATTTTTAGCTACTTGATGCTTTTGGAAGGTGACTACAGTTGTTTCAAGTGACAAGGCACACTGTAGTCCAGTGTCTGGGCCCAGGTCATAGGCCTAAGTACTGGGTACAGCACACAGCCCGTTAGTTGTGTGACTCCAAGCAAGGTTAGGAGTTAGGTCTCCAGTGCAGAGATCACGATCTTGGCCCCCATGAGCCTGCCATGAGGGTCAAAGGAGAACATGAAGTGGAGCACAGGGAAGGTGAGGGCTGGTTAGGACACAAAAGTAGGCCATAT
Organism: Dipodomys merriami; assembly: GCF_024711535.1. Lineage (NCBI taxonomy): Eukaryota > Metazoa > Chordata > Mammalia > Rodentia > Heteromyidae > Dipodomys > Dipodomys merriami. The sequence continues at coordinate 15,925,526 of NW_027205048.1, read as the reverse complement.
TGGAGCCAGGCCCTGGAGGTTCACGCCTATAATCCTAGCTACTCAGAAGGCTGAGATCTGCGGACCATGGTTCAAAGCTGGCCCAGACAGGAAAGTGCATGAGACTCTTACCTCCGATTAACCATCAAAAAGGAGGGAGTGGAGGTATGGCACAACTAGGAGAACATCAACTTTGAATGAAAAAGCCAAGATGAGTGCAGGGTCCTGACTTCAAACCTCCGTAGTGGCACAGAAAACGACAACCATCAAGTGAGCCACACTGATTGCAAGGGTTCTGTGACACGGTAGCATGTGTTTTCATTGCACGGATGGAACACAGGAAGGTGTCCACAGGTGAGAAGGTCCCGTTGTCTCAGGGACAATATTCCACACTACTTGTTTCCTGACAGTCACTTTCTTACTAGCAGTCTTGGTAAGTATTTCCCCTCCCGAAATATGCCGTAAATAAAACCCCCAAAGATGTAATTCCTAATGCCGAGTAAAATTCCACCCAAACATTTAGGAACTGCCATCCAGACATCAAGAAGAAGTCATCATCTCATCTGAAGTCAACATAAATCAGCAGCTGGAGTTTCTGGGTATCTTCCCAGTGAGGACTACATCAAACAAAATAAACTGATTAAATGTCCTAAGTACTGCCACCAGTATTACAAATAAAGCAATTAATTCCATGTACTTAGCAGCTCCATAAAGAAGAGAAGGGCTTAGATTTTTTTTTTCCACCACTACTATTTAGCCACCAACAATTAATTCTTCTGATTTGTCTTTATGTGTTCAATGGTTGGGACCAACACTCAGAATGGCATTCCAAACCAGCAGAAATGATGTCAGAAATGGGTTCGGTGCAGTTCCTGGCAAATCGTGATGATGAATAGCATAGCAGGACAAACTTATTCAGACACACATTTTTCAGTAGTGGCAGGGAAAAGGCTGAAAAATTACTAGTAAATTGCTTTTTGTAAAAATGCTCTCTCTTTCAAATTTCTCCTAGTATGAAGGCCTTCTGTAGAATGATGGCACAATGCATTCTGACACACCTGGACGGCATGGATATGAGATAGCACTGAGGGTTAAGGTTTAATTTGCCCATCCTCTTCCCCCACACCAACTTCCTTTGTGCACATCTTTTTAACCTGTTGGGAAAAGTGCTTCTGAAAGATATCTATTATCTATGCCAGCAGACATACCCTGCCCCGCACACCTGTCATTGTGTCCCAGTAGAATGAGCCAGGATGCTGATGCACCTCTGGTCTGTCCTTGCTTTTGGTCTCCTTCATAAAAAGCTACTTGTGGGTAGAGTTTCAGATGACGGAGGTGTGCAAATATCCTCAGCACATAGAAAAACACCAGACTTCTCTGCTTTCTCTGCAAGCCTCGCCTTCCTGAACACAATGGTACCACAGAGCAGGCATCCAGGCTAGCGCAGGCATCTCAGGCCCCTGAACTCAGTTAGCAGTGTCGTTTCTAACTGGTGTCCTCCTCCTCTTGGGTAGTTAGAAGCCAGGCTGATACTGTTGATGGTGATGAAGCCCCACTCTTCAGGACAGCACTTCCGACAACAGCAAGTTGTCTAAACTAAAACACCAGTAGTGTGGTGGCTGAGAAAGCCTGGTCTAAGCAGAACCACACGTCACGGGTTGCTTTCTGTTATGCCCACACATGATCCCCAGCTGGTTCTCAGCCTAAGTTACGGACTTGGTTTTCTTCTAGAGCCTTCTGTTTAGGAAGCACTGGTGCAGCTTGGGAAATGACAAGGCCCGGCGGCTTGACAGGCACAGGTGACTTGAGGAGCTCCGCGTCGTGCGGTGGTATCCTGTCTTCTTCCTTTTCACCGAGCCGCCAGGCCTGCTGCAGGTAGTGTGAGTCCGTGTGGACTAAGGACGTGGGGGCTCTGGGTCCTGGCTGATGGACACCTCGGGTCTATTAGAAACAGTGTTGATTTGCGATGTTCTGCCGCAGGGACTGTGCTTCTTGCTTGTTCAACAAGTGACATGCATTCTTAGAACCCTGTGTTCCTCCATGGAATAGCAGGCCTGGCACTGACCTTCAGTAGCTTTTTGTCTTTCTTAATCCTAGGATTAGATCTTGAACTCAGAGCCCGGGCAATACCTCTTAGGTTTTCCGCTCAACAAAGGTGCTCTACCACTTGAGCCAGAGCTCCACTTCTGACTTTTTGCTGATTTATGGGAGATAAGAGTGTCACAGACCTTCCTGCCTGGGCTGCTTTGATCTGCACTCCTCAGATCTCCTGAATAGCCAGGACTTCAGAGGCACTTATAAGGATGGTATTTCATATGTAGACTAGCTGAACACCCACCTACCCACAGGCTCACTGACCCTGTAAGTGGTGACTACCACAGAAGCAAGAACTTCTGTTCCAGATCTTTCCACTAGGTGTGTAGCCCCTGTGAGGATGGTGTGAGGCCTGTGGGCACTGGGCGTGGTGTGTAGATTTGTGTTTGACCTTGACTCACTGGAGATTTGGTTCCAGATGCCTGGGCCCGTACAGTGTTGTCCTTCCCAGAAGACTCTTCTGCTCAAAGGCCAGGTCTACACTGCACACAGGCTAACTCACAGCCTGCTTACATTCATCTGGCTTTAAGTTCATCCCAGAAAAAAGTTCTTGCATGTGCAGTACACAGCTGTGAATCTGCTAATAAAGTGAAGGCATTCACCCCTCTGGTGTTCCCCAGAGGCCTCGTTGCCACCTGCATCTCTTTAGCTGCATTTAATAATTCAGCCCAGGATGAATTTGCATGATTATCATAAAGCCTCGCAAGTTTTTCTTCTTTCTGGATTTAAATACTCAAACAACTACCATTGTTTTCATTTCCAGAGGTGATGATCAAAACACAAAACTTGCTTCTAGAATGAATAATGTCTCTTTCTCTCTCTTTCTAAGTAGTTGCAAATACCACTTCTTCATGGAATCAAAGGAAAAAGTTGTTTCAGCCATTTTTGTAGAGGTAGAGAAACCCAAATTGCTTTGGGGGCTGAGGTTGACTCATGAGACGTCAAGCACTGCGCCATGATGTATATCTGTGTTCAAAATGCCCAGGGAAGGCAAGCCAGCTGAGCTGAACTGTCTGTCTAGTTCCTTACCCCAGCGCTGTCCACCCAAGCTTGCTTGGGACCACCAGTCTTCAGTCAGTCTGTGAAACAGCAGCTCTCTTCCATTACAATCATAGTTTAAAACAAAATAACAACAACAGAAAACCCCACAAATAAAGTTTGCATTTGGTAAACCATCTGTCTTTGGAGTGGAGACACCCATGTGAAAAGATAATTTGCAAAGCAGACAAGGCGGAAGCGTTGGGCTTCTTGATGAATATAGTGAAAAAAAGGTTTGCCTAATGGGGAAACATGTATTACTATCAAAAGAAAACCAAGAGTATCCCACCTGGAAAAAGCCAAGCAGGCTTTAATATCTGAGAAGCATTTCACGCTGTGCCTGCCAGCAACTCCCCGCCTGTCTGATTTTCCTTAACATAAAGGCCGACCCACCTGTTTAAAAATAATTAGGAAGCCGGCAGCGGTGGTTTGGCTGGACGTGCAGAGGCGGCGTTTGCATGTGTTCCCCCCTGACGCCTCTGTTGCTGTCTCTGCATGCAGGAACCATGGTCAGCAAGGACTCCGGCAGCTGCCCGCTCACCACGCCCGAGCGGGAAGTGGAAGTGGAGATGAAATACGCACTGGACCCCAACCGACAGATCAAGAAGCGAAACAAAGCCCTGCAGGTGCGCTTCAAGGACATCTGTGAGGCTCAGAACGAGCAGCGGGACCCCCAGCTCGCCTCCTCGGGGCCAGGGATAGAGAGGCCAGAGGCCAAGCCTGTGTCCTGCAGGGCGGCCTACCGCAAGTACATGACCGTGCCTGCACGCCGCTCCATCCCCAACGTCACCAAGAGCACAGGGGTGCAGACCTCTCCAGACCTAAAGAAGTGCTACCAGACCTTCCCCCTGGACCGCAAGAAAGGGAGCCTCAAAGGAGGCCCGGCCGCCGATCCCTGCAGAAGCCAGGACAATGGCTTCCTCACGGACACCAGGGAGAGGGGAGAAGCGGGACCCCTGGGGGACACCCGGCCTTGCAGCGCGGGCCGCGTCCACAAGACCACCGCCTTGGTGTTCCACTCCCACGAGCATATGAACGCTCTGGAACAGCCTTTCGGGGTGAACTGTGCCGAGCCCTTTAAGAACCCCGAGGCGCTCAGCCATCCCGATCCTTTGCTCCAGAGCTCCTCCGGGCTACCCTCTGAGGAGCCTGGCCAGCAGCTAGAGGGGGGAGCCAGGCCCAGCAGCGGGACCCCGGACTCCGAGGAGCCCACTCCGCCTGCCCACGGGAGGGTGTTTAAGACCGAGGTTGCTGCGGAGTACCCGCCCGCCGTGCATGCCAGGACCCCCGAGCCTGGCTTGTCAAACTCTGCCGCAGCCAGCCAGTGGTCCCTCTGCCCTGCGGAGGAGGAGCCCAGGCGCGCTGCCCAGCTCAACGGGCTGCAGAGGCCCCAGGGGCCCGCGCCGGCCTGCTCGCCCCCGGCGCCGTGCCTGTCCCCCGAATGTAGTGGCCAGACCCCGCAGCCCCAGCCCAGTCCCACGGCCGTGGCGGCGAGTGAAGAAAGCCAACAAATTGTGCCTCATACGGAAGTGGTGGACCTCAAGGCCCAGCTTCAGGTGATGGAGAACTTGATCAGCTCCAGTCAAGAGACCATCAAGGTGCTCCTGGGCGTGATCCAGGAGTTGGAGAAAGGAGAGGCCCACCGGGAAGGGTATGTACGCTTGCCGGGTCTTGTCACCTGGGGTGGGCAGGGGGGGGGGAGGGCTCCATCTAGAATGCCAGCTCTTCGTCAGCAGGCTGTAGTCTAAAGGCCTCAAGCTTTGAGGGTTACAAAGAGCTGAAGGGACCAGGTCTCATGCCAGGCGCACTTTTCAAGTCAACTGGGCTGGCATTCACCTGGACTCAGATCACAACTTGATGCCTCTTATCTTTTATTCTAGGATTATGCATTTATGATTGTGATAATATGTGATTTATATTCCAATGTAAAATACCTAGGTAAGAAGCTATGTGCCTCTTAGAAATCACATTATGGAGGAGGAAAACCTATTTTTCAGATGGCATTGGAGAAAGTTAATGCTGACTTATGAACTCATAAGAAATAATCAAAATGGCATTATATCCAGCACTATATAAGATTCTAAATAATAGGCGATATATTTTCCTGAAGCACAAAGCCACAATGCCCCTCCTCCTTAGAGAAGTCTCACCTCACCATGAGGACGCAGACCGCTGGCCCCACGAACTGCCCACCCTATCAGGCCGGACTGCACAGGGCACAACACCAACTTCACAGCCAGCCCTGCTGAGTTGTGTATTGGACTGGACCATCCTGTACAGAGCAACTTTAGGAACAAATGCCCTGAACACAGACCCAGCTGTTGAGCTCCATAGCAGGCTGATGCAGATTGCCAGTGCTGCTCTCACTCGGTGCTCCTGTGCACGGAGCCCCTGGATTGTCCGCCTGTATTTGAACAGCTTGGCCTTCCCATTGCCGTTCCCTCCGGCAAGCGTCTGGAATTGCTCCAGCCTGTGTTCTGCAGTTGGATCAGAGGGAGTGATCTGTTGCCTTGTGTGACCTGCACCCTTCCTCTGTGGGGGAAGAGAACAGAGAGCAGCATAAAGGCAGGCAGGCAGGCAGGCCAGCTGGCCAGGAGTGCATTACCAGGGCAGCATGGAGCACGTGACTCCCAAGGGGCTGGCCTTGGTTAACTACATATCATTGGCTTATCACAGGCAATGGAGAAGAAACAGCCCCACATTTCAGGGGAGGAAGGCAGCCGCGGTGTTGCCTTCGATGGCCAGGTACCTGGTATAGCCCCTGCCCTAGTTTCCAGATGCTTCTGCTTGGTACAGGGGATGCTCTGCAGAATGAGCTAATTCTCAATATCCACCCCCAACCTCTAGGTTACACAAAATTGTGGTTGTTATTAAGCAAAAGAGCTGCTAGCGAAATATAATTAAGCAGGAGATTGATAGGAAGTCTAATAGCATCCGTCGGGTTTTCAGATGATATTGGATGCATTTTAGGGTGGTATGGCTGTAAACCAACATCACAAACTTTCAGGAGGCCTAGTTGAATCTTGTGATCACATCTTCATCTTCACCCCATCTCAGTCATTCATTCTTGAATCCATACCGAGCAAGAACGAGACAGGCTGGGGAGGAGGGTCACATCAGGAATCTGTAGACCACTAGGCCCCAGTCCCATGTCCACATTAAAAGCTCCAGTGGAGGGGCTGGGAAGGTGGCTCAGTGGCAGAGTGCCTGTCTCACATGCATGAGGCCCTGGGTTTGATTCCTCAGCAACAGATAAGCAGAAAAAAAGCTACAAGTGGAGCTATGGCTCAAGTGGTAGGGCGCTTGCCTTGAGATGAAATGCTGAGGGACAGCGCCCAGGCCCAGAGTTCAGGCTCCACGACCGACAACCGACAAAAAAAAAAAAAAAAAAAAGCTCCAGAGGAGGATGTGGTTGTGAAGTACAGCACATGCCTCCCATGTACAAGTGTCTGGGTTGAATTTGTAGTATCTAAAACAAACAATGAGCTAATCACTGACTTTGACATAAGGTAGACAGCATAGAGGAGCAACACCCCCATCATCATATGAAGAATGAAGTTCATCCAGCAATGTCAAACCAAACGTCAATGTTTGTATTGCTAAGCATCCACAGGAACACTACAGAAGGAAAACCATGCTTAAAAGGCCGGGCATCTCTTCTATTATTAGAACAAGTATGGGACTTGGTTTTCAGACCAGATTGCTCTCGATTGTGTGAGACAGGCTTTGAACAGTGAAGTGCTCCTAAGATTCAGGAGGCCAATCTGGGCAGGATCCTGGCCCTGGATACCCAAATAGCACTGTACCTCTCTGTGTCTCACTGCTCATCTTACAGGGAGAGCAAGGACTACACAGGTGACCTTCAGGGTGTACAGCCCAATGACAGAAGTGACTCCATGGGACAATGCATGCTAGAGGCTAAGGCATAGTCTTCCAGGCCAGTGAAGTTTGGGATGGGAAGAGACAGTTGGATTGATGGCAATTGAACACTTAGGATTGACTGATATCTAGCATGATCAGTGTGTTCCAGCAATATGCTCAACATATAGACTACCACCCAACAGTATGCCTTAAAGCCCCAGAGCTTCTCTGTCCAATAGAGTGGGTGTCTGCCCATGAGCCACTGAAATACCAACTCACCATTAGTAAAAACTGAAAACTCAGTTCCTCAGGCACAATGGCCACATTTTAACTGCTTCATAGCAATATGGATAGGACAAGCAATATACACAGAGGAAGTATCCCAAGAAAGCCTTTCATTCCAGTATATCAAAACCTGGCACAAAGCCTGGCTCGTGGCCATCTAAGGACACAGAACCTTAAATCAAGGCGCACAGGGTTACTTCACTTTGGAATTAATCACTACCAAGGAAAAGCACTCAGTACCAGAGCAAGCACACAGAGTAGGAGACCCTCATCAAGTGTGAGAGCTTCACCTCTACCTCCACCCTGGGGCCCTAGGTACACAGGCCACAACGAAGCAAGAGGTTCCAACTCCAAGGCGGCTCTCTGGGCCCAAGGTCATTCATTTGGCAGCACCTCAAAGTTCCCAGCCCTCTTTTCCAGGTTAGAATCTTGAGGAGGGCAGCAGAGTCTAAGGAAGGCAAAGTAGAACCCCCTACCCCTCCTCCTCAGGCTGGGGTCCTGCAAAATTTTGGGGAGTAGAAAGACCAGCCAAGAGCCGTGCTGCGCTGGAACATCTATCTGTAAGATCTGACAGCACGTGGTAGCATCTGCTTATTTCCCAGGCGTACATTCTACAATGGCCAATATAGCTAGCAGTGACTTGAGCAAAACAGCAAAGTCAAAGGACATCAACATCAACTTGTGAAAAGCAAACAACCAATCTCTGAAGGAGAAGTGGGGGAGAGGGCCCATGAAAACAAGGAAATTTATAGAGCTTACTTTATGTCTCTGGCTGAGTTTGGAAACGGGTGCTTTAGTTGCATACCAAAGTAAAACCCAGACTAACACACTCTACTTTATATGGACTATTATATAGACTTTCTGTGACACAATAAAGAATTGCACGACCAATTCTCCTTTTCCAAGTTGTTTTTGGGAAATATCCAATGGCCTGCAGGTCATTAAGTGGGACAGTGCTGAGAAGCTGGGTTGAATCAACTGTTCACATCACCTGCAATTAAACACCAAGGGGCTTTTCATAGAATTTCACTCTCATTAAGAAGTCTTGGGGAAAAAAGGCACCTCTGAACCCATAACTGAGTCTAAGTGACAAGTCTGGCCTCTGAGTCTCCCAGTTTGACCCAAGCCAATAAGGGCTTGGGACTACTCTTGTTTATGATGTCAGGACAGGGCTGAAGAAGCTGATAATGCTCTTTGAGTTTGGCCAGCATCCTTTAGCCTCTGTGTTTCTTGGAACATATCTGTTGTCTTTAGTGCATCTCTCTAATAGAACTTATTTTCACAATGGGGCTCCTCAGGGAAGCCCTTCCCAGGGGCTTTGACTCTGGGAAAGAATCTGTATAACACGGAACTACTTTCAGGATTTTCTTTCTCTTCTAGATTAATGGGATTCTTTCATTAGTCTCATTTGCTTATGTGCATTTCTGAAAGGTCAAAGGAAAGGAAGTTTTCACCTTAGGCAGTTAACCTCAGTGAGCTTCGGATCTGTCTTTGTTCAGGAAGGAGCAGTTTTAGCTTAAATGTGCTCTCTCTGAAGCCTCTACCAACAACCAGCACTCGGTGGGCACAGCATTAAGGCAGGGCCTATCAAGAGCCTTTCAGTAGGATGCATTCTCCAAGGAAGCAGATATGCAGACATATTCTACACTGTGCCTTTTACTCCCTTGTAAAATGTGTGGGCAATTGACTGAAATCGCTCTGCTTTATGCAGTGCAGGCAGTATTTGTATCACTCAGCTTGCATGAATGCCAAGAATTGTCCTATTTCAGAGCTCTCCGTATTCTTGTCTCTTCTCAGGAAGTTCAGGGTTACACAGGCCACTGCGTGACTAATGTGGTCACTGCAGACTGAGAATGGGGCAGGAGGGACACAGATTTAACACAAGCAATGCCAGGAGCAGCGCGGCTTTCCATGGCAAAGACAGGGCTGCTGGGCAGGTCAGCATTGTGTGAGCTCGGGCCTGATGCATGTGGCAGACGTAACAGCACCTGGGTGGGAACAGCTCTGCCTTCTCCTAAGACTGTCCAGCAAACACTCAGGTTTTCATGTGTTCTCAACAGCATAACGATGCTTGGCTATATACAGAAGATTTGAAACCCACCCTGTGAGAAGTTACATTTAAGAACCTACAAGCTACTTTCAAGGACATCATCAAGCAAGCCAGGTGCTGGTGGCTCACGCCTGCAATCCTAGCTATTCAAGAAGCTGAGATCTGAGGACTGCAGTTGGAAGCCAGCTCAGGCAGTGAAGTCTATGAGACTCTTAGCTCCAGTTAACCACCACAAAGGCCAAAGCAGAGCTATGGCTCAAAGGTTAGAGAAAAAAAAGATAAGGGGTAGCAGCAGCCAGGCCCTGAGATCAAGCCACCGTGCTGGCAGGCATGACACAAGAATATACACACATGCACACGTGCGTGCGAGCGCACACAGATACACAGACACAGAGACAAAAACACACAGTTATCAGAATACATCACTGCCGAGAGTAAAGCAGCGTCTTGCACGGTCTGTGGTTCCCCCAGCATCTTCTATGCCAAGCCCAGGCTTACACATGACCAAGAGGCAGAGAGGAAGCCACGAATCCTCAGGGGCTCTGTGGTAAACTAACCAAATCAGAGCAAATGTGAGGCTGGATTTAAAAGAATGTCAGCCGCAGCCTCTAACAGCTTGCAGGAAGGTTTTAATTCCAGTTCCTCAGTCTCCTATAATCTCTGCCACTCAGTCATGGTGGCTGCTTGTTAGGCGGGGACCTGGTCAGCCTGGGAAGGATTGCTTCTCAGGAGCCAAAGGCTCATTTCTCCCCAGCTCAGGACACGTGGTGGTTAAAAAAAATAAATCCAAGGGACCCCCCAAGTTCAAAGGCCCTGTGAGGACTGCACCTCTAGGTTTTTAAGGCTAGGTGGACAGGAATGAAGGGTGGAATTAGTGTATAGCTGTGCAGTAACCTGTAGGAATGTTTACCCAACTTCATTTTTCTTAAATAATAAAAAAAAGGACTGAAGGAAAGTGAGAAAGGGTCATGTGTGAAGGGTCATGTGCGAAGGGCCATGTGTGAAGAGGCCTGATCTCCAGAGTGCATTCCTACGTGGCAGTCTGCAAATGGTTTCTCACAGAATGACAGAGGAAATATTTTAGGCTTCAGGGCTATTGTATGGTTTATATCATCATACCCCAACATTTGCCACAGACAATCTGTGTACAAATGTGTACAGTTCCATTTCAATAAAAATGTTATGTGCAAGCCCATGTCGGTGGCTCACACCTGTAATCCTAGCTACTTACTACTCAACAGACTGAGATCTGAGGATTGTGGTTCAAAGCTAGGCTGGGCAGAAAAGCCCATGAGACTCTAACCTCTAATTTATAAGCAAGAACAAAACAAAACAAAAAAACTGGAAGTAGACCTGTGAGTTGTGGTTCAAATGGTAAAGGGCCAGTCTTGAAAAACCCAAGCAATAACGTGAGGCCCCAGTTCAAGCCCCAGTACAAGCGCACGTGCACGCGCGCATGCACGCACGCACACACACACACACATACACATACACACACACACAGAATTCACAAACATAAGCAGCAGACAAATTTGGACCACAGGCCAGAGTCTGACATAGCTATGTCAGTAGCTACATCTGCTCAGCTGAAACTCAGGTCAGAGTACAGGTGTAGGAGATCTGGGTGTGTCACCAGCAGGCATACCAGTGTGCCCTTTGTTCAGACATTTACAGGGTTTCTCCAAGCAATTCTACAGGTTGAGACTGTACCAGGCAGTGAGACAGTTCACAAACACTGAATTTGTTCAAGTGTGTGCGACACTGCTCACCAAAGTGTGTAACTTTCAGGGAGCAGCCTTAGAATTAGGTGTGTGGGCATATCACACACATATGCAATGCAGGTGTGTAATTTATTCAGTGTGTGGGTATGTGACACACATATGCAATGCAGGTGTGTAATTCATTCAGTGTAGCTCCTGAAGCTGTGAGACAGGCCTCAGTGTCCCCCTGCAGGAATAAACGGCCATCACAGCATGGCTCTGACGGCCGTGACTTCTCTGACCTAGATATCCATGCTGGAGAGAAAGGAGGAACAGACTCTCTCCTTCCTCCTCGTATTGACGAGCTGTTCAGAAGAATCTTGCCAAGGAAGAAGAAATCTCTCTGAATTTAATTACCCATCCCCAAACAGAACAAATACTGCATCCCGATTATGGGGGAAGCATGAGGGGACAGTTTAATTTGTCTAAGTCACAGAGCAAAAAGAACCAATGTGGAACATTGTGCAGCTACAGCCTAAACACCCAGGCATCACAAAGATCAGGCATCAAGAGTCTGACTTACCAACTCCCTGAGTCCCTGCTCCAAGAGCCCCGGAGAAACTGGGACAAGAATGACTGGGCTATCCCTGCCAAACCTACCACTCAACTGAAATCAAACCTTGCGTCTGCGTAGCTGGAATGGGCTCTGAGGAGGAGATGGGCGGCGTTAGGCTGTGTCATGCTTGTCCCTGTGGTCCTCAACACAATGTCTGGAGACTCCGGGGCGTTGATGGCTGCTTTCCTGGGCTCAGGAAGAGAGGGGATTGAGAATGACACAGAGAAAGCAGCACTCGCTCAGTGTGAGGTCAGAAGCAAAAACGGTTCTGCTTTCTGCCAGATGCTCTCCTGTCCCTCTGCACTGGCGATTTGCACGGGATAAAATGTCAGCACTTCATTTTCTAATGTTCTTGATAAATTGGTTTTGGTGTCTCTCTCTCGACGGATGTTGTAACCCAAAACATTTTCAACTGTTGCAGCAGGCTGACCGAGGTCGGGCACCTGCATGCTCGCCTGTGCTCCCTCTTCAGGAGCTGAGGTTCGGGGTGGGGAGGGGAGCACAGAGTGGAAGAGCCAGGGCCCTGGGGACGGCCAGCCAGTCCCAGGCTGGGAACGTCACTCTGGTAATCCTGCCCTAACTGCATGGGCAGCGTTTCTGACCTCAGCCTCTTCCTCTGTAACAGAGACCTAGGCATGCCTACTCTTCAGAGAATAAAAGAAATACAGAAGCCAGGTGTGATGGCACACACCTGTAATCCCAATATGAGGGGACAGCTGACGCAAGAGGACGCTGAGTTTGAGGCCAGCCTTGGCTACAGACCTTGTCTCAAAAGGCCACTAATTAAAAATTAAAAGTATATGTATTTCTGTGGAAGACAAAGATCTCCGTCCCCAGAGGTGTCTGCACTCAGTCAGACAAGTTAATTTGGGAGCTCACAGGAAGCAGGCACGGACAGGGGACGCTCTGTCTTCTGGTTGGTTTGTGTTGGAAGTGCAGGGAGAAATGCTGGATGCAGACACTGTGCTGTGGACTCCTCTGCAGAGCAGAGCTCAGGGTAGGTAGATTTGGGGTCCTGAGCATACACGCAGCTGAGCTACACTTTCTGACAGGAACAAGAAAGTGTTCATTAGAAAAGGAGCCCCAGAGGCTCCCTTCATCTCCAGGAGCACCTTCTACAGAAATTTCTAACACCATCACCATCTTAGTCCCTGTCTTCAAATACTCCTACAAGTTTAGAGGGGAAGAAAACGCTAGCGCCATTTGTACAGATCTCTGCCAAAGCGTATGCAGTGGCAGCCATGTTGTTTCTTTCACTGGTCACTTTATCAACTCTTTTCTTCTGTCAGGCTGCAGGGCTGGAGCCGGCCTCGCTCCTTCAAGGTTGCCGCTCTGCGTCGTTTCCAAAAAAATTGTTCTTTTTCTTCAGCTGCAACTTATAGCTTTCCTAGGTTCGTGATAGAATATTCAGGTGCTAGAGTCCAAGTCTAGTTATTACGTTTTTTGTGTAGCTTGGAGATGAAGGCATAGATCATATCCTTTCTAGCATTTCTTTTTCATTTAATTCAGAGGGTCATGGTGAGCTTTCTTTATAACTTATATTTAGATAACTTTGTAAATACTATTCTTACATTCTTAACAAATAATAAGCCATTCCATCCCTAATAGGAAAAAAATAAAGCAGAATGTATTTGTAAGTGTATAAAGCACATTTTCGCATTCATGCTTTGGGCTTCATGTAGGTATTGCACATACTTGAAAATGTAATTTAAATAATCTTCCTGTGCAGAATGCCAAAATAGCTTTCAAATACCTCCCTAGCCTTTCAAGTTGGTAGGTGAATAAAAACCTTACCAGTGAGCCACTAGGCAATTCAGACACCCATTTGCAGATAAAATGAGCAATTCAAGGCATGACATGAACGTTTATGGAATTTATGGATCTGTGTTCCAGAATTTGGATTTAAAAAAAAAAAAGATGAAATGCAAGTTCCAGTTTTCAAATACTTTTAAAAAAAACCCATGCAATATCTGCTAAGCTATGCAAAAAGTGGTTTGTGATCTATTTCCCAGTGGATCTGAGGGCGAGTACCAACCACAGGAGCCTCCCTAGCAGAGCACCCACAAAGCATTCTGACTCAGAGTACCCACAAAATGCTAGCTACCCAGGACTGCCAGATTGGATCCCAAAAATAACAATCCAAAGTAGAAAGGCTCTCTAGGAGACCCTAAGACTTGGGAGTGAAAAAATATGATCGGTTTACTGTTGGTTACAGCATGAGGTTACCTCCCCCTAAAGATAGGTTTCAGATGAGACATCAGAGATTTTGCAAGTAATCACATGAAAATTCAAATATTTTAATCTTTCGTGAGGAGAGCCCAGAACCATTGGTTTAAAACACAAATGCAAGGTCAGGCCTTTGAAGAAAAGCACAAAAGCTTCAAGAAGAGTAAGTTCTCACTTAAAAATTGTTAACTAAGCTGTTCTAAAAAAAATGCATCAAAAGAAACTATAAATAAAAGATAAAAGCCTTGGTGGGTATTTACTGTCGGATGGCTGACAAATGCATAGCATGGGTACCTTCAAATTAAAACCTCTGTAAATGCTTCCATGGGTCCCAACTCAAAGCAGACACAAAGGCCAGCCAGAAGGAATATCCATTTCCGTCCTTTTTCCTAACACCCTTATTTTTCATTCCAGTGTGGTAGCTAGTGCCACCGAAATTCATTTTCATTAATTTGCAATAAACTATAGCTTAAGCTTTTCTTAACTCTCCTCCAGGAACAGAAGTTAATCAGCCTGCCTCCGCTTAGCCCTAAGAAAATGGTATTTGTTATGAACGGCCAGCTCCTGGTGCCTCAGGAGCCAGTGGCTAGGTGCCGGCCTTCCTGTCATCATTTTGCAACTTAGGATCACCCAGACAGCAGGAATGTGTGAAAGAAATCACAGGCTTCGTCCTGTTTATAATAAGATAGCCGGATGGCAGACACACTAAGAAATAATTACTATTTGTCTTGGTTTTTTATATGTTATAAACCTAAAGGAAAAACAATAGTCCTGCCTGAGTAACACCATTCATCCTGGTGGTTTGTCTCTTTCTAAATCTGCATGCTTTCTGAAAATAGTGACAAATAATTATGAATACTATTACATTATTAATATTATAATGTAATCATTAATATTCCATTATATAATAGTGGAGACTGAAGATTATTGTTGTTGTTGTTGTTGTTATTGGTCTGTGTTCCCTTTCCTCTAGTATGCATGGCCCTAGGTACCAAGTAGCATGCAAGGAGACAGACTAGGACCGTAAGGAAAGAAAAGAATATAAAGAAACAAATGTGGAGTTGAGCCAGGGCCAAGCGAGGACAAGCGGAGAGCCAACCAGTCCATTCTGGCTGTTGGGAGAGGAGACGCCACACAGGCAGGGACCTCACACTAGCTAAGAATCTTCCCCATTAGCCACCATTATCATTTCACTTTAATTCTTTGTAATGAAAACAAGCATTAAAACCTTCCCTAATACCTAAAGACTCCCCAGAATTATAGTGTCACCACATCTCAGGAGCTGCTGGGCCAGTAAAAGTGAATCTGTCAACATCATCTAAAGAAAGTAATTGAGTTCATTATGGTGTTTCTCTGAGAAACAAGTTTACCAGGATGGCTCTAGGGCTAAAACAGTGACCTTTTCTGAGCATGTGAAGAGGTACCTGTAAGGTGCAAAGCTGAGTCATTTATTTTCATAACTGGGTATGGGAAGCAAACATGACTGCCCTTCTCTCCACTTGTTGAGAAAATTCTTTTAATAGACTGAGGCTTATTGTACCTAAGCCACACCCCTTACTCAGCCAGGCATGGTGTAAAACTAAGTCTGGTTTGTCTTCTCATAAGCAAAAGGGCATTGTGTCCAGTAACCAACTGGTACATAGAGTTCTTCATATGCTCATTCATTGGTTCATCAAATCATTATTCAAAAAGTATCTCTTAACCATCTACTAAACTCCAGGCTTCCATGTGGGCATTGAAAGTTCATGAGGGAACAGACAGAACTTCTGCCTCCTTTGAGTTTATAATCTAGTGGACAGAGACAGAGAAAAAGCCAAGTCAGAATCTGACATTCATGGCAGGTTCCACAGGGACAAATATGGGGGAGAAATTCAAAGCAATAAAGTCACCGCAGGAGGAGGGAAGTAGTTTTCTACCAGTCAGGAGAAAACCAGGCACTTAGTCAATGGAGGGCACCAGGCTGGGACTGGCCAATGAGATGTTTTCAGCCCATCCTACAGGAGGAAATGACCCATGGGAAGAGGTGTTCAGAGGCTCACAAAAGGCTGAGACTTGCTGGAGATGGGCTGGGGGTGGAGGAGGGATGCCAGCTTGCAGGCTTGCAGGCACACTGCAGCAGTGGTGTATAAAGAGTGTTGCCTTTCGAAGCCAAGCAAGGTAATTCCCTAATATAGGGAACACTCCTTCATCTTGTAAAAATAGGTCTTCTAGATTTGAAGTGTGTTGAGGGCTTGGTATGGGTTTTATTTACCTATGTACAGCATCAAGCTCTGGATAAACTGTGAGGAATCAAGTGTGGTGGTGGTTTGGGTTGGCATCTAGCAAAATCCTTGAAGGTCTCTGAGTAGGACTACACAGGATGACCAAAAATCACCCTCAAGTTAGAGGTCTTCATGGGGTTTATGTGCAGAGCTAATCCTCCAGAAGATCACCATTCCTGCCTCTGAGAGGAGGCGGCAGGGACTATGAGAACTTCAGCCTACCGTGAAAAGAATTTCATACGGAGAAGTAACAAAATAAGATAAAGAAGACCCACCTCAACTTGTGAATGGGATGTGCCCCAAACACTGTTTCTAAGTAACTTGGGTTGGAGTTCACAGCTTGGTCTCCAGAAGTGGTTAAGCTACAGAATGCTACCAACTCTGATCACGTTCTGGAAGGGAGCATCCTGCCGTCCTCCCCTGAGGTAGTCAGCCGGGGGAGATGAGTTTATTCAAGGGATGTTTAGGATGCACGTGTTCAAAGTTGAGGAATCTGTGAGTTGATCTCAGTCAGAGTTCCCTGCTCGGCAATGACCCAGACTAATATGGAAAAACAATGGTTACTGTGACTGCTCCTCACACCTGGAGTATACATCCAGAAGCCAAAAAGCAGGAAGATAGAATAAAATAATTGGGCAAGCATTCTCTATATGCACAAGATTCTTTGATTCTATCAAATAACTGTAATAGAGGAATTGCTCTCCCATGACCATGGTACACTGGGCAGAAGACATGGAGTGAGCTTTCTGAAGTTTTGTTTACCTATCAGAGAAGGCATGTGAAATTTCACTGGAGCCAATTGAATTAACTCTCAAAGATCTGCTAAGACCAAATCATTTCTTAATTAAATTTGCTTCTCATTTGCTCATTTTTAGAAATGCATCCACATACATTAACTGCCATCTCTTCTGTAAGAGGCATGGCAGACATCAGCTGGTCAAATACAGAAGGGCGGGTCAGCACGCTGGCAGCGAATGCTGAGCACGCTAGCAGGGGAGAGCAGGTAGAGCAGGGTGGCTGAGAGCCGGGCAGAGGACAGGTGAGGAGCAGGTGACGGTTCCATCGGAGCTCTGAGACGATGATGCCAGCTGGGCAGTGCTAGCTCCACCAACAGTCACTTCACTTAACCACTCCCCCCCAAGGCAGGGGAAAGCAGTGGTGCCTCCGAAGGCTTCACCAAACTCGGAGGTCACAGTGACTTTGTGTTTTTGAAAGAAAAGCCTCATTTCTTCACCCTATCAACCTACTTTGTCTGCTTGGAGATCCGACATCAGGCAAAACCACAGCGCTACGTGCTCTGCCTTAGCATATCTGCCGTGGCTGCAAGACAGCAAATAGCAGCTACTTAGGGCAAGGCAGCTTGTCAGCCCAGCAGCTGTGTGGGCCCATTTTGCCTCTGATTGACCAATTGGTGGTCTTGGGGTTGGTTAGGAAAACGAATTTCATATTATAGCAATCTTAAATTGGGTGGTCCCCAAATGCTGGCATGTGGTTACTTACATGTTTAAAAGGGATGTTATTGAGTTCTGTGGATAAAGGGGAAAATCTAAATTCACTTTAGCAACCCGAGAGCTGAAATATGAACTGCAGACACTTCCAGGACTCATGTGAGGGGCGTGCCTGAAGACACCGATGAGGGAGGAAGCAGATTATGGGACGTTCCCTGGACAACTGACTCTGACCACTTCTGAAATTTAATACCACCCCCTCCCCCATAGTACAGCCATTGTTGGTTCCCTCTAATGAGTGTCACTTTGAGACTATTAAGTGACAAGGCCCTGTGAGATGCGGACATAAATGATGGCTTAGTTATCAAGAAGGGACGCCGGGCAAGAAGGCAGAAGGAGAAAGCATTTCTGGCTTCCAGTGAGGAAGCCCAAAGAACAAGAGAGAACACAATGAAGAGAATGAATTAGACAACTGCATAAAATTATCACTGAGAGCAGAAACGGGGCTTTTTGGTTTTTGCAGTGACCAGCTTCCGTGCCAAGGGCTATAGGCACAGAGCAGGACACGGCCTGTGAGTAACTCAACCAACAGTCCCAACGCCGCTTGTACCGGCACACTCAGAGGGTCACACTGGGATTTAGCATTATGCACGCTGCCTGTTGCTTACAGGCTTGATCTGGTGAACACTCAGCAAATGAATGTGCCATGGACCACCAAATTAGGCCACAGAACTGGGCACCAGTGGCTCACACCTGTAATACCAGCTGTTCAGGAGGCTGAGATCTCAGGATCATGGTTTGAAGCCAGCCTGGGCAGAAAAGTCAGTGAGATTCTTATCTCCAATTAACTACCAAAAAGCCAGAAGTGAAACTGTGGCTCAAGTGGTAGAGCACTATTCTTGAACAAAGGAGCTCAGGGACAGTTCAAGCCCCAGGACTGGCACCAAAATAGGCCACAGGATCACTGGCTGTCTCCAGCACAGAACAGAACTTTTGGGGAGGGGTGTAAAGCACCTAGTGTGACAAAATACAGTCAACAGTGAGAGGGAGATACCCATCTGCATTCCACAGCTTTTTCCAGACTGATACCACACTGCTATACTGATATCTAACTGATCCAACCACTTCAGCCACTCTCATACCTGGGACTACAGGAGTACACCAATGGCTGGTGAGAACTTAAGGCCTTACCATGGTGTTGAGGATGTAGCTCAATGGTAGTGTGACTGCTTGCCATGTACAAAGTGCTGGCTTTAATCCTCAGTTCTACAAAGATGGATGGACGGATGGATGAATGGATAGTTGGATAGATGGAATAATTAGAGAAGATGGGTAGGTAAGAAAATTAGATGGGTGTACACATAGGTAGTTATATAAATGGAAGATAGATAGATAGATAGATAGATAGATAGATAGATAGATAGATAGATAGATAGGGATGATAAGTGGATAGATGATAGACGCATGGATAAACATTTACAACGACAGACAGGGGCATGGCTTCCTCTTACAGAGGAATTGTGCATAAGCAGGCAACACTGCCAACATCACATCTGATAAGCCAATATTGGTAATTACTATTGGATGCCAAAAAATAAACTTTTAAAACTTTTAAACCATTTCCTCTGAGATGCTTTTTAAATAGCACAGTGGGAGACTTTCCCCCCCTTTTTCTTGACTTTTTAACCAAACAGTTTGTGTTTTGTTTTGTTTCACTAAAGAGTTTTTGGTCCTGCTTTTCAAGACCATCTTCAAGGTCTGAAAGACTTCAAAGAGCCTGGATTGGGAACTGTAAGAAAGCTGTCAATGACCTTTCTCTGATATTCCTCCTGCCCTTTCCTTCCACAAGGACTCTGCTAGCTTAGCTCTTACTGCTGCTTCCACGAAAAAGCAGTCTCCTGCTCCCCGCGCTCCCCGTGCTCCCTGCCTCCTAGGACGGGGACGTAGCGCGGCTCAAGTTCACGCTGGCAGCCTTCCTTCCTCATGATCAGGAGACACATAAACATGACTGCACAGAATGGTCTGACCCCCTCCCGCCCTCCCTCCTTCTCTCATCCTTTCCTTTCCTTTTCTCCCTCTTCCCTGCCCCCCCCCCACCCCGCTTCCTTCCTTTCATATAGTCTGCTCCTGATTCCTCCTCATGCCTCGGGTATATAAAGGGAACTGAATGCAGCAGCTTTCACCTGTGCTCCTCCCACAAATCTACTACCTGCACTGCACAGGGGCACATACGCATGTGTGCTGTACTGGTAGACTCCCACATACGTACATTTGCACATTCAGAGATTTGATAGTGGCAACTGACAAGCTGGAGCTTAGTGCGGAAGCATGGGAAAGTTAGAGACTGTAGTGGGGCGTCTCAGATACACTGGAGACGCCCAGGAGCTTCCGGGAGGCAGCTGTGGGGAGGTGTCCAGCGGGATGCCCCAGGCCCAGGATGTGTACTGGAAGCCAGACTCACTTTCCTGAAGAAAGCTGGCTCACTTGGAAGTAGAAATGATCGACAACTGGGCTCAACCAAAAGTAGCCTGTGAAATTGGCTTGTCCAAATCCTTTCCATTTCAACAGAGTGTTAAATTAAGTCCTTCCCCTCTTCCTATTTCCACCGAGCCCTTGTCCTCCCCACCCTATGTATCTTCCAAACGTCTCCTTGCCTTCAGTCGTCAAAGAAGCCCATCCTGACAAAGGGGTGGCCACAGGCATCAAGGAAGGAAAGGTCAGGGCCCTGGGTCTGCTGCGGCCTGTGGGTTACACCTGGGGGAGGAGAAGCTACGGAGGCAGCAGAACTGGAAAACAGAAGGCACCTTGGGTCCTTGGTGCTGTCCGTGGTGCTAAATGCCGTTTCCACAAGTTAACGTTGAAAGTCAGTGTTGATGACAAGTAACAGAAAGGCACCATTGGGGGCACTAAAATTTCCTTTTTCATAATGAGCATGTTCGACATTAGTTGAGTCCAAAAAGTTCACACTGGGAAAAGAGAGGATCAAACCGTTCACTTCCATTGTCTACCTTCTCTTCCACTTTCTAAACAGATTAGCATGGTATCTGGAGAAACAAACTATGGCTAACTTAAATATGAACTAACATCCAGAAAGAACAAGGCACCACATCCCACATGAGGTTAATAGCCCACATAAAGCATCAGCTCCTCAACAGAGAAAAAGCTTTGCATAGGTGGCAATTAACTTTGAAGACAATATGTATTTTTTAATCATAATGTTTTTGCATCCCAATAAGGTGATTTGTGCTTGCAATCCTAGCTACTCAGGAGGCTGAGATCTGGTAGATTACAGTTTGAGACTCCAAAGAGTACTCAAAAAGTAGAGTTGACCAGGTGCTAGTGGCTTACACTCGTAATCCATTACTCTGGGTGCAGAGATCTGAGGATCACCGTTCAAAGCCAGCCCATGCAGGAAAATCTGTGAGACTCTTATTTCTAATCATCCACTAAGAAGCCAGAAATGCAGCTGTGGCTCAAGACACTGGTGTTGAGCAAAAGAACTTAGGGACAACAACCTGAATTCAGGCCCCAGGACTAGTACAAGAAAAGAAAGCAGATCTCAAATGGTAGTTCACCAACCTAGCAAGTGGGAGGCCCTCAGTTCAAACCCCATTACAAGAAAAATTTTTGTGTGTAGGCTTTAGATCAACAGTGTAAACACTTATATGTCTACATTTCAATGCACAAAATATCTGTACGAATCACCATGGAGAAGTATATGCCCCAGGAATCTGAAGCCTTACAATTGCCTCTCTTCATGGCAAAGACGGTATGAAAGGGCTACCACCTCAAGTACTGGTTTTATGATTTGTTTCCAAATTGAAGAGGAAAAAATAGAGAAATTCTAGAACAGCACTTTGTGTCCTCCCACAGAAGAACTTTTCTGTTCCGTCTATATTTGGAGTACACATTCATTCAGATGCTGCGGCCCAATTATTAATGTGACCATAAAATTATCAGTGATGCCAAGCCCTACAGCCTGGAAGTTCCAAGGACAATTAGATGGATTACCAGAGCAATAAGCACAATGAATTACATAGCTCTTTAAACCCTCTATTGAGAATACTCCCATGCTTAATAAAATTTTAGCAGCCATACTGTGATTGGCAGTCTTGACTGGTGGTAGCCTTTGAGCTTACCCCATGACATAGGATGGTGTTCAAATTTTATACATATATTAATCTCTCACTAGCTCTTTCTGACACCAATATTAGATTCCATTAAATAACAACCACTTATGAAAAAGATCTTAAGCAAAACACTGAAGGGCCACACCAAGAGACGTCTGTAGTAATTGAGTCTTGAAAAACATTTCCCAGCTATGGGAAAACAATATGACTAGCCTGCCATTTTCTTTTAAAATACCTGGAGAGTGACCACAGATAGGTCCCCATACACCGTGGGCAAAATGATCCCAACACCTCTTACCATGTGACACAAACCAGCCCATTTCTCAGGACTGAGTAAACTGGGTTGGGTTGTGAGTATAAGAAATAAGAGGCCGGGGGTAGAATGGCCACATTGCTGTGGGGGACAGATAAGAGGAGGGCTTTTCAGGTCATTCTTTCAGCCAACTGACAAAACTCTGGAATGACTTGCAATTCAGCTTAAAATACAGCGTTATACGATCCAACATCACCTCCCTCACCTCCATGGGCACCATCTATCCTGAACTCTCAGAACTCTCCCTGTGTCTAGCTCACATGCCACCAACGCTTCTGCGGTTGTATGATAACATGTGGCAGCCCTTGTGCTTATAAAACTCAGGCCGGAAACATTGATGAGTGATTACCTTCTTATTATCCCTCTGGCCTCATTACAGATGCTACATCCTAGAGGTCACATCAAAGACATTCCCTCACAGCACTTTGTTCAGCCCCTTATTGGTATCCACATGATCTAAGCATCAACCATCCACATGTACAGGTACATTAGCTGCCTGCCTCTCCACTTAAGCTGTGAACTTCATGAGGACAAGGACCTATTGCACAAACATCTTCCCAGGAGTCACAATGATACCTGGGACCATACACTTTCAAACTGACTCTATCGGGGGAAATGTGTGCATTGTTCAAGGTGATTAGCACATAGTGTTTTCAGGATGAGCTTTCAAAAGGCAATTCCTTACTGAAGAACTCAACCATCCAGAAAGAGTCCTCTGTGAGGTGCCTGAAGCCTTTGTCCTGTCATTGCCAAACTCACCTACTGTCCCAAGCTGCCAATTATATAGTGCAGACACAGGCGAAACGGAGCAACAGAAGCCTGGGGTCTGAGAATAATGAGCTTCTGCACCGGAAGTACTAGTGTCTTCTCTGTGAAATGAGTCTAGCATAATTAACTGGAAGATTCCAGGCTGTAATGTAAGTGAGGCCCTTGGAAACACCGAAGCCACCAAGCAAAGAAGAGATGTTGATGTTAATAAAGCTCTATAAACACTGTCCTGAGATCTAGGAAGATTCTGAGAGCTTGAAATACACTGAAGAGAGCCCTATGAAAATAGTTGAGAACTACCCTGATGCTGCCTTCTGTGAGCAGCTGAAGCTGGATGTGACTGGCACACGCAGATAACTACACATTGTCTCCTTCTACCACTTTGAAGGCATAGAATAGCAGCGCCTCTTCTCAAAACCACCAATGTGACACCACATTTGGCATGAAGCACATCGGGACCAGGACTTGGGCTCTAGGATGACACTTATTTCCCTGTGCAGAATAACTCTAGTCAGAAACGAGCCCCGTGCCAAGTTCAAGTAGAGTAAGCTGGACAGAGAAAGCTATTCTGCATATCCAAGGGATGGATGGGTAGACAGTGAGAGCCGTACTGGATCTTAGAGGAACGTGGCAAGGACTGGACCATTCCGCAGCTCTGGGGTTGGGGATTGGGAGGTGGGCACAAGTTACCGTGTGAGGAGGAGGAGGAGGAGGAGGAGGAGGAGGAGGAGGAGGAGGAGGAGGAGGAGGTGTAAGGCACAAGCTCCTCTTTCCTTCTCAATGTGGACAAACCTAAAGGCAGAATGGAAAGGCCGAACTTGAGTGGCCAAAGGTGCCCCAAATAGGATGATAGAAGTGCAGTGAGGCTAGGATTCCTGTTCAACTGCAGAAGAGACTTGGCAACTTCACTTGATGAACAAGCAATAGCAAATGCAAAGGTCACCCATATTTGCCCAAGGTCAGGCAGATAACCTCAGCACTGAGCAGACAATCCTTTTGTCAAATGTTTCTATAACTCCAATGAGGAAACCTAAGTTATTTTCCATTTTAAAGTCCATGATGCACACACAAGCAGGGAACACAGCGAAGGTGATAAGAATATCGACTACCAATGTTGACAGAAAGCCTCTGTGCACACTATACCAGCGTCGAGTAAGTTCCCGTGTAAATCTACCCCCAATGTGATGAGAAGCCAATTCCGAGAGGAGGAGAGACGCTTTCCTTCTGCCACAGGCTTAACAGAATTGCTTGAGGCTTTTTGTCCCTGAGTACAAAACAATATTCAGAATAAACACACCTTCAGGTTGCAAACAGCAAAGAGGAAAGACCAGCTATAAAATAAAATCTGCCGGGAGAAAAGCCTGCTCATCCTTGTTCCTCAAGAAGACCGGGCCGATGCATATTTCAGGCAATTCCAACCTAGTCAAGAAAATCCTCCCAGCATAGTTCGTAAGTCCACACGACCTTCAACATTTTGCTACAAAAATTGTCCAAGGCTATTTTGTTTTGACAGGAGGGAGGATCGCAGCTCACTACACATAGGCATGCCAAAACCTGGGTGGTCTCACAGGACCAATGACACTCAACAGAGAACACCCTTGAGACAGTAAATCAGGCATCAGACATCTACATGATGACACTCTGGATACTCACACAGCCATGCAGTAAATATTGTGGGATCTGTAGACCGAGGGGCAAAATCAAAAGTACTGCATAGGTATTTATGTAAACACCTTTACTTCACTATTAACACTTAAAAACTTTATGGACCCTGCCATCTAAACTTCTGAAAACCTGACTTGAGTCACAAATAATCTTCTATCAACTTTTTAAGCATTTAAACATGTAAAACCCCACTCAATACCTGGGAAGACCAAGCACAAATGAGGCAGGGACAAAGCCTGCGGGCTGGAGTGTGTCAAGCCCTGCTCTCGCAGGGGGCAGGAGGTGAGAGGGCAAAAGCAAGGCAGCAGCAGCAGCTCAATCTGGGTTAGATTCTCTTCCAATTTTCTTTCAAACATCCTAAATATAAAGCTGCACGGAAACATCCCATATTCCCTGTGCTTATAACCAAATCAGATGATGTACTTCATCCAGGAGCTTCTGTTGGCAACCTCATTTAAATATCTTCTCAGCTGTGGGTGTTGCATGGACCGGGTACACTAGAAGCAGAGACAGTTTCCATGAACCTGGCCAGCTGGGCTTTGTGAAAGCATCTGATTTGAGACTTGGGCTCTAGAGGCCAGCGACCCCCCAGCCACCGCTTGTAATGCTCTCCTGTTCTTATCTTGTAGGCTTTCATATCGGACGGGGCAAGACACAGCTAATTGTGACACATGCAGGAACAGTGCATGCATTATCTATAGGTAGGTCAACATTCTCCTCTTCCCACTTTTTTTTTTTTTGAACTCTGACAAATGATGTTTACCCACAAATACAAGATCCATCTGGGGCCATGCTGGGATGACTCGATCTAACAGAAAGTAAGGGGCCTGCCTTGACCATAATCCTAAGTTACCTGTAAATAGCAACTCTCAGGTATGTGTGAGCGCAGGATGAAGGAGAGCGTGAACCCATTTGTCTTGCTAATGTTCCTCTGTGGATTCAAGAGCTGGGATCGGCTTGATGGCTCCGTCCCTTGGAATCGATACCATGAGTACTGCACTGTACGCTCTGGCAAGGCTGTAAAATATAAGCCCTTCAGCTAGCATAGATCAAGGCAAAAGAAACACTTTATGAGTTCAAAATGCCCTGGAAGGTCCAGCCACTCGCACCACACGGGCAATTAATTCGTGGGAACTCATAAGGAGCGGGTCATTCTCTTCCTCGTGGCAGGATCCTTTCTCTCTGGCCATTCTTCATGCTGTGGTTTTTTTTTTTGTTTTGTTTTGTTTTCTTTTTGAACTAAAGTTTATGTTATTGACATCCACAAGAATAGAGCAGAAACTTTCACCGGGAAAGCAGCTGTGTTAGAATGTTGGCCGTCATTCAGGATTTTTAAGACACAGTCCAAAGCAGGGAGAGATGTGATGATTTTGCTTATCTTACAAAAATTAAGACTGCAGACGGTAAAAATTAAGACTGCTACGACAGGGTTGCAGCAGAGCTGTCCGTGCTGAGGGTTTCTGACACGCTGCCTGCATTCCCTTGCATGAGTGCCCAGGAACGGGGCTGTAAGATCCTGTGGATCCAGCTCTTAAAAGTTTATTTTGGCGGGTATTTTTTTCCTTGGTCTTGGAGTAAAACCTAGAGTCTCGCACGTGGAAAGTCAGAGCTCCACCACTTGAGTCATTCTCCCAGCCCTGCTGTTTTTTTATTTATTAAATTATGTATTTTTCTTTTCTGTTATTCTCTTTAAGTAGTTGCACCAAGGAGTCTGTACTCAGCGTGTCAGTTTATGGGTTCAGTGCATCTTGATCAGTGTCATTCCTTCCATCATCCTCTCTCGTCAGTCTTGTGAGATTCTTTGAATTTTCCTTTTGAGACAGGATCTTGTGATACTTCTGCTCAAGGTGGCTTTACATCTGACATCTTTTGCCTCAACCTCCCAAGGAGCTAAGACTGCAGGCACTCACCAGCATACTTGTCCTACTTCTAGGTTTTCAGGAACTTCCATACTGTTTTCCATAATGGCTGTCCTAATTTACATTCCCACCAACAGTGCTCCTTTACCTCCACATCCTTACCAACATCTGCTATTTTTTGCCTGATTGCTAATGTCACTGTAAATGGGGTAAGGTGGCATTTTACTGTGGTTCTAATCTGTAATTTCTTCTGGGTAGTGATGCTAGGCATTTATTTCTATACCTGTTGGTATAAGAATAACAAGTGTATATTATATGTATATTGTATATATTACATATGTATATTATATATATCTGCTATTGAATGAATTGATTTTAGTAATCTTCCACATTATCAAGAAAAGCTACCACATAACTGAATAGTTATATGCCTAAAATATATAAAGACGCCCCTCCTTCGATAAACAAAAACAAACAAATGACAAAAAACCCACTGAAATAACTTTATAGTTACTTTCCTGTGTATCAAGATGTCAGACATGAGCCAAGCCTGGTGCTGCATCATTGTAATCATAGCACTTGGGTGGCTGAGGCAGGAAGAGTCACAACTTCAAGGCCAGCCTGGAATACATAGCAGTTCGAGACTGGGCTACACAGTCAGACCTTGTTTTTTAAATAAAATTCAGACTTAGAGCAACAACAAATTCAGCCACACAATCTCAGCCCCACAGGCTCCTCTCCTGAGGGAAAGACGCCCTCCCCTCTCCTGCCCTTAGCACAGCCTAGCTGGTGCATGAACCCATTCCTTACTGTGGAAGTTGTGGGCCAAGGCCAACATCTTCAACTCCCAGGGCTTACCTGGCAAAGGGAGACCCTTTCCACTGCCATGAATGAACAGGTACAACTGGCATCTAGCGGGGAAAAGCCAGGCATAATCCTGACATCATGTGTGCTCTAGTCAGATGACAACAAAATCATCAGGTCCCAGATGTTGACAGCTAGACACAATGACAGCTAGAAACAATGACTGTTCCTGGCTCTGGCCCATGTGGAGGTGAAAGGTCACACACATCAAGAGGTTCCTTAGAGAACTCTGAAGTCAAGTCTAGGACAGAACCTAGCATGCCCAGTGGCCTATTTCACCACACTGTTACAGGGGTGAGAATTCCGAGTCAAGAGCAAGGGAGTGTAATTCAGACATAAAATAACCTTCACTGACATTCGTGCGTTAGGAAATGAGGGGATGATGTAGCTCTCGAGGCAGACTCTCAAGGCATCCTTAGACTTTAGCGTCCACTATTTCAGGAGCTAAATCTCATCCACTTTTTTAATGTAACCAGACAGAAAGGAATGAAGATTTCCAGAAAATGCTCAGAGAATGGGCGTGTTCAGCCTCAACCTATTTAACATCTTCTGAATGATTGAAAAAGGAATTTATTAGGACACTATCCAATGTAACCGAAATAATCTGAATAAATTTAGCTCTAAATCCAGAAGTGACTTAACATAAAAAGTGATATTAAAAGTGATTTAACAAGTCTGGAAAGGATAGGAATTAGCCTAGAGTGGTTACTGTTTTGAATTGGCTTAACCAGCGATGAACATGAATCCTAATACTTTAGCCTCTGGCTCTCTGTCTAAGCACTACAGGAATTTGCTAAAGAAGCAGAAGACTCCCAGGCAAAAGAAAGAGGAATGATGATCCTATCGGTGACTGTACCACAGAGGTCCCTCTGCTAAGGATAGGGGTATAACCAGGTGCTAGTTGCTTACGCCTGTAATCCTAGCTACAAGAGGCTGAGATCTGCGGATCCCAGTGTGAAGCCAGTTCACATAGATAAATCCAAGAGTCTCTTATCTCCAGTTAACCAGCAAAACGTCAAACAGAGAGCTGTGGCTCAAGCAGTAAAGTGTCAGCTTGAGAGAAAAAGGCCATGTAAGAGGTAGAGGTCCTGAGTTCAAGTCCCAGTACTGGCACACTCACCCACAAAAAGATACGATTGTAGACAAGACTGAGTTGATTTGGTGGTATGCATCTTCAAAACTGAACAGAGATGGCCACTCATCCACATCACAAACCGCCATCAGCTCTGTACAACGTACATAGATCCTACAGGGTAGTATCAGTCAGAAGGAAAATAGAGTGGGAAATCTTCTGTGCAGGCAAGTAGCTTAAACTAAAATAAGCAAGTAGCTTAAACTAAAATTAGTACCTTCAGAGTAGTACCAGCACCTAACAATCCCCACAACCCACAATTAACGACTGTTAAACTTGGGTTGAAGAAGAAGGTTCTGGAACATTCTACATATTAATACTTTAATAGTGGACACCACTGCCTGCCCTCCCCCCAAAAAACTTATTTAACCGACTCTTCAAACTAGGATTCAATTAAACCTCACCGTTCCTACAAGTCAGCCAGTTCATCAGACTGCTTCCCAACATTCTGATGATTCTGTTCAGGAAATACTGCAAGTCATGACCACTGCCAGCAATCACAAATTTCAGACAGGTTTCCTGAGGCCTACCCAGAACAGATGTTAAAGGAAGTAACTGTACTCAATTAATCAAAAACCCAGTCCAAAGGGACATCATAAAAATGGTTCTGCACCTATCCTAAGTATGCTATTTTAACATAAATCATGCAAATGGAAGATTCCTATCTATATGATGTAAACTTAGGCCAATTTTCTATGGCGGGAATGAGCTGTTCCCTCTGGACGTAAGCCCTCCTCCACTTTAGTCTCCGGGAACTTCTTTGAATCACAACTGTGCTCCCTTCTAGAGAATATGATGTCTTGTGATGGGCTCTGTGGGTACACATTTGACTTGTCTTCGTTGTTTTTCACACCCAATATTTGGTAGCAACTCACTCTTTCCAGAGGCTCATTGGTTTCTGCAACATTCAAATAATTTCATCTACACAATCAAATCATGCCAACACAAATGGCATGATGCAAATACAACATATTCTAGCTAGAAAAATGGAGAGAAACAAAGTAGAGGCTTGTTTCTCTGAGCAGCACCAATGCCTTAGAAAGAAAGGCTGGTCAGGCAAGGAGAACAGGGATTCTCCAAGCCCACCCAATACCAAAGACTGACGGGCTGGGGAGAAGAGGAAGCTGCACTCTTAGCAGAAGGAGAAGGGCTAGTGGCTAATGGTCAGAATCCTTATGGTTGGTCAGATACCTGGCTTTGGTTCCTGGGTTCAGTCCCCTGCATCGTAGAATTCAGGAACTCTGCTGCGAATCCCAGTCCCACCAATACCCACCTCCTCAAGGGTTGCCTACTCCGGGATTGAGAAGGCTGAAAGGAGATTCAAACTAAGAATTTTTAACACATTGCATGGCCCTGGTTATCCGAGAGGCCGGAGCACACAGGGGCCATGACAGCTGCCAGAGTCCCCGTGTTGCAATTTGTCATGCGTGCTTGCTGGCAGACAGAGAGTCCTGCAGGTCAGTGAATTTGACCCCACCTGTCTTGCATGTAAACACTGCTTTTTGCTTGAAACCCAGCTGCTCTTTTGAAGCAGCATAGTCATCTTTATGCTTCCAGTAAGGCCTGGCCTTGGGTGGTTCACTGTTTCTTGCTTAGGCCCAAGAACAGAAGCCATGGTCAAGACCTGTTTTCTTGAATACAGTCTGGTAGTGACTGAGCCTTTACCATGCCAGGCAGTTCCTGTTTCTTTGTGTGTATGTGGCGAGGGGGGGGAGGGACAAAAAAACGACTATCCTGGAAATATATAGGTCTTGGGGAAAACATCAAAAGATCTTGAAGCAATTTCAGTAGCAAAGCTGGAAGCAGCAGCCATTCAGACCTGGTGCCAGGAGATCAGAAGCCTCAGAAGTGCGCTGTGGGGCCGTACAGATCTGGAATCTCATAGGCTGGTGACAGCTTACAGTTTGGAAAGGAATGGGTCTGAGCCGATAGATGGAGGCTAGAGTGAGGACCATCAGCACAGGTGTTCTGCATTCCAACATCCCTTCCTCCGCTGGCCGTGGACGTTCACACCCAGCCCAGAACAACTCTGTTGAGTGGTCTACGGCAACACCAAGAACCAAGTTAGTTCTAATAACTGGAGAGTTTAGATGTTTTGTATTGTTTTTCCCTTAGATAACATCCCTTTGTGACCTGAACCAATTGAGATGATCACATTAAGGATCTTAGCGTGAAAGATGAATGGAAAGCCAGGCTCCCACCTATAATCCTGGCTACTCAGGAGACTGACATCTGAGGATCAAGGTTCCCAGATAGGCAGAGCAGAGATAGCTAAAAGACTCACATCTCCAATTAACTAGCAAAAAAGGCAGAAGTAAAGGTGTGGTTCAGGTGATAGAGCCCTAGCTTTTAATGAAGAAGTCAAGCCCTAAGTGTAAAGCCCTAAGTTTAAGCCCTAGAGGGAAGGGGGGTGGGGGAGGAAAAGGAGAGAGAAAAAGAAGATTCAAATTCAAGGGTTGGAATTCTTTAAGTAAAATTTCTCTGATGTATCCATATTTCCTGTCAAAATATGCTTTAATTAGCTCAGAAAATGTTTTCAGGATAAATTGCTAATATGATCTTTGCTCATAAACAGGTGAAATCTTTTGTCTGCAGTCTATCTCAGTAACTTCTTTGTCAGACTAATCTGATGAGTCATACATGGGTGATTCATCCTTTGTTCGAATACTTTTTCAGGGAGGAAAATGAAAGATGCCATTGGCAAATCCACCCCCTTCCCTCTTCAACTGAAATGGCTAATTCATTAAAAACAAAATAGGGTGAATTCTAATCTTTTATGTTTTTTGTGAAAATAAAAATATGCGAGGCTCAATTCAAAGGCTTTTGGGGGTATGAAGCAGATTTAAAAGATAATAACACTGAATCACATTAGCGAAGTAGTGGGATTTCCAGAAGATACAAGAAAAACAACAGAATTTCTACTGTTCGTTGCTAGACCTGAGGACAGACTCCTCCAAAGAGGAGTGCACTTCTTTCTGTCACGGGATTCTTCCCAAGGAGCAGTGAGCAGGGAACCAGCACCTGCCTGGGCTCCATCATCTCCACTCCAGAGAGAGGAGGCTCAGGATCATAGGATCGTAAGCCATCCCGCGTGAAATGCCTTCAGCACCTGATAGGATCCATGTCAGGCGCAATTTGTGAATGGACACTTCTTCCTATTTATTTATCTTTTTATTTTTATTTTTTGTTTTTGCTTGTCCTGGGGCTTGAACTCAGGTCCTGGGCACTGTCCCTGTGCTGCTTTTGCTCAAGGTTAGCACTCTACCACATGAGCTACAGTGCCACTTCTGGCTTTTTCTGTTTATGTGGTGCTAAGGAACCGAACCCAGGGCCTCATGCATGAGCGGCAAGCACTCTACCATTGAGCCACCTTCCCAGCCCTATTTATTTATTATTTATTGTACTGCTAGGGCTTGAACTGGGCTCTGTGCCTGAGGATTTTTGTTTGTTTGTTTGTTTTTTTGACCATGGTAAGCAGTCTACCATTTGAGGCACAGCTCCACTTCTAATGGTTAACTGAAGATTAGAATATGAAGAACTTTCCTCCCTGGGCTGGCTTTGACCTGCGATCCTTGGCGGTCTCTTGAGCAGCTAGGATTGCAGGCATGAGCTACTGGTGCCCAGCCTGCCTGAGCAATTCTGAGTGACCCATGGAGGTCGCAACAGCAAAGCTGGGACCAAGTGAGGCCGTGGGGTTGAAGGCATAGGGGACAGATGTGCAGCCATGGAGGGCAGAGGAAGAGCGGGGCGCAGGCATGCTTCATGCGGCAGATGTTGAAGAGTCAGAACATGATGGGAGGGCTAGCATTAAGGGAGGGCTCAGATATGCTCTCTGGAGGCCCCTCGGCTAGAGAGTTAAGAACAACTGGCAGGAAGTAAGGAGAGAAAGAGCATCCTGCGGGCTGGAAGACCATGCCTGGCTACACTTACGTGCTACCATTGCTACAGCAGCTGGGCTTGCCCAGTGCAGTCTCTGCTGGTTTCTCTGCGGTTATGCAAGTTATTGCTGGAGGATTTCAGGACAGATGAGGGAAACACCCTGACATTATGAGATTGAATAAGGAACGCAAAGACAAACTGTGAAAAAGTTGGGTTTCCTCAAACCATCCAGGGGTGACTTACCATGTCAGCAATAAAAGCACCAATTGTAAGGGTGCAGGGATACCCACATAAACACACACTCTGATCCTTCACCCATCCCAAACAAAACAGAAGATAGGAGGGAAAGCCAAGTGAGCAGTAAGACTCATAATAGAGAGGGGTGATGACATTTGTATGCAGAAACAGCGCCCACTCCAGCCTGTTGTGTCCAGAGCCTGATTGGAGCTTGCTAGTGTCTACAGCTGTTGCCATCCAGTGATTAACTCTTCAGGGCAGTGCCCCTTCCAGCCCTGTTTCAATTACTACCCCTTGTGCATATTAAGTCTGGTAACAATGTAAGCCTGGGTAGGCAGGGAGAGGGGAGGTGATATGCTTTCTGTGTCATATTTAGCATTCCACTCTTAGTCCAATACAGTGAGTGGTAAGGACACAGGGAAGGGACAGAAGGGAATCCCCGGGTAATACCTTAAACAATACTATTCTGACATAAGGAAATATTTTTGTAATAAAATAAATTGCATCAGAAAAAAAAAAGTAGAGTGATTTTGACAGGTCTCAAAATCCTCCTTGAAAATTCCCAAAGCTAATAATCCAGGTTCTTTCTCTATTCTATAAGAATTCTAAAAATATGCAATTTCCACAAATGCATAAGGATTTAGGTTCAGTAACTTTGGTAACTTAAACTTAAATGCAGCCATAAAACTGAACATTGATTAAAACTTAGTATTTATAGAGCAATTACTAACCATTCAGAAGAAAAGGGCTACTTGTACCAACTGCCTTCACCTTTGGTTACACTCAAGGGTAAAATTTAGGGGCCTTTGACTCATGTGTAAGGCATACTGAGGGCGGGGAAACGTGTCAGTTTCATGAGGAGATAAATGTAACTCACTTTAACATGAATATGGAGATTTCTCTAAGGGTAAATAGAAGAATCAGGACTGCCACAAAACCCAGAGTTAGGTGGAATGCAATTCCCTGGCCAATGTCTGTGACTACAGGATGCAGCAGTTCCTGGCTCTACAAGTGGCTTCATCCCTACACCAGCCACCGTGGATGAACCCAGGCCTGTGTGACATTCTGGGCAGCCCTGGGCAGGCAATGGCCTGGAGACGCATGAGTAGCCAGAGGCTCTCTGTGTGATGGGCGCATGCTGGCTGGTGGGGAAGGCCGGCTCTCGGTGCTAACATCAGGAGGGCAGTCAGCTCCTTAGCCTCAGCCTACAAGCAGAGCTGGGTCCAGAGCCAACATGGTAACTGCCTCTCTAGACAGCAGGGCTCATCTTCCAAACGAGAAGAGCAAGTAAGACCATACCAGAATTACAGCCACAAAGAAAGACTACCCTGTCACAAACTGGCTGCTTGTGCCCTGATAATATTCTGTGTTTGCATTATCTCATAGCGGTTATTCCCCAAAGATGACAAAAGCGAGCTCTTCATTGAGGCCAGGGACCCCAGCACTTACCTGACCACAGTTGATAAAGTACTGATCCCTTCTAATTACAACATATAACCTCTGTGGTTTCAGAAACAGAAACGATGGCATCAGGTATGTTGAATATACATGCTTCAATCCTGTTGTCATCTGACTGCTTTCCTGCTGGGGACGTTATCATAGCAGAGGTCATAAAAATGACTTACACCTGCCTCTGCGTCCCCATGGTTAATACAGGGCTGGCTGCTCCCAGAGCATCTAATCTGGCCTCAGATGTGGGCGTGCAGCCGGGACCTGGGCACAGCATGTAGCATGGGCACAGCATGTGAGGGCGAGGCCTGAGCCCGGGCACAGCACAATCCCACGGAGGTCAGTCCACAGCTTCAGAGGCACCCAGGAAGCTCAGTCTAACTCAGATGGTAGACAATGCACAGTACAGTTTATAGCCAAGATACCTACTGAATGCTAGGTATGGAAGTATAATTTCCTTTTCATAACATACCAGTTCCAGTGTGAATATTATTGACTGATTGGCTGCCTATTTCCAACTTAAGATATGGGAAGTTGGTAGCAATTCTATAAACATGTACCTAATACATACACACTGGGGAGATAAATGCAAAATCGCAATGAATTGTGTCTATGTTTAATGTGTTCAACAGGTACGAATTCTGTATTGAGATGGGGCCTACATGCATATAGGTATGTAGATATATAAGACATACATCTACATACATGAGATCATGTGTATAATAAATCAGACATTATATAACATGCATTAGAAATTATACAAGTAATAGGATAAGTAGAATTCTAGACAAGTAGAACAAATAGTTCTACAGACATAACAAACGTTGAATGTAAGAGAGCAAACGGGGCAGGAGCAGTAGGCTGAGATGTGGAGTAGGAGGATTTGGTTGAGCTCATCAGTTCACTGCGATTCAGAACACAGAGAGCATGCTCTGAGCCTGGCACTGCTAAACACACTGCAGATGAAAGATGGATCCAGTATAATCCGTACCTTAATGGGCAAAACCAGCTGCCAGCCTACATCAGCCATGCTGAAGGAGAAGAATGGAGGGAAGCTGGTAGAGGGGAAGGATACTTACACACAATCAAGAAGGGGGCAGACCTGGCCTCTCCAGAAAACCCACCGGAAGAAGGGGTGACGTGTCACCTAAATGCAGACATATGACCAGGAATATGAAATGGCCTTGTAGATTCCCCACAGCAGCCCTGGCAACAGGAAAGCAAGAATGATGGAAGAGAAGAGGAGACTCAGATACTTCAAGTCCCAAAGAGCAAATGCTGACACTTTGGAGTGAGATGGTTGAGTGAGACCAGTGGGAATACTCGGGAGACTTCGTTGCGGGCACACTCGCTGGGCCCCGCTGCTAGGAAGGCAGGGGAGACACCTGAGCTGGGGTCTAGGGGTGCAGAGGGCTCAGCCTGCCGGGGGAGTGGTGGCCGTCAGCGGTGTGTGGAAAGACCAAGGGAAAACATGGGTGAAAACCGGCTTTGGACATGGCGGACAGCTGATTCTGCCCAAACAGAGATGGTCCTAGAGAGTATATTCAGAAGAGAACGGTGCCGTTTCTGCCTCTGCTTGGAGAAGAAGGCAAAAGACTTGCCCACCTTCCTGTAGCACAGAAAGGGGAGTGCGGGGCCCGGAAGTGAACCCTAGTGTTTGGCTTCCTCTGGGCAGAGGCAGTGCTGCCCATCAGGTGCTGGAAGCTGGCCAGATTCTAGCTGACTTCTCTTCACATGGTTGTGCTTTGGGACTGGATTTACTCAACCTACACGCTAAGAGGCTTCCCAAACCCCAAAGAGTTAGGCCCCCTGAGCCCGCATCGCTGTTGCCCGAGACCATTCTGTGAGTGCAAGCGCGTCCCTTCCATCATTTCACAGTCAGGGAAGCTCCGGTCCCCAAGGTGATCTGATTTATCCACAGCAGCAGAGCATGAATCGGTCCAGGGCCACGGTTAGCACCAGGGACTCTGTGATCTAATTCAAAGAGAATTAAAAGCAGAGACTTGGGATCCGCAGCCCACTGAGCCACTCGGCACCGGCCGACGAGAGAAATCAAAGACTTCAAGTTTTCTTCCACTCCAGAAAACAAACAAGTACTTGGAGCCAAAGTCATCTACTTTGAACTCTTCCCCACTACCTAGAGGGAATGAGGTCAGAGACTGACTGCATCCAATAAACCTGAGGAGTTGGAGACAGCTTGCAAAGCAATCTGGCAGGCCCAGGTATTTCTACGAGCATCAGACAGACAAACAGTGGAAGCATCAGACACAAAGGAGCACCCTGCTCTTCATTAGGAAGTGGCTGGGAGCAGACGCCCTGAAAACCTAGCCACCCCAGGGGAGGAAGCAGAGCCGAGTGTGAGCTGATGGCGCAGCCTGACATTTGGGGCAGATTTTTACTTCTTTGGAAACATATAGGATAATGATAATAATTTTGTTACGACAGTCCGCATACTTAAAACTCATTTTTAAGAGAAAAAGACTGAAGAAACAGCCCCCACCTGACTTAAGCACATGTCCGTTCGTATGGCACTGAGAGGTCCAGATGAGCACAGGTGTGCAGAGCTAGGGCTTCCACACACGGGGAGGTTCTGTTGTCAGCAAGGGGAACAAATAGACATGCAAGCGGGCAATGAAGAGCGACACACAGGGACATAGTAAGACGTCCTGTGGGATCCTTCTCCTCAGTGAAACCCACGGGCTACCTCCGCCTAAGGGCAGACACTAAGGGAGAGCCTACCAGGCCCCAGACCCGGAGATTCACGCTCTGAAATCAGCAGCCACGACACTGTTCTGACTGCTTATCCCGCTGAGGTGTTAACCCTTCATCAAGATGCACATAGCTGCTGGCCTGGGTGTTACACATGCCAGCTTAGGCCCCTGAGCTGGATAGCACACAGAAAGGCTCCTGCTTTAAGTGCCACGGACAGAGACTTGGACAACTGAATGGAGTCTAAAGAGACACAGGGATCCAGATCCCAGACACTCCATCTCCCCATGCAGCGAAGAGCAAGCTCTGCTCTGGTGCAGGCCCCCTGGTTGCTTCTGATGGCCATTAGAAGCAACATCATCACAGGACAAACAAGAGTTTGGGCTCAGACCCTCCTTTGGTACAGAAGAAGGCACAGAGAATCAATGATATGACCAGTCCCCTTTAGGAAAGCACCAGAAACTGGCCAATTGAAGGCCAATCCTAAAGGTGCCAACAAACCACCAAGCTCCTGCAGACACCTAGGGAGAGGAAGCAGCGAGCAGGCCGGCACGCTGCATCCTGCAGAACACGGTTCAGACCAGTGCTGCAGAGGGAAGTCAGGCCGTAGACTGCCTGCCTAAATCTCTACTGCATCACTCACCGTCTCCACAAGGAGCCCCGTGTGTCTGCGCTACACAGGACCTCACACTGGGAACAGGATAAGAAGAGCAACCCCACTGGGAGGGTCAAGGCAACGGGGATGAGCACTGAGTCAGGACTGGCCTTCCAGACGCCAGTCTGCATCCATGCAGGAAACGCTGCCTAGGCAGCTGCCGTGACTCAGGTTCAGACAGAGCTGCTGGGAACAGACACAGCACACCGTTCTTCCCCTGGCCATGGCACCTGCGATCAGGAAGAAGAAAGCCAAAAATAGTGTAGACACAGATGGAGTTCCGTGTTAATGTGCAGGAGGAATTCATGGAGGATGGAGGTGGGCGCATAAGTGGGAAGTGATCAGACATTTGTGGACCTGAAGGGCAGCGGGATGGTGAGTGGACAACCCTGCTAGGAACTGATGGCAGGTGCTCCAGGAGGGGTAAACAATGTCCTTCAAGAAGACAACACTGTGACCGCAGCCACGCACAGGAATCCCGCTACCGATGGGAGCAGGTCATTCCAGTGTCTGGGTGAAAGCCATCCCCACCCCCCGCCAGCCAGGTTCCCCATGGCCCTGTCTGGACAAGGAGCCATGCATGGAAGGCTAGTCAGAGGAGCTGCAGTGGCCTGGAATGTCCTCGAGACAGGGTTCTTCTAGCTGTATAGTTGTTAAGACTAAAGGAACCCCTGTCTACCTTGGCCAGAGACAGACAGACTCAAGCTTGTGTCTAGCTGTGTGCTTCACCTCTCAGTGATTTGGTATAGCAGCTTAACACCAAGGAAAGTCTCAGCAGACAGCAGTGGAGCACGGTGCAAACATGCCTGCTAGCAGCCGGCGTTCCTGTGACTGCCTGGTGATGCACACTGACCCCACAAGCAGATGCCTGCAACCTGACTGCTGTACACGTGGCAGCCTGCGGCAGGGCTCACAGCCACTCGCTCCCTCCATCGCCCCACTGCAGGCCTGTCCCAGAGGCTCTCAAGGCTCCGGGTGGCTCACCAAGCCCACTCTGGTTGCAGTGTGCCAGGACAGCTTTCTGGAGGAGTATGGACAGAGTCTACTCGACAGATAAAGTCGAGTCATTCTGTTAACAAGGACTCAGATTAGATTACTCTGTGATTACACGGCTCTGCGGTGTGATAAATTGGTTAATAACAGGATTCCCAATGTAGTTACTTAATGGGAATTCAATAATTATAGGTACCCAGGACTGCACTGTTAACTCTAAGAAATGCTAGCGCTATCCACTGTCCTGACAACCCAAAAACCTAGGCAGGACATCTGAAATGGCCCCAACCTGGAAGACAGGTGTTCAGTACCAGCCAGGCACTTTGGTAGCACTTTTCTTCGGTGCCCAGCATGCCACCCCTCGGAGACTCAGTCAAGGGGCTCTTGTTTGCTAGCGAAATGAGAAGTCTCTAATAGATCTCTTTCTGAGTTAGCCCTTGATCCCACTGGAAAGTTAGTGATCCACAGATGATGTGGATAAAATAGTATCCAATTCATAACATATATTTAAGAAATTTTTTCATGGGCTCCTTTCTTAGGGGGAAGCTTCTTATCACAATAGAGTAAGACAGGAACTACTATCCTTTTTCAAAGTAGAAAAAAAAAACAACAACTATAAAGCTTTAAACAAGATGCAGGACCTAAGCCAGACCTCCATCTTGGCTCTTCACTGGGGCAGGAGTCACAGACCCGTTCACCACCTCCAGAACTGAGGCCTGAATTTCACATGCACAGTGCAGACGTACACCTATACTTTTCACAGCTGTTTCTAAGAGGGACCATTCCACCATCCACTCTCACACATTCTGGAGTCACGAGACTAGAGTTTATGAGCAGTTTTGGGATGGGGTAGGGAGGGGGTGGCTTGAACTCAGGGTCTGGTGCACCTGCCTAGCTTTTATCCACTCAGTGCTGGAGTGCTACCATTTGAGCCACATGTCCACTCTGGGCTTACTGGTGGTTAAGCGGTGGTAAGAATCTCACAGACTTTCTTGCCCAGGGTGACTTTGAACTGCAATCCTCAGATGTCAGCCTCCTAAGTCGCTAGGATGACGAAGTTGAGCCTTCACTCCACTCCCTGTGCATGGCAGATCTC
The DNA here is from genome assembly GCF_024711535.1 of Dipodomys merriami. Classification (NCBI taxonomy): domain Eukaryota; kingdom Metazoa; phylum Chordata; class Mammalia; order Rodentia; family Heteromyidae; genus Dipodomys; species Dipodomys merriami. The sequence goes on along the minus strand of NW_027205048.1, from coordinate 15,886,219 downwards.
ACAGGGGCCTTTGAAGTAGGGAAAAGAGAGTTTGCTTGAAGAACATAGGGTAACTAGCCATAAACATGTTTAAGAAGTTTTGGGGATATTTTTAGGAATATTATAATCTTTGACCATTAGTAAAATGTAGCAATGAATTTAAAACATAAAGAACTATTAGGTAGGGCTGGACCTTGTTTTTAAAACTCCAGATAATACAGTTTTGCTACTTTGTCTTTCCAAAATGTCAAAATTTGGTTAGTATAAATGGTTCCCTAAATCCACAGGGTTTCATGTTTATACATGGTTTATGGTTTTCACTAGTTATAAAAGGTTATGAACATTTGCATTATTATTGTTGCTGAGCCTCTAATGAAATCTAGTGACCTTTCGTCTGGCCACCAGATTCAACAAGGAAAGAGGACACAGAATCCTCCAGCTCCCTGGCCCAAACCACAGGGTGCCGAAGATGAGTGGGAAAGTCACAGAAAGGCAATCCCCACTGCTGTGGATAGTGGCAGAAATATAGCAAGTGGGTCGGTGACTCTGTCCCACAGACCCAGGGAACCCAGACAGGGAAAGCCAGGGCAGCCAAGACAGCCCTGCCCTGGGGAGAAGGGATGACTCCAGGTGAGTTGACGGTACTCTTCATAGAAACTTCTTGAGTAGCAACATACATTTGAAGAGTCATCTTTAATCTTATCTTTCTAACGAAAACATCACTACTGGCAAACATCTTTCCCCTGTAACTACATGTTTGCACACTTTGGCTGCGGAAATGTAATTATAGTTTGTGTTGTTTTTCCCAAACACTATCTGTGTTGTTTCCTGAAAATCCATTTGGTAACAATTGTGTATTATAAAATGGTGTAGACTTGTTAAACACCAGGCGCTCCCTAGCCTCAGTCAGACGCTCTGGCTCCTAGGATGAGTCAAATTTTACAAGGAGAATGCAGTCCAAGGTCATTTTGCTGCACGATGGCTGAGGTGATAAATAGATTTCTCTGATTGATGACAAGCTGCATAGAACAGAGCTTGCGTGGGCCTGGCAGGTATGTGTTAGGATAGTCTATACTTACTCCCACTACATGGCGATATGTGCACAGTCCAGGATAAACATTAGATCATTCATATTGCATGGTTTTCACTTCAACAGATACCTTACAGATGTCCACACCAGCTACATACATCAAAACTGCATTATTCCACCCATGAAAGCAAGTAAATTATTTTCATGTGAAAATAATCTGATTTGAAAGCAATTTCAAAGCAAGCTAAAGTTAAAACATAATATAGCCAATTGCTTAACAGGGTACCATACAGTTACTATGAATGTATAAAGTTACCTAAGAATGGCCACTACCAGACAGGATTGTCACCCCGGTTTGCTGTCCCAGAGGGGGATTATCAGACAGGAAGGAGCACGTACTGAAGTCTTCCTTTGTCTTTCTAGTGTGGAGCTGGATTTCAAGCAGCAAGAAGACAAATTGCAGCCTGTGCTGAAGAAACTGCACCCAATCGAGGAAACTCAGGTTGTACCTTCGCCTTATACACAGGAGACTTACTCCTCGACACCCAAGCAAAAATCCAAAACTGAGTCCAAAAAGCACGGAAGATGGAAACTCTGGTTTCTTTAAGACTCGTGGTGATCGGAGTATCGAGGCCGTCTTTAAAACCCACAGGAGTTATTAAGTCAATCCTCTTCCAAAACGAACAGGAACAGGATGAAGGGAACTGAGGCGCAGACTCACGCGCTCCCCGCTTCTCGCCCTGTGTTCCTACCAAAAAGGCCTTTGTACCAACAGATCATTAACAGAGCAAGAGAGTAAAGGGCACACCTAGCCAGCTGCTCTTTTCAGTCCTCTGATGTGGGATGTAGAGACTGAGAGGAAAGCCTATGTAGTAAAGATGATCAGTAAAAATCCTCCCCCCTCCCCCTACAGCCCCCCACCCCATCCCTAGCTCAAGAACTACACCGCCAGTCAGCGATGGGCGGGTTATCACTCCCTGGACACAGCTAACACCCATAGAGTTATTTTCAAGCCTTTATTTTTTTTAAATAATGAGAAGAAACAAGCAAGCCTTACGTTTGCAAAGGACTTCATTTTTACATTTCATTTTGCAAATAAGCAAGGGGCTGGGGGGCGGGGGGGGCAAGTGCAACTCTCAGCACACCAAATTCCGGAGAAAGCACAATTTTTTCACGTGGTCAGAGACCATGAATAAGCTCTAAAATGTGACTTTATGTGTATTTGCCTTCATGTGCTGTCGCGCTAAGCCAAGTGACCACAATTCAGTGTCACATCGACACCTCAAATTTAACATCCTCTTCATCCCCAGACCTACAACATGTTTACTGCTCTTTTTCCAAATGGCCAGCAGCCAGGAGGTCCCTAAAGTCAGGACATGCCTTTAATCACTGAGAGTTGACAGGGTCAGAGCTTACAGGACACTAAGCTTTCTAAGATCTCGTTTTTAATCTTTTGGTACCCAAAGGCCAAATGATACATTCTGGCAAGAATTTGAAAACACACATTGAGATAAACAATGGATAATACTGTCACCAATAAATCACAGGCATCGGGCCCTAGCAGGAAATATTTTAGTGGATCAATCCTGGGCCCCCGTGAGCACGGCCAGACGTTTCATGCAATTCGTTACACTCTGTCACAGCCGTGCAAGATCTGGCCACCTCAGAGTGAAGCTGTGTGTTTCTTTTAGCTGCTACCAATGGACAAACTTAATATCACCTACATGTAACTTGTTAGTGAGCTGTGCTATGCGACATACTTAGGGGAAAGCTGTGAAATCCAATGTTTTTAGGTATTTTTTAAATGCACAGTAACAGAGTTCTTTTTGACTACACATCGCAACTGTAAACCTCCATTCCTTTATTTTTCCACTGGTTTCTTCGCACCTTTGCAAATATCTTTTTTATAGGAACTGAAATCCCCTCGTGTGCTAATGACGCTGTCTATCAAGTTTCGGCTTTCCACAATAGGAAATAGGAAGTTTTATTTTTGCCTTTTATTTATTTATTTGTTTATTTATTTATTTATTGGTACAACGGAAATTTTGGACAGTTTGTGGACATACCAGAAAACATAGTCTTCAAGTTTTTGTGCAGGAATCTGGTCTCCTGTCTAACTGTGTGCTCCCACACCCAACTCACGGCTTAGAGGCCGAATACAACGTGGTCTCCCTCACAGAAAGGGTCTCAACCTGCTTCCTCCAGATTCAAGCTACTTCTTGCCACACATTTTCTTCCGACTCAACAGTAATTCCATTTTAGTTTCCCAAGTTAGGGTTCTAAAGGAGCCATTGACCAGCAATCGGATCTGAACTAAGAAGAGAAAGTAAGAGAATATATAAGCATTCTTTGGGGGTGATGCTAACAAGATAGCGGAGCTATATTTAACACATGCATACACATATTTAACTCTCTCTCTTTTACATGCACACACACATACATGCACACACACACACACACACACACACACACACACACACACACCTTTTGTGGAAACATTATATAAGCATTCAAATCTCTGAATAGCAGTAACTGAACTGAGACATTTCTTTTTGTGCAAGAAGATAAGCAAGTTGACCCTGTACCAGGAAGGAAGTGCAATTGTTTCATGTAGACTCAATATTTAAAAAAAACGTGTTTCATGTTTTTTATACTGTTTTTAACTAAAGTTATGAAAATGTTTGCAACAAGTTACCTTTCCTTATGTCAGAAGAACCCTCCCTCCACCCCCTCTTGGTGAACTGAATGAAGTGCTTTCTAACCAGTACTGCGCAGTGTCTAGATGAGAACACCTCCCAGCCCCAGAGAGGTCACCATTTCCAACTAGTGTTGACCAAAACACTAAAAAATAAAAAGATCAACATTGTCAGAGTCAAAAAGAAAACTCTAAAGATAAACTAACTACACCCTAAAAGTAATACCATCTCCCAAATAGAAAAATATATTTTAAAAACCATTTCCTAGGTTAATTGCAACACATCCTTGACAGATGGTGATCCTTCTCTTGGGAAGATTGAAGTGAAAACTTTGATACCAAACCACGGTAAATCAGTCTTCCCCATATGTAGACGTAACTCATGCCATTACAGATAGAGACTTCAATTATTATACTTGTCATCAAGTTCTTTACTAATTTTTAAATAAAAACTCAAACATAATGTTTTGTATGGCTTCTAAATTCATTTCTTACCCTCAGGACATTGAAAAAATATGAAGTAAGCTAAGAAAATCATAGTGAAGGAAGGAATGGGTCCCGGGAAGGACAAAGCCAGGTACTCTGTGATCTGGGCACCGCCAAGTGTTGCCTGCGCTGGCTTGGAGACAGGGGACCTGCCAGGTTTGCCCAGCTCCCTAAGCATGAGCTTGGACACCAACAAGACAGGTTAACTTTTTAAGATGGGCAGGGAAGCATCAGGCTTAGAGCACCACGTGCCTGTAGTGTGAAGTGTAACTTTTAAAGAGCTCCAGCACGGTCAGCTCACCTCAGCCAATGTCACCACCGCAACACTCCCTGGGCGCCAGCAGACAGCTTCACCCTACAGCATCCACCAAGCAGGGGGGATCCTAGCCATGGGGACAGGACAGCTCCTTCCTTTGTTCCTGCCTTTCTGCCCCACAGGAGGAGGGGGCAATCACCTTGGCTGGGTTTAGCACCTGCTTCCTCAGTGAAATCAGCCCAGCCCTACCAGTGTCCAGAACCCACTGGGAAGCCACAGGGCACGCAGACTTGGACCAGAGGCTTCTGCAGCCCTGACTCAGGGGAAAGAAATGGATGAAGACCGGAGCTGTGTGTAAAAGGAAGGCAGGCGCCCTCACATGGGCAGGGGAGGAGGGGAAGAGGTTCCCCAGATACATTCTATAATCATCTGTAAACTCTTGACCACCCCCACCTCCAGGAGCCATTCCCATAAAGGGAAAGAGACAGGAAAGGCATGGGCTAACCAACTGAGAAGGACCCCCAGGCACCCTGCAAGGCTGCTCAGGGGCCTGCTGCATAGAGCTGGGTACCAAAGGGGTGAGGAAAACCGGACCTCGGCTGAACACCTCCCCCCCACCCCCCGCGCCCCCGCTACACACACATACACTGACAAGAGCAAAGAGGCATCTGGTAACACAGCTTTCCTTGAGGGATTTACCACACGCGGGTAGGAATTAAGATACACAATCACTAAATGAACCCGAAATGACCACTTCCACTGAAAGAGTTTTTCATGGCTGAGAATAAGAACTAGAAACAAGTAAGGGGTGGGAACTTTTCCCTATTACATTGTGTAGAAGGCCAGGACAACTTTACAAAGCCTACCACTGTTGGGTGACTCTTTAGGAGCATTTTTACCAGGAAGTGAAATTTCGCTTGATGCTAACAAAAGCAATCTCATAGGTGCAAAGTCATCTAAAGACAACAGGGGCAGATATCCAAACCAATGTGTTCCTTGATCTTCAAAACTTCCACCACTCACACTTGGTCTGGAAGTAAACAGCACTATGATGCAAAGATGTCCCATCCCAACCATGAATTAGCATAAACTAATCATGTTGTAATTGGTACCATGCAGCCTGATGGGTGGCAGATCACTGAAAGCTGCTTATTACCCTGGAAATCACTCAGTAATTAACTTAAGCCACCTTTGCAGTTTAGTATCCATATGCAGAAATTATAAAACGTATTTCGATCACGTACTGATAACATTTTTATTTCCTCTGCCATAAACCCACAGGGAATGGGCAACCTTAAAACACTACTGGGGGAGAGGGGGCTGGGATGTGACTTATTGGTACAGTGCTTGTCTAGCATGCATGAAGCCCTGGGTTCCATTCTTCAGTATCACATACACAGAAAAAGCCAGAAGTGGCACTATCGTTCATGTGGTAGAGCGCTAGCCTTGAGCAAAAGAAGCTTAAGGACAGTACCCAGGCCCTGAGTTCGAGCCCCCCCCCAAAAAACCACTGGGGGTCACAGGAATTAAGAAAAATTGCTCTACCAATACCAACTACATAGCTTGTAGGCAGAGCTGGAAGGGAAAATCAGGGGAAGCAGAGGGAGGGGTGACATTGTCCAAAGAGAATTAGGCACATTACTTGACTTACAATGGCAAACCCTCCATACAACACCCTAATAATAACAATAAAATTACATAAAATGAAATTACATGAATTTACATAAAATGAAAGCATCTTAAACTTATAAAGACATCACTGTTCATACACAGATGTGCATTAGGGAGATTTTCTGAAAACCTTGTGCTCTGTCAGAAGATTTACTAACAAGCGGAGTAATTAAGAATTTGTGTGATACTTGAATACAAGAGCCACACATTGTCTACTCGAAACATTTACAATATATTTCTCCATTGCCAACAAAGACTTAAAAAACAGCAATTTTTTAAAAAGCATATCATATACTTAAATTCCAAGAGAATAAACATCTCGATATAACAGCTCATGCAGGATTCAGCATCCTTGCAGAAAGATTTGCTTCTGAGCCATGGTAACAAGGCACAATTCACCAGGAAACCAATTCTATAAACCTATTTTCCAAATGAAGAAGCTTGTCAGGTACTTATTTGAACCACCCACAAAGAAAATATGGATTTTTTTCCTTGGTACCAACATCAAAATCCTAACCCCCACATCAGGTACCCAGAGGGGAGAAGAAAAAAGAAGTGTCCATCACTAGACTCCAGAAAGTCAGAGGCTTAGTGGAGAATCTAGGCAGGTCTTTCTGTCCCTACACCTGCTTCTGTGAACATTCCCAGGAAAACACCTTCATTAGATGAGGCCCACACTTCCATTTTAGTGAATTAGTAAATTTCAGTCTTCTGGAGTACATCCAGGGCAAAGAAGATTCTACAACAGTCCTTCCCCCTCAGTTACACTTTTAAAGGATCCATGAACAAAACACAAATCCAATCATCTTCAAGAAGCTATGCCAGCTGTAATACCATAGAAGAAGGAACATTGCTACGTATCAATGGTTTCAGCAGCTAATTCCGGGGAAGACTGTGCACAGTAAGGCCCAGGCCACCACCAAATGTCTGTTCTGGCCCCTATAGACAACACGAGGCATCTGCCCCAGCTGTGATCCCTGCCTATAAAGGACCCCTGCTCAGCAATAAACCCGCCAACCACACAGAAGAGAGAGGAACACTGAATATGTGCAGGGCCTGGGCAGTCTTTGAGAAAGGAAGAGAAAGAGGAACCATGAAATCTAACATGATATAAAACTATTTTGCTCAATTATGCCACAGCATCAGAGTACAGCAGAGATGCAATGACCTTCAAATCTGTGGCAAGGTCACTGCAAATCTTCAATTTCAGGGCTTGTTGAGAGCAACAACATATCTATTCTCCCATAGCCAAAGAATGTTCTGTGCATTTTTGTTTTATTTTAATATAATACTTAGGATCATGGGAGAGTTCAACCTTATGCATGAAATGCATTCCAAAAGCCATTTCAAATATAATGAACTAAAACTAATGATACATAGCTGACTGCAAAATGAAGCTTTTATAAAGGATCACAGACACCGATAACAGAAGCCTTGTGCTTCTATCAGAGCTTACCAGCTGTGGTGACAGTTGCCCAGTTCCCATCTATAACACAACTAGGCAGAGAATGCCCCAGGCCCAGAGGGCAGTCCTGATGGATACTGTTCCCTGTGCAACCTGACAAAATGTCCACTGCTTCTAGTGCCAGTTCCAAGCAGGAAGTTGTTGAGCGAGCCAAGTCTCTTAAGAGTTTTTTTTCTTATTATACTGTTGTTTTAGAAGTGATATACGGCAAGGTTAACTTTACATATATTGGGTGCTATGTACATTTCATTTCTTTTGCTTAGTATCTATCAGCTGTTTCCTCCTCGCTCATTGCCCTCCTCCCATCACCGCCCTTGAGTTGCTTCATTCACTCTCCTCAATGTTCAGTGAAGCTGACGGCCCCTCTACTGTATTTTTCCACCCGCTTTCCATTGATTCTGTGTCCTCCTCCCACCTCCCTTGGATGTGCATGTGTATACACCATTTATGAGACAAAGAATACCAGCAAGACAAATTAAGAGGAGGTCCTTTGTTAAACCTTGTCTTTGGGGTTCTTTTCAGTTTGTATATTAGTTTACAGACATATGAGGAAGTGCCTGGACATTACATTTTGAGTGAGGTAAGCCAAGATCAGAGAGACAAAAGGCACATGGTCTCCCTGACATACAGATGTTAGGTTTCAAATGCATTGAGATATGACAAAGTAAACAGGACTCAAGAAACTCATACACAATGAGACGCAAAGAGGATAGTTTCAAAGAGTTTTTTTTGAAATAACTTCAAGGTGTTCAAAAGTCCATTTTGACAGATAACTTGGAACCTTGAAGCAGTTCCTCAGTCATTCAACTTCTCTGGCACACAGTTTACACACACACACACACACACACACACACACACACACACACACACACAACACACACACACACACACACACACACACACACACACACACACACACACACACACACACACACACACACACACACACACACACACACACACACACACACACACACCAGAGTAATATACAAAGCTTAAAACCTCCAAGGTAGATAAGACAGATGTGTGAACCTTTGCCTGCTCCTCTCTCCATGCTCAGATGTCCACTGATACACTGTCTCAGGCCTGTTGGGGATATGTGTGCTGTACTCTTTCTCTAACCCAATGGCACAGAGGAGCAGCAGAGATGAGAAGCCACAGCACACAGCCACACCGCAAGAAAAGGGGGAGGCCAAGGTGAAGTGCATTAAGCAGGACACCGCTTCCATCGCGCACTCGGCAGACTCCGAGATGAGACTCTTAGTTAGTGGACAACTGAGAGGTGTGTCTCAAAACCCAAATATTAAGTGGTGAATGCCTTTCTTGACACATCTTCATGCTGTCACACTCAGAAAGTAATTACAGTGTATTCAGGGTTATTTCTCTCTGAGATTTCTCCCATGGTCACTCAGTTTTACAAAATAACAGCTAAGTAAACTTTTTAAGATTCCTTTTTCAGTTAGGTTCGCGGGAAGGGGAAGCAGGCAGGTGAAGCGCTCAGGCGCTTTCTGGCTTCCATAGACTTCAACAGAAGGTAGGGCTGTAGGGGAAGAGCCTCCACATGGCAGTGGGCTGGGCCTGCTCAGTCACTGACAGTGTCCTGAACCATGGGGCAGGCCAGGGTTGGGCGAGGACTGGCAGGCCCGCTTTCCAGACCGTGCAAAGGCCCAGCTGCAGGAATGCCCAAGGACCCCAAGGAGCATGGAGGCTGCTCCAAGTCAGGGAATAGAAGGGCAGCAAACTGGTGGTCTGGCCCCTCCCCCTCCGGGAGACCCTGGACTGGGCGCTGATGGAAGTGAATCATGGCAGAGCATAGAATATATTCCCCCGAGAGCCGCCTCGCTCACAGGAGAGACGGTGGCGAATAGCTCACAGGCCTCTGGCGCCCCGGCTGAAGGAGGGCAGGGCACAAGCACTGGGACTCAGGCTCCCAGCAAGACTGAGGACAAGTGGACACCAGACCCGGGCTCTATCACAGCTCTGACACGCTGGTCAGAGGTCCTAACAGATTCCCCATTGGCCCGTGGGCACTGGGTACAATAGTCCATGCCAGTGGAGGGTGAGAATTAACCAGGAAACTTGCCGGTCATTCTTCAGTGTCCAGTCCATTAATAAAAGCTCATCGCAGAGTTGCTGTTGTACTGTCACTACTACTGTGTGACTGAGCAATGCGTCCTGGACCCAAGGTTTGAAAGGAGACGCCATGCTTCACCCCCTTCATTCTATCTGCAATAAAGATGGCTTACCACCCATGCAGTGCTGTATGGGTCTCTCCTCGCCCTCCTCTGCCCATTTTAACTGCTGGCAGGAAGACAACGAAGTGAGCACAGCCCTAGGACAACATCCCTCATCAGAGGGCAGAAGGTGTCGCTTAGTGGTGGAACATGTGCTTAGCATGCAAAAGACCTGGCTCTACTCAGAGGAAGGATTGTGCCTCCCCACCTCATTCCCTGGGGTCTGTGTTATACACCTCCACCTACTGTGAGCACGGGACCACCTCGCTCATCCCTCATGCCCTCCTCCTGTGTACCCAAGTACCATTCTGTCACATCAGCCTCACTACTCAGCCAGCCCATTCCAAGAAGTGACACGGCAGTATGTCACAGCACATGGTTCAGCCTCAAGCCACACGCCATCGATTCTACCTGAGCCCCTTTCCTAGTGCCCATATGCACATGCATCAAGTGCACCAGAGGACTACAACATCAGACCTCCTACTCCACAGAGCTCTGTCCTCTCAGTGTTAAGGATAAAAAGGTTTTTCTACATTCTGGTGAACAACAGTCCTGGAGTAAAGTATTCAAAGCAACAGGGAAATGGGCATACAACAATGGAAAGCCTACTTCAAATAGCGCCAATTTCCTGGTTCATCCCTGCAACGGCCCAAAAGTATATGACGCAAACATAAAAAGAAAGTGCCTGAACACAGCGGGTCCGGAGACTCAAAGACATAAGCCAGCATGGCTCATTGAAGAAAGACAGACTCCAACGCATTTGTCTGCCTCTGCGTCCCTTGTTGACTCCTGCAGCATCCATCCTCTGTCAGGAGGCCAGCCACCACCAGGAAATGAGTCCAGGGCTATGTCTTCTGTGCCACCCGGAGAGGCAGGGATTTCCCCTTACTTGTCCGCTCTCTAGCTAGGTGGAAAGATCCAAGGTCTCACACAATGAAGGCTCATATGCCTTTTCTGACTGCTAGTGAAAACCTACACCGGCTTTTGATATTTCAAGTATGAAAGTTATTTTTCTGAAAAGCCATCCAGTCAGGTTACTGAAAGAACAGTGCACATTACAAGTGGAAAAAGGTCAACAAGACTAACCTATGGCTCTTCTCCCTACGGAATCAAACTAAAGAACAGTGGGAGAAGGTGGAAGACTCAGGAACAAAGGCACCATGATATAAGATTACAAATTAATTGCTAAGATGTTCTTGGAATAAATTAATAATAGTTTTCCAAGTGTAACTACTCAGTATAAAAGAAACACACCTAGACTACTTTAGAGTCCACAATAAAATAGCCAACATGGAGTAGCTCAATTACTTTTTAAGACCCTTCATAAAATTTTATTAGTGCTACCTTAAATGTAAATAGAAAGAACGACATTGCCAGAAGAAAAAAGACTTAGAAGGAAATGCATGTCTTCAGTTAGAAGAAAGAAGAAAATCTAGCACCAAGTTTTCTGTGTCTCAAGTGCTAGCTGCTTATCCTCCATCTCAGGCATGGCCTCTAGAAGCACGTGGAAAAATGAGACAGTTTTCTACACCAGACTGTGTCTCGACTGCTCACTCTGTCTTAAGAAAGGGAGCTCGTTTCTCCATGCCAGTTGGAAAAAGACCAGATGGAATTGGAGGCAGGAGAAAAAATGGCAGTGCCTGGAGCATCCAAGCAGGAGCCGCTGAGCACTTACAATGAGTTCGGAATCCCGGCCCATGGAGATCACGGTCCGGTTCACTGTCCTGAGAAGTTTCTCCATGATTATCTGGACATGCCTCTGTGTTGGCCCCTGGAGGAAGACACAATTGTCAGCATGGAGACACGGCGGCTGTCCATCGTAAGGCCCCTTACTGTGAAGAGTCAGTCAATTACAACCCTTGGCCAGATGCATACGGATACACACACACACACACAACCACACAACCACACACACACACACACACACACACACACACACACACACACACACACACACACACACACACACACACACACACACACACACACACACACACAGGAAATGATCCTTGTCAAAGGCAAAGCCTTCCGAAAGAAAACTGAATGCATTTTATTAATTATAGTCTATTAATGATAATCTGCTATAATCACAGTAATTTAATTTAAGCAAACCTTAAAACTGAAAGCAAATCCATTTAAACAATGTAATGTTTATGATCCCTGATTAGACCACCAATTAGTTTTCTAAAGACATTTGGCCGTCTGTGAGTGGAAGGCAGGCAGATAACAAGCTGAACTGCTCTGAGAGTCAAGGCCTGACAACAGTCACAAAGAACAGAAGGTATGAGTGTCAGTTTAATAAACTATCTGAAAGTCACACTGTCATGGACTTCCCTTTTATTTAGAGTGGTACGGGGTTGTTGATCCTCTTCCACAAACCAAGATGTATGTACTGTGCCTTCCCTCAAATTCCCCTCTCCTTCCTGTGGCCTGTCCTACCACCTTCTCGCATAACCAATTCTCTGAAAAGATAAGCCATGGTCTGGTGGAGCCTCTCTAGCTGGCCTGGGGCAGGGCAACCCTTTCCAAAGGAAAGGCTCTGGAAAGCCAGTCCAGTATCGACACAAGGACTGATCCTCTTCCTAAGAGGCTTGGAGAGACTATGCCAACACGTGTGTTCATGTATGTTTATGTGTGCATGCGTGCTCATGTGAGCATGCATGCATCTGCATGAGCATGTCATGCCAGGTCATGCAGAAGAGACCTCAGAACAGATTCTGCCTGCTCGGAACATAGGCAGGTAGAACCCTTCTTCCACCACAGCATGCACTCCTGGAGAGGCAACGCACACATGGTATCACACGCACACGCACAGGCCTGACCTCCACAGGAGGGCTGCTCGGGACCGAGGCCCATGGTGAGCTTCTCCCATATGTGCTTCCCAACATCTGACTGACTGAAACAAGACCAGTGGAATAAGCATAGCGTTCAGAAATGCCAAAGAATATTCGGAGCTGGGAAGGCTGTGGAGGCCACTCCTTGCTGGCTGAGGAGCAGAGAGACGTTCTCTCAGGAGAACTCCCAGAGCATACTTGTCTTGTTGCCTTAAAACAAAACAAAAAACTTTGTGCGTCTAATAGTTTAATAAAAATAAAAAATTCAATAAAGAGTGTAGGTAATTAGCCAGATTTCAGCATAGAAGTCTTTATTTGACCTTCAAGACTAAAATGGAGGCTGTGAGGGGCATTTACTGGGAAGACCTGGGAAATAAACTAATTTCAATGCAACAGGATAAACCTTGCAATACAACATCATGATCTATGCATAAATAAAAAAGGCAAGGGCACACTGCTACAGAGAGAAAGAGAGAGGCTGAGCTTGCACACAAGGACCACGGCTTGACAAATGCATTGGGTACAGGTTTATGGAGCGCCATCAAGGTAAAGGCCAATGGCAGACGAGGCTGCCGGGAGCTGGACACAGGGGCGGGGCTGTCACTCACCACGTCCTTCTTGTACAGCACCTCCAGGATGTTGCTGAGCAGCTGGCAGCAGGCCTCCAGGTCCTCCTGCCTCTCCAGGTGGTACTTGAGCTGCTCCGTCATCATGGGGAGCAGGATCTCTCTGCAGTCTACAGGAAACACAAGGCGGCCCGTCAGTGCCAGGCGCTCTTGGCCCCTTTATGCGTTCTATCTTCACATTCTGCACCACAAAAGCTGCAAATTGTTGACCACAGTGCCATCATTTCTATGGCTGTCAGGAATTTATAACCTCACACAGGTACTTGTGCTTTTGTGAGCATCTCCATGAACATACACAGTATGTCACAAAGATGCATCATGTACACAAACCATAGCTGCACATATACTAGAGAAGATGTAAACACAAACCATGGGTTCTTTTTTTTTTTGAATTTATTTTCTCATACTATTAACGTATTGATTTACAACCTTAAAAGCTTTACTTCTTGTAACTGGGGGAAAAAAAAAAAACTCCCATGGCATATTTCTGTCTCTAGCTAGCTCTGGAGCAGGACATGAACACACTGGGCCCTTCCCAGGGTTTAGAGGGGATGAAGGATGAACAAATAGGACTCAGGGGCAGAAATATCACTCTGAGAAAAACAAAGGTAAAATGAAGAGATACTGGTGGGAAGGGTGAGGACCAGGCCAAAGAAGGTGTGGGCTTGCATTTGTTGTTGAGATAGGCACACACAACGACTGCTCAGAAAATGGAAGAGCAAGAAGGAAACGGATGCAAATGAAGTTAGAGATGAAATGAAATTCCTAACTGCCTCTTCCAGTTGGGAAACCCAGGAGAACGCCAGCATCCTCTAGTTTCCAACCTGGCTTGTTTATCACACCCGCTTGGTGTTTTGACAGTAACCCAAACGTTACTGCTTCCTTTAAGATGCAAAGCATGAGAGAGGCGGCGGGGTTTGGCAACATTAAATCGATGTAGCTGGATTTTAGGATTTACAACATTAATGATACATAAAAAGCATGTTTTGCATTAATGTTTCCTTGAGTGGTTTATGTAAGGAATGAAAAATGCGTGCAACGTTGGTATGGTTCCTCTTACGTATTCAGAAGCGCACACAGAGCTCTCCCAAGGACAAGGGTATAAGGAGAGACTGGAGCAGAGGGGAGGACAAGGTAGGCATGACACAAGCAAGGAGAAGGAAAGATCTAGAAATAACATGAACTCACCAGGCACTGGTGGCTCATGCCCATAATCCAAGCTACTCTGGAGGCTGAGATTTGAGGATTATAGTTCAAAGCCATCCCAGACAGGAAAGTCTATAAGACTATCTCCAATTAACCACCAGAAAACCAGAAGTGGTGCTGTGGCTCAAAGTGGTAGAGAGCTAGCCTTGTACAGGGACAGAGTCCAGGCAACCAAGTTCAAGCACCATGACCAACCAAAAAAAAGAAAAGAAAAACTTGAGATCCATGCTCTTCCTATGGGCAGCTAATTACCGAAGTTTTTTATTCCATTTGCATTTATTTCATGGTAAAAAAAACTAATCAAAAGTCAGCGTTTCCAGAAAGAGTTTAGGCCAATGAGTATATGAAGACATGGATATACTGATTTACATATTGACTTCACAATGACAATAATCCATCCACGGGCACAAATAATGTATGGGATACTAAAACTGTATGTCACCAGGGAAGATGGCAGGCCAGGCTTGTTGGCAGTGATGACTGGGGACATCATCCTGCAGGAAGTCAAGGAAGAGGGGACAGCACAGAGCTATGGGGCCACTGGGTCTCTGCTCTGAGGGAGTCCTCACACCCACTCCCGTATCAGCTCATCTCACTCTTCGTGTGATATAGATGAGAGCACCAAGGCCATCCCAAGAGAGGACAGGATCCTTTGGAACCTGGGGGGCTCCCAAAAGCCAAGTCAAGCTTTCACGGTAGGAGACGGCACCGATGTTGAAGTCAAGGACAAACCTCACAAGAGAAATGACTCCCAGGGGTGAATCCATCTGCAAACATAGCCGCATGGAATGCGTTATTCCAATGAAGACCCCAAACCCAATATCTCTTCCCCTAGAACTCCAATGTCTTCAAATTACATCCTCCCTCTTCAGTCACTCCACCCACATCTGCTGGCCTCAGCCACAGGCAACATGGGTGGAAGGCAAACACTCACCTAGAAGAGAGCTAGAAGAGCCCTGCTCGGCTCTGCTGCCCTGCGTGTGGCCCCCACTCAACACCTCCACGCAAGTCCTCTCTCCCTGCCAGGGGAACAGGTAGCTCACAAGGGCCCACTTTCAGCACTCCAGAAAACCTGGGCCGTCCCTGTCCACTAGGTCATCCTCTCTATAATGGATTCCATTCTGGAGAACCAGCCAATTTCCAAAGCATTTTAGAGCAGGTGTTCACAGCTAAGGAAAAGCAACAAGGAAGCCTTGGTAAACATGTTTTTTAACGCCTGCTGAGGAGGGACTCAAAGTGGCAGAGGGTGAAAGGCATGTAATCAGCACGGGCGAGAGGAAGGATGGGCCGATTAATGATTGTACAAATTAAGCCGGGCACTGGCGGTTCATGCCTATAATCCTAGCTAATCAGGAGGCTGAGATCTGGGACTTGAGGTTTGATGCTAGCTAGGGCAAGAAAGTCTATGAGGCTGTTATCGCCAATTAACCAGCAAACAGCCAAAAGGGAAGCCGTGGATCGAGTGGGAGAACAGGAAGTAGGCTTGACCACAAAAGCTTACACACAGCACAAAGGCCCCGAGTTCCAGCCCTAGGGCCAGCATGAAACAAAAAAAAAACAAAATTCAGAGCTGGCCATCCTCTCCCTGGTAGCCAGATGTCCTGGCCTCTCTCCACCCTTCCTGGCCCCATTCATCTGTCATGCTGGGCAGGCAGTTGGGGCCTACACTGTTCCCAGAGCTAATTGCGTGTGTTGGTTCCATTTGTCAGAATTACTCCAGGGTGAAGGAGGAGATGTCTGCATGTTCATCCTGGCAGCAAAATGCCATCCAACATCTTTGGCTAACTGACAAGAACGCCCGCCACCCACCCAGTCCGAGGTCTGTGCTCGCTTCACCCATTTGTCATCCAGCCCCTCAAGATGAGAAACAAAACTTCTGTAAAGTTCACTGGCATCTTGTCATATTTCAAGGTATTTCTTTCACTGAGCGCCCCCAAGCCAAAGACCATAGGGAAACTGGAGTAAGCATACTTTACGAAGACCAGGTAAAGCGGTGTGAGGGAAGAGCTCGCAGAGTGCATGTCTAATGACTCTGTGAGAGGCCCATATCCACCCGACCACGGGCCCGAAGCTGAGCAGACAGATGCCCAGCTGCCCTGCAAAGCTGGAGGGCACAGTGTCCACGCTAGCGACGTGAAGAGGCCTCCGAGGCTACAGGTTGCTTTCATGGTCGCTGCCACTGCCTGCCTCGGGGCCCCCGGAACCTCAGCAAAGCCCTCTGGAGGAAGGAAGGCAGCGATGTGGCATCCCACAGAGAGGCGAAGGACCAAGGCCTCTATGGAGAGGAAATGTCACCTCCAGCGGACCGGGCTCCGCAGGCCTACACACAAAACTAAGACAGGCAGTCATCCGTGCTCAGTCCATGCCCATGTGAACACAGACTGCTTGCATGTTACAACAGTTGATGGGAATCCAACCTTTGAGTAGGCAAATATTTCTCTGTTCTCTTTAAGAGGAATAGCCTCACAACATGAAACAAGACCAAACAGTGAGTGTGTGTGTGTGTGTTCGTGTGTCTGTGTGTGTCTGTGTGTGCACATGCCCAGCTCAATGTGGAGGAGGGTTTTCTCTTCCATTGTCACTATCTCCTGTCTCCAGCAATGTACAGAGACCCATGCCTGCTAAGTGGAGAGGAGGCGCTGTGGCCCAAAGCAGTACAGATTCATCCTTGGCAGCCACCTGAAGGACAAAGGCACTGGAACAAGAGCTAGCCACATCTTTAGGGACCTCACTTTCCTGGACTGTTTCCCAGGCAGTCTGGGCGGCAGCACACAGGTGTACTTGCAGGTGCCTGTCCAGGGCCTGCCTGGGGGTGGCATGTGTGATACGCTTTAATTTGCAATGACATGCACACAGCTCCAAACCCAAACCCTCTGCAGTTAAAAGCAGGTCAAGTGCCCAGTCCTGTTCCCAGCCCTCAATACACAGTAGTTGTTATAAACAATCATATGAAAAACTGTGTCCTAGACACCCAGCCTTTCCAACTGAAAAGGACACAAAGAAGACAAATGTCTATGAGTAGATCTATCCCACACAGTAGCTACTCCACTGCCTCCCCAAGAGCAAACACTAGCACAACGACCTCAAGCCTCATCTTAGTGGGACTTTTGATATCCGATAGTGCACTCTATAGATCATTAACTTGGTCCAAGAAGCAGTGCAGCACAAGTGAACACAGGACTCTCAAAGTTTATCTTACATCAAGATGGGGAATCAAGGGTACTGGGAAAGGCAGGATATGTAGACAGACACACAGACAAACACTCCTGCAGGGATCTGCATTTAAAAACAGACCAAGCTGCCTAGGGCAACCAGGGAAGAGCAGTGTCCTGCCACAGCACAGATATCCCAAGCCGACATCTGCAGTACCCCTCCCAGCAGACAGAATGTCATGTCTACATAGTGATGTGCATGGATAGTCTCATTAGATCCAAAGCAGATGGCCAATGCAAACAACAAAACAAACCAAGAAAGCCCCTATATTTCAAAGGGAAATAAAGGTTTTCAAAAACAACCCACATACAACCTTTGGGAAATCCAAGAACACACATTTGACCAGATGTCCAGGACCTTGATTCACATGATGAATGGTGGTATCCAAAGATAAAGAAATAAGAAAATCCTCTTTGTTTACATCTTGGGCACATTGATTAAAAATTCTGGGCCTGGACTTTTCTTCTTATCTGAAAGGTAAGGCTGCCGATGGCTACCTATCAGGCTTATGCTGCTAACTATGGTCTAAAGTATGTGCTCAGCAAGCAGAGAGCAGGTCATACATGGAGGTAGGCCATGGAATCACATCCTAGCTACTCAGAAGTTAGCTAGACTTAATCTCCAAAACAAACCAGTGAAAAGCTCAGCTAGAGATGTGGTCCAAGAGGTAGAATTGCAGTTAGGAAGCAGGTAGAGCAAGTACCAAGTCCTGAGTTTAGGAAGATTCAAAGTGCTTTCAGCTAAAAATACAGTAATAAATCCCAGTATTTCACAACTCCACTACTGATTATGGCAGCCACTGAAATCTGAAATTTAGCTGATGTCACCAAAGAATGGAATTTTTCATTTGATTTCATTTTCATTTGTATATTACAAACTCTGACATATAAAGGGATATATCCTTTCATCTTACTGGAAATACCTGTTGGGAATGACATGAAGCAAGGTTGTATTAAATGATCAAAAATCTTTCATAAAAATTTTGCATCCCATTGAGAAGCACTAACTGTATAAATGAAAGCCGTTGAGTTTCACACAAAACCAGTGCTTTTCAGACTGAGTTCCTATTTCAGGTAAAATACAATTTTTTTTTTGTGGGGGATATAGGGATTTATTCTTCATCTTCTACCTCCCCACCTCCCAATTCATAAATTTACCACTTTGGTACAACAGTTTTTTTTTTTTTTCATTTGTTCAAATTACCTGTGGTGCATTTTTTTCTGTTATTTTTCATTTTTTTAATTTTTTAATTTTTTATTTTTTTTTGTGAACATACTGTACAGAGGGGTTACAATTACATGGGCAGGATAATGCGTACATTTCTTATCAAGCATTGCAGCCTCCTCCTTTGTTTACCCTTCACATCCCTTCCCAGCCTCCCCCCTCACCCCCTACAATGTTGATATTAACTTCACTATGGCTTCATACTACCCTCAGTGTGGAGACTGGGAAAGCTGAGTGCCATCCGGGGTTTGGGTTCTGTTTCTGATGGACAGCACAGTCTTGGGAGAAGGAAAGGAAGCAGACGATGACTCGCATGTGAGCTCTCACTTTAATGAACTGCTAATCCTCTCCGTCAAGGGCACTACTTTCTCTCAGCACACATGCCACCCCACAGAGGGGACTCCAGGACAGCCCTGCACCTATGAGCACCAACCCACCGCACATCAGCCAGGTTGCGAGAATACTCAGTCGTCCTGGTTTGCTCTGTCCCGCACACACAGCAAGACAGGCAGCTCAGCCCGGGCGGCCTGGGAAGAAGTCGACAACCGGGTGGGCCGCAGCCCATACAAATGGGCGGAGGGACCACAGGAGCCACCTTCCACACCCACGTCCTTGTGATCCACAAGGATTACGGGCGCCAATCATCCAACATCTGCTCACCGCAGCTGCAAGGCCTGAAGCCAGGATGATTAATGCCCTGGTAATAGGCACAGAGTAAAAAATATTAATCTTTATAAAAGGTATTCAACAGGCATCATCGGCTTATAAATGTCCAAGCAGAATATCCGTCTCTAACCCCATTACAGCTCTACATTAAAGTAAGATGCAAAAACGAGAATGAATTTGTCCATTTAAAACATTCATTTTTATGAACACTGAGTAATGTGCTTCTTAATTTTTAGTTTGGTCACATTAAACAAATGATCCATAAAGTGCCTTTAATAACCTTGTGTGTGTTGCATAGAATTGAGAGCCAAAATAACACTTTTAACGAGAATTAAACAGTTAGAGCTATATAAATGGGGAATGCACGGTATTCATCTTTTATAGACAATCATCTTCCTTTTCAGCCATCTACGAATCCTATACCCACGTTGCAATATGCTCAGACGGTTCCCTCTGTACAAGTCCATAAGGGCGGAAGTTCAAGAAGCCATGCCAGCTGGGGAAGGGGCCAAGAGAGCCATCTACTCATCTCTGCTCAGCACAGATGAGGGAACAGGGAGCCCGGGGTCAGACACATCCAGCAACACATTACTGAACAGAAGCTGGGCTAGAATTAAACTCATGAGCCTCAAACCGGGGTTCCTCATGGAAACGTGACCCCTGCATAGGCACAGGAGTATAGACATATACACCACTGGGACACAGAGATGAAATACAATGGAATTTTCCCAGGAATTAATTTAACAACAGCAGTTATAAAAGTTAGGAGTTTCACCCACAGTATATTATTTTCCCTGCTGAATGTTAGTTTCCTGATGGAGGAAACAGAAGAAAGCACAATGGTGTTTCTAATCCTGCTGGCTGGGCATCTTCTAAGGTACCGTGGTCGGAACACAACAGCTGCTCAGCTATGCGCTGACACCATCTGAAGCACAGCAATACAATCCAGCCCTGAGGCGCTCCGTGCCACAGATTTTTAATTGGGAGGATGACAGAGCAAGGGAAACCATCATGGCAATCAAAGGAAGAACAGCCTATCAAACAACGGGGAAGAAGACCAACGGAAGCCATGTCTTCCTACTGCTGTCATTAGTCCTCCCAGAAAGGAGGAGATCTTCAAGCAGAAGCACACAAGCTAGTAGATATTCTCTGTCCTTACTTAGGAGATAGTCCCCTTCAACAAAGAGGTCAAAGTTCCATAACTCTTGTGGGAAAGGATAAGGGGTCACATGGATAGAGAACCATGCAAATGAGAGCCATTCAAACCATAGGAAAAGATAGTAAAAACGAAAGCCAGGTTCTACTGACTTACACTGTAATCCTAGGGGCACAAGAGGCAAGATCGAGAAGATCATAGTTCAAAGGCAGCCTAGGCAGAAAAGTCGGAGAGACTTCATTTCCAAAATAACCAGCAAAAAGCTGGATAGAAAGGGTCATTCAAGTGTGCTAGAGCATCCACCAGGTAGTCTTGTGAATGTACTGCCCTGGGTTCAAACTCCATTACTCGAAAGAAGAATAGAAGGAAGGAAGACAGGGAGGAAATGGGAGGGGAAGGGAAAGAGAGAAGAGGAAGAGAAAGGGCAAGGAAAAAGACAAGACAAGACTGAGAAGACTAAAAAGACTACGAAATTCCAGGGAAGATTGTGTGAGAAGAACAGGTCAAGTAGGAGTCTTCTCAGAGAGGACAGAGGTTTATCAGGGCAGTGAGATCAGGCTTGGGAAGTCTGACAGAAACTCTCTAGCTCTGCCACTGTGTGAGCAGAATCTCATCACATGGAAACTGAGAAAACAGAAAATGCAAGGTAATGAGAAGGCGTGCATTTCTTTAACCAGGGAAAACAGGTAGCCAAAAACACTGTTTGCTTGCTTGCTTGCTTGCTTGCTTGTTTGGAGCTGGTACTAACACTGAATTCAGGGGCTTGAGCACTTCAGCAAGTTCACTCTAGGCTGGTTCTCAACACCAGACCAATTACTCCATTTCTAGCTTCTTTTGCACTGGTTCATTGGAAATTAAGAGTCTCATAGACTTGTCTGTCCAGGATGAGTTTAGACATCATCTCAGCCTCCTGAATAGCTATGATTGTTCCTCCTACTCGTCCTCACAAGGAGAGGAGGAATATGTTAAAAGCAAGTGATCTGGAGCATCTGTTACCCCACTTTTAGCATGGTGCACACAGGAAGATCACAATTTGAGGTCAGCCAAGGCAAAAGTTTGTGGCACCTACACTGAAAACCAGTAAGCATTATTGTGTGCTCCTATAATACCAGCAGTGCTAGGGGCAGAGGCAGGAGAGCACCAGTCTAATGCTAGCTCAAGTGAACATACAAAGCCTATCTAGAAAGCAAACCAAAGCAGAAAGGGTTGCAGACATGGCTCAAGTGGTACAGTAATTGCCTGGCAAGTGTGGGGCCAGAGTTCAAACCCCAGTACTGCCAAGAAAAAGAAAGAAGGCCAGATGCTGGTAGTTCATACCTGTAATCCTAGCTACTCAGGAGGCTGAGATCTGAGGAACATGGTTCAAATCCAGCTTAGGCAGTTAAAGTATGTGAGACTCTTATCGGCAGTTAACCACCAGAAAACTGGAAGTGGCACTGTGGCTCAATAGTGTTCAATAGTAGAGCTCTAGCCTTGAGTCCCCTCCCCCCGCCCCAAAGGCTCAGGGACAGTGCCCAGGCTCTGAGTTTAAGTCCCACAACCAACATAAAAAGAGAGAGAGAGAGAAGAGAGAGAGAGAGAAAAGCCAAGAGAGAGGGGGGAGAAGGAAGGAAGGAAGGAAGGAAGGATGGAAGGAAGGAAGGAGGGAAGGAGGAAGGCAGGCAGGCAGGCAGGCAGGCTGCAAGCTGATATTGAACAAAAAGACAATAGCCTGCTCACAAATTGGCACAGAACAGAGAATCAGAACAGAGAATAAATAAATTTTGACTGCTGGCTCCACCAATTTGGCCATAGAGAAGTCTCTCCACCCAGAAAGAGAAGAGAAAAACTATTAAAACTCCATGAACATATAAACACCACCATAAGTATAAACCATACTGTTTTATTTATGTATGTGTTTATCTATTCATTTATTTGTATTCCACATAGCATCTGAAGTTGATTCAGTTTTCAGAATGGATTGCTCATGCATTGGGCGTGAAACACTTTAGGAAAAGAGTGGGAGAAGAATGGTAAAGATTGATCCCCTTAATCAGCACCATAGTGGTGGACAGTTCCCTGCCTGGGATTTCTGCATACAGACAAGGCTTCTTAGTTAACTCTGATGTCCTTATCTGTAAATTGAGATAATTACTCTTTTCCAATTCTATGTTTTTAAGTTGATGACTCTGAAGACTCTCAGAGGAATCCAACTGGCTAACCCACAGTCCTGAGAGCAGGGTAGGTGATCAATAAATTATGAAAGGACTGAAATGGATATAATTAAGAAACCGAAATTGAGTTCACCCTCCTAGATTCAATAAGCAATTTCTAAAAGCCTGCACTGTTTTAACAAATGGTCTTTTCAAAAAAACACATATAATGAAAGATACGGAGAGAGATACACAGTCTGAAAGCTTATTAAAAAAAAAGGGATACTGTATTAAAAAAAGTTTTCCTGTAGGCATGGAGATAAAAAAAAATAAAATAAAACAAAAGAGAAAATGATGTTTATATTCCACCATTATTTAAAGGAGTTAGTCCTCAGGGTTCACAGCTGGCAACATTCATTAGAAGTCATCAGCACAGCTATCTAATTAAAGAATTCCAGAATGCCACATAAGTGGTGCATTAAATGGCTGAAACAAAATTAGCCCCAACCCCAATTTTTCTCCCTGTACATATCCATCATGTGAACAAAACTACTTGAGAGTGGCTCTAGTTTTCAGATCTATTTTTCACAGTAGAGAAGCTCCAGAGGTGTTATTTTGTTTATGGATGGAAATCACTACAAGGTACATTTTATTATAGGTCTGTATAACACATGCAGCTTTTCTTGTCCAAGATACAAAGCAAAAGAAGTTTATTAACACAGGCAATTTTTAAAGATATATACATTTTCCATTTAGGACCTAATAGCTATTAAAAGAGGAATCTGAGTTCACTATTTCCTAAGAGCAAAACCCCAGTAGATATTCAGGGCTTTGCCGTGAGACCTCAAAGGACTATAACTAATGTTTCACCATTAACAGAGTTTTACTCTGCTTGATCACTAGAAGATTTATTTGCCTTGAAAACTAGAATGAGAGAGAGGGAAAAAAAAAACCAACCCTGTAGGCCTAGCTCCATAAGAAGCTCTATATTCAAAAGTGGAGGTGAATGTTACAATGGTGAGGGATAGTATCAAGCAAAGCAATTTGTTACAGCAAAGGAAAGAACATGGGATGGCCAGGGCTTGCAGAAAGACACATATACACAGTGGGACTCCAACCAACCACCAGAAAAACAGCAGCACCAACCAAAACAAGCAAACAAACCAAAGGCTGCCAGTGAATACAGGCTTTCCAGAAACAATTCATCAGGCTACTGAACTCTTCCCTAGCTCAAAAAGTCATAGACTTCCACTAATTTTTTAGTCATTAAATCTTCAAAACTTGACCCAACAAATCTTACAGTACATCCCAAAACAAAGAAAGAGGACATAAAGGTAAGTTTGTAGTAGGCCCTAAATTCAAATCTGTCCATTTCTTAGGCCTCTATTAGTATAGAAATAGGAAACTGAACACATCTTGTTAACGAAAACAAGCTACTCCAGTGTGTGGGATTCAGAGCAGCTGGAGAAAGGGATACATGTCACAAGGAGCACATGTTCCAGTAGGACCCGCATATTTACTCAAAGGTATTGCCAGTAAAGCCCATGCTATTTTCTAAATTATAACAGTGCTAGTTGAGGTTGATTCACTTATTTCAATTTCTATGCCCTTACAGTAAAAGACATTTTTGTAGGTGTAAATCCTCAACCTCAGTCTTCCTATATTCAAGTGAATCTCACTGAGGCGCTCCTTTTCTATAAATTTAAACTTCACTTTTTAGTGTTTGTCAGAAATGTGGGCAACATCTGGGAGCAAAGTTAGAAATGGACCAATGATGAAGCATCCATCTTTTCTTCTCTTTGTATCTGATTTTGAGAATCTGCTCACTCCACACCATCTATTATACGCAAGAGTCATCTTTTGGTGCACCGCATGTCTATCTAGCCAATTTTCAAGTATTCAACTCACATGGTGAGACCAGGCTCAGAAGCCATTACCGACCATTCATTGGCTCTCATGTGGAGCATGTTAAGGAGGCAAAGGCCTTTCACCTGATCAGAGGAGCAGAAAACCGACACCCACAGGGGCGGGGCACACCAGAACAGGGGACCCAACTCAATGAACAAGACCTATTCAGGAGCAGTGCCACATGCTGAGGTTTCTCATCCTACACAAATGTTAGTGACTGGGATTGTTCCACAGAGGCGGGAGAGAGACAGACAGAGTCTGACTATGATTTCATAATTGTCCCAGTTGGGTGATGGGTAGATAGCTGTGCATTGCTACTAGATGTTAGAAATCCTCCTTATTCTGCTCAAGAATCCTTGAATCCAGAGGTAGACCTGAATTGCAAATATCCCCTATCACGTTTCCAGAAACCTGAGGAATGTGTGGTCAGAAGAAACTAAAGCCAATCTGGACGACGCACCCCCCGCCTCCATCCCCCAGCCCTGATCTTGGCACTCTCTGATGTCCCTCTCTTCCCACTCGCCTCCTATCACTCTTCTTCAAGGACATCCCACACTCCCTCTCAATCCAGCCAGTCAGAGCCATGACCAGCATCATTGCCACCTCTCTTAGAACAAGTAAATGGGCCTGTGGGCCTGGCCATGAGACAGCTGTGCTGGCTCAGAGAGGCCCCCCTATAGCTCTTTTCCCTGATGAATGAACACGGTAGGAGTACAGGGAGGGAGGAAGACAAGCTCGATGAGCCAGCAGTGGAATAAACCGAGATGTACAAAGACGTAGGCTGGGGAGCTCTAGTCTAGGGAAAGGCCACAGAAGAGAAGCAAAATCTAGGAAAGAAATGTAATGGCTTCACAAGGTGATGTGGTGGCTATGAGCACCCACAGAATGCCCAGAGTTCCTCTCAAAGAAGCCTAAGCCCTCAGGGATGGGTGATTCATATGTGTCCAGCCTTGGCCCCCAGGACCCACAGGGAGGTGAAACATGTCTGGGTGTGTTTGTATTGAAGTTTAAACTGACAGACAGAGGAAGGCAAAATCTATACCTTGCCTGGTGGATAGACTCATGCCATCTTTGAGCTGGGACAGATCAGAGAGGAGAGGAGGGCTGGGCTTCTCTGTGGGCAGAGGTTGGTAGTGTCAGGACTCATGGGGTCAGTTCCATACAGACTAGAACCCAACCCAACATCTGTGCTGATAGCACATCTCCTGCTGCAGCCCAACCAACTCCAGTGACAAACCATCTGTTACTATGCCTTAAGGGGGGGCGGGGGGGAATAGGATGCGCACAAGCAGGAAACAGTGTTGGACAGGGAACCTGGACATGACAAAGGCTGGCTTATGACACAGGAGCGACTCCAGTGTCAGGATGCACTGCCCATTCCCATAGCAGGGGGATGCTGGAAGCCAGGGAGTGGCCTTGTATCACAAGAGACGGTACCAAGGAGACAATCACCATGGCCTAGCATGGGTGCAGGGCACATCAAATGCAGCCAGAGGCTTTGCTAGATCTGACCTCCGACACGCCCATGGTTGAGCCTTTGGAAATGGCTGCAGTCGTGCACACCCCTGCCCTCCCAGTCACAGGCATGCTTCCCCAGTGTGCTGACCCTGGACCCAGGTGTACTGACGTTAGGACTGTGCTACCCTTCATTCTCCAGAAACCCAGTTCACTTCTGTTGACCTCCAGTCTGTACAACAGACTCCACCCCCACGCTATGCCGAAGATAAGACCGTCCACTCCTTGCAAAACAGCACGAATCACAATCCCTGACAAACAAGCTCTGTAAAGCACAATCCTGGGTATAAATCTATTATATGGCCCCCCACTATGTAAAAATCAGAGCCCATTTTTAAGGATACCAGAATCTGTGTTTCCGACATTGCCATCTTGAAGACCTCCAAATACCAGTTCATTGTTCTCAACAAGGCTGATTTTATTCTGGATGAAGAAGGTTAACCAATGCATCAAGGAAGGGGGGGTCTTTCAGTAAGAGGAGACGAAGCCCACACGAAGAGATGCCGAAGGTTTGCACAGGTTGCATTTTATCCACTCCCCACGGGGGGGCTCAGTCAGTGCCACATGCAGCTAGACCTGCTAAATTGAGTCCTAAAAATCTAGACACATGTAGAGCTGATTTGACTGATTCTACTGGGATCAGGAAACAGGACAAAGACAACTATATTTTTCACAAATTAACAAGACGTATGGAACACACAGCTATCATATCTCATTAGAAAAAGGCTCAGCTTTAAATATTTATAAAAACGAAGCACAGAATACTTTGCAGAAGTAATGGCATCTTGGTAAGAGCAGACCAACCAGAAGATTTCAGCTGACAAATCTGTCCTGACAAGGAGCTAAGACAGGTCTGAAGAAGCAGAGCGTGCAGTTGAGAAAAAGTGGGGTCATCTTTGCTACTCCTACCAGAAAGACTCAAAACCCAAAGCCTTCAGAGGGGATCACTTTCAACTGACCAAAGCATTCTGTAAGGATCCCAGAGGGCCACTATGTTTTCAGAAGCACATTTGGACAGCCAATCATGGCTCAGGTCATTGTTACTGGATCAGATGATTCTGGGGCTGCCTGCATATGACATATGATGCTGCAAACTAATTATGGTTCTCTAATCCCATGACAATTTTCAATTCATGTATTCCACACCATCTTATTTATTACACTGATGATGGTTTATTAGTAAGATCAAAACCCTAGCCTCAGAGGAAGACAACAGCTGAGTAAGCCAGTATCTCGTCTCACAGAGACACCGGATTCTAACACATATCCTGTAGAACAGCGAAGGACCAGCACTTGTGACAGAGTCAACCCAATTACACCAGGATCTCCTGAACACACCAGATGACACTACACAGAGCTGAAGAGGCGTGTGCCAATCAAGCAGAGTTTGGGGGCAGGCAGTAGAGAATTCAGCAAGTGCAAGTCCTGCTTGTGGGACCCCTAGCTCGCTCCACATGAGCACTTTCCAATCAACAGGAGCAACCAGTAGGTCAAAAAAGTCCTTGGAACAGCATGGCACCACATTCAATGTGGATCTTGGAGACTGGCCGCAAACCCAGACCCAGTGCTTTGAAGTCTCTGAACTGGGAGACACAGCCACACCGGTCTGGAGAAAAATGACTCAAGTGGGCACAGAACTAGAAAGCATGGAGAACACTGTGGTTCCATTAAGAAGCAGATGCCAGACTCCAGGATGCTGGAGAAGGAGAACTTTCAGTCGACATTATTAATGTAAATGTTCTAAACATCATGTAAAATTTAAAGGAGCCTTGGTAAAATGCTGTTGGTTATGATTCTTACCTTACAATGTTTTCCATAATAAAAAATAACTAAATTGTTTTGTCAATGGCACTCACCAAAATTTTTGACTATGTTTTGCTATACATAGTTTTAGTTCTTCTAAAATACTTGAAATCAACATCATCAAAGTAAAAATCACTACAGACTCTTGAAAATAATGTTCAGGTCAAAGTAAGTTCTCTTATAAATACACTGCATTGGTTTGATAATCTTCAGTAAAAATTAGTGTAGCTATAAAGGAAAATTATGTATTTCAGTTCAGACTTTTATAGATTCTCTTGGGCTCTTAATAATTTTGTTCTTTTTTTCCTTTTTAATATTTATACCTATTGTTATCAAAAATTGTGCAGAAGTACATGTCCTAAGACAATAACTGGTCTGAGCATTAAGGTGATACCTCTTACCTGTAGGACAAAAAGAACCTGAATGATGAAAAGAACCTGAATGAAAGGCATGGAGGAGTTCTCTCACAGGACTGCCTGGCAGGGATGGTTGGAAGACTGCGGGACTGCACACCTATACCTCCACACTGCAACCTTGTACCACAGGTCTTCCCACGGGACATCTGCCCAGCAACCGTGGGACTGAAGCCTCTTGGTACTAGCCAGTGCAGAAAAGGATTATCTGAGAAGAGTCCCCAGCCCCTTTGAATAAGCTGGCTGGGCCATGACAGGATGAGCATTTCCACATTTCCCTTCCAGTGCTTTCCTTTTCCCAACTAAAATTTGTGATTCTTAACCAATCTCTTTGAGTTTATTTTTTCTTGGCTGTATGGGATTTGAACTAGGGCCTTGGGTATCCTGAGCAGATACGCTACAATGGGAGCCATATCCCCACGCTTTTTTTTTTTTTTTGCTTTAGTCATTTTTTCAGATAGGGTCTCTCATATTCTCTTGCCTGTGGACTGAACCATGCCTGGCTTATTTGTTGTGATGGGGTCCTGTTAACTCTATTGCCTAGCTGGCCTCAAACATTGATTCTCCTCATCTTTGCCTCCTGAGTAAAAGAGATTCAGGCATGAGCCACCATGCCTGGCTTTTTTTTTTTAAGTTGGCAACAGGTATTAACCCAGTGAAGATACTGATGATGGTTGGTGTGTGTGTGTGTTGGCACTGGCAGAGAGGTATAACATCAACCATGGTTCTAGTAAGACCTAGCTATAAACCTTCTATTGGCTATTACTTCCCTGGTAGAGAGCATAGTCAGTGTGGAGCAACACTGTCCCACGTATCAGCCGAAACACATGTTCGGGGCCCAGGCCTTGGCAAACACCCGGGCAGCAAGCAAATCAAGCCTCAGCCTCGAGAGAAAACTGTGGGCAGTTAGAAACTAATAGCTCCCTTTACATATCTATTTCTTTTCTTGGGACTGGAACTCTGGGTCTGGGAGCTGTCCCTTAACTTTTTTGCTCAAGGCTGGCATGCTATCATTTGAGCCACAGCTCTCCTCTCAGCTTTTTGCTGGTTAATTGGACCTAAGAGTCTCATAGTCTTTCCTGCCAGTGCTGGCTTCAAACTATGATCCTCATATTTTAGCCTCCTGAGTAGCTAGGATTTTATTTTCCTTTTAATCTAACGATACGCTTTGATTCCTGTGCTTTAAGTCCCAGACTGTGAGAGCCTTGATTTTCTTTTGGAAAAACAAGAAACAGGCCTCTGAGACAGAATGGTGGCTTCAGAAGCTTATGGGGTTCCTGGGTCGCTATTTCTCTGTAGAGCACACTCACTCCCAGAAGAATCCTGTACATTTTCTCTCGACTTAAGCCTCATTAACCAGTGTCCATTCCAGTGCAGTTCACTAACTTAAATCAAGGAAGGAAATTAAAACCAGCCAGAGAACCCAGTCCTGAAGCCCAGGAGACATTAGGGACCTGGCTGGATGCACGGTGAGCTCTGTACAGCCAGTTGTTTCTGACCGGGGCAGGCCCATCTGGCCAGCTTACCCGTCGAAGCAGCACAGGGCAAGCACCACAGTAGCACCATACCTGAGGACAGAAGGGAATGAAGGGAGAGACCCATGGCCCAGACCCAGGTGGAAGAGAATACACCCATGTGCCCAGCCAGAATGTTACTCCACTCAGAGCAGTGAAGAGGAAGGTTGAAGAATTATGCAAAGGTTTTAAGCTTTCAATAAGACTGCTTGACAGGTGTAAAATACTAATTCAATCTGTCCAAATAGAGGAAATGATTAATGAAAAGGATGGGAAGATAATGGAGGGGAATACAAGGCGATGCAGGGGATGAATGACTTTGGGAGTCATTACCATCTGTATTGCTCTGAGTGGGCTCCAAAAAACCCTGCCAAAGCACACCGACTTCCTGAGAGGGAAGACCATTCCTGGAACATTTCAAGGAAACTTGAATTTTTTTTTCATTGCAATCATCTTGATGGCAGCAAGTGATTGCCTCCCCAGGAGAGACAATCACACACTTTAGGGCTACAATGTATGCTGATTGGACCAGGGCTCAGGTGCTGCACTTAAATTACAAACCACGAGCCTGTGCCTCTCTTTGTCAATGATCTATTACCTACCTCACAGGTCAATTACTATTCTCTTGCAGGGCTCCAGTTCCCTGTCTGGTGAGGGAGCTGTTCCCGCTGGGACAGCCTCCGCTCTGTGGGGTGAGCAGGAGAGGGGTCATACCTGCACACAGTGAATGATGGGACAATTTAATGGTCTTCAGCGTTCCACTCACCATGTTGTGTGAAGAGGTCACTGTGAACGATTTCGATCAGGCAGTAGAGCTTCTGGATGGTAAGCAAGCCCGTGGGGACGTTGAGGATGAAGTCGGTGAACATCTTGCTACAAGAAAACCCAAGTGGAAAGATTCAGATTCAAGCATGCAGAAGGCATGGCCGGGAAAAAAAATTGTTGTTTTTACTTCATAACCACTAAAAATAGTTACATCTCTCAAATGAGAGGCAGTAACAAGTGTTGGTGAGTATTTCCTACCATGCGGCTGGGAGTGTAAACACTGTGTAGACACTGTGGAAAACAGTCAGACACATCCACAAAAAGTTACACGCAGTTCCTCAGGACTCTGCAATTCCTCTTCTTAGAAAGGAGGAAGTAAAAGAAGGAGAAAGGGAAGAAAAGGTGGCAGGGAGGGAAGGAGGAGAGGGAGGCAGGAAGAGACGGTAGGGAGGGAGGACTGAGGGAAGTAGGGCAGAGAAGGAGGAATGAGAGGAGGAGGGGCAGGATGTTAAAGGGGAGAGAAAAAGAAAAATAGAAGAGGGAGGGAATAGGAGAAGGAGGAGAGAAAGGATGTGTCTCTTTGTACATGACAAGGTAACGTGATTCATAGCACTCAAAAGGCACTGGCATCCATCAACTGTTGAATGGCAACACAAAATGCTACACAACCAATCCCACAGCTCATCCAAAGGAAAGGGGGGACTTGATCCTTGCCACGACGCAGATGAACCTTGAAAACACAATAAGTAAAGGCTGAGCACTGCTGACTCTATTTCTATGAAAGGAGCAGAAGAGATAAACCCAGTGCCTAAGGCAGGGGAGGGGAAATGACGAGGAAACGGCACAAGGGGTCTCATGGGAGTTGTATCAATTCTACAGAATTGGACTCTGCGGCGATGGTGGCACAGTTATGTAAGCAAATTAAAAAATCATGGAACGGAACACTCCAAAACAGGCATTATTTCCATAGCATGGAAATAACATGTTTATTTTTTTTTACTTTTATAAATAAACAACTGACATATGAAGGAATGTAACGAAAATGTGCACTGGAGGTATGATGAGATACTGTTCTTTAGCCAAAATGCAGTTTCTATGAAATGCTAATTCATATGGTGGGAGCACCCGGGAAAACTAACATGACAATGTACGGCAGAATGCTCATTTGACCTCTCAGAAGGTCACTGGGTAACACTTAGTTTTTAGAAGCTTTTAAGAAAACACAGGACCAAGTAATTCCACTTGTTTAACATTTCTAATGACAACTGGGGTGTGTTCTACAATTAAGTCACAGGAAAGTTTATCCCACTATACTTTGTAATTGGCACAACCCAAGACCTCTCAAGTAGCTTAAAGACTAGAGCCCCGTTCTTCGTAATCAGAAAGCCAAGTTGGCCTTGAACCAGTGCAAACAGCCATTGAGTTATCATGGTCAAGCAAAATTAGACTAATAATAGGGCCAGTGTCGTGCCACTGTAGTAAAGATTAATTGACTACCACAGGGAGAGGGCTTGGAGAAAGCTCAGCTGACATAAACAATGGATAGGACCAAATGACCCACTATGAAAGATGCTGAAAATTATAATGCTGAAGAGGATGTCATGACATAGAAAACAACATGTCTTAAATGCAGGATCTGGTCACAAAGAAAACAAGGTTGATCTTGAGGATGAGTGTGAGTGTGAGTGTGTGTGTGTGGTCATTTGGTGGTCATGTTTTATAAAACTGTGAATGTGTTTTCTCAATAGGAACATATATTTGCATGATATTTATGGTCCCTGGCAAAGTCAGTACAAAAGGCACTGGAGAGGGACACGCAAGCTCCCAGAACAAGAGCGGGAGTGTGGAAAAGCAGGTCTTCTTGAAGCTCCTGTCAGTTAGTGAGTGTTGATGGCAGCCTCTGTGGGCAAGGGGTGGCCACCGGTGCCCAGTGAGGACCATGACCAGACCACGGCTCCATCCATCTCTGAGCTTCCCATATGTGCACCAGGAATGCCCGGAGGGCTCCGTAAGAGCAAAGATGTGAGCCATCATTTCTACTCCAGGGAAGCACATGGGGCGGAACATTCTAACACGTTCCCAGGGGTCATTCAGGCTGCTGTTTGAGGACTACTTTTTAAGAACCATCTGGAAGCAACAGGGTGTGCACATTGCCCTGGGCCCATCACTTCCTCCTTCCATTGTGTGCCACACTACACCATAATCACATGCTAAGTACGAGACACTACGCCATAACCACATGCTAAGTACGACACACCACGCCATAACCACATGCTAAGTACCCTCAGGAGAAGGAAGTAACTGTGTCTCCATTGTGTGTGACACACTAAGCCATAACCACATGCTAAGTACCCCCGGAAGAAGGAAATAACTGTGTCCCCACTGTTCACTGGACCTGAGTCAGCACCTCCCTAGATGCCTCCATCCCTCAGTTCCAGAACAAGAGAGAGGCCAGAAAGATGGCTGTCTTTAATCTAGGTAGCCACTAAGGGGCAGAGGGGCACTTACTCTATTTGGGAGATTTTAAGGGCTGATACAATTGGTGCCACTTATCTGCCCCTGAAAGTCATTCATTATGTCAAATCAAAGCCAAGGGAAAAACAAACAAACCAAAATAGATAAGGACCAACCATGCTATTCTGAACTACAAGGGAGTCCCTGGGGGGAGACATGGCTCCCTGTGGTATAATGGAGACTTGGGTCCCAGCCTCACTTCCCAGCCAGAAAGCCTAGTGCTCACCTTCCTCACATCACGTGTTAGGGGGCTTTGATTTTAGCATTCCCCAAGATGAGAACTTCTGGGCACTGTGCATGAAGGTCCCAGCTCTCATTCCAGAGCACCCGATGAGAAGCTGTGCATTGCTACACAGAAAAGGGACTCACCCGGGACTGGGAAGGCTTTACGTACATTCTCCAGATGCTGGAGACTTAAACCCCAGCACCCACACGTTGAAATCCAAATCCTAAAGTATGCAAAATGCCAAGGTTATGTCACATCCCCACCGGTAACAACCTTCCTCCGCAAATGTCACTCTGTGGACAGGTGACGGCTTTTCCAAAGAAGTCACATGGAGCAAGATGTCACTGCAACAGCAGCAGCGTGCATTCTGGAATGATCCAAACACCGACCAATGTGGTCATGACACAGATCTCAGGCAGTCTTATGTACCAGCATGGCTCACTGCGGCTGGCAATATTGTGCCCCCTCCCCAGCCCCAAGCTACTTACCTGAGCTCCTTGGGATCAAACACCAACTTCACATCATTGACAATCGTGGGCAAGTACTTCAGTGCTGCTCCCTGCAGACCAGAACAAAGAAGGAGGCTGAGCAGGTTGACAAATATCAATGAAAACTCCAAATTCCAATGAAGAACCAGAGGCAAACAAGAAGAGAAGCGTTCCTTCTAGGGCTAACCGCAATGGAAAGAGAGCAAAGGAAGGTCTGATCCAAGAAAATGGTCTTTTCTTAGACAGTTGTGGTGACACATAATAATTAATGGAAACTAACATTTATCACCTGTAGAACAAGGAGGTTGAGCCGGTATGCAGTTTGTCTCCTTGAAGCCTCACATTACAAAATGAAGGCCTGTTCCCTACAGCATCCCTCTTATATTACATTGACAGCCACAATTAAAATGGACGGTTTTTGTGATAGTCCTAAAAAGTGTTTTCCTGTACCTGTGTATCCCCATTATGTTCTTTAGTAAACATACCTCCTACAACTCATAGTCTTCAGCTTCTCCCTCAGAGAGTAATGGCAGTGATAGATTCAGTGGACTGCCAAGCACTGAGTAATACCAGGACCCTTGTATATTTTGTTGCTAATGCTAACAGAACTCCTGTGGAGTCGTTAGCTGGGAGAGAAACTGTGATGGAGATATTAATTACTTTGCTCCTGTTCGCAGCCATGAGTGAGCTAAGCAAAGGAAATTCAATTTGAGGGAAGTCAGAGACTCCAAGCCTTTTGTTCTACCTGTTGGGTAGCATTCCTGATATTACATGTTCTACCTGTGACCCTGGGCGACTCCTGTTCAGGATTAGCTCTATCCCCCTAAAAAGCACGTGGCTCACACCAAGCCCTTCAAGGGATTGCAGAAAAGCTCAGAATCAAAGGGAAAACAGAGCAAGATGACACTTGAGACACAGAGGAACACGATGCCTCTTATATAAACAATGGATAATACTGCTCTCCAGAAGCAAGTGGGCAGAAACCAACTTTGTGAACACCACCCTGAACATACATGCTCCCAGTCTCCTAACACCGCTGCCAGACAACTTCCATTCCCTAACTCACACACTGCACAAATGTTCATTTTAAATACATGCTAGGTCTCAAATGAATAATTCAGGAGTACAATACTTATAGAAGAAAACATTTGTGAACTTCAGGCCAA
The DNA here is from genome assembly GCF_024711535.1 of Dipodomys merriami. NCBI lineage: Eukaryota > Metazoa > Chordata > Mammalia > Rodentia > Heteromyidae > Dipodomys > Dipodomys merriami. The sequence continues at coordinate 15,851,034 of NW_027205048.1, read as the reverse complement.
GTAAAGATTTCTCAGGTACGAAACTAGCTGCACAGTTTGCAAAAGAAAACACCCAAAACAAGAGCTCAGACTGGAAAAGGCGCTTGCTGATGGAAGAGCAGACCCTAGCGACAAATCAGCTCCTAGTAAAAGCTCATATAGAAGATGAAGAAAGAATGCAATCTCCATAATGAAACCAGCTCTTGCGCTGAAGAAAAATAGACAGAAGACCTGAAGATCTTCTCTAGGGAAGAAAGAGGATGCAAATACACACCTGAAGCTGTTTGGTACCACACCTCAGGAAAACACAAATGAAAACCACAATGATGTACCACTATGCCTATTAAAACTGACACCAGCTAGAAGAAAGCGATGTGTGTCTACACATCCAGTGGACCTGAGTGCATCAGTGGTAGCTCTACCTTAGAAACGAACTTAGTAGCTTCTTCCTATGAGACCTGCTTGGCCAAAAGACTAGGGGCAGTGTGGCCCTGGGTATTTCCCATTGGAGAAGTGGGGGAAAAAAAGCTGTGCCTATGGACGTTCTCAGCAATGATATGTGTAACCAAACTAGGAACAGCCCAAAATTCCCCCAAGAAACCACACACACACACACACACACACACACACACACACACACACACACACACACACACACACACACACACACACACAGATGCACTTGTATAAGTAAAAAACATTAAGTCAGACTCAAAAGGCACACACTGTGTGATTCCATTTCAACCTTCTTGTAAAAGTCTCAGCTTCAGAGATGCAGGAAATCTTAGCAGATGCAGGGAGGGGCGGGCAGGGCTGGAGGAATGTCTCCAGGGAGGATAATGCCTTATAGGTATCCTTACAGGATGTCTTTGTGGAAACAACAATTAAGAAATACCTTGCCTGGATATATATCCGTTCCTGGCATGGCACACATAAGACTTAGGTAGGCAGATTCAATCACTGCAGACGAGCATAAGCTCCTAATCTATCCATGTGACATCCTCTACACATCTGACATGTTGCAGAAGCTCAATGAAAACCACTGACACCTTGAGTCCTCAGGACACGCTCTGCAGGGCAGTGCACGGCCCCCCTTCCACAGATGAGACCACCAAGGCACAATGGCTGGGATCCCCACAGCTCCCACTGCAGCAGTCCACCCCAGCCACCTGGTCAAACACCACATCTGCGCTCATCACAAACATCCACCTGGGAGTCAAGGAGACAGAGGGCAGGTGAGCATTTTTACCCACAGGCCTCCACTGCCCATGGCAGGATGACTTTTACCCATCGGTCCCCACCGCAGATTACAGGGTGACCTTCTTTGTAAGAGTTAACTCTATCCTTCAGTGCCAAACACACTGAGCCATTCCAGTCAGCTCCAGTTAGCTGTGATTGAAAAAAAAAATTAAACAGAAATAATGTCATTCTGGTTTCAAATGTTCTGCTTAGATGACCTCAGACTTAGCTTGGAAAATATTTATCATAACATTTAATAATAAGTCTTTGTCCAGGCCGATTGCTAAAGTGCCTTGTTTAGTTGGTGGATGATCAGAGGGGAAGGGATGCACAGGATGCATGCATTTTATGCTGCACCCCACAAAGCAGGATGCATGCATTTTATACTGCACCCGATGAAGCGTCCTGTCTGCAGCCACTTCATAAATTCCACTCCCCATGGACAGAGCAGACAGTGACAAACCAGACAGCCACAGAAGCTCAACTTTGGCTGGCCGGGGACACCACCACACACTGTGTTTAGCAGAATAGCTGGCGCACTGGGCGGGGCCTGTATCCCACAGGCTTCCCCCTCGTAGGGGTGTCCCAGGGAAGTGTACAGCGGCTCTGCAGGATTAGCTGGGGCACAGCCAGCCAGAGTGCTGCAGCACGGGTGAAGGGAGAACACTGCGTGTCACCCCACACGCCGAGCACAGAATGGAGCAACACTCTGGAGCCCCCAGCAACGTGACACTGGCTCTGGGACCTTCCACAGCACTGCCACGATTCTCCCACAGAGCCCAGGGTGCTTGCTTCCCAGAGATCCAACTGCAGCTGCACCCCTGTCCCAGCATGCTTTGCAGATCCTTGTTCTTCCTGAGCACCACACCTGCCAGCCACTGTACTGGCTGCCCGTGTACACCGCCACTGACTGACCCCACAGACACCTGACCTCTTCCAAGATGCTCCTCTCCCTCACTGCCCCCTTCCAAAAAGCCACAAAGCTCAGTCCACCCTGAGATTAACCTTCCGTTTCTGCCACCATCTCCCTTCTGCTGACACCAGCCGGTCAGGTGTCCGTGTCACCGCCACAGCCTGCCTCCACTGCTACCTCTCGGTTCATTCCCCGCTGGCCCCCAGGACAACTGAATGCCTCTGCTCTTATGGAAAGGGAGACCTGGCCAGCACCCCTGGGGTGTCCTGGGGGGCGCCTCACCTCCCTGGGCAAGGTCACCCTCCGAGCCTGCTTCACCTCGTCCACCTTCTGCAGAGGATGGTGCTCCCGTTGTCCCCTCTTCCTGAGCGCCTCTGTTCCCTCCACTCCACAGACCCCTTACGGCTGACAGCTGACCAGGCGTGCCTCACGTACACCTCGCTTTCTCCAGGACTCCGGGATGACAGTTAGGTACCCCAAGGCTTTCCCTCTGCAGACAGCAAGCCAAGGATCTCCTCGGCCCTGGGCCTCGCAGAGACCAAGGGCCTGGCCAGACTCCATGACTTCCGGATGAACGGGAAGCGCTGGTGCAGTCGCCTCCTTGCCCTCAAGAGTGCAGCCAGGTCCATCCTGCCCAGGGAAGGGAGGAAGGGCAGGCCCTCCCAGAGGGTGCTGGCTGGGCAGCACCAGGGCGCCTGCCTGCAGAGTCACCTGCCAGCACCGGGCTGCACACGAGCCACCCGCCAGCACCCCACTAACACCAGCCACCCGCCAGCACCCCACTAACACCAGCCACCCGCCAGCACCCCACAGCGTACCAGGCACCCGCCAGCACCCCACACAGCACAGCGCACCAGCCACCCGCCAGCACCCCACTAACACCAGCCACCCGCCAGCACCCCATACCACACCAGCCACCCGCCAGCACCACAGAGCACACCACACCAGCCACCCGCCAGCACCCCACACAGCACAGCGCACCAGCCACCCGCCAGCACCCCACTAACACCAGCCACCCGCCAGCACCCCATACCACACCAGCCACCCGCCAGCACCACAGAGCACACCAGCCACCCGCCAGCACCCCACACAGCACAGCAGCCACCCGCCAGGCCAGCACCACACAGCACAGCAGCCACCCGCCAGCACCCCACACAGCACAGCAGCCACCGCCAGCACCCCAGACCACACCAGCCACTCGCCAGCACCCCAGAGCACACCAGCCACCCGCCAGCACCACAGAGCACACCAGCCACCCGCCAGCACCACAGACCACACCAGCCACCCGCCAGCACCCCACACAGCACAGCAGCCACCCGCCAGGCCAGCACCACACAGCACAGCAGCCACCCGCCAGCACCCCAGACCACACCAGCCACCCGCCAGCACCACAGAGCACACCAGCCACCCGCCAGCACCACAGAGCACACCAGCCACCCGCCAGCACCCCACACACCACACCAGCCACCCGCCAGCACCCCACACAGCACACCAGCCACCCGCCAGCACCCCACACAGCACACCAGCCACCCGCCAGCACCCCACACAGCACAGCAGCCACCCGCCAGCACCACACAGCACACCAGCCACCCGCCAGCACCCGGCTCCACGCAGGCCTGTGCCATCGCCCACCGTGCTAAGTCATCTTGTTTTGCCCACTTGGAACCAGCAAGACTTCCACATCCTCGGAGGAGCTGGCCGCCACACAGAATTCAGGTCTCCCTCAAGAAGAGGGCCGTCCCTCACATCAAGAGTATTGTCAAGATAGGATGCACCCAGTGCAGACACTGGGCACTGCTGTGTGGTGGACAGCACTGGGCAGGCAGCATGCTACAGAGAGACGCTCACAGGAGCCCTGACACCAGCAAAACCAGTGATCAATACAACCCCCTCCAGAAGTCCCCGGGAGAGGGAAATACTTTGTGTGCATGGTAAGTAGACTCAGGATTCCAGCACAACCATGACACTAGCAGTTCCCAGTGGGAGACCACGGATGGACACACGTATAGACGCGGTCAAGGGAACGTCAACCAAGGGGACATCCTGAGCAGAAAGGCGCTTGAGGCTTGAATCTTTATCGAGGGAGACCTTCCGAAGCCGACCCTTTGTGCACACAGAGGCGGGGATGAGAGAAACAGAAGGTATTTAAGGCTTTGCCTGGCCTTGTGTGATGCTCCGTGGTTTTTCTTACACCAGTGAAGGTCTTTATGGAAGCAAACCCCTGCTCAGCACGTGCCAGGCTCTTCCACACTCTGGCGAGGAGCTGGACGCCAGCCTCTCCTGGTCCCCGGGCACCGCACAGAGGCACAGCCACCCGTGCCTTGTCAGGGACCGTGGAGAGGGTGGAATGCAGGACAAGGCGGTGGCGCCCAGTAGCTGGGCAGGAGGGGTGGGGGGGCACCTCTTGTTCACCTCTTAGAGCTGGGGACCTGGATCTGGCCAGACCCCACAGCAGAGAAGAACCCTGTACCGGAAACTGAGGACGTAACCAACTTTCGGCTTGGTTTATTTATCTGCTGTTCACTAAGCCATAAGCAGATTTACAAATAAATATTTGCTTCTGAAGCAAGTTACTTCTTCCTAATTATTTTTAAACCCAACAAAATTAACATGATAGCCGTTTAAGACCTCACTTGAGTTTTTCTTCGTGCTTGCTGCATGCAGCTTTGGTGTGTCTGCTGCAGGATGGAAAGGGCCACGTCTGAAGGGCTCGAGGGACATCCCTGCTGTGCACTGACCCCGCGGTACTCAGGGGCTCCACACCTGAGTCCACACACATCCAGGAAAGCAAAATGTAACAGGGATCCCAGCACTGAGCTCCGCTCGCAAGCCGGAGAGCCACGGGAATGTGGAAACGGAATTATATGAGAAGACAGGCAGCCGTTGGGTGTCCCTCTTAAACCTAGGCTCTTCTCTTAATATCTAGGCAAGCACGACTCACAGCAATCAGCAATCGCTACTCTTAAGAAGAAAAGAGACGTCCAGCAGAATCACATGTACAAGGAACACAGTGAAACCTAAGTTTTTGAAAGAAAAAGTGGGAAACTCATGAAAGAACTCTGAGAGGGCAGAAAGTGCTAAAAGTTTCTTAATTGCTAAATAGTTTGGGTTAAAGAAATTAAATAAATGTTATATTCTAAGCCAATTTTATTGCTAAGCTTCTCATGAGAATGCCAACTTAATACAAACTGTAAAACAAAACAAAAAAAATGTACTTTCTAGTGAGCATCAGCTAAACATTATAAGTGTCTCCAGCTAAAAATATTACTACTGCTGATGAGTAATAGATACTATTTTAGGGTAAAGTTCAGGCTACATTATTCAGTATAATTATTTTAATTAAATCCATTAGCATATCTTTATATAAGATTAGGCAAGCTATCGGTGATACAAAATAAATTTTTCTTGAATAATGTATGAAGCAATTATTAATTTACATATTTCTGGAGAAAATGCATATTAAAAGATGCCATTTGAAGGTTTTTGAGCTAAAACATACATGTCTACAAATTCTCCTTCCGGACTGAGGTGCTCCATCTTTGGAAGGTTGGGGGCAGAGACAAACACTCAGAAAGACTAGACACTCTGGAAGAAAAAGTTGAACAAGGCCCCTCCAGCATTAGGGTGACCCCAGCCCAGCAGGGCTGAATTGTGTCGAATGACAAGTGGCCAGATGTGATGGCATGACTAAGCTACAGGCAGCCCTTTTAGCAGCCGAGGATGTGCCAGGTGGTATACTGTTGTTTGAATCCACAACAGAGAAAAACGGGGAGAGGATGTCTGCTCAACTTCTTCGGTCCTATTAAATAATCACAACTTACATCTTCAGTTACTTAAATCTAAGCACAGACTTTTCCTTGTCACCAATGTTCCTTGAAGCAGATTCCAATCTTTCTGATAGCATTCTTCTTCTCTTTGTCAATCCTTTGGGTCATTGAGCTGCTGGGGGGTTTTTATGGCTTGTGTGAACATCTGCACATCTACTCACCACAAAGCCCAAGCCAAGAAATTAACAAAGAAGGACAAGCTTGCGAACATTTTTCAGTGAACCCAACTGTAGCTTCCATGGTTCAAAGTCCATTGGCTATGCCAGCTGGGAGTCTCACAAGTTTAATAGGTAGAGAGCTGTGGTCTTCACTGTATAGGAATGCCTTCACCATTTCAGTCATACACACACAGGCATGCATGCAAAAACATCCTTGAACACTTGTTCAGTCATACACATGGCATGCATAAACATCCATAAACACTTGCACACATGCATAATTATGTGCTGTATGAATGGTCCATGCATGCATGCATGTGTGCACAGGCACGTGTGTGTCCATGCATGTATGTGTGCACATACATGTACCTGCACACGTCTACGTGCACACACATACATATACCAGGCACACATAGACACATGCACATACAATAGCTTTCTTGTTCATGTAGTTATGTAACCAAGAAGTCTGTATCGCACACCAGACTTCAGCCCTGAAGACCTGGTCCAGCGAGTTCCAGGGGCTGGTCCACTCTGGCCACATGACCCCATCCTCTGAGTCTAGTCCAGGGCTAAAGAAAACTCTGCTCTCTGTCCCCAAATCATTATGGGGATGTGCAGCCAAGGTTCCCAAGTGGTATATCCTCTTGTCCCACTGCTGGGCACAGAAAAAGCCAAGTGAGAGCCTAAGGCCTGCGTTCCAGCCTCACATCAGCACCAAAAAGGCCAGGGGCAACAGCCCACACCTGTCAGCTCAGCTATGGCAGGAAGCATAAATAGGAGACTCGAGGTTCAGGTCAGCTGGATAAAAAGTGAGACTTTCTCAGAGCCCCATCTACCATTCAAGGTGTCACAGCAATAGACACCCATCTAGTAAACTGTGAACTTCAGAGTCCAAAACCAAGTTGCTGCCACCCCCAAGAGAGGTGCATTCATATCCTCCTGATCTGGATGGCTCAGCCCTCGGTACTGCCACATAGTCCACTCACACTTCTCCTAGCCTCGGGTTCCTCATACTACCTGCATAAAACCGGCCGAGACATCCCAGTGGCTGTGCCTAGGAGCTGACTGAAGCTGAGAGAGAATCTAATTTGATGCTGAGCATCGAGGAAACAGAGAGACGTGGGTAGAGATGCACAGAATGCATGTACAGACCAAGGCAGGCCTGCAACAATGCTGCTGCAGTTGAAGGCTCACCGCAGACTGCCTGGAGGTTAGCCGAGCCCCACCCACCCACCCACCCACCTAGGCTGGAAAGGCAGCAGGGGGTCTGCCCAGCGCCTTCAGAGAGCATAGTCCTGCCAATGCCTTGACCTCTAGCGTCTAGCTTCCGGAAGCGTCCAGGAGTAAGCTCATACCACTCCCGGCCACTCGGGATGTGTTCATTTGCTAAAACAACAGGGAAGAGAAACAGCACCCAGGCCAAGACCAAAAGACATTATCTTAAGTCCAAGATTTCCCCATTACCTGCAGTGAAAGATCAGAATTTGTTTTGATTTTCATTTTGTTTCTGACCTAAATCTTTGCAAAACCCAAGAAAAAATGCATTTTGTAGAAGCTGAAATGCCATTTGGATGGCACAGTAGTGTAAGATCATTGTGAAACTACCTCATCACCCCAACGAAGCACTCACCAAGATCCACACACAGACCATGGGCAAGGGAGCAAGGCTGGCATGCCCACAGACTGGGAGTACTGGGCCAGAGGCTTTGCCTGCTCAGCAGTGAAAGAGCCAGGTTTATGAATCCCATCTCCGTCCTGCCATTTCCTCCCCACTTATCCAGCCCAAAGCTCCCAGCTCTACTGCAGCTGGGATTGCTCCACTTCCTTCAGTGATGACACGCTCTGGAGCTCTGTGAGGACCAAAGCCCTGGGCACAGGAGACTCCTGAGCAATGGACACACAGCCAGGGGAGCTGAGGAGCAGAAACGGTGGCGTGGATTCATCTGAACAATTTAAACGTAAACAGAGCGATGCAAGACCAGAAGAGCTGACACCACAGCAGGAGTTGAGACATCACTGCCCTCATGCTTACTGATGCCAACACCACTCAGCATCTTCCAGAGGGAACCTCCAATGAGCAGTCACTGGGACACTCCGGGGAGGGGGGTCTATACACAGCTGGAACGCCATCATTCCTCCGGGGGCACAGGTGACGCCCTCATGACCACCCAGGGAGACTCCACACTGCAGGCTCCTCCGTGCGACACGGAACCAGAAACGCCACCTTCTGACACCGTGTCCTCCTGAAAAGACACAGATCCATGCAAATTCAAATCTTAAGGCTGACTTTCATCCTGTGACTCTGCCCTGCCTCTTCCAGACAATCCTCTCTGTGGCCCAGACACAGACACAGCATTCTGGTACCTTGAGCCCTGACCTTCTAGGAAGAGCCTAAATATCTGAAGGCATAAAAGACAGCCCTGGTTCAACCTGCAGAGAAATGTCTGGGATTCTTGGCAGTCATTAAAATGAAATACTTGAAATAATTAATATATGCAAGAAAACATCTGTTTAGCTCACAGGTTTGGAGTTCCCAACTCAAGCCAGTGAACTCTTTGCTCTGGGCTTCTGTTGGGATGGCAGGGGGGTGGGGGCTGCTTAATTACAAGAGTAAATGGTGAGGAGCTTGTGGTAGAACAAACCATTCATCTCCCAGCCAAGAAAACAAGGAGAAAGAGGAAGAGTGTATGCTACGGTCCTACATCCTACAGAACCCCATGATGTACGATGGCAGCTGGGCACAGTCTCCTAGCGGATGCTCGCCTCCCAAGCTTTAACTCACGAGTTTTGGGGGACAGACAACATCCAAACTGCACCGAATATAATTTTCACAAATAACATTTTTAAAAGGGAAAATTCCCAGGCCAAACCACATGACAACAAGGAATCACACGGGAGGAGTTCATATGTATGAATGAAACAATTAAAAGACTGTCTTTTCTCAATGAGTTTAACTGGCGGCCCACCCAGCAGGTCGACACACCCAGGGTATGTACCCCAAAGCACTAAAACCCACAGGTGTTAAAACAAAATCCCACATGAGAATGTTCCCAGTGACCTTGCACACCACAGCCAAGGCAGAAGAATCAGGCATCCCACAAAAACAAACAGATAAAATGCAACAGGCAGAGCCACACAACGCTGGACACTTCAGCCACCAAAGGGCAAGTACTGACTCAGAACACAGTGTGTGTGAATCCCAGACAAGCTCAGGAAAACAAGGGGCGTGGGGAGGGGGGCACACACCTCCTCCTCTGGCATCATCTTGTGAAATCAACAGATTAGTAGTTGCTGGGGAAGGGCGGAGAGAAGGCAGGATTTCCTTGAAGGTGATGGACATACTCTGAAACAACACAGTGGTGATGGACACAAAGAAGATAAGGTCAGTGGCCTCCGTGACAAGGACCGGTGCAAGAGAAGATGGTCTCAAAGATGAACTTTTCTGTTATGTGTTTGAGCACAATGGAAATCTGAAAATATCCAGCTCCCAAGGCTGGCTGACATAAGCCGTGTGTTCTAGGCCACAGCCTGTGACTAAACACGCAAAGTCTCCAGTGGTAACACGCACGAGCCAGGGAGACACCAGGCTGTCTTGGGTGGCCTTTAATATGGACACGGGGAAAGTCACCTTGTCAGTGAGTTCCCATGCCATTTCCACTAAGCTGGAGTGTGGGCGTCCCCTGAGCAAGCCCCCACCAACAGCACCGCTTGAAGGATCAAGACAGGGAACCAGAAACAAGAGCCAACTCAGCACCCAGGCGCAGGCCAGCATCCAAAGCCAACGGCTCCTCTCCAACCCCTAAACCCACTCACATCTTCATCTTTCTGTAGCCATTTTCAACTACTCTCTGATTAGTGCACAACAAACACCTTGATCAGGAAAGATAAAACACAAACATCCCAATTCACAACTTTTTTTAAAAAATGTGCTCAGGGATGTCAGGAAGACAAGTTTCTAAATCTTGCCAAAATAGAGAAAAAGGAAAGCCCCTATCCTCGAAGCGAAGGCAGCCTGGGAGAATTCAAAATCTCCGGGCACATGAACTCCCTTCACAAATGCTACCCCAACATCACATCAAGAGCCACAGATTTTTTTCTTTCATGCGATTGTTTCTAACACATTTATAAGATTATTTCTTTGTTGCTTTGTATGCCACTCCCCCATGGTATAACCCCTGCTTTCACTGTATTTGATGTTGTTATAATTTGTGGAGGGGAAGGGAAAAAACAAATCGTTTAAATAGGGATACAGGTGGACCCACTGCAACAATGAGACGTACAAGTCATATGTCCAAAACTACTTCACAACTTTGGTTGGGACGGGGGAGGGTTGGGCGGGGCGGGGGGGATGGGATGGGAAGGGGAAACAAAGGAGGAGGCTACAATGCTTGATAAGAAATGTACTCATTATCTTGCCCATGTAATTGTAATCCCTCTGTACAGTATTTTCACAATTAAAAAAAAAGAGCCACAGATGCCACAAACCCCCACGTGGGCCACAGACAGCCACTGAGCTGGGCCGGGACCACCCCTCCTCAGGAAGGAGGCCTATGACAGTCCATTCTCCAGCCAGGAACCCGTGAAACCGCCTTCAGAAAACAGGCACACATCAGAGCGTGGTGGGGATTGGGGCGAGGCTGGCTTTCCTGCTCCAGTCCCTATCCAGCCCACGGAGCTGGTGGGCCCAGGAGAGGCAGCTCCATGGGCTCTGAGGGGCACTGCCTGGGAACAATGGCCCAGCGTCCACACAGGTGCCTCACTATGCCCACTCAGACCCTAGGCCTCTTCCCTGTGCTCTCCCCCTCCCTTCTGTCTCACAGCCCACAGAGCAAGGACATGGGCATGTGAACCCAGGCTCCCGACCCCTGCCCGAGGTCCCTGGCCTTGCCTTCCTGATGAGCTTCCTCAGGGCCTAAGACTTGCTGGGACTCATTGCCACTCACACCATCCCTTGCAGGAAATCAACACAGAGCCTGCTGGTTCCATTTCCCACTTAGACACTGGCTTGTTGCCTCTCCCATGTACTTCCTCATCACAGCCCTGTGGGGGCTGCCCTGGACCCTCTAGGATGGACCTGTATGGTCCCCACCAGCTCTGCAGGACCTCCCTGCAACCACGCATCATGGATAGTGTGTTCTGCAATCATGGCCAGAAATAGAAAAGGTCAGGCAAAGCCACCGTCACTGGCTTTCACTCCTCATTCATTGACCCCACCTAAACATCTGGCTGAATGAAAACATGAGCTAACATTCCACAGAAGGACGGCCGTGGAGGCTGTTAAACCCACTGGAGATAAATGCCCAATGCAGGGGCTTTCCAGCTTCTGTTTAATAGAAGTGGTAGCTTCTGAGAGAGGTGCAGCGTGGGCCCCTCGCGGGTACAGCACTCTTCCGGCCTGTGCCTCTGAAGGGTGACACAATTAAAGATGAGAATCACCCAGGAGCAGTCACAGAAATGAATTCTAATGGGTTTCTCCCAGGCCCTGGCTTCAAGTTCATTTTTCTGGGTTACACAAATGACATAAAGCATACCTTTCATGTTGCCTTCTCTGCACAGTTCACGCAAATTGGAAGTTATTAGGAAAGCACTATCATCATTGTCATTCTCGGGTGTAATCAGAAAAGTGATAGATTAATTTCAACCAATGCAAGATCTCACAGAAAGACCTAAGCCAGGACAAACTAGGAGGAGTGCCAGGGCTTCTTCTGGGCATCTTCAAGCCAGTCTAACAGCATTAGTAGCTTCTGGGGCTGCATTTGACACAGATGGGAACAGCCCCCCCGTTTGCAAAGGTGTCCCAGAAAACAGGGTTCTGCCTGCTCCAGAGGGACAAAGTGGCAGCTCCCAAAACTGACAGGAGAGAGAGAATGTCACCGGGCACAAAGGTAAGCAGTGTAATCAGGGAAATGACGATCTCTTTGATGTTTCACGATGACCCAAACATACACTAATGACAAATAAGAGACACATGATGGTAGCTAGCTCGTTATCAAGTTCAGCAAAATTTGGGATAAATTTTACAATTACGCTAGGGTGTAATTGTAAAATTACAGCCAACATTAAAAGAAGAAATAAAAAAAAACCTGTAGCTTTCACTTTGTGTTTGTAAGAGGTGACTTAGAGCAAACCAGAGAAAACTTTGAAATTAAATACAAACACAATGATAAGAAAATAATTATATTTACTGGAAAATGAAATGACATGGCCCTCAAAGAATATTAGATAATTCAGCTCTGGGATCTGGAATGGTCTAAGAATTTGACAAACACACAGTCCATAAAAATAAAGCCAGGAAAAAGAAAGCTTAGCATGAGCTTCCCATTTATACCCAAGATTAGAATCGGTAACCAAAGCATCATGTATCTATTTAGCAACCAGTTAATATGGAAATCGCTAATTCTTTATATAGATGGCTGTAAAGCAGCTCTGTGAGGTTACTTGCAAACCATCAGTGTCACCTCACCAAGATAAGGCTGGATCCCAAAACCACAGAGCACTTGAGCAAGAGATGGAGATGGTGTTAGGTTGAGACTAACCTTACTCTGCATTCCTTTCTAGTTAATACTTTTAAGAATGTGAACTTAGGCATACATAGGTATCAACCCCCTTGTGAAACAATCTCCCAGTAACATCTTCACAGGCGTCTCTGATGTCAGTATGTCACTGTCACTGCTACCCACTGGCCTTTAACATAAAGTCCTTTGTCAGGGCATTTTTGACAAAGCACAGGAATGTTTTCCCAAAAGCCACAAGTGCCCATTTAGAAAATATTAGCAGTGGTTGCTGTCAGTTAGGTACATATTCATGATCTTTCATGAGCTCTACAACATAGCCAGTTGCTCTATTTTTAACATGACCTTTAAAAGGCTTATTTAAAATGACATCCAACAATTGTATTCATGCCAGCAGGAAAATGCCAAATATATGTTAAGTTTGCTTCTTTTTTTATTCGTTCTGCTAGGTAACTTCCGAAATCGTGCCAAGACAATATGGAGGTTTCATGGAAAAGGGTTTCAATAACGTGTGTGTGTGTGTGTGTGTGTCTGTGTGTCTGTCTGTCTGTCTGTCTGTCTGTCTGTCTGTCTGTCTGTCTGTCTGTCTGTAGTTCTGTGTGTGTGCATGCAGATGTGAGTACCAACTGTTAGGAAAAGAACAAGAGTGTTAGAAGGAGCTAAAGCAAAGGTGAATGGACTTCCACTGACCAGTATGGAGGAAACGCAGGGGCTGCAGGTGTGGACTGTCTCATTAAGGAGGCCAAGGCGGGTTCCCCTCCGAGACCACGGAGACTCTTCCAGCTCTGGATCCCAGGACCTGCAGGGAGTTTCCTCCAACACTTCCTCACCTAGGGCGGGGCTGTGTCCATCCACTGCCTCTCCTTGCAGGCCACCCTCTCCTCACTCACTGAGACCCTGAGGCTTTCCAGGAACCCAGCATCTGGCCTTTAACTGATGCTAGAAAAATCTTTGTTTAAATGATACATGCATGAGTAAAATCACCAAAAGGCACCTAAGAAAAACAAAACACACCAGCTAAAAAGGCACAATACAGACAGGAGAAGCAGGAAAGGAGGCCAGTGACTGAAGGAGTTCAGCACCCTAATTCCTGAGGGCAACCTGGGACATGCCACTACAACAGCTGACAGCTGGGCGGGAGAGGAGGGGTAAAAGACACATTTTACAGCAAACGAAAGCTTAAAAATTTAGACCTGTTCCCTATTAAGAGACCGAATCCCTCCCAAATTAAGATCTGGACATTCTTTCTTAAACAAAATGACAGTCACCATAATCACAGTTGCTTGAGGTGTTTTATTTTGAGGGATAGCACACTGCTCTGAACAGAACAGTCAGCTTTCTATCTCCCCCCTCTCCCTCTCTACCTTGCCCCGTGTAAGAAATCCATGTCTATAGTGCTGCTTGACACCTACAGGGCTACAAGATCTCTAGTAAAAAAAAAAAATCATGGACTTTGGTTGATGGCGATTTATTTTTCCATATTTACTGACTGATAAAAGGCTGCCAAATGTGCACAAAACAACTCAGGAGTCATATAATAAAGGAAGGAGAAAGGATTGTAAAGCTCCCTTCCCAAACTGTCAGCGTGAAGCTTCCCTATTTTATAACGGCTGGGGATTCATAGGAAAGGAGAAGAAGACCACTCTAGGAGGGCAGGGTCTACAATGCAGAGACTGGATCACAGGGCAGCACATAAGTCAGGACCAGGAAAGCAGGCCAGACAGAACCCGCGGTCTAATGCCCCTCAGCACTGCTCTAGGATGCAGATGCATCTCCTTCCTTCCACTCAAGCTCTTCTGGAGGTAACAGGCCTCTGACTACCCTCCTTCACAGGGGTGACCCCACCAAACAGCCCACCCCCATCTATCTGATCATCTTTTCGAGATGACCCATCACCTAGGATGTAGGGAAGCTGAAGGGTTAAGGTGGGAAACACCATGAGGAAAAGAAGTATTGTGCAAAGAATATGCTATAAAGTTTACATTCTAGTTCTTATTAAGCACAGAATTCCTCATGGAAACTCACTAGAAAAAGAAGACAAACCAGTATAGTGTGGACATGTTCACTGGTGTTTTCTTCTGACGTGACCCAGCAAATAAGAAATGGTAGGAAGGCAGTGCACCTGGTTCAGCCAAAGGCTGCTCCGGCTGGGTGTTACCCGTACTGACAGCTCTCCCGGTAGGCTAGCAGGGAGGAGTGTCCAGGTGCCCCGAGAACAGCCCTAACCCTGGTATTTCTCAGAGGCCCCTGGGAACGGGGCCTTCACAATCCCACCAGACTGAACTCTGTGTCTTGCTGGTGACGTGAGTCTCTGAATTTGATGTCTTTCCTTAACAAAAAAGTGAAGTCAGAGATAATTAAAAACAAGTACGTAGAGGCCAGCTGAACCGTGGCCCAATGGAGACCATGCATTTATTTAACTTGGCTTTCTATACTATCTTCTTAATTACAATATGTAACATTCACTCAATAACAAAGGATTAATTAATTGTTCAGTCGTGAGATAGTCACAATCATGGACAGGAGATTATGGGGTAGAGGATTTAAGGATAAAAGAGGTAAAAAAATAACACTCTTTAATCATCAAATTACAGGACAATATTAAATAATGGGATTGAAGAGGATTTAGACCCTCTGAGAATACTAATTTTTAAGGGCAACACTGCAAAACATGGCAGAAAAATTATAAATATTTTAAACGTACAAACTCATCAGTGCATTTATGACAACCACCGGCCATACAAGAGTGTGGTCAGAAAGCCTGGCAATGTTGACCCAGGGTTAATAAGACGCAGCACAGCTGTGGGCTATAATTTGTTTTCTCTCCTGTGCCATAATAGACTAAAGGGACAGAGAGATTACTCGTTCCTACAGCTTTAAACAGCTTCTTAAAGGTTTTAAGTAACTTTTAATGGGTTTTTCTTTTTCTTTTCTGTATCACAGGAATTTGTCGAGAAGATTAAGAAATCACCTTAGGAAAAACAGAAAACAGAACTCACTAATCATCTTCCATTTAGCCTTTTATATGAGTAAATAGGGAAATCATTTATAATCACATCCATTATAAAGAATTCGAATTATTGCGCTCAGTTTTATTATCTATCCATGGGAAGCATGTCTCTGTGCTATGAAGCTGGAGAGTTTCTTACATGACTAACCCCTACCTTAATAGCCCAAGGGCTTCTCCAAGATGGCAGTCTCGTCAGAAGCAAAGAAACAAAGGTGGCGGGGAGAGGGATGAAGGCATCAAGCTTGGGGAAGAGGCCCGGGAAGAGCCTGGGGGACACGTCCTGGAGTGCAGCACCAGTCATTCTACATCTCACAGGCACCAGGCAAGAGCCTTTCCACGGGAATCGTGTACCTCCCTTCCATTTATCCACTGGTCCACGAGGTGCACACCTTGCAAAGTGCTCAACGGCCAAGAACTGAGATTAGCTGGAGAGGACAGGGGTGAGAAACCGCCACGTGAGCACACCTGCCTGTGGAGCTTCCTGAGAGTCCCCTGCACGGAGGAGGGGATCCAGGGCCCAGGCAGCAGTGCAGGGAAGGCCACCCAGCCAACCCGAGCAGGAGCAGGTCCCCTGGGAGATACGAGGGGGGCAGGTGCTCCAGGAAGAAGGCACTACACATGTGGTGACCCGGACGGGAAGGAGAAGTGAGGCGCGGGGGCACAGGTCAGCGAGGGAGACAAGGCTTCACGGGGCTCAAGCGATTTGTGACAAGACAATCGTGGGGGGGGGGCAGAGCCTGCAGGCAGCTTCTAGCTCCTCCCACACCCATCAGACAGGTGCTGTCCCTTCTCACTGTCCTGCTGAACCTTGTCTAGCCCACTCCAGGCAGCAGAGATCAGGGTGGAAACCAACTTTATCTCAGGGGAAGAAGGGGGAAAGCAACAGAAGGAAAGGGAGAAGGCACAACCCCAAGCCTTGGGCTGGACGTGACAGAGAGGGGACCTGCTGGGCACGGAGGAACTGAGCACCACGAAGAGTTACGGTCTACTCCTGAAGGCAGGAGTCTCAATCGAGCAGGAAAGAGAAGCCACAAGTCAATCAGTAAGAACTATCATCCCAGGCCAGACAGCAACATCGT
Organism: Dipodomys merriami; assembly: GCF_024711535.1. Classification (NCBI taxonomy): domain Eukaryota; kingdom Metazoa; phylum Chordata; class Mammalia; order Rodentia; family Heteromyidae; genus Dipodomys; species Dipodomys merriami. Next base: position 15,834,314 of record NW_027205048.1, on the reverse strand, counting down.
CAGCCATCCCTTTAAGCAGTGGTGGCTTTCCTCACAAAAACATTCCATCTCCTAATAAAAAGAAATAGGGCTTTTAATGCGTGATTGGAAATTCTCTGCAAATACTATTTAGTTTGGCCAAACATAGCACCTGAGGTTCGGGAGCGTTTCAAATAGAGATGACATATCTAACTCACAAAGAAAATGAAATCTCATTTAACTACCGTGGAGGGTCACCAAGGATAGAGGGTGCCCACAGGCGGCTCCCAGGAGCCTCCAGCACCGATGGAAGCTAATGAGTCCACCCCAGAAGGGCGGGGGGAGGGGGGGGACTGCAGGCTGGCCAAGACAAATACCAGACCCGGAGTATTAACATACTGAATGGCAGCGTCCAGATCTAAACCTAGAAAGCCTAACAGCAACTTGGAACGGCCCAGCTTTCCAGACAGGCTGGCTCAAAACAAAGGGGGGTCTCAGAAATTTCAGTACACACTGAGGGTCCCTTCCCTCTCACATGACCATGTTGTGAGCAGCATCAAGAGCCAGAGGTGCCAGAAGGCCCCACCCCCACCCCAAACCCATGGCTGAATAACCCCACAGCTTCAGACAATGGGACGTTTTCCACATCAAAGCTGATGTAGCCAGGTGTGGTGGCTCATGACTATAATCCAAGCTACTCGGGACACTGAGACCTAAAGTCTAAGGTTGGAAGCCAGCTCCAGCAGGAAAACCCTTAAGGTTCTTATCTCTGATTAACCACCAAAAATGCTAGGAATGGAGTTGTAACTCCAGTGGTAGAGTGTCAATCATGAGCAAAAAAATTAAACTGGAGAGCAAGATGCTCAGTTCAAGTCCCAGTACCAGCATCAAAAAACAAACAAACAAACAAACAAACAAAAAAAACGATTATGTAACCACAGTGAATAAAGCACTAGAGTTGGGAATTATATTTAAAAAGCAAATTCCAATCAAACCCCACAGTCTATGTTTAAAATGAAGAAGGGACAATTCCTGAAAAAAATACCAGAAATGACAGATTCTCAACTGCTATTAAGCTGCAAGCTTTCAAAGCAAATGAACAGCCTGGCTTTCTCTTGATTTGGACAACACGTCAGAATCTCTGAGCCGGAGGAGACCTGAGGTCATCTCTGCGTCCTTGTAGACTTGAGAGGCGCTGAGGAGGATGCAGTTCCGCGAGGCACGTGCCTGTAACGGCTTTGCTCTCTCAGGAGCTGACTTAATCCTGCCAACAGTTCCTGTGTGTCTGGCGGAGTCTCCTGTTCCTAGCTAGGAGAGGTGAATGGCAGCCCAACCACTACATTAATTATCCCAAATTATGAATAAGCAGGGTGTGAATGAGACTCTGCTCCAGTGAACTTAACATCGGTGTCAAAAAAAAAAAAAAAAAAGAATGTGAGAAAAGATTTTAAATGGCATGCTAATTCTGGGAATTAAGATGAGTTTACAATACAAAGCCAGCACATTTCCAAAGACTGGCTCCAGCAATCCACAAGCCACTGATTCTTTCTTTTTTATTTTTCTTTATAAGGACTTCCTTCCCAAGGCAGACAGGTGGAAGCATTTGTCCTTCCTCTGAGGCCCCTCCAACACTTTGGAGGTGACTGCTTTGCCTCTCGAGAGGATCCTCAGGGTACAAATGCAGAGGGAGCCTGGAATGGTTTCCATTGTCGCTTCCATCTGAAGGAACTGATGGATTCCAGGAGAGGACAGCAGAAACATGGCCCAGGTCATCAGTGAGCATGCAGGCCCAGGAGACGGAGGCGGCATCTGCTCCAGTGGGTGTGAGGTCTGTCACGGGGCTGGGCCCTACAGCTGTGTGCATGTTGGTGTCTGTGCATCAGGCCTCAACCTTCATTCAGCTTGTTTCATATAAGGATTACTAAGCAAAAGGAAAAGACCACCTAGGCTGGTAACTGAAGCCTGTCATCTTAGCTGCTTGAGAGACTGAGATTATCCAGGTTCAAGGCCAGCACAGGCAGAAAAGAAAAGAAAAATTCAGAAGACTCTGCACAATGAAGAGGTAGACACAGGGACTGGCGCCCATTCCCCGAGCGCCAAGAAAGCCTGGCATAGGTGGATTGTGCCCATGTGGAGTGAGAGCATATCTCAAATATAACAAGGAAAAAACCCAGTCTGACTCAACAGAACAGGGTCCTGCCCAGAAAGCCTGAGGCCCTAAGTTCAAGTCTCAGTATAGGCACCCCCCCTTCAAGGTACAGGATTGAGTTCTGCATGCAGATCAAAACCCAAGGTTGTCACACAGTGGATCCTAACACAACAGTAAATAGTTTACAACAGGCTGTCCTTAAATACAAAAACAACAGAAAGTAAAAGGATGAAAGGGGTCATCATCAAACACTGACCCCTAGCAGGCAGGCAGGGGCCCTGTAACACCAGAGCAGACTTGAAGACTCAGAACAGGAAGAGAATATCACTGTCCACTCTCCCTGTGGGACGGCCCGGCCTCCCTCACGTCCAGGATGATGTCCCAGCAGGAAGAGGTTTCTCCAGTGCCGGGCCCCAGCGCCCTTCCCACCCTAAGGAGATGGAGACCCGGTGACACGGAAGGGGAGGACTTGGTGGTTGGGCGTAGAATGCCCACCGCGCCAGGCTCCAAAGCGCACATCCTGAGATGGAAGGACAGCTATCCAGCCAGAGCCAGGGACCCGGTGACATCTGTCCTACACAGATGACTGCACGTAGCATGTCCTCTATCCAAGATGGAAAACAGGCTTGGGGAGTGGCCACCATGGTCTGCAAATACAAAGGCTACTCGTCCCCTTCACCAGCTCTCTGGGGCGGGGGGGGGGGGGGGCGCGAGGGGGAGAGGGGGGAAGTCCAGAGTAACAAGATGGAAGTCTACAAATCACCCAGGCAGCTGCCTGCCTGGCATGGAAGGTCAGTAGTGGGGCGGGGGGGGGGGGGGGGGGGAGGGGGGGGTGTAGCCATACACCCTGAGATGAGGGTCTCAAGGAGAGCCACAAAATTCTAGAAGGTTCCACACAAGGTTCTCTTTAAATTAAAAACATATTTTATTTACAAATATAAATGAAAAAAAGTTATCCCATGGTGAAAATAAGAGCACTAATAAAGAATTCAAGATAAAAAATTTCAAGAACTCATGTAATTTGCATGCTGCGAGGCCCCGGCCCCTTCCCCTCACCCCCCTATCTTCCCTGGGAGATCTTAACCTTTTCTAAAAATGTAATTAAAAATTAAACTTGTATGTCAGTTCTCAGCATGGCAGCCGGGGATCTGAGAAACAGCCATGAGACTTCCGGAACAGCCAGCTCCCGCCTCTGAGCACGGGCCCCAGGGCGGACAGGACCAGGCCCCTCCATGTCCCCGCCTCTCGACCTCGCTCTCCACTCCAGCACCCCGAGTTTCACACACTCCCCAAAACCAAGCCATTCCTATCCCCTTCTGCATTTCTCCTGCTCTTTCCTCCTCATGCTTCTATGGCTCTCCACCCAGCCCGGAAGCTCGGAGCATCCTATCCACCAGGCCTTCCCTGGAGGCGATGGTCCTCTTGCCTCTCACTCCGGAGCCCCGCCTGGCCGGCAGTCTCCCATGTGGACAGCAATGATGCCCCACCTCACCTGTCATCTGTCTTCCGGGTCAAAGATCTGGCTTCCAGGAATTTCCTGCAGATGCAATGCCATCTCCTTCTTTAGGGGTTACATATAGCTGGCCCCACATGAGCACTTGATAGACTACAAAGTCAAGTGACCTGAGGCCCATTATCTCTGACTAGATGCTAAAAGTGTACACACATTTAAAAAGCCAAACCTCACGACACCCAGGGAGAGTTCACTGTTTTTAGTGGAGGTAGAAAAAAAAAACATTTCCTGTTGCTTTCTCAATAAGAACGTAATAAATGTCAATGGACTATACGGATGTTGAAGTTACCCTAACTTCTCTAAGGCATCATCTTCCTAGCCATTCCTACGGGGCATCAGCCCCTACTCTGTGAACACACAGGCTCCTGGTACCTGCCTGCCTCTGCCCGGGGAGGTCTGTGGATTTAACAAATCCACAGGGCCAGTGGTTGGGCCCTGGGTGGAGAGTCCCCCATGCTATTTCATGACACTTTATACTTTAATATTTGCCTGCCTTTGAGAAGCAGCCAATAAAGAAAGAGAAATTTCACTGGAATACAGTCGTCCTAACGTTTCTGTGGCTCTAGATTCTGCATCAGGCCAGGTGGTAGCAAGAAAGCACAAAGAGCAGATAGTCCCTGCCCCAGCAAACCCATGGCTACCTGTCACCCCACGACTCTGACACAGAGCTACAGTAGAGGTTAAGCAATGACACCCACACCTGGACAAGCCCAAAGGGGAAATCCCCCTAAGTGAATCCTGCACCCTGGAAGTAACTTCCACACTGTGAACCAGGAGTCCTTCCTTGCTCCCCCGAGATGGTCCAGGGCCCAGAGGGAGGCAGAAAGAAGAGGCCACCGGGCAGACCAAGTGCCACAGCAGGGCAATTCCCTGGGGATATATGAGTGGTAGAACACTTCCTCAGAATCACCTCCTTCTCAGAGATGATCCAAGATGATCAGCCTCAAAAAAGAGGAAATATACATGGTGTGTGTGTGTGTGTGTGTGTGTGTGTGTGTGTGTGTGTGTGTGTGTGTGTGTGTGTGTGTGTGTTTGTGTGTGTGTGTGTGTGTGTGTGTGTGTGTGTGTGTGTGTGTGTGTGTGTGTGTGTGTGTGTGTGTATATATAAATAAAACTAGTGAATGAGGAATGAGCTTGGTGTCCAACTATTTCTCAAGTTTAGCCTTCTGAAGTTTGGATTGAAGTGTTCACAAAAGGGCCAGGTGAAAGGCTTCCCCAGTGTGGTGCCCTGAGGAGGTAGTAGAGTCTTTAAGAGGTGAGGCAGGGGGCAGTCTTCAAAGGAACTGTGCGTCCCAGCCCTTCTCCTCTCCCTGGCTTCAGAGAATTGAGGGGAGGGGTTCTGCCCTGCCTTGTGCTTCTTCCCAATGTACTGCCTCGGCACAGGCCTCAGCCAGGAACCAACAGGAACTTCTCCTTTGTCCTTTTTAAGAAACAGAGTAAGTTAATTTGAAAAAGAAAGGAAAGCCATGGGAGAAAGAAGGTAGACATTTTTCTGGGGAGGGCCCCCAAAAAGGAGCCCTTTCAGGGTGTGGTCAGTATCATATAGGGCTCCTCCCAGAGCTCCTCCCCTGGGCTGTGCACTGATGGGCCGCCTGCCTCTTTTCATTGGTTGAGCAGGAACCCCTGGCATTATGGGAAGAAGTGTTGGAGCAGGAACTCAGATTTGTGGGAAAAAATCATTTGAGCAGGCGCTCAAAGCACTACGGAAGCAAGAAGTACCAAGATGGGACATGAGTTATATGCCACCTGTTACATCCACCACTTTTTATCCCTAACTACCTGATTCCCTTTCTTTCCTTCTCGTTCTCCCTTTTTTTTTTGGGGGGGGGGGGAAGGTCCGGTCATGGGGCTTGAACTCTGGGCCTGGGCACTGTCCTTCAGCTCTTCAGCTTAAGGCTAGTGCTCTACCACTTGAGCCACAGCGCCACTTCCGGCTTTTTTCTTTTTGCTTATGTGGTACTGAGGAATTGAACCCAGGGCCTCAGGCATGCAAGACAAGCGCTCTACCACTGAGCCACCTTCCCAGCCCCCTCGTTCTCCCTTCTTAAATCAAAATTTTTTATAAGTTGATTTTCTCAGGTATGTGTTTGCTCTCTATCACACAGCACCCCTGCTTTGAATTGTTATTGGTGGGTACACATAATAGTGTCAGAACGCATATTTCTCAGAGTTATTTGAAAAATGTCACTCAGAACTATGGTCCAACAACTACAGATTCTACTAGCAAAAAGAAAGTACGCTTTGTTTTAATGAAATACACCTTTACAGCTGTTCCCTTTACCTCTTCCCTAATTCAGTGCACCATATTGACTGTACAGGATTTCCCAAGGGGAAAACAATTCTGTTTGAATGATAAAAGTGTCACAGACACAGTTCATTGGCAAAGAATACTGCTTGGCTTTTCATGAAAACTACAGTGCTTGGCAACCGATTCTAAATACAGCCAAAATGATGTACACGTTTAGTATCAGACAAGGGTAAAGTCATGGAAAAAAAGACAATGAAGTAGAGAATAGGAAAAGGGGCACAGATCCTCCCCAAGGCCCCTGTGTTCCCAGTTAAATGCCAGAAAACACTGAGGACAGATGGGACTCTCTGCTCCCCATCTCTGATGCAGCCAGGTTAATGACCTGGGAGAGATTAAGAAACAAAACTTTACCCAAAGTCCACACTTCACCCATCCAGAGACAAATAATTTATTCTACCCTTAAGTTCTGCAAGCTAGCTTAAATTTTGTAAGTACTCAATCTCATGATAACAGACTAATGCCTATTTTTAACTCACACAGAAAGCATTTCTTTTTCACCTTTGTTAATGCTACACCACTAGCGGACATGTTTCTCATTAACTCCTTCTTGGATGTATTTAAGTAGAGGCCTCCCAGGCCTCTACTCAGGCTACCTGGAATGCAGCTCAACACCAATCCTAACCGAGCACTCTAAGGACACAATCAGATTGCTCCAGCTTTGTAATAAGACTTGACATCAGGAGTGCCAGTCCATCCGCATTTGTTCTTTTCCTTTAATAGTGAGCTGGTTTTTCTAGTCCTTTGTGTTTCTGTATAAACTTCAGAATCACATTGTCAGTACTCACAAAATAACATGCTGAGATTCTGACTAAAACTGCACTGAATCTGTGGACTGTGTTGAGAGGAATTGGCATCTTAGCAATATGAACTTGTCTCATCCAGATCTGTATTTACCACAGATCTGAGATTTATGCGACCTGCAATCAAAACAGGTCCAGTGGTATAAAAACTTAAAATACTTGATGCGCCGGCAGATACCCACAGCCAGGGTGTGTAGAAATATCACTTGCAGACTGGCATGCACATGAGCCTCTGCAGGCCTGGGAATGTCAGCTCTGGTATGAGGGTCCACCAGAGCCAGTATCTCCAAAGACCCCAGCATCTGAAGACCCCAAATCACATGGGACATGGGATAGAAATGTTTCCACCAACAATTCAGCTCTTAGGAGACACAAGCCGAGCACGATTATGTCCTCTGCCCACCGCCTTAGAAAAGCTTCTCTCAGTCCTGCTTTTAGCAGCCATCGTGGTGGTGGAGAGAAGATCCCCGGAGATGCCAGGCATCCCAGGGCTCTGGTGACCGGGAGCCATACAGCTAGAGGGGATTAGGATTATTTCACACAGTACAATCCTCAGGACAAAAGCGACAGCTAAATCCTCACCAGACCATATGGGAGTCTGGTGTGGGACATGCTCAGCCGTCATTATGTAACTGTGCATCCAGCACCACCAGATCTGCAGCTGCCTGACCCTGCTGGCCAGCCACCCAGAGCACCACTTCGTAGGCACCCCCTGCCACTTCCAATTATGGATGCTCCTGCCTCAGCCTCCCCAGGGTGGGCAGCACTGATCACACCATGGCTCCTGTGTACAATATTAGATACTGAACCTAAAGTCGCATTCATGTCTGGCTGAGCTACACTCTAAGCCTCTTTGTACTGTATTTTCAGATGGTCCTGCTAGCTTCATGAGGCTGGCTGCAAACTTACAATGATGTTCCCTCTGCTTCCAGCAAGCTGGGAGGACAGGTGTGTACCACCATACCCAGCCAAACTCTTGAAGGTAACAAATACCTTTCTGTCTGCAACCTCTCCCTGAATATTCTCCAGTCTATCCTTTCAGGCTCACTCACCCCTCCTGAATCTTCCTGAAACCCTAAACCGCTCCTGATTCCCCCACATGCCTGGTCAGCCCAACCCTCACTCTTTCTCAAATGACTTACTACAACCCACAAAGAGAGAGGTCTGCAATTTCCCTGACATCACCTACTACGTACAACTGTACAGTGACATGTTTATGGGAGCGGCTGGTGTCTCACACACTCACACGCAGTCACAAGCCCACAATATGTGGTTCCTGCAGTGCTTGCAGGAACTAGCCCGGTGCCTGGCACACGGGAGATAAAACCCTATGGAGTGATTGTTCAAATGAGTGAATGAGGAGTTGCTAAACCTCAGCCTATCTGGGAGGCCCAGCCCCTCCCCGAGGACTCCGAGTGGCTCATGATGGGGAAGGGCTGCACGGCACCTTGCACAATGGCAGGAGTCAGGGGCCAAGGCAGATGGCACATATGTTGGAGGGGCACTAGGGCAGAGAAAGGCAAGCAAAGCCAGGGGCAGGGGCGGGAAGAGGAAGCCATGGACGAGATCCCAAGCAGAATCCACCTGGGCAAAGGAAACTTCATTAGAAAGAGGGGTGGATAGGGGAAGCAAGTGGCCAATTCCAAGAGAAAGGTGTTCTGTCTGGTAGGGAGGGGAAGCTGGGGGCAGGGAGCGTGGGGGAGATACCACAAAGGAGACCCGACACAACACACAAAGATGACGTGTCACCACTGCCTGCCAACGAAATCAGCCACTCCAGGATTAAAAGCCTAAAGGCAAAATCCTGGTATTTGATAATAGAAAAATTAATTGAATCAAAAAATCATTTGATGAAGCAAATGAATGCACATGGATTCAGGAGCAGATCCAGAGTGGTCACACAGCAATCGAGTTAGGACTACATACTCACGCAGTAGGTGCTCAGCATTAAGGAAGGAAAAAGGTAAGAAATCTCACATTCTCAGCCCATGTGCCACGGTTGATGGAGACCTATGCCGGGGGCCAACTTGTTAAGGAAAAGTAGGAGGCAGGAAGAATCTCTGTGCTCCAGTCCCGGGTTTGCAATGCCGTGCTCACAAGCACTGTGCACACTGCACACAGTGAGAGACACGCGCTCAGCACACTGCACACAGGTGAGAGGCACGGTGCGCTCAGCACACTGCACACAGGTGAGAGGCACGTGCTCAGCACACTGCACAGAGGTGAGAGGCACGCGCTCAGCACAGTGCACACAGGTGAGAGGTACGCGCTCAGCACACTGCACACAGGTGAGAGGCACGCGCTCAGCACACTACACACAGGTGAGAGGCACGCGCTCAGCACACTACACACAGGTGAGAGGCACGTGCTCAGCACACTACACACAGGTGAGAGGCACGTGCTCAGCACACTGCACACAGGTGAGAGGCACGTGCTCAGCACACTGCACACAGGTGAGAGGCACGCGCTCAGCACACTGCACACAGGTGAGAGGCACGCGCTCAGCACACTGCACACAGGTGAGAGGCACGTGCTCAGCACACTGCACACAGGTGAGAGGCACGCGCTCAGCACAGTGCACACAGGTGAGAGGCACGCACTCAGCACAGTGCACACAGGTGAGAAGCACGTGCTCAGCACAGTGCACACAGGTGAGAGGCACGCGCTCAGCACACTACACACAGGTGAGAGGCACGCGCTCAGCACACTGCACACAGGTGAGAGGCACGCACTCAGCACACTGCACACAGGTGAGAGGCACACACTCAGCACAGTGCACACAGGTGAGAGGCACGTGCTCAGCACACTATACACAGGTGAGAGGCACGGTGCGCTCAGCACACTGCACACAGGTGAGAGGCACGCGCTCAGCACACTGCACACAGGTGAGAGGCACGTGCTCAGCACACTGCACACAGGTGAGAGGCACGCGCTCAGCACACTGCACACAGGTGAGAGGCACGTGCTCAGCACACTGCACACAGGTGAGAGGCACGCGCTCAGCACACTACACACAGGTGAGAGGCACGCGCTCGGCCAGGCAGCTCCACACCGACCTCGCTCATGCCAGGCGCCTGCACTGCCTTCCAGACGGCAGGAAGACTCTCGGGGAGCAGTGGAGGTGGGGGGAGGGGATGGCGGGAGCCAGCTCTCTTCTGGACTGTGCAGTCCTGCAGGACCATGGACCGGTGACCCCGGGAGGCAGCTGGGAGTTCTGTAAGGCCCAGGTCGTGAAGCACTGCCTCCCCTATCTTCCCTCCCACACCTGCTCCCTGCTCACATGAACCACGACTTCACCAGCAATGGTCTCACCATCTGTGCTGGAGACCAACACATCAAAACAGCCTAGAATGTTGGGCAACCGAGGGCCCTGAGCTCTGAGGGCCTCATCAGCTCTGAGCACACACTGCATGCTCTCCGTGCTGGCCAAGGCCAGGCCAGGCCAGATTCCAGGAGGGGCCGGTGGCCAACAATTCCCAGGATGTGTTGAAAGGAAGCAGCCGCCCCAGACTCACAGCTGGATTCTAGACAACCGTGAACACATGGAGGTCTGAGAAGGTTCTGGGCCACAGAATCCTGTAGGGCAGGCTGACCACAGAACCTGGCTTAGTACCACCTCCCCATGGCATTACCTGCCACGGGGCACCTAGGTTCCCTTCTACCGCAGCATGGAATTCTGGCCCTCAATAGCACATGTTCATGTCCTCCCAATCCCAAACCCTGATGTGAGGTGATCTCAGGTAGAAGCGGGCTTTTCTCAGGAGTTATCTAGTTAACACAAGGACCTCAGGGGGGAGCGCAGGCGCTGAGTGCCACAAGACCAAGAAGAGGAAAAAAGACACAGACACGCTGTGGAGACCACATGTAGACGGAGGCCGAGACAGGACGCACAGCCAGCACGCCAGCAAGCCCGCGAGGGCGAGGCCCCGAGGCCCCAGCGCAGGGAGACACGGCACCTCGGCTAAGATTCGGACAGCCACCTTCTGCGTTTGTCATTTTCACAATCTCAGAAGACTACAACAACTTCCAGGTGGGCCAGCCCCATTCCTCCATGACTCTGGGACCCTCCCCTCCACTTTTGTGTCAACAGCAGAACTCTCCAGAAGGTCTGCCCTGTGCTGCTCCCACGCTGTCTGAGGCTCTCATTCTACAAGGCCATCTCCCACACAGGGAACATAGCTTGGACAGCTGCCATTCAAACCATCACATCGTGTGCACACGAAATGCAAGAGAACTGCAGGTGGACCTCCACCACGGCCACAGCCTGTCTCAAGACAACTGCTCCCCAACCTCGGAGAAGGGAGGCAGAGAAAAGATCACTCGCACTGCTCTGTGTAATCCTTTCAGGCTCAACACGCCCCCAATTTTCTTAAGGTGTACCCTCCTTCTTTATCCCCAACAAGGCCAACAGTCCTCAGGCAAGAGAAACAGGATTACAAAAGCAGGTGTGAGACAGGAAACGGCTCCCTGCTACCCAACACTGCGGCTGAGCCGCTGAACCCTGGGAAGTGTAGAATGTTCTGGAAACACAGATGGAGCGCTGACGAGAAACCAAGCCCCAACATCACTTGTCATCTAGTAGGGAGCGAGTCCTGAGACCCTCCGCATGACTTTCACAGGACTCCAGAGCACGGAAGGCTGAATGCCCCGAGCAAACAGATGGAGCAGGGCTGTGCCATGACAGGAGAGCCAGCCACAGAGCGGGAGACATGCGCTGCGGGTGGAAATGAAGCTGGGCCCCACGCGGGGGCTCCAAGATCAAGTGGGTGACACAAGCTAGGATCCAAAAATGAGGTGACATCCACCTACAGAGACGTATTTACACATCTATACACATATACGCATCACCTACATACACATAGATACACACATGTGTATGTACACGCACACATACATGCAATCTTACAAAACACGTTCCTCGAAACTACTGATGGACATAGAAGGACAGAGAGCAAACAGAAGGGGGTGGGAAGAGTGTCTCTATGCGCAGTATGTACAGACTGCTCTCACTATCGTCCTCTAAAGCACACAGCCTGGTAACACTAGCACGCTTACACAGCATTTCATGCTAGAAGAACCTAGGGCAAATTAGGTGTCATAACTGACAGATGATTTAGAGTAAATGGGAGAGTACGCATGGGTCACATGCACACACTATGACGTTTGGATTTGAGGATCTTTCAGGTCCGTATACACTGAGGGACTGGAGACTGATGAAGATGGAGTGGAGATGATGGAGACAATGGAGATGGAGATGATGGAGATGTACACATAAAGGTGACTTCAACGGAGAGCATAACATGCAATTCTATAGGCGGAAGGCCAACAGTAAGGTGATAAACAATTACTCTTTGTTTCAATTGCCCATGAAGAAAACACACAAGGGCAATGGGGAGGGGGACTGAGGCAGGTAGAGGGCTGGAGGCGCGTAGAGCGGGGGCCAGAGAGGAATCTTGCTGAGAGCAGAGCTCCGCGCAGGATCAAGCTGTGGGGTGCAGGCTGTCTTATCAGATCCTTCCCTAGTACATTTCATCTATTTTTCCTGAGGACCATAAAATCCTACACTTGAAAATTCATGAAAAGCAGTGTGGACCCTAGATGCTGGCTTTAAAATAAACAGATGACAAACAGTAAAATCTCCCCATAAGAATCTTAGCATGACATAAGGCAAGTAAGACAGTTCAATTCAAGTCAGAGTATTATTTTCAGGGAAATTTGGATTGGAGGGCAAAACCACCATCAAGTGCATTTATGAGGATTACAGGACGGCTTATTTCTGACACGGCTGGCTTCCAGAGGCCAGATGGAAATGGCATCAAGCCATGATGAGGATGGAGAGGAAGGTGGGCTGCCCCAGGGCGGGCCTTGAAAGCAGGCTCCGCTGAGGCTGAGGGGCCTCAGTTAACCTCCAGCCCAGACAGATGCTCAGCCCGAGTGGCGGGGCGGGGCCAGGCCGGGCAAGGCAGTGAGGAAGACCAGGGATGGCATTTTCACAGCCACTGCCCAGCAGATCTGGAAGAGCCCCGAAGAACCACCAGGGACACCAGTCTAGCCACTCAAGAGACACTGTGCCTGTCAGCAAGACTTTCTTTTTAATTTATTACCTTCAAATAGGTGTACAAAGGGGCTTCAACTCAACCTGTGAATTTACATGTAGAAGGCCTCTTGATTGGTGTCACCCCTCCCTCCTTCTCCACCCAGACCTCTCCAATCCTGCCTGAACACGGAAGTCTCCTGGCTCCATCTTCACAGACACACACGCGTATAAAACTGTATTTATTACCCAACATCCCTCTCTTGGTTCCTCTACCCCCTGTGCCTAGCCCAGGGTTCGAGAGGGTTATGTCGTGGGAATCTAGCCCTGTGTGTATCACAGTGCAGTCAGTCTGATCATGGGTGGACGCATATGGCCTGTACGTGTCTCATGTATGTTTATGTTTCAGATCTAACTTCCACACAGGAGAAAAAAATAGGCATCCCTTTGTCTCTTTTGACCCTGCCTCACTTCACTCAGTATGAGTTCTTCCAGATCTATCCACTTCCCTGCAAATAATGCACTACTCTTCCTAATGAATGCCCAAAATTCCATTTCATGATTGTGTGTGTGTGTGTGTGTGTGTGTGTGTGTGTGTGTGTGTGTGTGTGTGTGTGTGTGTGTGTGTGTGTGCGCGCGCACGTGCGTGCGCACAGGCATGTATCTCCTATTTTCTTGATCCACGTATCCGCTGAAAGGCATCTGAGATATTCCCATGACTAGGCTACGGCAAATGCAGAGGTCTTTACTGTATCTTCACTTGTCAGGTTTTGGGTAAGTGCCCAAGAGTGGTATCAAGCCATGGATTTTTGTTAAGTGAAAAATTCAGTCTAAAGTATATGAAATGAGGCTAGAAAAGTCCAGAATATACGGCATGAATACAGGTACAAAGTTTTCATAAACTATTTTCCAGATTCATATATGCAACAAATACATACACGCACAGATACACACAGAAAAAAGTACATACTCAGACGCACGAGCAACAAGTGTGTATACACATAACACACAGAGGCACCCACAACTCACACCTGCTCATAGCCCACAGCTACACACACAGGCACACACGACGGTACAAATACATGCAGGTAACACGCAAACTCACATACACAGGACATGTGCCTGATGGGTTGGAATCCATTTATTCCTGTGGCCTGTAGTCAAAGTTCCCTTCTATAGAAAATTGTGGAATTCTCAGTCCCAGAGAGAACAAGAACGTGTGCACAAGTTGTGCGTAGAAGGGTCTGTCCAGGGCCACCCCAGGGAGAAGGAACAAATATCCACGGAAGTGGCTTCGGTGACTGTGACAGCAGCGTCCCCATCACGCCAACCTTGCTTCCATGGCAGGCCAGGAAGGGCTGAGCACAGAACCCTGCCTGACACAGCGGAGCCATCACCAGAACCCTTCCTCCAAGAAAGCGTGTGACCACTCCGCGTGCAGGCTCCCTCCCCTGGACGAACAAGATCTCTGGGAAACGTCCCTCCCTGCTTTAGGCACATTCCCAGCAAACAGGCAGGGATGGGAAGCTGCCCAGGGCACGCAAACAACGGCTTTCCAGAGCAAAGCGCCCGCGCAGAGTGTTTGTCCATCAACAAGAACGACAGGTGGGAGCCTTACCGTCCCAAGGGAGCAGCCCAGGTGGAGGGAGGCAGCGGGCAGGAGGATGGGCTTCACCACTGAGGGAACAAAGGCAACAAGGGACATGGAGAGGCCTAGCAAGCTGGAGAGGCCCAGCAAGCATTCAGGAGCACTGACAGGGCGTGCCATTGGCTGAAGCCTGAGGGTGGTGAGCTGCTGGCAACCTCTGTTAAGGTAAATGCCATGGGGGCTTAGAGGATCTGAGTGAAGTTAACAGGGCATTGTAGAGACTGGGCTGATTTCTCCCAACAGAACCATGAACTACACTTTCACTTCTGGATATGTAGGGAAGAGGATAGAAGGCAGGATCTTAAAGAAAGATCTCCCTGCCAGTGTCCGTAGCAGGACAATAGCTGAAACTCAGATACCAACCAAGTGTCCATCAACCAATAAATACACACACACCATGACTAGTGTATATGTTAGGACAGAATATTATTCAGCCTTCAAAAAGGTGACTACAAGGTTGAACAGCTGAGGTACTGTGCAAAGTGAAATTAGCCAGTCATGAGAACACAGATGTTCTGTGACTGCACATCCATGAGCTTCAAATTCACAGCGCCAGAAAAGGAAATAGTGGTTTTCAGGGGTGGGGAGGGGGAATACCACTGTAGCTGAGTAGGTACGCAGTGACAGTCTGGGAGCATGAGGAAGTACTCTGGAGACAGAGGGTGGTGGATATGCTTAGTATCCCTGAACCGTACACTTCTGAGGGGAAGCTGCAGCAGGGAGACGGGTCGGTGAGAAGCACTCAAGTGCACAGTGTCTGTTTCCAGAAACTCCCTGGGCCACAGCAGTAGCCTGGGGACTAGAGGTGACACGGAGTGGCCGCGTTGAGTAGAAGGAGGAAGGGAGACGGTGTGCACACTTGCTGTAGCTTCTCCCGTGATCTGTACATGTCCTCCATCTTCTCACTAAAACTAACTGCCCTGGTGCAAGTCTGCCGAGGAGTCACACGGGAGAGACGCTGGGAACAGCTCCCCTGCGGAGCACCACTGCCTCAACGCCCCCAGCTCTCCACAGAGGCTCAACCCCACAGCCAGGTGGACCCTGTGGCCTGGAGGTGGGCAGAGGGCGTGGCTCTGAGAAGGGAGCTCACACCAGAAAACTGTGGGCTGGTCACCAGGAACAGCGCTGTGAGGGCTGGGCGGTGGGGGGGGGGGGTGCCCGCCCTCCGGGCCCCACAGACAGAGGCAGCCTACGGGGTGTCCTTTCCCCGGGAAATGGCGCAGCACAGAAACAACTTTCCCTACAAAAAAACACTCCAACTGGCTTTCCATTTCAACCCAACGAAACTGGGAAAGCCAACACAGCCCACACACCCGGGACCCAGGACATGAACTCGTATTTCCCACAGGAAAGGCCAGTGACGGGAAGTGACACAATGCTGAGTTGGCAGGGAGGGAGGCAGCCTGTCAATCAAACCCCCAGGCACCTGCACCTGGCTGGCACGTGCAGTCCATCCCCCCGCCCTCCCCGAGCCCACCCAAACCCCCCCACCCCACCCCGCTGCCCAGGGACATCACACATCTCGTTCGTGCCTCACCAAAAAAAAAAAAGTTTGAAACAAAACCAATTTTTAAAAATCTCATCAGCCTCCACTCACTAAATGATTTCATTCCCAAGGATGCAGGCAGACACAAGTCAAGCCCAATCAAATTGAATAATGTAAGTATATATTTAGCAATCTAAAATTACTTCTGGGCACAAAACTTCCTGCAATTTCTATCTATTCTTATGTGATGTGCGTCTGCTTTGTGACGTGTGTGTTTCTAAAATGCCACTGGATTAGTAGTAAAATGTTACACGATGAGGCTAATTTTAACCTTGGAATGACACTGCAGTTTTAGGCAACATCAAGTTGCCAAAGTAACTAACCTAAAACTTCAAAAGACGTATTGTGTGCCTTTCTGCACAGAGCACATGTTTTCAGAGGTGACTCAGACAAAGATCAAGAAAGTATGGTGGACAAAAGGGAAGTTATGACTTTACCCATGTTGAATCAGACTTGGTCCCTTTTAAACCAGGAAATACTTCTAAGTGTACGTACATGCACACACATAAACATGCACACACACACACAAACATGCATACACAAACATGAACATGCATATGCTTGTGTGCACACGCATGTGAGCACATACACACTCTTTTTTGCTGTCTACATTATGTCTTAAGACATTTTTTATTGTAAAGATACTGTACAGAGGGAATACAGTTACATGAGTAATGAGTACATTTCCTAGCATTACTACCCTCTCCTTTGTTTTTCCCCTACTATCCCTTCCCTTCCCACCTCCCCACTCCTCCCCCCCCAGCCCAAAGTTGTAAAGTTCGTTTTCAACATAGTGTCTTGTCCATCTCATTGTTACAATGGGTCAACCTGTATCCTTGTTTCAGCATTTTGTTCTTCTCCTTCCCCTCCCCAAATTAAAAAAGGTATATACAAGATGCAGGGCACTGGACTCAAATACAGTGCCAACAGGGGTTATACCATAGCAGGAAGAACGTACAAAAGAAAGGTTCAGAGCACAGGGCAACACAGCAAAGCAGGAAGTCCCCCAGATGGCTTAAGACAAGAGTCCTAAGAGTGTTTTCTGAAAATATACATTAAGAGAACACTGGAAGAAGGAAGTAAAAGGACGCTGCCACCTCCCTGCAGAGCGAGCGAAAGCCACAGCCAAGCGCTGGGAAGATGCGTGCTCTTGGAAGGAAGTGTCACGGTGCAAGGTGCAAATTGTGCAGCTTTTCCTTTAGTATACCAGCCCACAAAAATCACAGAACTGGACGTCCAAGAGTGAGTGCTGCTCCTCCTCCGGCCTCCGCACCACTGCTTCCTGGCTATCCACTCCCCAGGGAGTGCCCAAGCAGACAAGGGGGCAGGAGGAGAGACCCGGAGCTGATGCGGGGCAAGGACGGTGAGAGCTGGCGCCCTGCTCTTCCACACCGGTGACGAAGTCGCAGCACACGATGCAACACCACAGCGGGACCACCACCTGGGGCCGCCTGGTGCCCGCCTCTCCACCCACCCCACCGCCCAGCGTCCCCCACACCAAGACACCCAGACAAGTTAGGCCGACAACCTGCCTCTCACCAATTGCCCCTCATGACAAAAGTAAGTTCAGAATCTCCCGTTATGAGAGAAGAAGACACAACCAAAAGACATATTTAAGCACACCTCGGGAGGGAGAATGGAATTCCAAGCCAGGAGGAGTCAGTGGCTCGCTCTTCCAGTTCTAGCTTGTATGAGGAACAGGATTCAAAGCCAGCCAGGGCAGAAAGGTCCGTGAGACTCTAATCTCCAACTAACAATCCAAAAGCCAGAGGTACAAGCATGGCTCGAGTGGCTGAAGCCTAGCTTTGAGTGAAACAGCTAAGGAACAACACGGCCCCGCCCTGAGTCCTAGCCCCAGAACCGACACACACAAAAGAAAAGGCAGAATTCACAGCGGCAGGCAGTGCACGGCCACAGCCCGCGCCGGGCTTCCTCCTCCCACTGCAATGCTCACAGAGCGCAGCCCCCAGGCCCAGCCGCACAGGGAGCTGGTCCCAGCCACTGGTCCAAGCACGGAGGGCACCTACCTTCACCCTGACCGTCTGGTCAGACATACTGCTCATCATGTCATTGATGGACCGGAAGAGCTGCAGCAAGGACTCCACGAAGTCAGCCTCCCCTTTGTCCTCATACAGCCTGCAAAGAAACACAGGAGACTGTGGGGTCTGCAGAGCCGGACGCCGTCAAGGGAGGGGAACGGGGTCAGGGGGAGACACAGACAGGAGCCACTGCCCCAGCATCATGGGAGCAACGCAATTCAACCTGCACAACAGGCAGGAGGCACGGGGGCCTGGCCCAAGTGTGACCCCATATGAAGAACCAGGCCCAGCGACAGCACCAACTGCTGCAGTCCCTGAAACACGGCACATTCACGCAGGGAAGGATGGAAGGAGCAGGGCAGAAAGAAGGGGAAATGAAGAAATTCAAGCAGAATGCTGCCCCACAGAAATCATTACCAATAAATCTGTGCATTTTCTGCCAGTATCGTGAAACCGTAATGTGGTATAATCACCAACCATGAGGAATCTTAACTGGCTACATTTAACATGATCTTATAACCATCTGAAAACGAGGTAAATTCAACATGACTTTATTTCAGAGTAACAATGCTCCACCAATGCAGTGGTAGGGCCAATGGTAGCTGAAGAATCTTCATGAGTGACCACATGTTCACTGAATGGATAATAGGAATCTGTACATCTGGCTCTATGTATGCTAATATATGCTGCTAATTGTAAATAACCTTCATTTATAAATTATTTATTCACAGCTACTTCAAGTCCAATTACATTTAAAAATGCTGCAACTCAAATGCTTTATTAATACAGACTAGTTTTCTAGACTTTATGAAAAGTACAGCCTACCTGAAACCTCACCCACAATGAAAGGTCTGACAACTGAGTGATAATTAATTACCCGACAGGAAACCGTACGTTTAAATCAGCTCCACTGTAAAGCCAGGAGTTCTGCATAAATAGGTAAATTCTAGCCTAGTATAACGGTTCTGCAAAAAGAGATTTCTAAATACCAGTTTGCGTAAATGATGTACCCAACAGTTCAAATGGCGCTCGGAGCCTGCACAAGGCTGAGGCACAAGAGGGCATCTGCCCTTCTTCCCGCACACTCATGTGTTTCTGGATCCACATGATACACAAGACCAAAATCCAAAACGGAATTCTCTAGAAGGCAGAGTGGGAGCATCATCAGCCTCTGGAGGAAACGACTTTGAATTCAGGAAACAGCAAGAAGAGGAGTGCCAGATAACACAGCAGACTGTCAGGTGGAGGAGCTGGAGACCCTGAGCACACCAAATGCAGAGCACGGCTCACCAGGGCCACAGGACAATCCTGTCTGAGGACAGTCATACCACGCTCACAGCCCAAAGGAAGGCGGAGAAGTCACCTCTGCAAAGAGGTCCCACAGACCAGAGCTACTATACGGCTTTCTAACCACAGTCCAGCCATCAAATAAAACTCACCAGACCCAGCAAAAGACTACACCATGTGGCCAAGTCAGAGAGACAAAGATCACAATTGAAACAGACCTTCAGGTGACCAAGACACGACAGTCAGCTCAAAGAGCATCAAAATAACTGGAATTACATTTTATAGTTCTATATTTTAGAATAAGAAGATGGAAAGAACAGAAAGGGGGCCATTTTAGCAGGGAAATGTATCTGGTAAAAAAAAAATCGGATGGAAATTCTAGAACTAAAACATGCAATACCTAAATTACAATTAACTTAGACACAAGAGACAGAAATAGTGAAATGCAAAAAAACTCAACAGAAAAACAGGAGAAAAAAGAAGAGAAAAATTCTAAAAAGAACTAGAACTACAAAGGCTCAATGAAGAGACCCAAAGAAGATGAATGGAGGCATCAGAAGAACAAGAGGGAAGACAACCAACGCGGCAGGAACCATGGGAGACCCAGTGACCCTGAATTGCCCAACCCTCACAGAGGATGTCAATCAAGCAATCAAGAATTCTAAGTAGGAAAACATAAAGCATCTACAGCAGAACATAACAAGATTCAAAGAAACGCCAAGAGGAACTGTAAAAAAGCAGCTAGAAGAAAAAACAAAACAAAGTATAATTTACCTTCCACAACATAACAATAAGTCTGAAAGTGGACTTCTTAACAAAAATGACAGGAACCAAAAGAAAATAGAGCAACACCTGCAGGAAGAAAATAACCGCCAATCCAGAATGCTGTATTAAAAGAAAATATCCTTCAAATACAAAGGCGAAATAGATCATTTTCATACAAACAACACCAGTAGCTGACTTCCACTAAAAGAAATTCTTCAGAGAATTCTTTTGACAGAAGGAAAATGATCCCCAAGAGAAACATGGAATTGAAGGAAGGATGGAAAGCAATCATAAATAGAAAATGAATGCTGACTACACAATAGTAATGTCTGATAGCATCTTAAAATATATGTGGAATTAATATGCAGGACAAGAGCAACA
The DNA here is from genome assembly GCF_024711535.1 of Dipodomys merriami. NCBI lineage: Eukaryota > Metazoa > Chordata > Mammalia > Rodentia > Heteromyidae > Dipodomys > Dipodomys merriami. Next base: position 15,813,886 of record NW_027205048.1, on the reverse strand, counting down.
CAAAAGAAGGGAAAGAAAAAGGAGCTCAAAAGTTCTGTTTATCTAGCTATATGGAACATTCTTAGGTAAGCAGTACCAATGATTAATCTGAGTAACCAGCTAAGCCCATGATGCATGCTTTAATCTGTGATAATTATGACATGTTAAGAGTAAATGGAATGAGAAAAAGAAAGGTTTGGTACTAAAGAAGGGAGGGAAGAGAAGGAAAAGAATAAACTTTAAATGGCTAAATGAGAAAAATGATCATTACAAATCTGTGGGGGACAAAAAACTAGTAATACATAAAAACAATATGGCTTCTGCCAATGCTATCCAAATCAAGCCAGGAGCTTAGGAAGGAAGCTTCTTACCCTGCCTGGACCATTGAAAGGCTCTGTCAGAAACTTGAGTAGGGCCGGGTGCCGGTGGCTCACGCCCATTCCTAGCTACTCAGGAGGCTGAGATCTGAGGATCGAGGTTCAAAGCCAGCCCAGGTAGGGAAGTCAGTGAGACTCTTATCTCCAATAAACCACCAGAAAACCAGAAGTGGCACTGTGGCTCAAGCGGTAGCGCACTCGCCTTGAGCTGAAGCGTGCAAGAACAGCGCCCAAGCCCAGAGATCAAGCCCCACAACCGACAAAAAGAAAGACAGCAAACAGAAAGAAAGAAAGAAAGAAAGAAAGAAAGAAAGAAAGAAAGAAAGAAAGAAAGAAAGAAAGAAAGAAAGAAAGAAAGAAAGACAGCAAACAGAAAGAAAGAAAGAAAGAAAGAAAGAAAGAAAGAAAGAAAGAAAGAAAGAAAGAAAGAAAGAAAGAAAGAAACTCGAAAAGGTACTGAAGAAACCACAAGCCAGAAAGTACTCTGAGGCCTGGTGAGGCGTTACATACCTGGGTCCCAGCTACTCAGAAGTAGAGGCAGTGGGACTGCAGATTGGGAACAACGTGAACAAAGTCAAAGACATTCTGTCTGACAAACAAGCTAAAATCACAAAGGTGTAGGGGCATAGCAAGCAGAAAGTCCTGATTTCCATCCTCAGTAATGCCAAAAAATGGGGCTGGGAGCCAGACACCAGTGGCTCAAGCCTAGGTCATCAGGAAGCTGAGATGTGAGGACTGTGGTTGAAAGTCAGCCCAGGAAGGAAAGACTGAGACTCTTGGTTCCAATTAACCAGCAAAAAGCAGGAAATTTACCCATGGCTCAAGTGGTAGAGCGACAGCCTTGAGGGATAAAGCTAAGGGACAGTGCTTAGGTCCCAGTATTGGTGTGGGGGAGAGAGACACGTATCAGCACGTCTTCATCTGTCTGCTCAGCTGCAGATGCCTGACACTCCTCTTACTAACCACTGAGACCCAGCACCGACATGTGACATCGCTGATGGCATCCTGCTATTTGTGTCCTTAAAAACTCCCTCTTGGGGCTGGGAAAGCGGCTCATTGGTAGAGTGCTTGCCTCACATGCTTGAGGAGGCCCTGGGTTCGATTCCTCAGCTCGACATAAACAGAAGAAATAAAAAGCCGGAAGCGGCACTGTGGTTCAAGTGATAGAGCGCTAGCCCTGAGCTGAAGCACTGAGAGACAGCACCCAGGCCCAGAGTTCAAGCTCCATGACCAAGAAAAAACAAACAAACAAACAAACAAACAAAAAACCCTCCCTCTTGCTTCAACCTTAGTTTTTGCTAAGGCACGTGTTCCCACTGCAGTGTTATTTTCAAAAAGTATTATTACTCTCTGGAGAATCTCTGAATTGTTTTTCCATTTAAGTTGACACCAACTATGAGAGAGTCCTGGAACAAGACCACTTTGAGAGCAAACAGGACCCAGAATGGCAGCCTCATTGAGCCTTGAGCCCTCTGTTCTCTCAGTCACAAGAAGCCACCTCTCAGTCTCCAGGCTGGGTCTGGAATGTACTGGAAGGCGGGCTTCGTTAAGCAGGAAGGCAGAGTCATTGAAGCCAGTATTCTGGGTGTATACCCCACTACAGCTCTCTTTTGGCAGATGCTGTCTGCATTCTCAGGGCTGAGTCTGGATAGTTTTGGCTTTCTGGGAACCCTAGCAGGGTCAATCTGCAGAGCTGACGTCAAGCCCGTGGAGGTAAGCAGCCCTGGAGGTACAGGGACACTCTGGTGAGCGCCCGCCCCTCTCTGCGGGTTTGCTACAGATTTTTCGGTGCTTTGTCACACAACCAAGCTCATGGTACTATCTTGAGGGTTGTGGTTTCATTTCTGTTTCCCTTTCCTGGTAATTCTGAGAGCTTTACAATGTTTTCCTTTGATCTACATGTCGAATTTAAAACTTAGTATGAATACCATACAGCTAACTCTTATAATTGCAGGATTAATATGTAAATGGACTTTCTGCTCTATTTTCGTTTTCTTTCTTCCTAATCTGCTGACCTTTTAACTTGTAGTAAGGTAATTTTGTCATCTACAAGGTATTTGAAAGTTTGTTATTTCACAAAAGCATGACTTTTAAATAAATGAGGCAAGCCAGGGGGCAGCGGCCATGCCTGCGATCCTAGTTACTGAGGAGGCTGAGACCTGAAGCCTCAGGCTCAATGCCAGCACAGTCAGAAAAGTCTGTGAGACGTCATCTCCAAAATAACCAGTAATACTGTCTTTTCCTTTTTTAAGCTTTATGGCTTTTGTCTGTTAAAATTTTACATTAGTAACTCCTAATAAAATAATGTAGCCCAGAGATCATACCCATTTCCTGCAGAACAGGTAAAATGAGACTTAACAACCATAGGTACTTTATTTGAGAGCCATTCCTGCTAAGCCTCTGTTACACAAATGCAAGTAAGAGGGTTTTGACACGAACTCCTAGTCACTAATCACTTCAGCCCCTGACACGTGAGACCAGAGAAGCAACCAAGACGTTCTTCTCAGTAGCAAAACAATCCAATACTAACAAGTAGCCCATTGATCATGTTATCAGAGAAATGTGAAAGACTTAACAAGTATAAATCTGTAGGCCTATAATAACTGCTTTAAAAGCTACAAAACATAGGTAATGAGCCTTTGACATAGTTATAATTCTACCATGAACCTGTCTGTCAAGGATGAAAATTAAATAGTTTCTCTGTTGCCAACCAGTATGTTCAGACACAATAATTAATTAGCATTTCACAGTGGTCCTTTGAGTCATCTTTCCGAAATGTAAGATGACCGCTGATGAAGTATCTAGAGGTTTAAGTCTTCGTTTTTATCAAATTAACCAAGAAAGGTCATCTGTCTGACCTACTTTTAAGTGAAAAAAGGAACTGAAAACTCAAAAGACCTATGGACAGATGATTAAGACCTCTTCATTCCTTGTTCTACTTTCAATAAATATTCATTATCAACAAATAATAGGATCTTTGTCTATTAACTACATCCTATTTTGTGACCTATAGAATGACAGCAAAAAGATAGATCAGCATAACTTATTAATAATAAACAACTAATTACTTGCAATGCTAACACTAGATGACAGGCAAAAATTACAAAGCCTGAGAAGGACAGCAGAGGAGCCAAGTGATAACCAGGCTTAGTCATTTGGTTCAGAAGAAGGTCTGATATGGGATGCGTCTATCTGTTTTCCGGCTTTCTGGCTAATGCAGTCCACCCACACAGAAAGCACAAACAAAAACCAGCAGAGAAGTGCCTCTGGCTGCCAGGATCTTTCATGGCTCCCTGTGAACTAAATGTCTTTGGGCCAGAGCTTTTAAACTGCTGTTCTCATTTCAAGACAAAATGAGCTTTCTAAACAAAACAAAAAAGTATGGAATCGCATAGCAAGAAAGATGGTAAGATAAGTAGAATAAGGTTCTGCATCTTCATCTTCCAAGTTTCACTCTTTGGTTCTTGGGGAGAATAAATACTGTCAATTACCCTGGAATTTAACAAAACGAGTGCATTATACGAACCCACAGAAGACCATTTGGAAAAGAAGAAGGAAAATAATAGATCTCCAAAGTTGGTTCCAACTGCAAAAAGAAAAACACACTTGTCAATTCCAGCGGTGAACACAATTGTTTTTCTCCCAAGGTAATAAATGTGTTGCAGGTAAGAAAATGAGAGCCTGGTTTGTTTCCTTCCCTTTCTGGCCTCTGCAAACCACCCTCCCCCTCCCCCCGACCAGACCTGCACCAGACCCGCTTAGGGCTGCCTGTGATTCAGTATTCTAGACAGCCTGCATGGACCATCAGACTGCTGCTGCTTTAGAGGCTGACTCAGAACAGGAAGAAAATTGGGCTTACAATCAGGTGAATGTTTCAATAGGACACGAGAGAAAGGAAGGGAAGTAAAAAGGCTTCAAACCTACTGCCAATGCTTTTAGGATCATGAGCTTTTTCTGCCTCCTCTATAATCTGTCAGATACTAAAACATTTTCTTAACACCATTAATTCGGAGACTTAAATTAAGGAGCGTTTATCATACCCACAAAATGTGGCTACAACTATGTTCTTCATCTCAAAAGAGATGTTTGTTTGTCCCTTCCCTCGGGAATCCTAGTAGACAGCCAAAATCTACATTAAAGATACATTTAGAGGGAAAAAGAAAATACCATAAAACTATTGCAGTCTGGCTTATAAACAGGACACATAAGTTCATTAGGAATGTACGGAAGAAAGAAGGGTCAAAGGAGAGAGGGAAAAGAAGAAAAGAGGAAAGGAAGAACAGTAGAAGAGAGAGGGAGGAGGGAGCCAGAGGGGAGAAAAAGGGAGAGAAGAGAGGAGAAAAGGAAGAAAATGGAGGAAAGAATGAGGGAGGGCTGTGAATATCAATTCACTATGATCTCCAGGTCAGCTAATAAGGTTAAGGATGGGGATCCAGGGCCATAGGAGCAACTGGACACCTCATACCTTATAGAGATTGGTGATATTCTGTGTCCTAGACAGTTTCAGCTATTTTGACAAGTTATCCCAGCTAAGAAACTCAGGTTCTATTATGTCCAAAAGGGGAGAGAAGCAGGCTGTAGGATCAATGGTGATCTGTGACCAGTACAGAAAAGAAGGCCTGCCTGATCACTGAAACACAGAGTACTTCCTGAGTCACAAGGTCTTACTGAACACATACAGAGTAGTTCCTGCAAGGGTGACCCTCCACCGAGTATTTAGCCTCGTTTCTATGTAATTCCTAGGGAATAAAAATTTTTTTGACTTGGGGCTACAATTTTAAATTAAAAAAATTTAAATCAGAGAGACACAGGTGACAACGGTTGCAGACACTAACATCAAACTAAAGGGACACAAAAGTTTTGCCCATCTGACTTGAGGATTAATAATCTGAAATAAAATAAGGAAATTCCAAATTATTAAGCAACAGACAGACATTTTCTGGGTTATAGACATGATGAGGAAAAGTTGGAATGTCACCCAATTATCTTACTGGAACACTAAAACTGCTTTCCATGGGAGAGCTTGTTTAGCCCCCAGCCTCTCCTCTGCCATCTTTCCATTTTCTCTCCCAGAAACTGTGACAGACTCTTCTTCAACTCCCTTCCACGAGGGGGACACAGAGGGTGAATAATTTTGGAATACATTGCAGCTACACATGAAGACAACATAATGAGTCTCAGTGAAAGCTGGTGATCAACAGGGGATTAAAGGACCAAGGAAAGAGAAAGCAACAGGGAGAGTTATTCAGAGCAAAACACAATATATGCATGTCATAAATACCATGGTGAAAGCCTGTGGTCAATTTTAATACACACTAAAAAAAAAAAAAAGAATGACAGGAAAGTAAAACAAGCTCTGTTATAAGGAAGCCTATGAATGAAGGAGCTTGTTTGCATGTATGAACAGGGCAATGAAAACTATTGAAATAGTTTTAAGAAAGGCAGGGCGGTGAGGGCAAGTGACTGCAGAGGACAATGATTTCCATACCTTTCTGTGGACATGTCACAATACCGCCCCTCCACTCTTGTATAACGAATGCAAGTAAGTAAAAAAGCAACTACAATCCTTCCTGCCTCCCTTGCAGCTAGAGTAGTCACATGACATCATTCTGCCAAGGTAAAGAAAGCATAGAATACTTGAAGGAATAGCAGAGATCATTGCCAGGGAGAAGAGCAGACAGGGCAGTGTCCCCCTTTGCCCTTTCCTCTCTTCTGCTTCAAGTACGAATGTAAGACACAACAGCCACTTTGGGAACATGAGACAATGGAAGACAATAATCTTCTCTTTCTTGTAGGCCCTTCTAGATGTACCTGGAAAATACACTTACAAGGAAATAGGGAGGTTCTGATCCGAGCCATGCAGGTTCAGTGCCCAGCTTCCACTGAGAAGGTCTTGAGTACCACACTGTTTTTTTGTTGTTTGAATTTTTTGCCAGTCCTGAGGCTTGAACTCAGGGCCTGAGCACTGTCCCTGAACTTTTGTGCTCAAGGCTAGCATGCTACCACTTGAGCCACAGCTCCACTTCTGTCTTTTTGGTGTTTAATTAGAGACAAGAGTTTCAAGGACTTTTTTGCCCTGGCTGACATCAAACTACAATCCTCAGATCTCAGCCTCCTGAGTAACTAGGACGCCAGGTGTGGGCAACAGGTATCAGGATGAGTAATGCACTGTTTAAAGGTGAACATGAGATCTGTGATGTAGAGGAACTCTCGGGGGAACTCACCATAGCAAGGCCATCAATTGAGAATTGAGAATAACCACAGACACTAACAGGTGCATGGTAAATTACCCACAAAATAGCCAACCCTCTCCCCCACCCAAAGTAAGAGCAAGTCCAATGCCAACTCTCCATCCAGTGAAATAATGTAAGCCAACAGAAGGTTCTTTTAGTTAATCCGCGTGGCTCTTACTATTATAAATATTAATATGCAAGATATTCATTCTCTATAAATTAATGAAGTCATAAATACCCCCAATTTACTTTAAAGCTTGAAAATAATCCCTAAACTGATGCAGAGTGATTAAGAGATGCCAGGAAGCCAAAGCATGGAGAACAGAAGCTGAGCTGTGCTGGCTGGAATCTGTGCTGGTTGGAATCTCTCGGCAAATCAGACTCAGATGAAAGGAGGTGAGGGGAAAGCCCCTGTGTCTCCCCCAAGTGAAGCAATTTCACTTGATTTGGGCTTTGTGTTGTTTCTGCTTGCTTCATTTCTGCTAGTTTTTTTGGGTGTTTTGCTATATGAAGACATACTGTAGAGTGCTCAGAGCTGTAATGGACGTCCGACACTACGTGGGAGGCATGCCTAAGCTGTTGGCAGACAGCATCTGGCTAGAAGGCAAACACCCCAGCCCTGGTAGCACACAATCTCAGCAGGGCCAGCCTTTGACAGCACAGGGCCAGGATAGGGTCACTGGGCAATGCCACCGCAGTCCTTGATCAACAGGTGCTATGTCACAGGGGATACCAAGTAGGAAGGAAGAAAAGGAATAGAAGGTGGCAGAGCAGGGGAAAGGAGGAAGAAAGGAGGAAAGGCTTCTCACAGGATTTCCTGTGAGCATACTTACTGATTGAACAGGATCCTGGAGCGCACGATGAACTTGAAGATGTACTCCAATGCCTTCATGGCTTTGTACAGCTGTTCGTTGATACCAGGCTTCTCTGCACCATCCACATAGGTCCTTAGTACCTTCGTCAGCTTCCTGTTTGTGATGGAGGCCCAGGCCAAGGGTAAGTGTGGGAAATGACCACACCTGGAATCTTCACTAAGATGTCCGCAGCATAGGAGACTCCCCCTGCCACCCTTCAGGTATCCCTGGATATCTAGTCATTTTTGATAATTCAGTAAACTGCACTACCCTTAAATTTCATAGAGCATCATAGACCCCCCCCCAATTCTTCGTACACCTAAAATTGGTGTTTCTGTGTTTAGGTTGTATTTTTTTTGACTGTGTAGATAGCTTTCCTAACAGAAAAATAATGAGTACATTTATGTAATACCACATCATATTTGGGTATATGTACAGATTGTAGATTTTTTAATTTTTTTAATTTTTTATTTTTGTTAGTCATAGGGCTTGAACTCAGGGCCTGGGTGCTGTTCCTCAGCTCTTCAGCTCAAGGCTTGCACTCTACCAGTTGAGCCACAGTGCCACTTCCGGTTTTTCTGATGGTTTATTGGAGAAAAGAGTTTCACAGCTTTTCCTACCCAGGCTGGTTTTGAACTGAGATCCTCAGATCTCAGCCTCCTGAGTGGCTAGGATTACAGGAATGAGCCACGGGCACTGGACTTAGATAGTAGAATTATTAAATCAAGCTTTCTATTTCACTTTTCCTAGGTTTATCTACTAGTTCTAATAATTTTGTTCATTTGGTTTTGGGCTTATGTTACCTAGATTCTTTATAGTTTTTTTATGGCCAAAATTCACAGCAGGTGGAAAAACAGTCCTACTACTTTCTTCCCATTTTTAAATAACTTAGTTTTTGCATCCTCATTCCTGTTCACTCATCAACAAGCATGATGATACCAGACAGCCTTTCCATGTTCCCAAAAATAGGGAAAAAGCTTTAGAATTTCAGCACTAATCATTAAATTAACCACAACTCCATGCTGATGGGTTTTTATCAAGAGTAAGGAAGTTCTCTTAATTTCATGATTTGCTATTGCTATTACAGGTTTTATTATAAACAGATGGTGAATTTCATCAAATGCACTTTCAGCATAATTGAGACTTATGGCTAAAAGCATAAAGCCACAAAAAGAACTTTCTTCAGTGACAGATTCCCTTTATGGCTGAGCTGCCCATGGTGGTAGCCACCCAGTAGATACAGGACATGGCCAGTGGAAATGGGCCTGGCAAAACATAAATGTTTAAATGTATTTTATTTAAATAGCCACACACGTCTAGCACTAGGTCACCACGCAGGACAATGTAGACAATGGTAAGACAAAGCTACTTTAGCCACGAAACTCAACCCCTGTATGTTAAAATGCTGAATGAGGCTTCAACAAAATTACAAATAGAAGTTCATGGAAAGACACAACTAGGAAAAAGGATAAACAAAGCCCAGTGAATGTGCAAGACTCATGTGAGTCGACCATAAATGGCAAACAAGAAATAACTGTGTGCCAACTGCCATCAATCAATCATGAGACCCCACCAAGACCTACATAGATCAAGTTGCCTCCACTGCAATGCACCAAAAGTTCTTAAAGTCAGCAAACACTACACGTAGATGAGGAAGTTACCAACAGCTTGCTGTAGACCAGCCACCCTATTCGGAAGCGCTAACGGAGGACCACCTCACCACTATCAACAGGAAGAAGGGGATGAATCCATAAACTTCCCTCACTCCACTTACCCTGTTTTCCCAGCTTTAAATACCTTCTCCACCATGGATTTCCCAAAAAACTCCATAGGAGACACATTGGGAATTCTTTCAACAAATTCATCAGAGAAATATTTTTTAAAAAAAGGTTCACAAGGAACATAGCTCACAAGTAGAAAATAAATATGCCAGACTGTCTTCTGTCTCCATAGAGATCAAACACCCCTGCTATGCCACAGAAGTGCAGATCAGGCACAACATGAACTAGGTGTCCTCCAGGGCCTGGGGAGCCTCTATTTTGGTTTTTTTTTTGGAAGGGGAGGGGTCAGTCGTGGGGCTTGAACTCTGGGTCTGGGCGCTGTTCCTAAGCTCTTCAGCTGAAGGCTAGCGCTCTAACACTTGAGCCACAGCACCACTTCTGGTTTTCTGGTGGTTAATTGGAGATAAGAGTCTCACGGACTTTGTTGCCCAGGCTGGCTTTGAACTGCGATCCTCAGATCTCAGCCTCCTGAGTAGCTAGGCGTCTGTGACTTAGATGGAGCCCCATGGGCAGAAGGAGTCCAGGCACGCTGGTTATGTGCTAAAGCCACACCCACCATCTTCCTGTGCTTAAGCCAGCTCTCTTCCGCTATAGACCAGTGCTAGTCCAACCCACAGCCTCTGATCTTCATGAACTGTAATGACAGAGGCGTTCTGATGGGGTTGCCGTAATCACACTGCTAAAGCTTTCATTCTCCTCCTGCTGGTCTAGTCTAACCCTTGGGAAGAAGCACGGAACAATCACCATTTATCAAAGGAAAGAGAGGACCTGACAAGATGTAGGTTCAAGGTCATCTGGGAGGAGGGACAGACACTCTGTGACAATACTGAGTTCTTGAATTTCCGGTGGCCTAGGGAATATCAAAGCAACTACATGAGCCCAGCATCCTTCAGTGATTTGGCAGGAACCTCATGAGCCACAACGGACTTCCGTGTTCTTTCAAGGTGTAAATCCTAAGATCCCAATTAAACACCTGAGCCTAGTACTGTATCAAAGAATGATAAGAATACTTATTTGTAGAATAAAAATTTCCTTTGTAGCCGACTGCAGCGTTTGAATGGGAAGCTCTGGTTATTATCTCAGAGCCGTGCTGGCTTCAGGATAACAGGCTGTTCTGTGTCCTCCATTGGGGAACTTGCCACAAAACACCTCATCTCACAGCACAGCCCGCTGGCAGCCAACACGTGCGGGGAACGCAGCACGCTGGCCTTGCACTGCCCTCCTCTCCCCGCACTGAGAGGAGGAGCAAAGCCACTCATACAGACATCACATCTCCTTCAGAGCACCTTTCAGGCCAGTCTACAAACCCTCGATGGCTGTGATTGGTCACCCGAGCCTGTGGGTGCCACAGGATGTGCCCCTCCCCAGGCTCTATTTGGAACTGTCCATCATGCCACCCGACGGGGCATGTCCTCCGGGTGAGCAAATTGCTCTAAATGGACATTATTAGCAAAACACTCATGAAAGGCTTCTCATGGCTGCCTCTCCATGCACCAGGCCGTCTGCAGCTCTCCGCTCCACCCCCGATCCACCACCTTGCTGCACTCAAGTGCTATCTGCACAGGACTGGGGTTCAGGAGCCAGAATCCCCTGATCTTCAGTTCACAGCCACGTGCAGTGAGAGAAAAACAGGTTATACCAAAATCTCAAAGACATGGATGGAAGCTTAGACTCAAGACACTGTTAGTAAAGAGAACCATTGCTAACGATGGTAACTGGGATGTTCTTAAATAAATAGTATGAAGTTTTAGTTTTGCACAATGAATGCCAATAAATCCCACCATGAAAACAAGTAATGCCATATAATAAACGAAACCCAACAATTGCTCAGGTCTTTTAACGTACCAAGGATTTGTGAAGTACTCTACCTGTAGTAACTCATTAAAATTTTGAAACACCAGGTATGGTGTTACATGCCCATTATCTCAGCTACTCAGGGGGTGGAGGTAAGAGGATCATGATCACTGGTCAGCTCTGACCAAAAGCTTGAGACTGGCCTCATGTGAAAGATAAACTAAAAGCAAAAGAGCTTGAGCCTGGGGCTCAAGCAACAGAGTGCTACCTAACAAGCACAAGGCCCTGAGCTCAACCCCATTACTGAAAAATAAAAGTAACAAAAAGTATTATCAAACAAATCTACCATCAGGTCTTCCTGCATAGGCAAGGCTGAAGAGTAGAGAGGTTAAGCAATTTGCTCAAGATCACGGTGCTTAAGAGGAACAGAGCCCGGGCAGCGTGGTCCCAGGACCACAACGCCCAACAGGAGCTGAGCTGCAGCTAAGTGTGGCCAGGCCCAGACACCCCTCCTGGGGCACCTGTCGAGAATAAGGAGAGTAGAAGAGGCAGGCAGGAGACTATAGGTTAGATACAGCTGAGTGTGGGGAAGAGCAGGGGACAGGAGACATCTTCTGTCCTTACAGAGTCCTTGCAGAGCACAGGACTGTGTTTTATTCACACTGAAGAACCAGTAACCCCCAAGCAGGACACACCCACCCATGCAGGGATACGCCCAGCTATGCAGGGACACGCCCACCCATGCATTCATCAAATGCTTGTTCAGAAGCCACACAGGACAGGTCTGCATCCATCCCTCAGATCATCTAACATACACTGAAATTTCCAACGATAAGTAGAAAATAGGTCAAAATTTATTCCAGAATTTCTGATAATGTATCATATATCCCTTTCAGCAAGATCTTTAAGATTGTTAAGAGGGGACCACTAATAGAAATTATAGAATTGGGGGAGAGGGGTGCCATAGACAAAATGCTATAATCCCAAAAAGACTAATTAGCTAACATCCTAGAAATAATAATTCCTTTAAAATGACACAAAAGAGCCAGGTGCTAGTGGCTCACAACTGTAATCTTTGCTATTCAGGAGGCTAAGATCTGAGGATCACAGTTCAAAGGCAGGCTAGGCAGAAAAGTCCGCAAAATTCTCATCTCCAGTTAATTACCAAAAGCCAAAAGTGGAGCAAGCTGTGACTCAAGTGGTAGAGTGCCAGTCTTGAGCAAAGGAGCTAAGAGACACCATCCAGGCTCTTAGTTCAGGCCCCTGTACCTGCATGAAAAAGTAGCAAGAAAAAACTCACGTGTAGGCTAACGTGGCACTGAAGTGTTTCTTAATGTAAGTTTCCAAAACAGGATTAAAATGCTGGAATTTTCTATCAGCAATTAGCCCAATGATGAAGACCTGTCAAATTAATCAATAACATTGTTATGAGCAACGCAATGAAATCAATTTTGGAAACTTCCCCAGGCACAACTGGAACCACAGATGACAAGACCAGGTAGAACATTTGCAGGTAGGGATGTCCCAGCTTATGCCTTCCTACCCTAGAAATGATATTTGCACAGGTACACTTACACTGCCCCTTCGCCAAGGCTTTCGAGGTGACAGTGAAGGATCCTCTCCCCCTCCCTGCCTGGGGATGAGAAGAAGGCCCCTTACCAGAGCATCGAACACCAGCGTGTCAAACGTCTCGCTCTCGGAGTTCTCCATCATGATGTTGAAGAGGGCATCCAGCGTGTCCTGCAGAAACTGCATACACACTCAAGATCAGTGACAGGGTCAGCCACCCCATCCCTCCCAAAAGTGGAGTGACCATCCTGTCTGGAACATTCCACACACTCAGCGTTCCCTGATGATGCCTAGAAAGCTAGCATCTTCTGAGATTTGTTCAGCATTAGGTGCAAGAGACAGGAGTTTTCCATGAGTAAATCCAAAGATCAGCTACACAGAGTAAAGCAGGAAAGACTCACAGTCCTGCCCCACCCTGAGACCTGCTCAACCCCTTCCTCCTTTTCACCAGGATGGATGAACTATGAAGTGATGGACAGCTACTCTAGAAAGACTGGCTCAGACTCATCTTCATAATGGACTTCAACCAGTGAAGCCACAGAAGCCAGAGACAGGTGACAACCCAGAACAGCAACAGAGATGCCCAAGATAGGAGGGGGTGAGGGGGTAAGAGTCTGGAGCTCAGGCACAAGGCTGATGGGAAACTTAATTATACATTGTACTGAAATTTACCAAATAAAGGCAACCATGGAGTGTAACAATACACTGTAAATTAAACAAAAGAAAAAACTCCAAGTTAAGGAACCCACTAAAGGAAGTGTAAGATGGGTGTGGCGAATTCACAATGGAAGTGGTGAGTTCCGGAGTGGGGGACCAAGAACAGGTGGAATGCTGCCCAACAAACCGCCGTCTGTGAGAGACAGGCATTGTGGACACACAGCGCTAGTCCTGGAGGAAATGTCTACTGGAGCCACATGAACACTCACACTCCATTCAGTGGCTGTGTCAATGATGGAGGGCCAACAGTAGGTACAAGGAAGGTAGAAGGAAACCAGAGCCTTGTACACTCAGTGGTGGTAGAAATAGAAATGGTGCAAGGCCTTTGGACAAGGGTCCCACAATTCTTCAAAAAGCTAAGCCCAGATTTACTACCTCCTCCCGTGATTTCGTTCCTAAGTATAGATCCCAAGGGAAGGAAAACAAGTGCCACGCAGAAACGTTTACATGAATTTCCACAGTAGCACTATGTGTAATGACACTCCAAAGTGGAAAGAACACAAAATGTCCGTGAACTGTTGGTAGGCAAACGTGCTCCAGCCACACAATGGGATGGGAGTCCTGCATCCGGGACATGCTGTCACATGCTCAGACACAGAGGAACCTACAAAACGCTACAGGCGAACGAAGCCAGACACAAAGGACACATGTGGTATGGCTCCAGTTACAGGAATGCCCAGAAGAGACAAATCTGGAGAACGACCGTGGATTCTGGTCGTGGGTGGGGAGGATTGCTAACGGCTATGACTTTTCTTCTCAGGGGGATCAAAATATTCTCAAATTAGATGTGGCGATGATGGCACAACTCTATAAATGTGCTAAAACCACTACGCCGTGCAGATCAGAAGGGCAGGCTCTGGGTGAGGCCCTGTGTAGCCTGGGCTTCTGAGCTTCTCCCACCAGTGAGAGAGCCTGCAGCCAAGGCAGTCACTCAACCCTCTACCTCCAGGCCAGGGCTCTTTAAACCTTTATCCTTTGTAAGTTTTGAAAGATAAATTTTATGGCACATAAACTGTGCGATGGGTATATGATCACTTAGTAAGATGGGTGCATCAGATGTGGATGTAGAATGTTTCTGAACCATCCAAGAAGTATGTCCACTTCAAAGTGTCACAGCCATGAGGCTGAGGGCCAAAGCATGGGAACCTGCTCCCACCCCAAAACCTCAGAGCTCTCCGTGGACATAGGGGGCTCTGCTTGGAGATGGGGGAGGGGGGTGGTCCTCTTAGGCACAGAGGGCAGCTTCTGAACCCGGCAGAGATTCCACACTCCCGAGGCATAAATCCTCACTGCTGCCCACCACTCCTTATGCCAAAAAAATGTCACAGAGAAAGGACAGAGAACAAAACCTCCCCAAACAAGAGGCATGCCATGCTAGTCTGGACGGGCTTAATCAACTGCTTGGGTCTGTACTGCCTCACTTTTGTAGCATTTACCATCGTTTTCAGATTACAGATCTTTGCAAAGGTCAAAACCTGACACCATCCACAAAGAGTCTACCATTCCTGCCAACAGGCTGGCCAGGTGTCAAGCTCTAATGAGACGCCCATCCCACCCACACAAATGACATGGTCAGCTCCAGAGAAACAGAGCTGAAGAAACAGAACCGTACTAGACTAGAGAGCCTGCAGGTCAGGGGTGTCTCCCCACAAGCCACAGAGAGCTTAATGAGAAGCCCCCACTCTATGAGACCACCACAGATGGCTGGACCCTCAACTGCCTTCTTCATCTGAATGAGAAAGCATTTGTTTCACTAAGGTGCGGATACCTTCCCCGATCTATCCATTACCCAACTCCCAGTTATGAATCCACGGAAGAGAGACTAAGAGAAAGCCACTCTATATCTGTGTACCTATAGAAAGTCTTGGGAATTCCTCAAGCTCCAGGTGGCTCTCCAGGGCCGGGGGCTTAGACAGCCAGCCCATCCTCTAGCACAAGGTGGGAAAGGCAAGGAAGAAAAGAACGAAGTCCAGCACACAGGGAAGGGGAGTCGAGCCAGTCTGGAGTAACAGTGAGCCCAGGAAGGATGGAGAGAAAGTACTCTAGGAATCACAACTCATCCTCATCAGATGGCAGATGGGAGACCAGGAGCACAGGACCAGAGGATTCTAATTTATTTTCCTGCTAATTATAACAACAGATCAACAGATATACAATGAGTTCTCAAAGAGACAGAGACTTAAAAATGAAAACGGGTGAAACTTCTTGGGCACTGTGTGTCTTCTAAAGTAGCTTTGCTTACTCACAGAGCCTCCCCCTCAACTGGGAGCGCACAGAACCCAGGGAAGTCGAAAATGCAATTAATACTGTCCAAGCCACTGGCAGAAGAGCAGGACTGAGAAAATGATTAAAATTTGAAGATGAGCAAGGATATGTTTGAATGACTACACAACGGATATAGCAAAGGAGAGAAACTAAATTAATTCATGCTGAAGTTAAGCACATTGCTGGTTAATTAAGGCCATTTGAAGTAATTAATTCTACAGAGATAAGGCAGTCTCCTTCCACAGGCTCCACTCGAGGAGGGTGAGAGAGTAAACCAGTGACATTGCTTATGAAACACCACAGGTCACTGACCCGCTCAGCAGCCCCTGATCCAAGGGAACACACTGAAAATGATAATGCACTATTATTAATGACAGTCACACACACTGAGTGATCCATGAGAGAAATATCAAAACCACAGACAATTAAGAACAGAGCATTTGAGCCAGGTACTGGAGGCTCATGCCTGTGATCCTAGCTACTCAGGAGTCTGAGGTCCGGAGGATCATAGTTCAAGGTCAGCTCAGGCAGAAAATAGCCAGCAAAAAGCAGGACTGGAAACATTGTTCAAATGGCAAAGTGTCAGCCTAGCAAGCACAAGGCCTTGAGATCAAGCCTCAGTGCCACCAAAAAAAAAAAAGTTACAAAACTTGGGTTTTCAAAGGGATCTCACATTGCTCTATCTCACATGCCCGGCCTCACAGATGAAGCTGCTAATACAAGAAGGCTTGAAAAAACATAGGGCCCAGCATTTGTCCAGAGCTGCAGAAGCTTAAAAATATGCCCAAATGTCACAGAAAAGAAATGACCAAGCCAGACCCAGGCACTGAGGTCTGTCTACCACATCATCGCATCCCCAAGTCAGTGTGAGGTCGCAGGAAGGTGCTCGCAAGGTTAATAACCAGGGTGGAGACAATGACTGACCAGAGGTGAAAATAACCAGGGATTTCTCATGGGTGCCAGGCTGGGTACCTCACCCCAGGGAAGGAGGCCCCGTTAGCCATTGTCAGCACTGCACAGAGGACTGGTCAGCCATCCAAGGCCCGACCCTTCTGGATAGGCCTCCATAATGAAACCAAGCAGCCACAACCCACATAGAAGCAAACATCATTGTTGGCAAAGGAGACTGGAACCAGACTCCCATGGTGCCTCTGGGCTCATTGGCTCCCTACACTGAGAGACTCCCATAGTGCCTCTGGGCACACTGGCTCCCTACACTGAGAGACTCCCATGGTACATCTGGACACACTGGCTCCCTACACGGACAGACTCCCATAGTGCCTCTGGGCTCACTGGCTCCTAACACTGACAGACTCCCATGGTACATCTGGGCTCACTGGCTCCCTACACTGACAGACTCCCATGGTACATCTGGGCTCACTGGCTCCCTACACTGACAGACTCCCATAGTGTCTCTGGGCTCTGGCTCCATACACTGACAGACTCCCATGGTACATCTGGGCTCACTGGCTCCCTACACTGACAGACTCCCATGGTACATCTGGGCTCACTGGCTCCCTACACTGACAGACTCCCATGGTACATCTGGGCTCACTGGCTCCCTACACGGACAGACTCCCATGGTACATCTGGGCTCACTGGCTCCGTACCCTGGTAGTACCTCCCTCCAGGGCCCCGTTACCTTCACCACCTCGCCGCCATCCACCTTCATCAGCTGCCTCAGGTTCTGCTGAAGAAGGTTGGTGTTGGAGCGCCACTTCAGGAGCCCCAAGAGGTCCACTGCAAGCACAAAGCAAAGCTCAGCTCCTCTGGTTAAAACCTTGGTCTCTGCTTCATGCCTCATCCCACCCCTAAAAGAAGAATCAGCCCTATTTGGGAAGGTTAGCCTACCAAACGTTCATTACCATGTTGCAGCACACGTAATACCGAGTGCAGCTGAAGTCATTATTTCCAGCCACATCATTTACCATGAAATCATTTCTATGTAGAAGCTTTACAAATGTATTTGAGAAGCTTAAAAATAAAAAAAGGACTGGCTTTCTCAGCCTAGGGGAAGCAACTATGGAACACAGCAACATCTACCCAGAAAGTTCCATGCAGGCATCTACTCCCAAGTGGTTTGTTATGAGAAGGAACATCCAGTTGCTTTTTAAGTAAAGTAACGTAAAACAAAGAATACAAATTAAAGTCCAAACACTTCAGTATCACCAAGCCACAAGAGCCAGGGACCGCTGAGAGCACTCGCAAAGGGCTCCCTGCTGGGCTGGCAGGACAGTTTGTCAGACTTAAGATGGTGGTTTTTGTCTGTTGCCTTTTTAATGGAAAAATCGAGGGTTGAATATACTGGATTTGTAAAAGTTTAAAGGATATCTCAAATTTTGAAGGATCTTACTTAAGATATCAAGACATTCTTCAAGGTGAGAAGACAGACTCTGAAATCTTTCCAGGAAAGTACGGGCACCCACACATTTGCACTTGAAGTTGTATTAATATCCCAGTACATGAAAAAAATGCAATTAGCAAAGTGCATCTAATTTACTATTTATGCTAATCAGCAACCAGCTTCCACTAGAGAAAGGGTAACCATTAAAAAAAAAAAAAAAAGAAGACAAGATCCTAGTGAATACTGAAAGGAAAACATAATTGGGGGAGCAGTAGGACTTCAGTGAACATGGACACCCATTACAATGTTAAGATCAAACAATACAAAAGATAAGCACATATGGGACATTCAAACATACACTGCCAGTGATCTGTCCTCATCCCAAGTATCTTGAACAAAGATTAGGGTTAAAATAAAAACCAGCAGCCCCCATGGATTCTGTGGCATCTGAAAACTGTGGGCTGCTGAATCCTGGAGTGATGATTTCACCTCAACTTTCCCATCTGAACACTAGATACAGCAATGTATCTAGTAGGTTTAATTAATTAATCTTAATTAATCTTACTCTTGCAGGACTGTTGCAAAAATTAAATGCCATAGGAAAGAGCCCAATGCCCAGCACAAAATACTAACAGCAGCAGGCACTCGAAGAAGTATTCTAGTTGATTTCTAATTAGAAGTGGAATGACAGCCTGGGCACCTGTGGCTCATTCCTGAGATCCTAGCTACTCTGGAGGCCAAGATCTGGAGGGTCATGATTCTAGGTCAGACTGAGCAGAAAAGTCCATGAGATCCCATCTCCAAAATAACCAGCAAAAATCCAGAATGGAGGTGGAACTCAAGTGGCAGAGTGGAAGCCTAGTAAGCAAGTCAAGCAAGAACATGCATGGTGCCAGCAAAAAAAAAAAAAAAAAAAAGAAGGAAGGAGGGAAAGAGGGAAGGAGGGAGGAAAAAGCCTATACACTGTGCTCATACTCTCAGGATTACAGTTAAGGCACAGTTTCTTTAACAGAGACCAATCAATAATATGGACCTGATTGATTCAAGGTTGGTGGTCCCTGGAATACAGCTGAGCTGAGCTTTACTTCTGTGTTTGAGAAAATGTTCGCCAGGGCAAATAGGAAGTCACCTTGGAGGGGGAGGAGGAGGAGAAGGAGGAGGTTAGAGGAAAATGGAGCTTGCCCAGCCCCCACAGGGCAATCCACTGGAATAAGGTGAGTCCCCAAGTCCCCAAGCCAACTCCACGGCAACTCTTTGTTTCCTGAGTACTTTCTGTCTCACTATCCAGGAAGCGACCTGAGAAGAGGATCACATCTGATGCTATTTTTCTATCCAGGAGGCATCCAGCAGGATGCTCAGGACAGAGATGCGTAACGCAAACTTCAATGAATAATTCAGCCTCTGTTTGTCCCTAAATGACAGAATGTCAGTAATGAATTACCATCTCAGAAAAATAACTCCCTCAAATGAGAGTCAGAGGCTCGATGCCTGGATGCCACCTGGGGAAGCTCCATCCTATACCCGTCTGACGTGGCATCCCAGAAAAGGTGCACGACCATGGTCTGAAACAGAAGCCACAGATGTCCCCTCTGCTCCAGTGAGCAGCCCCACACTGGAATTTCCTGTTGCCCAGCAACAGCTGCGGCTGAGCCGGCTCTCTCCCTGGGGACGCGGAGGGAATCACCCTACAGCTGGGGAGGCTGGGGAGCTTCAGGGTTCCTGGAAGGTTCCAGCCTACCCTAGGAGCTTCCCGACTCCCAATCCTCTTTCCAGGAATGTTAGGGTTAAGGAGGATTCTGGATGGGCTTCAGAAGATAATGGCTACTAAAAATATTGTTTGGAAAGAGAAAATACATCCAAGTTTAATACGTGGCAAAATACATGGTAGAAATGGCATGTACAGGCCCTGCCTGTCACCAAGCACCCACCAAAAACCTGACGTGCCCAGCGCATGAGATTGAAGCCACCTTCATCTTCACTCTGGCCTAAACGGGGTCCTGACGATATAGTCTGCAGGCACATGGAGATGTCAGGCCATGTCCAGAGAGCAATGTTCATAGTGAGAAGCATCCTTTCCATAACCAGCCCCCAGCTGAGGCCCCACTGCTGACCACATGTCCCCTGGGCACCAGCCTTGGAGACTCCTTGCGTTCTCCTCCCTAGCCCTCCTGCCTGCACAGATCCCACAACCCAGGCAAAGCTTTCCATCTTCCTAGTTTGCCTGAATCAATCCTGAAGTGTCCAAGCGTGTGCCTGGGCAGTGCTATCCAGGAGCACATGGAATGCCTGGTCTGGCTATATTTCCTTTAAGGTTACCCTCCTCCTGTTTTGCTTGAATCATTTCTGAAGTAACTATAGCCAAATGGCCTTAGAGCCTCTGTATGGAAATGGCACACAAACGGCCTCAAAGTGTCCACATCCAGATATGGCCAAATCATCCTAAATTGTCTGAGTGACTTATTGGTCAATTCTCTGCACAGTTCCCTCCCGAGATCCTGGTGGTAAGTGCTGCTGAGCATGTCTGAGGCTGAGACAGCAGACAGCCAGGCAGAGAAAGTTTGAAAAGCGTCTGAGGCAGGGTGCATATGCTCAAACCCTCGGGACACCAGCACCGCCCCTGCAGGGCCCAGGCCTCCAAATGATGGGCTTACTTTTGTCCTGCACTTATCCTATTAAAGCTCAAAGGATGCCTGCCTCTTGGCAAAGCCAAAATGCCTGTCATGATTGACGGACAGCCAAGGAGATGTAATTCTTGATAGCAACAGACATTAATAATCACAGTCCATATCGGTCAGTTAAGAGGAAAAAATTGGATTTTCAAGCTCAGTTTCAAGAGATCATAAAGTCACTCTGCACAGCTGTGATATGGCCACATTAGGGGATGCAATTTTTAAATGAAGGATCTGTGCAGAAGAGCCTCTGCCTCCTCCAGACAGAGTGACAGCAACAATGGCCCTGTGCTCTGAATATGAAGTGTTCTGCTGGACAGCCAAGTCCTCAGGGAGGACGCAAATGGTGGGATATGAACTTGGCCTGCCTAGGTGCCCCAGGTGTTAGCTGACCAGTGGCCTGCAAGTCAGGCTCAGGTTCATGTGCATGAATCGGCAAGGATGCCTCATCTCACACTACAAGGGGACAACAAAGTGTCAGGCAAATCCACTTGTTAAAAGAAAGATAACTGGTGTATTATCCCCAGGAGTAGCTAAGAAAGAAGACAGAAGGAGGGTAGGTACCTCAAATCCAAGTTATCTAATAGTCAGAAAGCCCTGGAAGCGGGCATGAAACCCAGGTCATAGGAAACAGGGTTCAGAGAACTCTTGTTCAAGGTCATTTCCAAGAGGAACACAGGGCTGGAATGCCAAAGTACTTTCCAGTGGCTGAAGAGCACTGTAAAGAAACCCATTGCTCTGACTTCCTGTCAAGCTAATCCTTCTATGAAAATAGGAGTGTGAATCTTAAATGACGATGGATACCACTGCCTCTCTTCTAGCCCAGGTTGTGATCCTCATCACAACCACAACAGAACAAAGGATGCACATGACACCTACAGAATTCTCCACCCAGCAGCAGCTGAGAATGGGGCTGAGAGGAAGGAATCCCAAGGAGAATGGGTTTCTACTGGCCAGCTCACCGTTCTGGGTCAGCTTGGTGGAGCACACGAGTGTGGAGATCTGGAAGGAATCTTTGCTGATGGTGCAGCTCCCGAGGCTCTGCATGCTCTTGCCTGTGGCCGAGTGGCCCTTCTCCTCCAGCTCAGCTTTGGTGGAGGGCAGACTCAGGTAAGTCGCTGCGTCCTCCAGCTTCTTGGCTTCAGCCTGTAGGTTTAGGTAATGTGTCACACCTGACCCACACACAGCAAGACATCACTTTCCCAAGCTGTGTTATCCTTGATCCTTTTCACTCTTAACGCTGCTCTTCATGGCCAGCCCCACAGTGTTTTAGGGTGTTTTGTTTTGTTTTGGTGCCAGTACTAGGACTTTAACTCAGGACCTGGGCTCTGTCCCTTAGCTTTATTTGCTCAAGGTGAGTGCTCTACAGTTGAGCTACAGTTCCTCTTCTGGCTTTTGGTTGGTTAACTGGAGGTAAGAGTCTCATGGACCTTTCTGCCTGGGATGGCTTTAAACCAGAATCCTCATACCCCAGTCTCCTAAGTAGCGAGGATTACAGGTGTGAGCCACTAAACACCCAGCTTCCACAACGTGTCCTCACCATTTCCCTTATTTCTGGCAGGTTGAATCATGCTCTCAGCCTTTTTGCACAGCACTCTCTTCTCTCAATACGAACAGCAACAGGGTTGGTCACCATCAATGTCCACTTAGATAATTAAAGGTAGCTACATGGCAGCTTTCTCACGGTGATGGGAAAGGTAGTTCAGGGAGCCCAAAAAAGCCTCGATACTGTAGCGGTGACAAGACCTACCTTGTAGACAATAAGGTCATGTTCCCCGTCCCTCAGAGTTGTCCCGTCATATCGCATCAGTTTCACAAATGCTAGCGCAAATATCTTCTCAGACTTATCTTTAGCTGCAATGAGAATCAGTAATCGCCTTCAATATGGTCATGACAAAATAACATTATAAAGTGCCACAACAGCTACTTTCATGAAAATAACTCCAAACCTATACTGACAGATGTTAAGGTCCGTCGAATGGTGTGGAGACATGGGAGATGGGAACACAGGAGGACCTGGAAGAAGTCTCAGCCCTTCCCCCACTGGCCAGCTTCGGCTGGAGGGTGAAAGGTGGCTCCTGTTTGGACCTGCCCTGGCCAGGGCAGGTCCCTTGCCTGACCCTGGGCGTCTACAGTCAGGCCTGGCTGGAGAGGTCCCCCACAGCCACCCTCAGTGACTAATAGCTCAGAATCTCATCAGCAGCCAACTTTCCATGCTTAACATTTCAGAGCCTCCCCTGGCTGCAGCCTGGGAAACTTTGTTAATTATGCAAATGTGTCTGTCTACAATGAGTGCTTAAGTTTGACGGGAAAAACAAGGATTTTGAAATTTAGAATGCAAGAGAAGGTATTCCTTTGCCCCTGTGTAATTTATTAATTAAAGAGAATGAGCTTGTTAGAGGGGGAAAGCATGGTGGTAAGGCAGTCCTCAGAGGAGTCTAGAGCTCTCTGCCCCCATCCTGCCTCCCTGGGCCTGGGAGGGAGCCCTCTGGTGCAGTCTTCCGGGTGAACCCTAGCTCAACCTCCAGCAGGCCCCTGGTCCCAAAGGACTTGCTTGTGCCTAGCCTCACCTCAGCCCAGGTCTAGCCGACCCCACACCCAGTCCTGCTGTGTCGCTGTGCAAGCGTCTGTTCAGAGATGCCCCTTTCACGGGAGCCTGGTGTGGCCACACCACACCTCTGGGAGCTCATGCTTTGCCCTTCACTATTTACACTTTGCAGAATCTCAGGCAGCAGAGGACCAGAAGAGGCTCATGCGGACGCCCGCAGGAGGACAGAGCCAGCAACTGGTCATGTCTGTCACCCCTGTGGCCTCGTTGGGTCCACCCAGACCACTCTATTCCTCTGATCCTGTCCAGCACACAACTAGAGTCAATATCACTACAATTTATTTTCCCAAGACAGTTCCAAGCCAAGACAAACCACAAGGGGCAGGGACAGAGTGAGTCTTCCTTCTCTAATCTCATCTGTTGGGTCTAACTAACGCTGCACACAGTGCTCAGACTCGGCAGCAAATAGCACAGAAAGTGACGGATTCAACACATGTGATCCATAATAAATTCTCTTGGAAGGTGAGTGGTGTGGACACTAGCTCCTTCCTCCCCTGTCCGGGCCTCAGTCAAATTCTCACAGCTGGAACTGCTCGGCTGAGCTCCCCTCACCACGGGCCACCAAGAAAGATGAAGAGGTTCCACATCCTCCTCTCCAAGACAGACAACACTAGGAGCCCAAAGGAGTTTGGTGAGTGCAGGCAACTTTTCTAAATGCAAAAGAGAGGGGACCCCAACGATGAGAAAGGAGCAGCCGTGTTCCCTATTCCACAAAGAAGGGCAAGACGAAGAAATCAGAGGTCTTCTGAGGTCCGAGGACATTCCCAAGATCAGGTTCAAGTTCGAGACCATGCCGTACATGACAGTCACACCTCAGAGCCACCCAAAACATGTGCAGGCAGCTGAGCGCCCCTCCCCATCCCTTCCTTCTATATCCCAGCCCCCACCCCCCCCACCCCCGTGGCAAAAAACTAAAAGATGACATGTTCCGCTACTCACAGTCCTGGGATGACCTATGGCGGAAGGTGAATCGAAGGTGACTTCGGTTAACGTCCTCGATGGGGATGGCCACCTAGAAGAACAGAGAGGAAATCCAAGCTCATTCCCCAGCTTTGTGCAGCTGACACACCAGGTCTAAGTGTGAACACTTCCACACTGGATATCTAATTCCCTATATGGTTTTTCCAAAGTCAAAATGACTCTGTGTACAAGATTCCAAACCAGATGTCAGACGGCTGGATTTTTCTCTTTTAATGTGCACATCCTTACTATAAAGATTCTCTTTTTGAAACTTGGCACCTTTGTTGTGAGCCCCAACACACTTTCAGCAAGAAAGCTTTTTCGTGATCACATTAGGGAAAAGGAAAAGACCTCCCAGGTGCTGTCTGTAAGCAAGGATGGTCCTTAATACTGACACCTAACATGTGTACTCCAGAGCCAATCTCTAGCCTAGTTTTCAAAGACTCAAGCTCTCGGGAAGGGGGAGGGGGAGGCATGGACTCTGGGGTTGCCATGGTACAGGCAGCATGCCGCGGAGCTCTCAGCATGCTGCACAAACACAATGCATGGGAACGCACAGGAATCCTCTCCTGGTGGTGATCTCCACAGGCTGGAGTCCCTGTTTCGTCACATTTGGTATAACAGGCAGCAGGCTACATGTAGAACAGATCCAAGGAGAGAAAGACAATAGCTATCTTTAAGACATTCTGTTATTCCCCATGAAAGTGCTATTTTTGTGGCTAAAAGAAGATGAGGGCAAATACATTCCAAGAAATGCCAATGTGGTCCCTTGGCAAAACCAAATGATTTTTTTGGCCACCACTGGGCCTCCTGTTATGTCACCAAGCGACTCCTGGGACTAGCAGAGAGGTTTGCTTTCCTTGCAATACAGTGAACGGTTCATCATCAGTCCAGGTGATAAACGATCATGAAAATTATACCTTAACGGTCTCAAACCAGCGCGGCTGCTTCACTTGGTAGTAAATCACAGATTTGTACTCCGAGATCGCCTCATCACCAGCACCAGGGAAAATCACATGCTTAAAGAAAAAAGTAGAGTCACCTAAGACCTCCCAAACCTACACATGGCACATGTCTCCCCCTGCACACCCCACTACAGCCTGCAGGAAAAGGAGCAGAGCCCCCCACAGTCGTCAGTAAACCATCACCACAGAAAGGAGCCAGCCTCTAGCTAGTCTCAGATACAGGAGACACTGATGGCTTAAGATGGGGGAAGAAGCTGTCCTCTGTCCCTCTCCTCTTACCATCCCAGTCACTTTCACACCAGGACCCATAGTCAGTTGCTTCATTCACTAGGCAGGTCTAGGATTAGGAGCTGCCCATCAAACAGAGGGCGCGACCCTCCCCCGACTCCCCAAAGCCATGGAGGGCGTCCACTAGACTCCTAACGAAGCCACACTGGTGAAGGCACAGAGGGAAGGGAGGCAGCCCCCTGCTCCCAGGGAGACGGCAGGCAGTGACAACGACAAAATCAGTCACCAAAAACCGATGCCAACACTGCTCCACACAGTAAGACACAAGCTTCAACCTCTGCTCAACAGCCCCAATTCCCAGGACACCACAGGGCACCTCAGGCCACAGCCCAAGAAATGGGGTGGCCACAGGGGGCGCTCAAGGTCTCAGAGCAGGCTGTAGGGATCAGAAGCCCAGATTTCAACCTCAAGTCCTCCTCTGATTTGCTCTCTGGCCCTGGGGAAATCGCTTCTTTCTCATGATCTCCTTGTCAGTCAAGTGGTAATGAAAATGGTATCTGTATTTGCAGACAACAACTAGGCCTTGTAGCCCTTGGGATTATGCCAGCAAAAGTCACTTCCTGATAAGGTTGGGCAAAGAAGGTGGTCAAAAGCCAAGGGCTCTCTGGAGACAGGCTGGTGGCAGGACCCAGAGGACAGGAAGGCAAGCTGAGGAAAAGGAGGAGACAGCCAATGCTTATCCAGGAAACAGGATTACAAGGCCTGTGGAGAATGCCTCCGGTTCTACAGCAGAGCCCAAGCAGACACTTCCAAAGCAGACATACCTCCAGTCGCTTCCCATCTTCATCATAGACAGACACCGTCACCTCCACGTTCTTCGCTGTTGTTTTGTTGCCTTTATCAAAATCTCCTTGCACTAATGTTACATAGATATCATTTCGAACATCACCTACGGGGTTGGGGGGAGAATTAAGCCTTTTACTATCAATCCATTATTTCTAGTGAAACCACAAATTGTACAAGATTGTCTAAGGGGCTACCAATCCTAGCAGAATATTATAAATAACTCCATTTGATGACTGCAAAGTATTTTTTTGGGGGGGGGAGGGTCCGGTTGTGGGCCTGAACTCTGGGCTTGGGTGCTGTCCCTCAGCTCTTCAGCTCAAGGCTAGCACTCTACCACTAGAGCCACAGCACCACTTCTGGCTTTTTTTTTTCTGCTTATATGGTACTGAGGAATCGAACCCAGGGCCTCATGCATGCAAGGCAAGCGCTCTACCACTGAGCCACCTTCCCAGCCCATCTGTGAAATATTTCCTACGAAACAATCTCAGCAATTTGAATCATCATCATTAGAAGACTTGCTAGAAAGAGAAAACATTTAAAAGCCCAAAATTTTCTCACTGTACTGCACAGGATTTTCTTCTCTGTGCCTCAGCAACAAGCCAATGCCCAGAACATCCACAGTGCTACTGACGGAGACACAGAGACTGAGTCCCCATGAGCACCGATGGCATGGCAACCAACATTACCACCCTGTCTGATTCTGCTGGCTGAGGTCACCTGACTCCTTGGGAGCCACACCAGGCAACAGCATAGATCAACTGCAATCTTCTTCTTCTCCTTCTTCTTTTTTCCAGAGCTGAGGACAGAACCCAGGGCCGTGCACTTGCCAGGCAAGGGCTCTTCCACTGAGCTAAATCCCCAACCCCAAATGCATTCTTCTAAATGCAGGATTCCAAAACGGAACTAAAAGGTGGATTAAGAGAACTGCAAGCCTACGATGAGGAACAAGAATGAGTCGTAGGAAAAACTTTCTGCATGTTCTTATCATGGTATAACAAGTAGCTATGAGGATCCTGGATGAGTATCACAGAGAAAAGATAGCAAAACAGAGCTATGCTCTGTGTGTGTGAGTGTGTGTGTGTGTGTGTGTGTGTGTGTGTGTGTGCGTGTGCGTGTGGGTGTGCGTGTGCGTGTGCGTGTGCGTGCGTGCGTGCGTGCGTGCGTGCGTGCGTGCGTGTGTGTGTGTGTGTGTGTGTATACATTGGTGCATTGGTACTGAAGCTTGAACTCAGGTCCTCATACTCTCACTTGACTTTTTCTCCTCAAGCCTGATGCTCTCTGTCACTTGAGCCACAGCTCCACTTCCAGCTTTCTGGAGATAAGAGTCTATCAATTTTCTTGCCTGGGTTGGCTTCAAACCACGATCCTCAGATCTCAGCCTCCTAAGTCCTTAGGATTACAGGCGTGAGTCACCACAGCCTAGACTAGGTCTGTGCATTGTAAAGTAAGATAGGCCTTTAATTGTGGTGGGAAAAATTAAATCAAATGAACTCAACTCTTTTTCCTACTGAGAACATGTGAGGCCCCCAGTAATGGTCCGACTGGGAAAACTTCACAAGCTTCGTTAGCAACATGATTTAGAGGAAGCATCACTGGCTGTGACTACTTCTCCACCTCCTGCCTGGTTTGGCCTCCTATAACCCGGCTCCTTCCTCTTTCTGGGTCCTCCACCTCCTCTGACCCCTACCTGCCCCCCAGCTGGTGCTGAACTGCTCCACACAAATCATCAAGGTCTCTCAAGAGCAGCCAGGGACAATCTTGCACTGACTAGAGAGCCAGGGTTTTTCTTCAGGAAAACAAGCCTTTCTTTGTTTTCTTGTGTTTTCTTCTGCTTCTTTTTCCTTAACTGCTCCATTTTGGCTTTTAATGTATCCAACTATTAACTTAAGCTTCCATTTAAAAGTCATTATTGTAATAGTCCCAGTGGGTTCTCCCACAGCCACAGAGTGGCTGCTAGAAATCATGGCTCCAAGTGCAGTACTGTCCAAAAGAGAAATTAGGGAGGATGTACCAGCTGGGGAGCAGGAGGCAAGGCTACCTGTCCAAGACCCACCACTCACCAGCTGGGTGACCTTGCACGGAGTACGACTAACTTCAGACTAAGATCTCTATCATAGCACAAAAAACAAAACAACAACAACAACAAAAACACAGTCATCTATTCAGAGGCAGCAGCAGCCTCTTAAAGACCAGCCTGAGAAGTGACAGGGTCTGGGGGCAGCAATCGACTGGTTCTCTGGGGCCACCCCAGAAGATCCTATGTACAGAAGGTAAACCCCAGAGGTGGGCATCCCAAAAACCCTCAGCAAACGCCTCCTCCAGAGGCAGGGCTCCCATCTCAGGAGGAAGGAAGGGGAAACAGCTGAGGGTAGAGGCCAGCATCCGACCCAGGTGACCCAGGTGTCAGGACCCTTCTGAAGGACTCTAGGATGACAGTGGGTGGAGGGGGAGGAGCAAACACAGTGCCGTGGCCAGTTCCACCACTGGGTGATGGAGATGGAAGAGCAGACAGGGCAACTGCCCAGGATAAGCCAGTCTAACTGCAGAAAGGCACTAAAAAACATTCCCGCTGCCTCCAGTACCCACACACTGGCCAGTGATAACTCAGCCAACAGCGAAGAGCGATAGCTCACTCCAGCTACAAGCCCTCTCTAAGGAACCCCTTAGCACATGGAACTTCCCAGAACAGCAGTCAGCATGCTTTCCCCACAAGTCTGTCAACGGTAAAGAAAGCCTTCATCAGCATATACGGGAAGTTTCCTGGGCTTCCCTTTGGACATAAGGACATCCTAAGGCCCCCAAATAAATGCACATCATCAACTTCAGCTGAATTTGCTTCTCAAGTCCAAGTGCACACAGAAAGTCCACAAATTAGTCCACTTCCATCAACAAGTCTGCATTAACTTCCTAATTACAAACTCATCACAGGAGAGCAATAGCTGTCCCACAACGCCACTGGAGGCCAGCTGTCCTGCTTTCTCGGTACGGGTGAGCCTCGGTGCCATCCACTCTGATTTCCAATGTTTGCTGAAAGGATTTAGCAGACATGGTCTTCAATAACCCAAAATGGTTCTGAGAGTCAAGAGCAGTGGAAAGCAGGAGACCCACAAATATGTGAGTTTCAGATGGACAATGCCTCTTAGTACATGTGAACAGGGGAGGCCTGCAAAAGGAGGCCGCACGCGACTGCCCAGTATGGGCTGGCCTGGCCCCACTTCCACTGCTCATTGCCCAGTGACTCTAGGCTGTGGTTGCATTTTGATGGGAATTAGCTCAATGTGAACTTGTAGGGGTCCAAGAACCTTATGTGGGTCAACTGTTCACACACCAAAAAGTATCATTCGGATACATAGGACAAATGTGATCACGATTCCAAGATCGGAGAACCAAGTGAGACTGTAAATGTGAATGTTATCGGGAAATCAGAAACGACTGTGAAATGTAAGAGAAGAATGTGAAAGAATCCCAAATCATGTTACTCTGTCCAGACAAAAGCCAGCAGTGGTGAGGACCTGTGTAAGCATTTAGATGTATTGTCTTCTAATCCTGCCCACATCCTGTGGTGGCCTCATCTTGATTCACCTCCTTCTACTCAGACATCTGTGCAGTATCTGTGCCAACCACAAGACACCTGAGTCGGGCAGGGGCTAATTCTGTAAGATCCAGTGACTGACATGCCCTCACCACACTGGGCACAGCCCCTGACCTCTAACTTAACTCACAGCCACACTGGGGCTTACCTGTCACAAGCCATAAGCCACGCCACACCCAAACCATCACCTGAAGCCCTGAAGCAGCCAGCCCTTACCAGGCATGATGATCTCCGGGAAGCCCGTCTTGCGAGCCACGGCAGTGGTCCTGTCCACCAGATGAGGAAACTCCTTCCGAATCTGATGTACATCTCCAGGAAGCAATTTCAATGTTACCCACAAACCTGGAAGGACAGAACACTCCTGGTCACACTGTATCTTAAGACAGTTCTAGAAGTTTTCACAAAAGCAATTTTGGAAAAGGAACAACTTCGAATTCATGTTCAACACCAGAGCTGAAACATACAGCCAGAAGCCCAGGCAAAAATGAGCTGCTGGGGTTAGCTGGGAAACAGACCTTGCCCAGGAGGGAGGAACAGATAGAGGGGTCCACACACAGAGCGTCTGCACAGCCCTTTTGAGCTGACAGACAGTCAGGATGCATCAGAAGGTGGCGTTTATCTGGGATAGACAAAGAGACTGACATTCTCCTGTATGCCCGAAAGCAAAGGGCAGGGAGGAGTCAGCGGTGAACAGTTTTCTTCAAGAACACAGGGGGTCTCATGCTGCCAAAGCACAGCACCCTGCCTAGGTGAGCAGCAGAACGTGGAGGGTTGTGCCAGAGACAACGCAGCCCGCAGAGCGAACCCTCCATGCTACATCAACAGAGCAGGCCTGCTGAGACTCACTTCTTCCAGCCTAGTAAGGAAGACATGGAAGACTTCCTGGAGCAAGTGTGGTGTGGTGAATGCAGTGCCCCCAGGCCAGGAGGCCAGGGAGCAGAGGCCACAGGCTCTGTGGTTAGATTAGCATGTGCGCTCAGCTCTCAGGGGACGGGGACAAAGCACACGCCAGCAATGAATGCATCAAGGGCAGGAGACAAAGCCAGTGCCCGGCGGGGCCAGCTGCATTCAAGCACAATGGCTCTGCTCGCGTGCAAAGAGTGCCAGTGTTGTCTGGCACGTGGCAGACAGGGCCGCGGGGCCCGGCCTGCTCCGCACAGCTCGGTGAACGTATCACAGCATCTGTGCCAGGCTGCGTCTGCGTGTGCCTGCATACATCCGTGTGTTCGTGTGGCTTTGTGTGTTACTGTGTGTGTCCCTATGTGCTTCTGTGTATGAACACAGGTGTGTCTACATATATGGCTGTATCTCTGTGACTGCAGACGTGTGCAGCTATTCACGTTCTGGATGCTTCCAAAGAGCAAGGGGCCTATCTCTCCTATTGCTTAGCTCAGCACCCTGCAGTCTGGAGAAGGAAAAATGAGATAAATATCCAAAGCCTTGTCCACCATAGCTTGTATTCTAAGTGGGCCTGGAAGCTGTTCCACGGGCACACGCGGAGCCCCAGGCCAGCTGCCCACTGGCTTCACCCCGGAGTCCAGCTCGCGGTCCTGGAACAGCTCCCCTGGAGAATCTGTCCCCTTACAAAGATGAGCATCACTTGTGACTGAGAAAAAAATCACTGATGACTCCTTATCCTGCGAGTTGGGGAAATCCCATCCTGCTATGAGGGAGCCTCCTAGCTTCTCCGAATTGCCTACAGAGTACCTACTATGTGCCAGGCCCTCCCTGCACACTGAATACACG
Source organism: Dipodomys merriami (assembly GCF_024711535.1). Classification (NCBI taxonomy): domain Eukaryota; kingdom Metazoa; phylum Chordata; class Mammalia; order Rodentia; family Heteromyidae; genus Dipodomys; species Dipodomys merriami. The sequence continues at coordinate 15,782,359 of NW_027205048.1, read as the reverse complement.
GATGGGAGTGGCTGTTGCCACACCAGACTTAGGATCATCATAGGAACCCCATGCTAACTCCCAGTCCCTCGACACGCACACGTGGAAGAGCTGTCCTGAAGGGCACAGTGGGCTCATCCCCACCTACGCTCTCCTCTGAGCACACGAGGGCGGGGGTCTGCGGGCCACAAGAAATGAAACTCCAGTGGCTGCATCGGGAGGCTATCAGGACCCACCTGAGAGGAGGGGGGAGGTCCCAAGGAGGGCTTAGGAGCGAGGCCCAGGTCTGCCCCTGACTCCACGTGGCAGCACGGGAGCAGTAAGTGGGAATGGACAGGGAGAGCCGTGCGGCAGCCCCAGGGGAATCTACACTCAACTGTGAGAAGGGTGGACAAGAATCCAACCTTCGGGTTAACATGCAGAACTGGAAGAAAGGCCGGGGAAGGAGGGAGACTCTCAGAGAGGGTTCCTATTGGAATGCACCAGGGCAGGGGAAAAGAAGAGGGTCCTGCAGTATGTATAAAAGCTCTCCTTCCCTCCCCCCTCCCCCCTCCCCCCTCCCCTCTCCCCCCCTCCCCCCTCCCCTCTCCCCTCTCCCCTCTCCCCTCTCTCTCTCTCTCTCTCTCTCTCTCTCTCTCTCTCTCTCTCTCTCTCTCTCTCTCTCTCTCTCTCTCTCTCTCTCTCTCTCTCTCTCTCTCTAAGTTCACACCAGGAAGGAGAAGCCAGAGAAATGAGAGAAGGGCTGGAAGGGAGGCGTCCATGCGGCCCAGGTGCCAGCTGCTCCCACAGGAAAGGGAGTTTGGAGCAGGCCAGGCACTGAGCACTCAAGATGTCACCCAGGCCTTAGCAGGAGCCACCTTAGTGCAGGGCAGGGTAGACAAGGTGAGAGAAGGAAAAGAGGCTCTCAGGATCTGCACGTCAAGTGCTGGCCAAGAAAGTGAGTGCCTCAGCACGCCACGCTCCATCTCCTCACCCAGACAAGGGGCCCCTTTTTCTAGTTCACACACAGCAGCAGCTGAATGGAGGTCTGGCCACGGCCTCCCCCTGTCTCCTGGCTCTGCGTAGTTGTTAATAACTGAAAATCCTGTCCTCTCTTTCCTGACAAAGACCAGCTCACTCAAATATCTGCATTCTTTAACTGGAATATTAGTGACAGCATCCATTGTGCTACAACACAATTTAAATATAGAGACTAAATTTTCCTGATGACAATGAGTTTAAAACATTCTCCTCACAGGAGAAAATGAGACCAATTTTCTCCAAAGAACGTAAGTAGGTTTCTAGGTGACATCTGCTTAGCTAGAACATCTAAAAACAAGAAGGCTGGGTGTTCATGACATCACAAACATGGAAGATGTCACGGGGCTGCGGGCTCACGGCCCCCGTCGATACCCGTGTACCTGCAGCTCACAAGTGAGAATAATTTGGATCAAATATAAAAGACTTACAAGACTGAGGGATGGATCCCCAACACTGAAAACTAAATGAAGAGGCACACATCGCAGCAAGGTAACTAGTGGATACAAACCTAGAATAGGAATAGGCCAAGGTTTGGAGCAAATGCAGACAGACAGGCAGCAGGTAGAAAGGCAGAGTACTTCCTCCCTCTCTTCAGCCCAGGTGTTCTCCAATGGCCAAGCAAGCATTGGCACAAGCCTGACACGTGAGGACGGGAAAGCTGGAGCCCCAGGGAAGCCTGCAACCCGCCCCCAGTAACTGCAACCCAAACTCCAGGGTCCTATCTTCCATCGCTTCCTGTGGAATGGCCTGGATTCTGCTCCGGCAGGAGCCATGAACTAAGGTTCAGGATGGAGGCAGAATTGGTTAGGGATGTTGCCCAGGGCACTGTGAGTCAGTGACCGGAAACTACTCCCCCTTCCCAGGAGTCCAAGGCACCAGCTGGGCACCGGTGTCATCATGCTCCAGAGCATAGCTGTGCCTCTGACAGAGGCAGACTTCTGTCCTCCCCTGGGGGTAGTGTCCTGCTGGCCTGACACAGTCCCCTTCTGCTTGTTTATAAACCCATGTTCGCCAAAACGCTGAGAACACTGCAAGAACAACCCATATCCATGCAGTGCAAGGGGGGGGGGGGGGGGAGTGTCTGTTCCAGGGCTGAGGGGCCCGCTAGGGCCCTGGCTCACTGGCTCTCAGCCTGGAGAATGGCACCAATATAAACTCAGACCTGAGGCCACCAGGTAGCCAGGGAGGGCTGAATTTAGAAGAGGACGGGACCTGTGTGGGTTTACATGTGCTCTGTGATCGACCCCATCCCAGGGACTCAGTGCTTAGATGGCTATTCTGCTATTGCTGGCCTAGGAAGGGGGTGGTTTATACCAGCTAAGGGTCCCTACAGAGCCCTTGGAGGGCCCATTGTCCAGAATATTCTTCCAACTCAATTAGTACTCTCCTGAGGACAAAGGGGGAATGGATGGAGAGGCGGTTTGAGGAAAGCCTGGGGACTGGGATCGGGGGCTGGTAAGTGGGTTTTCCTAGACCTCATAAGCCAGGCTAGCATCAAAGCTCTGAAGCTGACTCCCCATTGGTTGGGCAGGAGGGGGCCTCCATAATCAGTTGTTTTCTGGCAGCCTCCTGGCCAGCCCCGTGCCAGGCCTGGGGTGAATGATCCATTAGTTCTGCCTGTGGAAGGTCAGCTGCTGAGAACTTGTCAGTGTGGGATTGAAAACAATGAAGGTGTCAGATTGGGAGTGGGAGGGGAGAAAGCCTGTCCATGACAGAACGGCAGAGAAGCCACCTTCCTGAGAGACAGAGGGACAAATCAGAAGACAGCGGGCCAGTGATTAGCACACCTCACGGGTGAGGACAAACAGGGACAGAGGCACGTGCTGGGGATCGGATGGGAAGAGCTATGGCTGCAGAGTGAGCAGGGGACGGGAGCAGGCAAGCTACAAATGGCCAGGGAAAAAGGAGCCTCGCACAAGCTGTCTGGAGCTGTAGAACGGTCCCTTGGAACAGGGCACAAACCATGTCTCATCTGCCCAAAAGACACTTCCTGTAGGATCCCAAGCTGCTATACCCCACTCTGTCCCTTTCACCAGGAAGCCGGGGGGGGGGAGGGGGAGTGTGGAGGGGCGTCACCCTGGTCCCTAATAGCAGTTAGTTCTATCCCAGAGGGGTAACGAGAGAGAAGGGAGAACTGGTAGGTGGCAGATATAGCATATGGCAGATAACATGTGGCCCACCACCTTCCCATAGTGCCTCAGGCTCCTCCTCAAATGTTTCTTCTTCCCATAATGCTGAGTTCCCTCACAAATGCCTCTTCCCATAATGCCCTCAGTGTCTGCTCAACCAGTAGAGAGAGTCATGATGTCCTGTCAAATGCACAAGCCAGCAACTGACCGGCACAAAGCCCGGGGAGGAGGTTTGAGAGACCATACTGTAATGGCAGCCTGCTCCCAAAACTCCACTGGACTCATCCTTGGGCCCCTCTCCAGATGAGTGGAGAGTCTCACTACTTCCTTTGATGGCTTTCTTTTCACTTTGACATAAACTTATTGTTTACTTTTTAAAAGGTAAGGAGAGGAGAGGAGATGACTGAGGAAGACGGCTCAGCTCTGGGGTCTTCCCAGAGATCCAATCGTGTCTTGTTCAGTCTGCAGCTCTCCCTGCAGCCCAAGCTGCCTCTCAGTAACCCTTACAAAGGCAATCAGTGAGGAAGCCACACTTGCTGTCCACAGGGGACCACTGTGACACACCCTCCCCGCGGTGACTGCCACCCACATTCGACTGAAAGTCCAGCCGGCCAGCCAGCCAGCCAGCCAGCACCCCCAGGTTCATGTGCGTGCATGTACACACACACACACACACACACACACACACACACACACACACACACACACACACACAGCACAGCACAGTACATACCCTGCCCCTTGTGGTTGACTTCTTTGGCAGCGATCACTTTGTTTATAACAGTCTGAAGGAAGTCATTCTCCCCTGCCACCCTGGGTGAAAAACGGGATGACATGTTGAGCGGCTTGTGTCGAATGGCTTCATCCAACGCGAGCCTGGAGGGCACGGGACAACCAAGACCACAGGAGACAAAGGGCACAGAGACCCAGGGGTCACAGTAACAGGGGGACACAGGGGAGCATCGCCGCGAGTGCGAGAGCGTCGTCATGAGTCAACGCACGACAGAGGGCAGGATAGGTAACAAGAGAAACAGGGAAAAGCATCGATCAGGAAAATGAGAGACGTCAGGCCGTCGGGGTCCCCCACTCCCAGGAAACATGCACACTGGGCCTCTACTCCCTTTGCTACTGGAAGGGGTGGTTGGGAAGTATGGTGGCTCAACTGTGTCTTATTCCAAGGCACGGTTACGGTCATTTCTCCCACGTCGGTAGTCCTGAACAAGCAGAGGACAAGGGGCAGGTTCTGAAGGGAAAAGGGAACTGAAGACTCCTACCCATCCCCTAAAACCACCTCTGAAACTCAACAGCTGGGGGAAGTTTGGAGCTTTGCCCTCTAGAAGGACACGTGTGGGAGGGGCCGCCACGGTGGGGACGCTGAAGCCAGGACACCAACTGGGGTGCAAACCCGCACGGTTGTCAGCACCCCTGTGCCAGGAGCCTCCTTAGATGTTGGCTGCGTAAGTGACCGACTCCAACCAGGCCACACGTGCCAAGAGACATGGCATGTGGTGCCATGGCTCACAAAAGGGGAAAAGAAGAAAATACCCATGGTGCACGTTAAGTTGAAAATGAATTCTGGACACAATGGCAGAGATAACCATTGCATCACTCAAGGGAACTGAGGGCTGTACTTCACCCACTTAGAGAGAAAGACAGAGACAGAGACAGAGAGAAATAGAGATGCGCTGAGCTTTCGTTCCTAAAACAAGCCCTGTGGGATAATACATCAGTTTTAATGGAGCAAAAATGGTTTCATTAGGCCGACATCTCCCAAGAATGGCTCTGTGGCTTAGGCTGCCATTAGAAATGCGCTGCTCTCTGTGCTTCCAACACTGAAAACATCAATCTGCGTAGGAGTCCTCCGTTATGGAGCAAGAGTCACAGCTTATGTAAGTGATGAGTGTGTAACATTTTTTAAAGGGGACGATCACTAAAAGATAGAAAGACACAAAGGAGATCCCAAAGACCTTGTGCCAGGACTCATAGAAACCATATATCTAAACTGGTAACTTCCTTACCTAAAGCTTTGCGTGATTGTTTATTGTTTTCCCTTTGAGTTTTCATGGAGAGAAAACAACAGATAAAGTCAACTTAATGGCACATTGGGGCAGAAACCTTGAAGTCTAATATGTAATATAGCATTGGGAACAGCTTTGGTTCTTATGGACAAGAAACAATAAAGTATGATCATTTTACAAGGATGTATTTTATTTATTACCTCCATGTCTGCCCATGTTCCAAAACTATGTTCCCTTTATTGGCTGAAGAAGCTTCCAGAACCTGCAGAACTGTGTTCCTTTTCCTAACTATCTTCACTGGGTACAATTCGAACACAACATCACCCACCACAGTGTTCCAGTGATGGAGATGGTTGTGGGTGCTTTGTCCAGCGCTGTAGCCACCTACACCATGGGGAACTGAACACTTCTGGGGTCGTGGAAGAGCTAATTTGTTTATCCTGTTCAATTTGAGTTGATGTAAATAACTACATGGGATAGTAGTTAACATACTGGATAAACAAAAACAAGTCGAAAGCTATCAACAGCCTTTGTCTCCTGTTTTGTGTGGTTATATCTGCACACATATATGTATCATTACATACATATATTATATAAATATATATAACTCAACCCTGGCTTTAGGCTAGGTGATGCAGGGTTTAATGGTATTCTCTTGTCAAGAAATTGCAAAGTCTTCTACCGAGCTACACAGAAAGCCTAGGGCACTGCTGCCCACGTGCGCTGCCTGCACAGCAAGCCCCGCGTGCTCTCTACACACCACACAGGTGGCGCCACACTCAGGCCTCGGGGGCAGTCACGAAGAAAGTGTGAAGGAAATGCCATGTCCTCTTCCCTACACCTCCCAAAACAGGTGCTTCCGACACCAGCCTCCCGCAGCCCCTCCACCCCCTAAACAACGTAAACATTCTAAAATATCATGGTCTCAAGCCTGCAATCCTTTCAATTAAAACAATAAGGAAGAGAAAGGCAAGAACACAGACTGCCATGACAGGCCACGTGGACAGGCCACGGCAGCCCGTGGAGTTTATCCCTCCAAACCCTCAGAGCCGGGAGAAGCCGCCTCTCTGCCATCGCCATCCGCTTCCTGAGGGAGCAGTGTTCCCGAGGCTGCCGAGGACCGGCACGCGGGCGGCCACACGTGCGCCAGTGACCAGGAAAAAACAGAAAACCCTCCAACGTCCCCATGGGGTCTAGCTTCAAATCAAAGCATCGATTCCACAAATCGTCCCCCAGGGCTTTTCCTGAGTCTTTTGTCCTTTAAAGAAGACTATGGGTCAGAAGTAGACAAAGACTAAAAAATGACAAGCACGTATATGGTCCACTCTGAGTGAAAAACCACGACAGAAAAATTCCGCAGTGTAAATTAGAAGCTTTAAAGTATTATTTCTTGCTCTAACCAAAGAACTCATTATTTTGTTTGGTCTCTGTTCTCAAAGCGGCAAACCCTATGTGATGAATTTGAAAGTGTGAATTGCTGCTACGATAAATCAATTATGTACAGCAACATTTAAAGTTAGATCAGAATTGTAATTCTTGTTCTGAGACAGTAGGTAACTCAGGGAACACAGTGAAATCCACCCCCAGGACCAGGACTCTAACAGATACCAAAAAATTCTATGAGCTGTGGCAGTGACTAGACAGATTTCGCATTAGGGTAATGAATCCCTCCTTGAGCTCCATGTAGAAACTTCATTACAAGGATGATTACAGGTAGAACTTCCACATTCATTCTATCTGGTTAGGACTTGGACCGCTCCATACTTACGGCTGGAAGGGAATGAAATGTTGTTTATCTTCATCGTCTACTTTTCCATTTATTATATCAGTTACATCCATCACTGGGAACAAGAAAAGAACAGAGATGGGTTTTGCTTCAATGCTACAATCATACAAAGTTAACAAACAAACAAACAAAAGGAATTCAGGGTCCTCTTCTAGCCAACCACTATGGGTTATGTAGAGGAATTTTCTTCACGTCTAAATGATTTCTCTGTTTGAAGACAAACTCAGTCAACCGAGAACGCTGAGCCCCCATGGAGTTGGAGCTCCAGTCAGCATCACACCGAGAAAGTTCCTTTGCCATCCCCTAGCCACGACTCTGTGCTGTGAAACCCCACAGACAATCTTGGGAAGAAGAAAATATAATCCAGCCATGGATGCGTAAACCTGGGCATGTGTGACTGTACTGATCTCATTCACTTAAGCCTAACTAAGGTACACAGCCACGTGTCACAAGCAGCAACACTCCAATCAGAAGACACCAAGCACGTAGCCCTAATTTACCAAGGACCCCTCTCCCCTGCCACCAAACACAGGTGTCTGTAGAGGAATATGGGGGTGTCATTCAATGTTGGCCCTTGGTCACTTGCAGTGCATCTGAGGAATCTGAAGCTCACAGACAGGAATTGACAAATACCCCGAAGCCACAGGGCTGAAAGGCCTCGGTGCCCAGCTCTAGATCACTAGGTTAGCTCAGGCGGGCACTGCAGGGACTGGGCTCCCTAACATCCCGGAGAAACTCTTATATCCCTGATGGTATTCAGGTCCCTCCCCGCCCCCAGCTACTTCCTACCTTCTGGACAAAACATCTTTTACCCTGAGCTATCACAAATGCAGCAAGAAAACCCAAGCCCAGCTCCGAGAAGACTGGGCATGACCTCAGACTCTGTGTCTTTCCCAGCCCACCTCACCTGGCCAAAGGTGAGAGCGCCCAAGTTCTTCCCCAGTGACAAGTGCTGTGTACTGAAAATGTGGACGAATGTCATTCCTGCACCATGACCCCTGTCCAAGGAGAGACCCCAAAAGAGGGCAAGCCCATACAGGGCAAGACAGGATGGCTATGTCCCCTGCTCGGTGTGGAGTGAGATAGGTCATGGCCCCCAGTGAACTGGTGGGACCAGAGACCGGAGAGTATACCAGTGTGCTCAGAAATATCCATATCCAAGAATCCAAAGTGAAGGAAAACCGTGGGAAACGGTCGACCACCAGACAATGGGGTGGAGCGCAGGTCCGACCCTGGTCAGATGCCTGCCCGGCACCGGGCACTCATGGGGGTGGCTGGCTCTACATCCAGCCTCTACCTGTTGCTAAGGGACTCACACACGCAGGCATGCACGTAGCCACTAGTGTAGAAGCATGGAATCGTGATGGCTTTCACAGGATGCCACCCAAGTGACTACAGCCAGGACAAAGTCAGCCTGAACCTGGCGCTCCTCTACCCCAGACTGTCTCGACGGCTCATGGTGGGTCTCCTCGCATATCACGCTCGCTTGCACCACCAGCGTGAACCCCGGCTATTGATGGGACTCAGTAACTGTGTGTAGGAAGGCAGCAAGTAGGCCTGAAACACAGCCTCAGTTCAAGCACCCACAATGCTGGCCCGCTTTCATCCTGCAAATAACAACCATGCCACAGGCCCAGCCCTGCCCAGCACGAGGCCTGTACACATCACCTCTGATGTCAGAAGACACAAGGGACTCACGGGGACCGCCTCCCAACCAAGGCAGCAAAGTGTCCACATCCAGGTGGAAGACTGTCAAATCCAGTCGCAGATAGCACGATGGTGTGTGGGAGTGAGAGTGGATGGGCTAGAAAACAACCACGCAGCGTGTGTGGGGAGGAGGAAGGTGGCAGGCGGGGGACAGAGCAAATGGGGAGGTGATGAGGCTCAGCTCAAGCCTTGGGGAAAGATGCATCTCCACAACGTAGTAACAGCATCTGGGCATGGAGCAAGTGAGCATGAGGACCACAGCTCCCCCATCACCGCGATGAGACTCTCTGTGGCCAGCAGAGGGGGATGCTTCGGCTCCAGGGCCCTCACGCCACACTTCCGGCACCACACAGACTACAGAAGTAATGACACAGCCACAGACTCTGCTCCTCCAAACCCTAACCCCTGAATCAACTTAACAAAACCAGATGTCCATGAGACATTCAGTTTTTAGAAACTAAATGGTACATGGCTTCTATGACTGAACGGTGCATCTGAAAATGGTTAAAATGGCAAAGAAAAAGAGACCGAAGAGACAGGAAAAAAAAAATCAACCAACCTTACTAAGCTACAGTTGTTAAATTACATACCACAAACACAGAAAAACAATTAGAAATATACCATACTCATCACAGGGTACAGCCCTGGCTATGTAGACTTAGGAATGATTTATTTAACAATCTTTCTCCCATAAAATGTCCAGTATTGAATGTACATTATCAAAAGGCTTAGGAGAAAGGAAGGTGATTGTAATTGGAGGGTTTGGGGTTTTGCTGCTGCTGTTGTTGGTTGGTTGGGGGGGAGGGGGTCACTATACTTGGGTTTGCACTCCGGGTTTTGTAGGCATTCTACCACTTGAGCCATACCTCCGATCCTTTTTGCTTTTGTGATTTTTCTCATCAGGTCTCACTTTTTTAACCAGGCCCAGCTAGACTGGAAGCTTCCCGCAGTATTGGGATGTCAGGCCAACACTACTGCCCACAGCTACTGGTTGAGATGGGAGCCTTTTAACCTGGGGTGGCTTGAGACCAAAATCCTCTCAATCGGAGCCTTCTGGGTAGCTGGGATTACAAGCATGAGCCACAGTGCCTGGCTTTGACTTTTTTTTTTCAATAAGACTAAAACTGGTAAGTTTAAGATCCATGAATATTTTTCTCATTTTAAGGAACTGGGCTCTGTTGACCTAGACAAGCAAGAATCATTCTGAAGAAAGCCTCAAAATTAAATTTGCATGTGGAAATTGGAGCTGCATACAAATAGGTAGAATAAAGTACCAAAATGCCTCTCCCCTTCCTCTGGCAGGAACGGAAGGGGGCCTGTGGCAGGAGGGGCCCAAGTGGGAGGGGCCCATGTGGCAAGTGGGGTTCTGTGCAGATACACTCCGAACTACAGAAGGGGAACGCACCTTGGGCACAGTGCTACTGACACATAACGAGCAGGCTTGGGTAGCATTTTGGGATTGGATAAATCTGCTTAGCAAAAATCACGAGGAAATGCTCCCCCACTGTGTCCCAGGGTAACTTCCATTCGGAAACTGGACACTGAATGAGCAGAAAGTTCAAGCTCTTACTTTAGTGCACACCACTGAGTGGGTCTCACACAGCAGACGTTTGAAGTCACGGGGGACGGGGGGAGAGGACCCCGCCATGGGGCCCAGGATGAACTGAGGCTCTGGCTTCCTCAAGCGCTGAAGAGCCAAGAGACCAAACACTGGCAAGGCAGCTATGACCAGGAGCAGAGGTCACTGCCCAGAGGACCTGGGAGAGGCCTTCACGCGACCAGGCCTGGGATGTCCAATGGCAGAGAGCAGAGGCGGGGGGGGGGGGGGGAGGAGTGGAGGTGGGAGAGGGGGGCTGAAGTTATGAAGTGGGGGGGGAGGAGTGGAGGTGGGGGAGGGGAGCTGAAGTTATGAAGTGAGGCTCTCATGCCAGGCCGTGCAGAGCTGTGAGAGTCAGGAGAGCTCAGACAGCATCCAGAACAGACGACCAGCAACCTACAGAGTACTGGGTACCAGGACATGAGACAGAAGAAGAAGACAAAGACAAATCCAGAGGAGCCAGCAGTGGAAAAGTGGTTGTAGAGACCAGGAGTTAGGACACGGCTGGCCTCACAGACAGAGACCAAAGCCCCAGGGAGTAAACAGAAGCCAGAGTGCCCGCTGACTCCAGAAACAAAGCACTAAGTCAGGGCCATCAGCACTGCCCCACAGCACAGTATAGGCCAGAGTTTCTGGATTCCTAGACAAGTCCAGGAGCCAGGAGGCTCTGACCCAACACCAGCCCAGCCAGCAAATATGGGCACAGTCTGAGCCTTCATGGGCAACAGTGGCATGCACAGGAATGGGACCATCATCACCCCTGCCACGCCCTTGTGCCATCATTCCCTGGGAACATTAAAACTGAACTGAAGAATACTGGGGGGGGACCCCATTTTAGTCAAAAAGAGAGGGAAACTGACAGCCTTTCGCCAAAAGCTCATCTTCACTTTAACAACTCCAACGACAATGGCGCTCACAGGAATTTAACAACAGTGTGATCTCTCCAGTAATCTAATAACCAGAGAACCACGCACCACGCTGGCAAGCGGAACAGCTCAGGGATCCTGTCAAAGACATCTCTGATTACTTCAGGGAACCTAATACGGCTGTGCCTAAAATAAAACATTTCCTTCAAACTACCCTGCAGATGAGAGAGGGAGGGAATAGAAAATTTCTGCAGAAAATACAGGTGTCTCAACTACCTACAGGGACTTACAGGTTCTGAAAAGTGGAGGAGCAGCTGTAAGGTGGGAATTCCAGTCACCGTGAGTGGAAATGTGACTATGCGCGCTGGTGCAAGGCCGAAGGAACCCCACAGCGGAACCCCAGCCTCCACATTTCACTCACAGCCGGGGAAATCATAGAACGGCCCATTAGAAGGCAGCAGCAGTTAGATGGAAGCAGCGTGGAGCAGCCTGCTTCTCTCGCTCACGACGCCCACATCACTGAACCACACGAAGTGGTTATCGTTGATTTAAATGACTGGATGCGTTTTTGCTTAAAGTCCACAGGAGCATGGGGGATTTGCAGGGCAGTGGAATGACTTCTGTGCGGAGAGGAGGACACAGGGCAGGATTCACTGTCCCAAACCCACAGAGAAGCACAATGCTGAGCATGACCACTAGCGCAGCCTGTGTCCTCTGAAAGACGGGGACCGGAGTGCCTGCTGGGATGAGAGTTCCCGTGCGAGGGGACCCTCACCCCTGCCCGGCTGCAAGTCTGGCACAGGGATATGAGAACTGTCCGGATCTAAAACTGTTCTGAACACAGTCTATGTAGAAGAGAGAGACAAAAGCCTAAGTTCTGAGCTTCTGAGAAGCTCTCATCATTGTGCAGACAAAATATAAAGAATTTCCCCAACCAGCCAGGCACTGATGGCTCACACCTGTAATCCTAGCAACTCAGGAGGCTAACATGTGAGAAGTGTGGTTTGAAACCAGTCCAGGCAGGAAAGTCTGAGCAGGAGACTCTTATCTCCAATTAACTATCAGAAAACTGGAAGTGGAGCTGTGGCTTAAGCGGTAGAGTGCTAGCCTTCAGCAAAAAAAGCTCAGGTCCTGAATCCAAGCTCCATGTCTGACAAAAAAAAAAAAAGCCAGGAGTAGTGGCAGATGCCTGTAAGCCCAGCACTCAGGAGGCTGAGGCAGGAAGATCATGAGTTCAAGGCTAGCCAGAGCTACATAGCAAGACCTTGTCTCACAAACAAAAAACAGAAAGAACTGTGTACATGTACGTCTCAAAAAAAAAAATCTAAGTAAGGACAAAGAGGACAAGATGGCAAAATCCCACAGCAACTATAAAATAGTGAGGAAAATGTTGGCCCAAATTATGAAAAAAGGAATGACACTGAAATGGTCAGCCAGTGACCAGTGTCTGGGGATACTTCTCCTTCATCACGAGATCTGACCAGGATCACACTTTGCTTTTGTTACCACCAAAGATAACCAGGCAGATACAAAGGAGGAAAAGCCTACATTGGGCTCACTGTGCTCGCTCTCTCCACCACCCTCATCCTTTGATGGGTCTACACCATTCCCATCCAAATCAATCTCCAAGTCCAGTAAGCCTGAAACCCTCCGATGCCTGGCTTCCCTGGAAGCTGAAAGGAAATGGGCCACAGCCTCTCCCAAGAAAAGATGAAATCGCCTTTCAAAGCAAACATTCCTCGAAAGCTCTTGGACCCAAAGCCTCCTGAGTTTAGTAGGTCAGCTTGAAACTATCCAGGAAAAAAAACAAAAACGAATACACTTCTTTTTTCTCTCCTTTTTTCTCTCCACCATCAAAGCTTAAATCAAAGCTGCCCACGGTGGAAAATACAAGAACAGCTCTTACTCCTGGCACAGGTGGTGACCTGGCACCCTAAGGAAAAGAAGGAAATGGATTACCAGCCACGCCAAAAGGTCGCCGCAGGCCCGAGGTCAGTTTCCGAGTGTTGCTGTCCCTCAGCTCCATGCGACCCACTCGGACAATCTGACAGACAAAACTAATCTTCTCCCTCTTCAGGTCTTTGCTTCCAAGGTCCTAGAAATATTCATTTCCATAAATTATGATGGAGAACCATTACTCAAGGTGAATACAAGCAGAAAGGAGGGGGAAGACCTGGGCTGGGAGTCTTCTCTCAATCAAGACTGCAGCATTTTGATGCTTGTCAAAGGAAAAAAGGAACCTAAGTGAATTGAGATACAAGTCTAAGGGACATGCTGTAATAGAGAAAATCTTTGTCACAGTAGTATTTTTGAGGGGAAGCACAGTACTAGGGTTTGAACTTAAGGCCAAGCGCTTGCTAGATAGGATCTTCGCAACATGAGCCACACGCCCAGCCTTCTCTGCTTTTGTTATATTTTGGATAAACTCTCACATTTATGCCCTGGACTCTAATCCTCCTACTTATGTTTCCTACTTAACTGGGATGTCAGGTACAACATACTTAGCCTTTTTTTTTTTTTTTTTGTCAGTTGTAGGGCTTGAACTCTGGGCTTGGGCACTGTCCCTCAGCAATTCAGCTCAACTCAAGCACTCTACCACTTTAGCCATAGTGGCACTTCTGGTTTTCTGGTGGTTTATTGGAGATAAGAGTCTCATGGACTTTCCTGCCTAGACTGGCTTTGAACCATGATCCTCAGATCTCAGCCTTCTGAGTTGCTTGGATCACAGGTATGAGCCACCGGTACCCAGCTAACATACTTAGCTTTTATTGACTGAGATGAGGTCTTGCAAAGTTTTTTCCCAGACTGGCCTTGAACTGCAATCCTCCCGATGTGAACCTTCAGCTAGGATTACAGGCATGTGCTGCCATACCTGGCTTAGTCACAGGGACTGTTAAATTTAGCTAGAGACTCCAACTTCCATATAGCTAAGAGTAACCTGTGCTGCAAGGCTCCGAGGTCCATGCACCAGTGAAGAAAAAATCAGAGAAAAAGCTCACTTAACATAGCCATTAGAGAGATGAACAACACAACTAGTCCTGGAACGTGTACTTACCGTAAAGACAGCTCTCAAATTATGCAGTCTGTCTATGTCCTTGGGTAACCCTGAACTCGACCAGCGAACAAGATAGTTTTCACTGGAAAAAGGAAGAAGTAAAAGCCAATTAATTTTCCAAATATACCAGGGTCTTAAATGCACATGTACATGACCTTATAATTAATACCATGGAGATCTACTGTAACCACAATTTATAAACTGTGAGTGTATAAACAGCAACAATGTCGAATAGACTAATTCCCCCATGAGCAAATACTGCACACACACACCTTGGCAGGGCTCCATTGAGATTCTTCAGTTATGATTGTAAGGGAACTATTTGCGAACTGTATTTCGATGTTTACAATTTGAAAAGCCTTGTCAATTTAGAATGATAAGAGCATAAAATTCAATACAATGTATATTTAATTCAGAACATAAAACAAACCAAATACAATGCAAATACTGTATCCTACATCAGGAAGATATAAAGTCCTTATGAGAAGTGGGAATGAATTCACCCAGTTATTCTGTCTCAGACCTACACTGAGGTTTTAATCGTTGAATAATACAAGAGTAGACACTTGAGTCTTAACTCACACCGACTCTTGCAGACTTTGCATACACTTTAATTAGAATGTCTCCAGCTGGACAAAGAGGACCCCACCAGAACAATGGGTTGCCACGTTTTCACTCTGCAGATATTAATGATGAGTCCATAGGTGGTAAGCACCCTTCCAGACTCTCTATTCCAGCCAGTCGGCTAGGAGAAACATAGCAGTCACAGAAACAACATTCAAAAGTTAGAAAAAGGAAAAGGTGACCTTCTGGTGAATATGGAAATACAAAGTCTTATACAGACACACATAAAACTAAGGATTGCTTCCACCTCCAGCTCACCCCTTAAAATATCACAGGGTGTTCCAGGAACTACTGGAATCCAACAACCTTTAAACAGCAACACAGCTGTAAGAAAGCATACTCCACCCAGAGCCCAACCAGCTACCATGCTGGCCAGAAACAGCCCCTCAAGCTGAACCCTGCCTTCCCCAGCAGTATCAGTCCAAGTGGGCGTATGGATGGTTCTGGTGCCATTTGCTTAAATCTAATCAGACACCAAAACCGTGACCGAGGAAGTCACACACCTGATGAACTTGGACTCTGTAGGGTCGTAGAGAGACATGAGGACCTCGGCATCTTCTCCGATCTTACAAACCACATTCTTGAGGTTGACAAACAGGGCCAGAGAAGGGGTGGCTGCAAACCTGGCTTGTCTGTTAATATCCAGGTTCTGCTTCTGAGACTACATGGAAAAAAAACAAAGTCCACATGAGCAGCACTGCCCCTGGGCAAAGGTTCACAGCTAGCCAGCCACTCTCACTGGTGCGGTGTCCCCGCCATCCCAAACCACACATCCACCACACTGAAAACACAGCACCCTAGGCCGGGGTCGCAGTGCTGTGTACCAGCTAGTGTTGAGTATCCTCAGGGTCACAGAACTGCAGGGAGCAGGAAGGTGACCACAGGAGGAATAGCTTTTTGTAGTTTGGGGGGACCCTCAGAATAAATGACCCACGGACATCGTTGTCTCATTCTTCATCATATCCTTCGCATATACCAGATGCCTGATAAGTGCACGTTAAATTAAAAGATGGTTCAGGCAATTCTTAGTGTCAGCCCTGAAGGACGAAGATGAAAAGCTGAGACATGTTCCCTGCCCTCCCCTTGCTTACTCTAGGTTGCCCACTTTCCGCTGTCAGCGAGGAGAGGCTGAACATGGCCTTGTCTCCCACTCAACAGAGGACTACAGAGGTGAGCGTCACTGAGAGCTCCTGTGTGCATCTCCTCAGGAAGGGAATCCCCTCGCCTCCCTGCTTGCCGCTGTCCCTTCCCAGGCATCACGGGATGCACTCTGTGTACTTCTCCCATGCATGCAGATTCTGGGCTCCCTGAGAAGTGCAGTCCACATGCACACGGCCTACAACAGAGGGGCCAGCATACTTTTTCTTCTTGCAATCGTTCCTCCACTTGCTTAGAAGCTACTTTGTGGGCCCGGAAGAGACTAATGGTGCTTGTTAGTTCTGGATCCAAAATATTCCCATCTTCATCGCGCACCACAAGGTCCAAGTCAAGAATTCTAGAACAACAAGAATTCACAACTTCAGGGTTACAAACAACATCAGGACAATTTCAGCCCCAGCCACTGAACAGATGAAAATATCTCAAAAAGTGTGGTTTTCAATAACTCAAAACGTGTTGTCACATTTGGGAATTAAAAGAGCAAATGTCTCAGTTTTTAGTTCCATTGCAATAGTGACTTTGTCAATCAATAAGAAGTCTGATACATCTACAAAGCCCGCCAAGGCACTGGGCATGAGAATGGTAGAAAGGACCGACAAAGCACATTACATTGTACACCCATACAAAACCTGTGTACATGACTATATATCTATGTTGTCATAATCACATCCAAACTCGTGGAAGAGGCCAGCCATGTTGCCTGAGAGCCAAGGCTCACACCTGCAGTCCTGGCTATGCAAGACACTGAGATCTACAGATCACAGTTAAAAGCCAGGCCGAGCAAAAAAGTCTGTGAGACCTCTTATCTTTAATTAACTACCAAAAAGCCAGATGTGGAGGTATGGCTCAAGTGGTAGAACACCAACCTTGAGCAAAAGAGCTAAAGATCAACACCTAGGCCAGGAGTTCATGCCCCAATACAAGCACAAGAAAGAAAAAAAAAAAAGATGGCAGCTGTCACATCATGGTTGGGTTGAGGAAAGAGAGGACGAGGAAGAGTTGGCACAAAGACACACATACCCACACATAAACTCCACACCACTGTCTGGTAGCAATCTCAACAAAACTTCCCTTCTGCCTAGTGTCCGTGCCAAACCCTACATGGAGCCACCAGAAGACTTACAATAAAGATGTCCCATTGTGTTTGAGCAGGGAACATATGGATGTTATTCACAATTACATTAAGCAACTTCCTGGCCAGATGGCTGAATGCAGTGGCCAACTTAAAATACAAGCAACATCTGGCTAATAAGTCTGTCCATACTACATCTAGAACTATTTTTTTTGGCAAAAGTCTCTCCAATTCCCAAATCCAGTACAATTATTATCTGATATTTTTAACCCAACCTCTTATTTAAAAAAATAAGTAAAAGGAATTATACAAAATGAAGAAATCAAAATTTCTGCCAGGGTGGGGTACTCTGATTTTCTTTTTAGTAGGACAAGTAGATCTTAGAGCAGGAAATTAACCAGAGGCAGCTGATACCCTGCCCAGCCCTTGGGATTATATTTCTACTACTAACAAATCTATAGGAGCAAGGTCTTTTTTCAAAACCATATGACACAAGAAAGTCCTTCAGAAAAATAAACTGCAGTCCAAAGATGTCTTTAACAGTTACCAGCTTAGGAGGAGAGTTGAATCCAACAATAAACATTCCATCACAAGCTAACCTTGCATTTCTCTTGCTGACACACAGCTTAAAGCTAGAGGTGAGACTCAAAAGCAGGTCAGCTATGTTTCTTTTTTACTGTTAGGCTGGCACAGCACCATTTGGAAGGTAACTGCAACTGCTTCACTTTTCCAACCAGAGCTGCAGCAGCCTTGAGGGTAAACAGACTTGAAACCAGAAAGAGGCCTGAGGTCATTGAGGGCGCTCTGTGAGCGTGGCCAGGGCTCTGTGGGCAGGGTCAGCATTGGTGTGGATGTGGCAGTACTATGTGGGCAAGTCAGTACCCTGGGTGGATGAGTGCTCTGTGGGCGTGGCCAGGGCTCTGTGGGCAGGATCAGCATTGGTGTGGGTGGGGTCAGAGCACAGGTGCATCCCAGCGTCCTGTATCCTAAAGCCTCTCCAAGTGATTCGGATGTAGATGTGCCCAGATCATATCTAAGTTTTCCTTAGCTTTGTTCAGCCAGGGCTGGGCACCAGATGGACTGTTTAAGGCTTCCAGAATCATTTGGTCCAACCCTACCACCTACAGTAAATCTAGAGGTGATTTTCATAGCTACATAAATTAATAATAAATGAATCATAATAATAATGTAAATTTTGAAAGACAAGCCAGGAATTTTCAGGGAAAAAAATGTGCCAATCCTGCAAGAACAACAAAATAAACGGTGACTGGACGCGCCTAGACACATCTTCGTTCTAGTTACAGACCTGACAGAATCGGGGTCAGAGAGGGTCTCCTGCCCGCACGGGAGCAGGCCCTGTGGGGTAGGGGTACACTGTCTATGCCGGCATTCAAGGGGAGCTGGCTGGCGCCTGCCTTGGGTGGGAGCACTTGCCTGAGATAGCTTCTTGGAATTTGAACGTGGCCCAGCTGTGCATCTGTTTGTAGAGCCCAGCACAACTACCCAGAGGACAAGTTTCATAGTGACCTGTCTTGGGACTCAGAACTGGGGGAGTCCCTGGGAAGAGCCCTAGTTCTGAGTACTGCACACCTGGACTAAGGGCAAGTACTACTACATGCAGAAAAGGAAAGAAGCTCCTTGTGGGGGGCTGCCCTACCCCCAGCCTGCGGGAGAGGGGGACACCCCACCCTGGGGAGAAAGAGAGCTCAGGTTTATAGGGCGATTCAACAGTGCCCTGAATTTCAAAACCCAGCGGACAATACCCCACCCCTTTCTAAGTGGAAACGTGCTTCTGTTTTGATGTTAGAAATTTGATTTTTTGATGAAATGCAACTGTGGTGTCCTCAGGCTTCTGCCTGCTATTATGCTGGGTAATTTAAGCATGAAATCATCTTTAAGTAAACAAACCTGTTTCCATAATCGATTTTGGCTGTAACCTTCTTCTTCAGCTCTTTGAGCTCATCCTGGGGCAGAGTTCCAGACAGAATCTGTGACCTCCACTCGATGAGGTCGTAGATCATGTGACGGACACTTCGAAACATTTCCCTGTTATCTTGCTAGACAAGAAGGGAAACAAAGGTCATGGAAAAGTTTCTCGTGTAAAATGTTGGATTGTAACCCCTTTGAACTACTACTTAAAGACAATAAAAATATAATTTTAAAAAATTAAACAGCACTGTGAAGATCACACTGAACAGATACTTCTTCCAATACATATAATATATACACTATACCATGAGATTTGGTTAGTGTCAAGTTAAAAATTGATTTTAGCTGGATAAGGTAGCTTGTACCTATTAATGCCAGCTACTTCGAGTTGAAGACAGGAGGATCATAGTTCAAGGTCAGCCCAAGCAAAAAAAAAAAAAAAAACCTAGTGAGAATATTTCAAATAGAAGCCAGATGTGGTACATGCCTGAAATATTAGCTAAATGGGAGGAAGAGGTAAGAATATCTCAGTCTGAGTTGGGCCCAATGCAAAAGCCTGATAACCTATCCAAAACACAACTGACATAAATATTTACCAAAAAACAAACTTGAAAAGAAAAAGGCATGCAGGGGCCAGTGCTCTAGTGGCAGAGCATTTGCACAACAAGTACGAAGCTCTGAATTAAAATTCTAGTACTGCTAAAAAAAAAATTAAAATTAATACAACTCAGACTGATTTTAGCAGGAAATAGAGCACATTATATAAAATTTGATTCTAATGAAGCAATCAAACATTAAAAATAAGAAGAAGAAGCATCACCCTCAAGATGTCATGGGACATTCCCAAGTATACAGCACTGAATCAAGGGGTTGAATGCCTTTGTTCTCTGCCGCTGGGTTATGATCAAGCGTCCTGTCTGTTCTTATCAGTGTAATATCCCATCTTCCTCCATCTGAGGACAATTTATGAAATGGATTTTTGGAGTGAGGAGATGGAATAGGAACTTGTCTGCTCATTGAAACTACTAACCTGGTTCCTCTGGAAACCAAAGCCCTCGGGGGACTTGAAGAAAAAAGAACAGGAAGAAGAGGAGGAGGAAGAGAAGGAAGAGCGAGGGAGGGGGGAGGGATGGAAGGAAAGCATAGCAGAACTGGAAGGTAAGATTTAAGCATGGCCTTGCACATCTATCATCAGTCAAGGAATAGGCAACACTTCAAGCTCCCTGTGTGTTAGTATCAGCTGCAAGCCCTCCCTTCTTGCTCGTTCCTTCTGCCATTCTTCAGAAACCCCCGCACCTGGACCCTCCAGCACCTTGGGGCCTGCACTCCGGCCTGGCTGTCAGCAAAGTCTCACAGGGAGCCATCACACAATGGCTGCCTGTGTGTCCTCTGGCCCACACAGCTGAACAGGGCCTGTGCAAGGCCTGGTCTGGAGCCCCCTCCCCTTCTTTGCCAAAGGAAGATGCACACAAGAAAGATAGCAGACTCACACTTCTTCCCACCCAATCTATATTCTGAAGGGATTCATGGTGTTAAGGAAAAAAACAGCTTTGCAATGGGAGTAGCACTATTCACCAATTATGGACTCCCTATACAGCCTTTTCATGAAGAGAAATCCAGGTGGAACCTAACTGGGGAACATTTGATTTGCTATGGTCCCTGTAAAAAAAATAGAACATGGCCATCATCATTTGTTTTTTGTTTTGTTTTGTTTTGAGGGTATTTATTTATGGCAGTACTGGGGTTTGAACTCAGGATGTGATATTGCTAGAGAGGTGCTTTATCACTTGAGCCATGATCCCAGGGCTTTATATTTTGCTTATTTTTAAGTAAGGTCTTGTTAGGCCAGCCTGGACTACAATCTTCCTATTTAACCTCCACAATGTAGCTGGCACAACATTGCATGACCATGCTCAGCTGTTTCTGTTGAGGAGACTCCTGAACCTTTTTGTTAAGGCTGGTCTAGAACCACAATCTTCCTGACCTCAGTTTCTCAAGGATTTCAGAGGTAAGCCATCGTGCCAAGTTGTTATTTCTGTTTAAAAAGAAAAAATTGTACTGCCTGAATCTGCTGCTCTTGGATTTGCTAAGAGCCTTGCCACCCATTTATCACACAGCACCTGGCAAGGTGTTTTACCTCCCATGTGGTGTTCCTTATAACACCCTAATTTTGATTTCTTAAATAAAAGCAAGAGAATCAAGTTTAATGATCTACTGCAACATTATGTTCTTTTCCCTCTTCTTTTTTTTTTTTAATGTTTTTTTTTTTTTTATTCAGGTCTTGGGGTTTGAACTCAGGGTATAGGCAGTGTTCCTGAGCTTTTGTGAAAGGCTAGCACTCTACAACTTAAACAAGCAGCTCCACCTCCAGCTTGTTGGGAGTTAATGGAGATGAAAAGTCTGCAGCTCTCTTGGTACAGCTGGCGTTACAATACCCTCAGATCTCATCCTCCCAAGTAACTAGGTTCACAGACGTGACCCACTGCACCTAGCTCTCTTCCCTCTTCTTAATTCTCCTGGTTACAAAGGTCCATCAAACAATTCCAGCCCCCTTACAACGGACAAGGTCCGTCCATCTGGGTCAAATGTAGGCTCATAGGGGGAAGACAAGGGGTCATTAGGAATGGCCGTTCCAGGATGGCCTAACACCAGCATCTACACATATCAGTCAGCAGCAACTCCTGTTTATTTTGTTGCCATATTTTTGTTTAAAAATTGCAAAACCGACTATGATATTGCTCAGATTTACACAAAACATTCATGGCTAACTTTACGCTTTTAGGTTTTTTTGAGTCCATTTGATGAACAATTACAGCAACTGCTTATTACCACGCATTTATAGGAAACCACTGTATAATCAAAAATGCCGAGCAGCTGTGGGACTTTAGGAAGTTTTCTGTGTTCCTGAGAAATTAACGCACTGACTTCCTCCCAGAGCCCTGGCTTGGTGATAATAACATTAGCATATGAGAAATCAACACTGTGAATAGAAATACGGGCTTAACAAAAGGTAATCTTCTGCAAATATGAATTTATCTGCAAGGAAATGCCCTGAGGGAATATGAAATGAAAGATGTCAGATCTCCAACTTCCCCGCATTAATAGGATTTCTTCCAAAACCAGGAGAACTGGACAACTGAGCACAAAGCCAGCATGTACAAAGTTCCTACCCTCTCAATAACTCACGTAGCTACATCTACAAAACCAACTACTCAAAACCATCAGAATTATCGGAGGCATTACCTATAGGTAATAGCAAGAAAAAAGAAGAAACATCCCTATTATATTATTATATCCATAAACAAATACTAATTTCTGTTTTAATGTAGGGGATTTTTAGGGGGGGAAGTGGGGGAAAGGATTGAATTCAGAGCCTGAGCACTGTCCCTTAGCTTTTGTGTCAAGGCTAGCACTCTACCACTTAAACCACACCTCCACTTCTGGCTTTTTGCTGGTTAATTGGAGTTTCATAGACTTCCCGGCCAGGGCTGGCTTTGAACCATTACCCTCAGATCTCAGCATCCTGAGAAGTTAGGATAAAAGGAATGAGCCGCAAGCGCCCGCAGCACTGTATTAAGCTCTGACTAAACCCCCCATTTTCTCACCACATAGAGCTGCCTCCAGATGGCGGCCCACTCCCGGAGCGTGGTGGTGACTTCCTGTATGAGGGGGAGGTCGCCTGGGATGACAGTCTCATGTTGCCTAAAACAAAAGCAGACTTGGTGAACCAGTCAGCTGCATCGGACAGCTCCCCCATCCCAGTGATGGGGTCCAACAGTTAAATGGAAAACAACAACAAAAAGACAAACATGACCAGGTCGACACCCAGAAACACATGTCTCCGAATGCCATGGTCTCTGCACAAAGCTGGAGAGGGTTCCTGCGTGACAATGCAGGTGAGCCATCCACCTTGTAGGGAAGAGAAAGGAGGCAAAGTAACAGCCATGAAAAGACTTCCAAATGTCATGGGAAACCCGACTACCCCTCCACCAAAGACACACCGTAAACTACAACCATTCTGTGCAGCATTCAGCTGCAGGTTCGGGTTAAGATTGTTTTCACCTCACCATCAGGCAGAACACTCACCACATGATAGTGCGGGGGGCAGACAGCCTTGGTGAAATGAGGACTGGGGCCTCCTGTGGGGCGCACTAACCAGTGTCAGCCCCCATTATCCTTCCCCTCCCCCTCCAAACTAACCCCTGCCTTGCTTTTAACTCTTTAACCATGTATGAATCTTTCAAAAATCCAGTGCTTGGGGAGAGCACTACTCTAGACTGAATCCGCATGGGACCATGTGAGCAACCGGATCTGTGGCTCGTGTCTCTGGGCGTCTGGCCCCAGGGACCACTGCCTCAGTGTCCTGACACTGTCCCTGAGTGTGTCCTGAAGAACCAGAGTCAGCCCGCACGGAGGACCCACATTCACTGCAACCGGTCACCCTGCACAGGCCCACACCAGTGGGAAGGACCACAACGCTGCTGCCCTGCTAGCTCTCATCTCTGAATGACTTGCTGATGGAAGAGGCCCTAAGCAAGAGATAGTGGAAACCCTGAAGGGGACTTCCTCCCTGGGGAAGACCGTCCATCTCCCTGAGGAGGGCGAGGCCCCCATGTCTGAGAGGGCTGTGTGCAACCAGCCCTCACTGCTGTCCAATGGGACTCCATCAAGTCGTCCAAGGCACATGACTGCTAAAATGGCAGCCTGGCCGGCTAGCCAGGATGCTAACGGGAGCGTGGGTGCTTGTGGGCCAGTCGCCTTCCAGGGCCTGGAGGGAGAAGCCTCCACTGATCACTGCTGGACTACCAGAGCTGGGAGCTCAGTCCTCCTGACTTTGCCCAGGTGGTAGGGGTCATTCCTCACAGCCAAGACGATAGGTAAGTACCACCACACCTCATTTCTTGATTGAGATGAGGTCTCATTAGTTTTTTGCATGGGAACCAATGACCCATTGCCCAAAGCAGCAGGAGGACAAGTGTTGGTGCACTGCTTAGTCGCCCGTTGATCTGCTCACTCCCCTACACTGGTGCCGAAAGACCGGCTCCAGGTCTTCTGAGGAGGCATGTGTGGCTCCCCTTACCAAAAATCAACCTGCGCTCACATTTATATCTCAAAATGCTTTGGAAAAGAAAAATTAATCCAATGCAAGGTGATTTGCATTAGGATTCTGACACAGCCAAATATGAAAGCACATTAAATGCACACTTGATCAGTTCTGTCCACAAAAGAGTCAAAGCTTCAAAAACTTTCTCTTCCTCTTCCACTTAGAACTCTGCACACAAAACATTTTATCTGTCTGAAAATAAAACCACCACCGGGCAGGGCCTCACCGCTCCCGCCTCTCAATTGCTTTCTTCATCTTCATTATGCATCGTGGAACTCCAGTCCTTTTTATATGTTAAAAGTACAGTGCTTGGAAAGGCAATTTTGTAATCAGCCAAAAAGATGTCATTATGCAGTAATCATATGATTAGTAATTTTATAATTTACATATTTAACTGAGTGTGAAGATGGAGCAGAGACCAAAAAGAAAAACATTCTAATGCTCCTTCTTCCAAGTTCACACCTGGCTATTCATTTGCTGTTCCAGCGTAACAGGCTTCCTGGTCTACAAGCATCCTTTTAATGATCTTCTGCATCAGTCTGATGACCTCCAGGAAACATACATCACAATTACCTGAGATGTAAATTCTACCAGACCTCTACTTAACAACAGTAGAGTCCCCCAAACCTCCATTTGTATCATGGAATGCCAAGACTTCTAGAAAAGTGGACGCAGAGGTGGGATGATTACAAGTCCCTGGCCAATGGGACAGAGCCCCAGGGCCAACGTTCCCCAAAACCAACCTCAGGTTCAGTGAGTTATGGTGCTCACCTACTCCAACTCTTGACTCAATCTCCCCTTTCCTTACCAAACATCCTGGACAGCATGCCAGCTCCACCCTGCACCTTATTTCCCAGTTACTTGACCACATATACGGCAGCCACACCAAGCGCAATCATTCCAGTTCTTCATTTCTACATCAAGAATGAACTCACCCTTTTCCTTCAACTATTGCTTCTTTAAGATGAATATAAGAAGCAGGAAATATGCCCTTGAGGAAACAAAAAGAGAGAGTTTTTATTATTAATATAAACCCTGACTGCAAATCAGACAATGGTGAGGGTTAGGAGTGGCGGGATTTTCATCAATTCTTATGCTAAGCTTACTGTACAACAAAGCAAAGAAAACACAATATAAAATAAACAAGTCCATCAGTTTGTATCTCAAAAAGTGTGCAGATGTCGTAAAAGAAAACAGAGATGGTATGTATGCCAAGGATTAATTCCACTCGGCTATAGAAAACTCATCTTCTCCCTAGGTTGACTCTCAGCTCCACACCTGATGTCAAGAACCAACTGTGGTGATGTCTGACATCCTGCCCTTGCCAATTAGTGCAAAGCATTGGCCACTGCCTGTGCAAATGACCATTGCACACTTGGGACTTCCTCTCAAATCTCCACAGAGGGCCCATAAACCTCCTTCACAGATTGCCCAGTCTGCTTACAGTCATTCGGTGCTCTACATCTCCCAAACACGATGCACACTCAACCAACATAGCTGTGCCCAAAGAAGCTGCACAGGAGATTCAAATCAGACTGCCTGTCGTGGGAGGCTGTGGGGCTCAGAGGCGGCTGGGGGTGGGGCTGCAGTCCACAGAAAGAAAGTCAAAGGCTAAGTGACAGCAAGGAAGATCCAATGGGAGGAAGACAAAAGCTGAGTGACAGCAAGGAAGAGCCAATGGGAGGAAGACAAAAGCTGAGTGACCACGGGATGATCCCAGGGATCCAGCAGAGTTGCTCCATTCACATACTGAGCGTCCCAGACATCCCCAGATCCCAGGACAGCCTGCAAGTAGGTACAGAGCATCTTTCCACCATGCCAGGGGGTATGTTTGGAAACAAGCTATCCCAGCCCTGCCAGGCCCCAGAGCAGAGATCCACCCACCCAATCTCAGCAAGCCCACTCAGGGTAGAAGACGCTGAGTGGCGAGACTAGGTTGGACACACCTGGAGGTCTGACCAGAGTGAATTCAGGGAGGGCATTACAGATCAGCCCAGAACTACACCCGGGTAAATATGTATGTAGAACTGAGAAAGTTGGATTCTCAGGGCAGGCTTTGTCCCTTCCCCATTACTGCCTGGGAGCCCTTCACAAAACGACAGACCAGGGCCTTGACCTCTTTACCTGCAGGGGTGATCCTAGACGCAAGGCCTAGGCACCCGCAGATCAACAGCTCACTGGGGCCTGTGCTGCCCCTGAAGCCATGGCTCGTCTTGGATTGGCAGAGCTTAGAAGGGAGGAGCCTGAGCACATACTTTTTTCTCATCTTCTTCTTACTAAAGTCCCCAACTCTGCCCTTCCAGAAGAAACTCGGGCTTTCTGTTGCAGAAATAGAGCCCTGACTGATTGTACCCAGGGAACCAAATGCGAAGACAACTTTCCTTAGGAGAACTTTCCTCTCCCCTCCACAGAAGCAGCGTGGGGACCACTGGAGGAGCAGAGAGACACACAGCCCTGTCTAAGCTCAGCAGGTCCAGGAGGGAGTCCTTCTCCTAATCTGCAGGTCTGACTGACCACCGCTCATAAGGTGACTTTCCCTCTAAAACATCAACATGGCAGTGCCCTGGGCCCCAGCCTGGACCCTGGGGTTTCCAACCAGGTCACACAGCGTGGCTCAGACCTCTGGACAGGGGAGCGCCCCAAGGCCTTGGCACTGGAGTTATAGAGCCTTATTACAAGCTGGGGACATAATGAAGAAGTCAACCCAATATGGAGACAATGACAGGCCAACTTTAAGAAGTAAAGTGAACCATCTATCAAGTAAAATCAGAGAGTACAGTGTGGAAGTTAATGGAGAGAGCCTAACCACAGCTTAGAATGGACCTGGCTTCGCAATTACAGGATGAAAGAGGAAGAGCAATAATTAGGTATTTCTGCAAAGCTAAGAACGTTGAATTGTGGATGGGCATGTCCGCCACAATGATGAGAGATGTAATTACATGCCTTAAATGCAAATGGAAAGGACCACGGATACAAACTGCCCTGGAAAAGCAATTTGTTTTTTTGCAACTAAACTTGAGAAGTGTGAAAACTGTCATAGCAAGAAGGAAGTAAGCACAAATGAGCTTTGCAAATTTGTTAATTTATCAAGGACCATGTATCAGGTTGGAAAGCGTCCACCGTGGTTTGTTTGTCTGAAGTCCTTAGACGAGGCTCACTCTCTCTTACATACACACTGTCTGAATAGGATTTAGGATTCTTTGGGACAAGGACACTGCCATTGAGGACCAAAGGCCAACACCATACCACACAACCCTGCAATTCATTCTCAGAATGAAGCTGCAGTTTTACGAACAGTTATTGTTCAGAGGAAGCACTTCAAGGTCATTCACATTTCAACCCACATATGTGTATATATGTATATATACTTTAATTCAAGCAAGAGATATATAAGTAAAACTCTTAAGACACCAATGCAATGGAATTGATTTCCTCTCACAGTTTGATTTATGAAGGGACACGCATCGTGTTTAATGGAAAAGACTTACCTTCTTCGACTTTTTCCTTAAGGTGTAGCCTCGGTACCACCCTGAACAAACACAAAGGTGAAAGAGTTAGTTGAAGGAGACACAGTGGGGACACAGTGCTGTAAGAACCATCGAAGGACCAAGAAGTCAACAACCCTACAGCCTAAAAGGTGCCACCACTAGGAAGACACGCCACCTCCACATGCGGGCCTTCATCACTACCTGCCTCCCTTGGTCTACAGGCCGCAACCTGAGAGTTTAGTTCCGAGCGGAGAGCTTGTCCTTTTAACCTGAGTCCCAGTGAGACTCTGTGTGTGCATTTCCCTGCCTCTCCCTCAGCCTTACTTGGATCAAGGTCTCTTCAAGTGCACAAGCCAACATCAGATCAAGAACAGCGCCCAAACAGAACAGCAATTGAGAACACACTTCCTCCCTCCTCAGGGCAGTGGGGCTTTGCCCCAAGCAGCCCTGATCTCAATGAGCACTTCTGGGGCAGATTCAACCCTCCATAGGAAGCACCAGGGGTAAGCACTCCGGCTCCCCTCCCCACTCCAGGGCCAGCCTGGAGTCAACTTCCTGTTCCCTCTGTGAGCTGAGAGGAAAAATACAAGGCAGAGAGTGGAATGAAGAAGGAAGAACTGTTCACAGCAAGTGCTGAGTGGAAGTCCCGCCCCTGAGCCTTGGGCCTCCTTTAGGGCTGAGTGCAAAAATTTGTCCCGCCCTGGCATGAAGTCGCACGGACCTCAACATTCTGACCCGAAGTCGCCCCAGGCACCACACTGCCAAGAAGCAAATGAAAAGCTCAGAAGTAAATCCCAGCTCTGCCCCCAGAGAATTTATTTCTGTTTGTCTACTTTGATTTTCCCTCCCTGTGTGCACAGGTGTATACACACACCCGTATGAGGGCTTCAGCTCATGGGTTTTTCACTCAAGGCTGATGCTCTAACCACTTAAGCCACAGCTCCACTCCCAGCACTTTGCTGGTTAATTGGAAATAAGAGTCTCAAGGACTTTCTTGCCCAAGCTGGCTTCAAAGTACAGTCCTCAGATCCCAACCTCCTGAGTAGCTGTGATGACAGGTATGAGCAACGGGTACCCAGCAACCAACTTCCTTCTGGACAAAAGGACCGAACAGATTGAGGAGGGGGTGAGCGCAGGCACGAACACCAGAGGTCAGGCACACATCTGCAGGACTATCTGACCGCCACTTGGTCCCACTCAGAGGTTTCAGATGTGCTAGCCAGCTCTCCATACTGCTCACAGCAGCAAGAAGGGAACAGGGATGGTAAACCTAAGCAGTTATTATTCTAAAGCTTCATTTAGTCAATTCAAAGGACTGTCCTTTATCCTGTCACTGCGTCCTTCCTGCATTTGCAGGATTAACATGTCCTTTCTTCTCTGAGAATGACAAAGGATTAATGTCCTGGAATATAAGGAAATGTCACAGAGACAAGAAAAAGTCGGCCACCAAGCAAAATAAAGGAGCAAACTCTCTAAACAATGTTTTGAAGAAACCAAAAAGCTTACAATGCATGAACTTAGAGATGCTCAAACTTAACGAAAAAAAACAGAGAAATGAGATTGTAAAAACAGCACCATTGCATGATTATTAAGAGAGGTTGAAGGGGAGGTTGCAGGAGACAGCAGCCCGGGTCCTGAGGGGAATATGGCCTACAGCTGCTGGTAAGATCACAGCAGGACCTACACCCCCAAAGTGTGAACCTCACACCCAAGACCAGCAACCACTCCTGGGAGTGCAGCCCAGAGACAGCAGGAGAGAAAGGACACACAGCAACACCGTCCAGGTGGAAGAAGTGGAGATAGTCTAAGCCTTCCTGATTGAGAGGGTGGTGCACAAACAAGGGACATGAAGAGAGTGGTGTGCAAATGTGAGACACGCACAGGAAGCACATCCTCACGTGGAGCCTGGATTGGGAAGCAGCACACAGGAGCTGTGTTTGTTGGCCATTTGTATTTCTCCTTTTTTAGCATCTTTGGGCAGTTGCACAGAGCAGCTACCATTCAGCAAATCAGTTTAGAAGCACAATGCACCTTGGCCAATGTTGCCCCTTTCATCATTCTCGTAACCCAACCCCTCCGCCTCCAGTTTCCTAGTTTCCTAGGACATGTGTGGAATATTATGACTGCATTCTCTGCCCTGCCTCTCTTCATTCCTCCAGCCCCCTGCTTCACCTCCCCCACACAGTTTTCAAGTGCCAGTTCCCTGGTATTCATTTTGTTGGACTGTGAGTTCGTTTTTCTAAGGACTCACACCATTTGAATTCTACCCTGAAAATACCATACTTCAGCGAATGCATTTGCTGCACTTCTTTCGAGAACTCTCTGCTCTATTCACTTGCCCATGTATTGATTGGGTTGTTGATTCTTTGGCTGTTTAGTTTCTTGATCTGTCTATATACTCTGGTTATTAATCCCCTGTCAGATGAATAACTGGCAAAGATTTTCTAACAGGGGAGGGGTGCTGGGGATGGAGAGACACTAGTGGGAAGAGGGAGGGTGAATAGAGAGGGTGAAAGGAGAACTGTCAAAGCATGTTGTACACATATATGAAAACAGAACACTAAAACCTAGTGAAATTGTCTTAAAGAGGAGGGAGGAGATGAAGGGGAGGAAGGAGAGCAATGGAGAGGGAATCTCATCATGACATATCCACACTGTGAGCAAATACAGACATGGCAAATGAAACCCACTTGTACAACAATAACAAATAACAGTAAAAAAAAGATTAAAAGAGCTATGACCATATTTATCTATATTAAAAACATATACACCCCAAACAGGGCAAGAACACAGGTAAATGAAAGTGCAATCCAAACAGAGCAACAGAGCACTGAGTTTCATTTTGCTTTCGAAGTGGGCGAGGTATGGGGATAAAAGCGTGGGAGGCTCTTGGTGATTCTCATTAATAGATGATGGTTTCTTTTGTAATAAGCTTTCTAAGCAAAATGTAAACTACAGTTGCCTTCCCCAGGTACTGTGCATGCGTGGTTCCTTCACCTCTGTGGCCCAGAAATACACAGAGATTGGAGCAACGCCTGCCCTCCACCAGTTCCTGACCTGGAGGGCACCCCAGACAAACAGAAGTCACACCACAAGCCACGCTGCTGACAAAGAATGCACAATGAAGTATGGGCATCAAGAGGGGCCACGACGGGGGCAGAGACTCTCAGAGCTAGTGGAATTTCAGGCTGGCTGACTTCACCCAGGCTAAAGACTTCCACTAGGTAAGCCACCTGCTTCAGCAAACCGCCCCTCCCCAGGAAGCTGGAGGAGGGCGAAATGTGGGCCCTAAAGTCAGGGAGGCTCTGTCCAGCACAAGAAGATGGCAGGATATTTTGAAAGAAAATCTATTATTATTAATATTCCTTTTCACAATGTAACGTCACCAGGCTGGAATACTGTAGGTTCACAGATGAAGGGTAACTTTCATCTGCCCTGAGGCACAGCCACCAAGCCCTGGGGGATCCTTATGCAAATGAGAGGGCAGAAAGCCTGGCATCGCCATGGTGCAAACAGAGCACTTAATAAGCACCTGGAAGTTGGCCTCATGCCTCTGGTCTGGACAGTGGGAGCGTCTGAAGGAAGGAACCTAAATGGGATGGCCCCTCGAAAGGCTGCCTACCTCCACCATAAACTGGAAGCTTTCTCTAATGTATGCTCTAAGCCTTCATGAGCTCAAGAAAGAGCAATTCACTACAACTTGAAGGAAGTGTGTTCTCTGAACCTTATCTAATAGACTGATTTACAAAATAAATGTAAAGAGTAAGAAAGCCTCAGAGGTGGGAGTTCTAACAGTCACCATTTGGAATCTACATCCTCTGCAGCAAATTGTTGACAGTCTGAAAGGAGCACAGAGACAAAATAAGTTATACCAGAACACAGTGGCCAGTGGCACACACCTAGAATCCAAGTATTCAACAGGCTGTGATCTGAGAATGTAGGTTCAAAGCTAGCCAGGACAAGAAAGTCTATGAGACTCTTATGTCCAATTAACCAGCAAAACGCTGGGAGTGGAGCTATTGCTCAAGTGGTTAGAGCATCAGACTTGAGTGAAAAACCCATGAGCTGAAGCCCTCATTCGGGTGTAGATCACACCTGTGCATACAGAGATGGAAAATCAAGGTAGATAAACAGAAATAAATTTCTTAGAGGAAACAGAGGAGAGGGGAGAGGAAGGAGGGTACAAGCCAAACTCTAAAAACCATCAGCAGAAGGTGAGGAAGACACAGAAAGCAATCAGAAGTGCACTGTTGTCTTTAGCGGATGATGATAAAAGTCACCAAGTTTCCCAACGGTGAAATGAGTTCCCTAAATCTCTTTCTCTGAATAGAATCTTGGTGAAGTCCAAACAAATCAGCTGTCAAGGAAGGGAAATTCATTTCATACTGCAGAGTCTTCACAAAGACCAAAATGTCTTAATCAGAATCTAGAAAAACTGTCCCGCCTACAAACAATGTTCACTGAAGACCCCAGTGAAAACCTCTGATCAGGATGTCAGTCTACTAAATGTCAAATGCCACCATCAGATTATTTTGAAGTGTCTAACAAGACTTGTAGATGTGCCCAAAGGTGGCACTGTTAAAGACAAAGAAGCCAATTCCTTGTCATAAAACAGAGGACAAGACAGGGCACCCCACAAAAACAGGCACCACAGGAAACCATTACCTAGACAGGAATGACATCACTAGCAGTGGTCAGGAGGAGGGATTTCAAGCTTAACTGACAGATAGCAGAGCATTGCCCTCTGATGAGAAGAGTTCTGAGATGGGAGGGCTGACCCTTCATCTCTCCTTAATTTCTCTGTATCCTTGCCACTGGCAATATGTATAGAGAATAGATAAGAAATCCAACTGTCAACTGTCAAAATAGAAAATGAGCAGAAGGTGCCCCACACAGCTAAGGACTAGCTCTGTTTCACAATGCCACAAGGTCGATTCTTTTTTCCAGACAGGAGTTTTTCAGGGTAAAGGTGCAAATGGACTAGATCTCTACGTCAGACTACATCCAGTGGATAAAATAAGGGCCAAACCCAAGGGTATTCTCCTCAGTCTGTGCATCTAGCCCTGGCTTGCCCGGCCTGAAGAAGCTGAGCCTGGCTCATCTCTGTGTAAACAGACTTCACAGGCCTCTCTGGAAATTCAATTTGTTGATTATTATGGGATATCTAAAATTTCCTGGGCCACTTAGAATGTTTTAGCTAAAATGTGGTCTAAAAGCAAATTGGTTATTTAAATTATCCATCTTAATCAGTTCTTTTTATTCATACGCTATCTGGGAATCGGCCCTTCAAACAGAAAATGAAGCTAAGCACAGAAAACACCATCTGAACAAAACTTCCAGATCGTAGCAGTGCTTAAAAAAAAAAATGGCTGGGAAGGTGACTCAGTGGTAGAGCGCTTGCCTTGCATGCATGAGGCCCTGGGTTCGATTCCTCAGCACCACATAAACAAGAAGAAAAAAGCCAGAAGTGGTGCTGTGGTTCAAGTGGTAGAGCGCTAGCCTTGAGCTGAAGAGCTGAGGGACAGCGCCCAGGCCCAGAGTTCAGGCCCCACGACCAGACCCAAAAAAAAAACAAAAACAAAAAAAAACATGAATTAAGCCCATCACCGCATCCCTCGTATGTGCTAATAACCTCAGAACAAAATGAGAAATGGTCCGCTCATTGCAAAAAATAAAACATGAAAGTGAACTGCAGAACACTAGAAAGCCTCTGTGATCAGCAGTGCATTTACTGAGTAGCTTAACAACTGATTCATTAGGCTGCATCCAGGTCACTGTGACAATCTATTCAACCCAAAGAAAATGGGGGTCACAGACTATAGGAAAAAGGAAAGGGAACAAACGAAAAATGACATTCTTGTCTCCCTTGAGAACTACTGTTAACAAATCAAAGTGACAGCAATAAGAAGAAATCTCACAATTCACATCAACACTTCACATCAATGAACTCAAAATCGAAGTATCTTCAACCCTGTAATCAAGTGCTCAATTATTAGCCATCAAGCTTCACATACACTTGTAACATGAGAAGAGAGTGGAAGAGTTATTTTGGAGGTTCAAAATGAGAAACCTTTAGTAAAAACTTGATTTTAATAAATGTTTAAGTAACAAAAAAGAAAAAATACCTGAAATGAGCAAATCTGGAAAAGGCTGATGATAACAGACATAGTCTGTGTGTATGTGTGTGCATGTGTGTGCTGTGTATATGCATGCACGTGTGTGTGTGTATGTGCATGCATGTGTGTGTGTGTACATGTGTAGCTGGATACACTTTGCCCAGCAGGTACAGAAAGAGTAGCTCAACCTCCCAAAATAGTAGAGGAATCATCGAGACGCACGTACCTTCATAGGTCTCAAGGATGTGCACCGTGTCCCCTATCTGCAAGGAAAGTTCGTCTGCTCCCCTGGCATTATAGTTATAGAAAGCTGTCAAGAAAAGAAAAAACAAAAACGATTAAGAAATATGCTAATAGGAGTTGGCAGGGCTGGGGTAAGTTGCATCACTTGTCTTCACTGCTCAGACATACCAGGCTGTTGCCTGTACGTCATAGCGTGGCGGCGGCGGCGCCTCCTTCCAGACACAGGAACGAGCCATTACATCAGAGAAATTAAAAACCACTCAGAGTCCCAGGCAGCCCTGATATTTGTTTATTGCAGCAAAACATATAGAAGTTGTGAAATGTGTTACTTGAACCATTTTAAGTGTATAATGCAATGGCATTAATTATACTCACAACATATAGCAACCATCGCCCTTAATTACTTCCAAATCCCCACTCCCAACAGAAATCCTGAGCCCACCACACACCCAGTCCCAATCCACCCCAGTCTCTGTTACACCAGGATCCACACATCATCCTTTATGCCATCCCATATAAATGAACATTTCCATCAGGAAGAAAATCGCAGCCATTGTTAACAACATCTTACTGGTCACTTCCTATACCCTCTTCTATTTCCATTAAGAGAACTCTAAATTCTCTGAGTGATTTTGCCCGTGGAATAAATACTTTGAAACTAAGCTGATACAATAATCACATAATGAACACTGGTGGGAAATGTTACAATCACAGTAGACAAAATGTCAACATTAAAAGGAAATCTCTAGCGGTTGAGGAATGTCTCAGTGGCAAAGCTTGGTCTCACAGGCTCAAAGTCCTAGATTCAATCCCCAGCACCACAAAGACAGACAGAAGAGAGGGGGTGGAAGAAGAGAGGGGAAGAGAGAGAGAGAGAGAGAATGGTGATAGCTAAAGATAAATAAGATAGAAGATTGATAGATACAGATAGACATAGATAAGATAGATGATATAGATAGACATAGATAAGATAGATGATATAGATAGACATAGATAAGATAGATGATAAATGGATAGGTGTCTTTAATGTTGACAATAATATTCAGAAAATGTCTAAAAACGTCAAATGTTTATCCTGGTATACAGCTATTACCAATTTGCAAAAATGCCACATTGCTCTTAGCTAAGCACCTAAGAATTACATCAATAAATATAACCACAGTTGTTCTCAAGCATCTTGAGAAAAAAAAAAGTTACTTATGTCAAGGATATAGTAAATTATCTCAGACCCAAAAACGCAGCCCTGAGGGCTTGCGTGCGTGCGCACATGCACACACACACACACACACACACACACACACACACACACACACACACACACACACAGAGAAATCCCTCCAACACAAATCATTGTATTTAGAAAGATGCACCATTTATTGTAAAACATATCTCCAAATCCCAATGAATTCTCCATCACCCATCCTGAGAGACTGTGAGATGGATATTTAGCGTACTCCACAGGAGACACACATCAACTCTCTGGAATGTGCTTCCGGTATCTTATAAGGAGATAAGCACCATCATGTGCAAAACCTCCAAATGTATGAATGAATGGGGGCACACACACACACACACACACACACACACACACACACACACGTATAAGTTTTCTCAGCACATGGGCTCACACACTCTTGAAACGTGACTTCCAGATGTCAAGTAGCAACTTAAAATGGAATTTCTTTCAGAAAGTTGACTCGTGAACGTGGGTTGCTCCCTCTGCAACCTCCTTCCCTCTGTCTCATCTGCAGTTGGGAAGGTCTCTCATGGAGATGGACCACACTCCACAGGAAGAGGGCCAGGGCCTGTCTGAGCTGAAGCTAGGATGTGTCCATGGGGCCTGACCTTGAACTTCACCGTGTTTGCCTGGTCTATGCCAGCGGCTTGCTGCTCCGACACTCAGTGCTTGGACAGGGTCTGCAGAGGGGATGGGAGCCAGCCAGGTAAGAGCCCAAGGGGGCAAAATTAACTCTAATCCTGGAAAACACTGAGCCATTCAGGAAATACTGAGTAGGAAGAATCAGAGCATTTGACACTGCCTTTGAACTTGACCCATGGAAGAGGCCAGGCCTCCAACCCCAGGGCTTGGTGAAGCCAGAAAATGAAGTCCACTGTACTATTGTGAGTGGCTCTGCTGCCAGCACAACCAAGTCCAGTGAGAATAACCACAAAGGGAAGGACAAAAGCATCAGACAGCACTGGCAGCGCCCACTTAGAATAGGAGGTTGGGTTTCCTAAACTCCATGTTCTAAAGAAAAGTGGAAGCCACACCCTTGGCATGTATTTGCCCCAAATCATACTGGCGGACAGGGTGAGCTATGGAGATGTCTCCAGAGCAAGGTCACCCCAAATCAGAGCAACTACTCCCTCACAAGCAACCACTCCCTCACTGCATCAACTCCCCTGGATTCTGAGCTCGTCCAGAACAAAACTCCTGTCTTATTTCTTCCATGGTTCTATAACGCCTGGCACACAGTAGGTCTCTAATACAGAATGGAAGGACAGGAAGGAAGGAAAGAAAGGGAGTAGAAAGAGGGGGAGAGAAGGAGAAAGAGTCTAAAGGTCTGGTTCTAGCCGGGCACCATTGACTCATGCCTGTAATCCTACCTACTCAAGAGGCTGAGATATAAGGATCTCAGTTCAAAGCTAGCCTGGGCAGGAAAGTTTGTGAAACTCTTATCTCCAATAAATCACCAGAAAACCGGAAGTGGCACTGTAGCTCAAGTGGTAGAGCACTAAGAGCTGAAGGACAGCGCTCAGGCCCAGAGTTCAAGCCCCATGACCTACCAAAAAAAAAAAAGTCTGGCTCTATTGGTGCCTTTCAAAGTAAAGTCTCTAATATGTTGGGGGGGGGGATTAATTTTATCTATTTTCCTATATTTATCTTTTGTAATTGTACAAAAGGGGTCTCTAATATGCTTTTACGGGTAAATTTTTTAAACAATGAAATTTATCAGGAATAAAGTTAACTAAGAAAGCAAGGATTAGACAATGAAAAGAACATGGCACTGCAGAAGTAAATCAAGACGAGTACACATGGAAAGACATTCACATTCTCAGGGCAGAAGACTTAATATCATCCAAATGTCATCGCCATCCAAAGCAATCTATAGATTCAATGCAATTCCCACCAAAATCTCAATATTTTACAAAGAAATGGGGAAATCCATCACAAGGTCCTAGAAAGAAGCAAAACAGCAATGAAAAAGATCAAAGTTAAAGGTCTTACACTTCCTGACTTCAACACTCACCACAAAGCTGCAGAGATAAACTACGGTAATAGCAAAGAGACACAGACACACATAGACCAGAGTCACGGAACTGAGCCCAGAAACAAAGCCCCACATAAAAGGTCAAATGGCTTGAACAAGGTCTAAGACCAGTCAGTGTGGAGAAGTTAGACTCTCTGGAGGATGGTGCTGGAAACCACTGGACCTCACATCATTCACAAAAATACATCCTCAACAGGGGAAAGAATTAAACGCAAAAGTAAAAACTGTACAAGTCTGAGAAGAAAACATGGCAACAATTCTGTGGAGACTGTGAGGCCCAAATGGGACCTGTCCTTATCTTAAGGCCCCTAACCAGTGCCTTGATTAACAACATTCCGGCCTTCCCCTCTGTCCCTGACCAGATGAACTCAAGTGATTGATGGAGACCAGACAAAAACTTTACTGGCAATTCGGGCCTTGAGCAGATACCCCTGCCTGGCTCCCTGCCTGCTTCCTGCTGTGCCCTTTTCCCCACCATTTGTCCCACCATTAATTACGTTCAGACCACCACCTCCAGACAAATCTAGCCTTCCTTCAGACGCACTATAAATACCTCAGACAGTAAGCAAGGAGTGAGCCTCTAGATGTGGCTGGTTTTCTTTCCTGCCAATAAACCAGTGTGATGGTTTTGAGCCATCTCTTTGTCTATCCTCTCTCATGACTGTCTTTTTTACAACCTAACAGATATAATACCAAAAGATATAAGCAACGAATGGTAAATCTAAGCCAAACTCCATAAAAATCTAAAACATTCATTCCTTAAATATACTATTCACTGAGTGACAAAGCATCCCACCACGTAGAAGATAATTATACAGCATATACCTGATAAGCAATTGTTATCCAAAATAACAAAAAGATTTCTAAAAATAGGGTGCTGGTAGATCATGCCTATGATCCTACCTACTCGGGAAGCTGAGATTTGAGAATCAAGGCTCAAAGCAAGCCCTGGCAGACAAATCTGAGAGACTATTGCCAATTAACCAGCCAAAGCAGGAAGAGTCAATAGGGTTAAAGAAGTAGCTAGGATTGCATATGTGAGGCACCAGTACCCAGCAAAAATAGATTTTAAAATGGAAAAAAACTATTTTGAGTAGACATCTACTTCTCTAAGGAAAATACATAAGTAGCCAATAAATGCACAAAGCAACTCCTACCCCTCAGGAGTATTACCATCAACTTCTATACCAAAAAATCAATGCATAAAAGTCTTGGTGAGACCATGAAGAAACCAAAATCCTGGGGCTGGGAAGGTGGCTCAGTGGTAGAGCGCTTGCCTTGCATGCATGAGGCCCTGGGTTCGATTCCTCAGCACCACATAAGAGAAAAGAAAAAAAAGCCGGAAGTGGCGCTGTGGCTCAAGTGGTAGAGCGCTAGCCTTGAGCTGAAGAGCTGAGGGACAGCGCCCAGGCCCAGAGTTCAGGTCCCATGATCGGACCCAAAAAAAAAAAAAAAACACAATCTTTTATGCTGCCAGCAGGATGGTAAAATGGCGCAGCTGCTGTGGAGAAGGACAATTTACCATGGGATGCAGCAATTCTGCACTTGGGTATAAGCCCAGAAGAAGAGAAAGCAGATACACGCACACCCCGGCTGGTGCTGCATGAGTCACCAGAGTCACCAGAGCCAGACGCTGGACACAAGCCTAGCAACTGTCCACCGATAGACAAATGGATAAAGCAGAACGTGAGGGAAGCATACAATGAGTGTCACCTGGCCTAACAAGGAAGGAAAGTGTGACACATTTTACAATGTGAACATTATACCAAGGGAAACAGGTCAGTGACAGAAAACACTGTACGATATCACGTTGAGAAGGTTCTTATGGAAAGCAAAATTCACAGAGAGCAGAACGGAGGGGAAGGGGCAATTAGTGTCTGGTGAGTCAGAGATGGTCGTGGCAATTGTATTCATGCACACAACAGCACACTCTCAGATGACCAGAATGGTACCTTTACACAAATGCATATTTTAACTGAAATTTGAAAAGGAAAAAAAAAAAGAGGATGCAACCAATAAAAGGCCACAAAAGTAATAAGGAAATCCAATAAGCAGACCTGGCCTCTGCCATTACTCTGCATCCTCCATACAAACCACTGGATTTTACCTAGCAGCCTCTTCTCCATGTTCAAACAGGAAAGAGACTCAAGAAGAAACTGAAGAAGACTCAAGGTCAAAGCACCGCTATACCTGTATTCAGTAATACCACCCCAGATTCTGCCAGAAAGGAAACCACTTTGAAAGTCACCCCATTCCTCCTTCAGCCTCCTATCTTTCCTTCTTCCCAACTCAGAGATTGTTTCTCTCCCAATAAAATCCCCTGTGGTCCTACTCCTTGCACGGTTTGGATAAGCAAATCAAGGAACTCATCTAAATAATTAAAGAAACAGAGCAGGGGCAAGATCCGATAAAGGGCTGGTCATTTGTTATTCAATATTTCTTTCTGCCTTTGGAAGAAAACAGGTGGGAGGGATGGAGGCGATAAGACTGTAAAGAGAAAGATATAAAAGAGCCTTTTCTCAAATTCTAATTGAACTGACAGACACAATTCAAAGACATTTTAATATCTTTCTTCAGAATAAAATATCACTGTACACCTTATCCGAGACCAGCGAGCAACTATCTGATTTCCATCTGGTCCAAAAGGTCACAGAGCTGAAACACACGGGTTTGTAGTGGGCATGCTGGGGGAATAAGCACTGGCTTTATTGCTTTTCTAGTGTAGGAAAAGCAAGATTCTACTTTTTTATAGTTTCAGCTTCATAAAGTCAGTTCTAGGAGAGAAAAGTGCTGGGCTCTCACCGATAGGTCTTTGCAAATCCATCCACAAATAAGAAAAGACTTGGCTGACCTGGAAATGATGTACTTTTACACTAAATTTTGCTCAGCGACAAAAAGATGCATAGTCAAGATAGGAAGAAGATCTAATCTCTTCAGTCATCTTTCTCCAAGCCAGAAAGGTCATTGCCACTAAGGAAATCATATGCACTTACTCCTCCGCCAATGAGAACTGTATAGCACCCTCACAGGGCCAGTGAAGGTCCCACTTGGGACCAGCAGTGGCCAGGAACTCCTCTGGGAAATCTGTCCCCCGCCTGCAGCTCCTTCCACCTCCACACAGGTTCGAGGTCATGGGCACAGTGCCAACACTTACAGCCAGGACCACATGTGATCCAGGTCAGTTGGGTCTCCATGAAGATATCCATGAAGACATGGGGAAAAGAAAAGGAGGAAGAGACAACCCAGACTTCAAGACAGGCATTTGACATGGTAGGTGATAAGGCTACTTCATTCCATCTCCCAAGTCTCTTCTGAGCTTTGGAGAAAGCTCTCAATGGTCTGTTCTGCCGAATAGGTGCACTCTGTGTCCTTTCCTTTTCAATGTCAATTGTTAAATCTAACAGTAATGGGGACCAACAAAGAAAGGAAAAGAGGAACATTCCAGAAGGCAAGTTCTGCTTTTCCTAATGGTTTTTAGTATGATATAAAGAAATATCTGTACAAATCAAATTCACACACAAAGCCAATGATCAACCTGGAGGAATCCACTGTCACAGTGTGAACAGAGGTATTCCCACAGACTGAACCACAAAATAACCGAAGAGCTGTCTGCCTTGGCCACGTGGCCAGGGCTCAACTCCACCTGTCCATGTGGGCCATCCACCTTGATCAAATACCTCCTGGCAGGCCTCCTCTGCTACAGGTAGCTCACTGCAGGACCGACTAGCCTAGAGCAGGTTTCAGGACATGTGACTTGCCGGGGAGGGCCCTCCTTCCTCCTGCATCTGGTCGAGGAGCAGTGCCTGTCAGTCTTCCAGATTCCCCTCCAGCTGCCTGCACCCTCACCACTTCCCATCCCTGCCTCCTGAGGCAGATCCCAGATACATAGGGTTTATTAATAAGCCAATGGAGAAATTCAAGGTGGCAAAACTATGACTGGAATCCTTAATCCACCAGAAAACACTGCTGTTTTGTTTTGCTTTTCTTTCACATTGGAAGCTAAATACCAGACCTGGGTCTCCGCCAACAGAGGCAATGCCCAAAAGTCTCGCAGACAGGCTTGCCCTCAGGACTGCTCCCCCCTCACCCCACATACACATCAGGAAGCAGTGAATCCACTTCCTTTCCCTCAGGTGGACAAGAGCTCTCAGGATGGACCTGGCCCAGGCCCTCACAGCCTCTTTTGCCGAGAAAGACTCCAAAGATCAAACAAGTCTCCCAAGAAAATGCTGCAGCCCAGCCGGGCGTCTCCCTGCCTGTGACACGGACCAATGACTGTGCCCAAGACAGAGAGTAGGCAGACACTGCAAGAGCTGAGCAGTGTCACCCCAAGAAGAAGGAATCTCAAACCCACCTGTGACCTGTGACCG
The DNA here is from genome assembly GCF_024711535.1 of Dipodomys merriami. Classification (NCBI taxonomy): domain Eukaryota; kingdom Metazoa; phylum Chordata; class Mammalia; order Rodentia; family Heteromyidae; genus Dipodomys; species Dipodomys merriami. The sequence goes on along the minus strand of NW_027205048.1, from coordinate 15,740,826 downwards.
TGCAAATACTGTGGTCCTCAAGTGATTCTGCCTTTAGGAAAAAAAAGGAAGAAGAAAAAACCTGCCCACATCCTACATGATTGCTCACCTTGTCAACACGCCCAAACTCCCCTTCATCAGGACATCTGTGTCATCTATGATCAGCATGGCAAAATGCCAAAACATAGTGACCTGCTGTGGCCCAAGGCACTGGTTAGCACTTTTTTTCTGAAGCCCTAAGAAACCCCATGAATTAGCAACCATTGATGAGGGCTAGGGGCCTGGTCCTAAAATCAGAGTGCCTGCCTACCAAGTTCAAGACCCCGGGTTCAGTCCCCAGTACATACACATAGATACATGCACATACGCACGCGCGCGCATTCACACACACACACACCACACACACACACACACACACACACACACACACACACACACACACACACACACACACACAAAAGCAACACTTCGGGGAAGAAGGAAAATGGTACCCCACAGCACTAAGGACATTCTGCAAACAACATGCATGCTATGATCACACTAACCCATGTGTGCATAGGCCAATTCACCTACATGCTTATTAATGGTGATAAATCCAATGAATAGCCAGCCACTGGTGGCTCAGGTCTATAATCCTAAATACTCAGGAAGCTGAGATCTGAGGATCATAATTCAAAGCTAGCCTATGCAAACAAATCCATGAAACTCATATCCCCAATAAACCAGCAAAAAGCCAGAAGACAAACCAGGCACTGGTGGCTCATGCCTGTAATCTGAGCTACTCTAGAGGTTGAGCTCTAGATCTGAGGGTCATGGTTTAAAGCAAGCACAGGTAGGAAAGTCCTTCAGACTCTTACCTTGAATTAAACACCAAAACAGTCACAAGTGGAGCTGTGGTTCAAGTGATAGAGTGCTGGCCTTGTGGAAAAAAGGAGAGACACCATCTAGGTCCTGAGTTCAAGCCCCAGGATTGCACATGCACACGCGCGCGTGCGCACACACACACACACACACACAAACAATCTAAAAGAGATATGGCTCAAGTGATAAAGCACCAGCCTTAGCTGGGCGCCAGTGGCTACACAGGAGGCCTGAGATCTGAGGATCACAGTTCAAAGCCAGCCCGAGCAGGAAAGTCTGTGAGACTCTTATCTGCAATAAACTGCTAGAAAACTGGAAGTGGTGATGTGGCTCAAGCAGTAGAGTGCTCGCCTTCAGCTGAAGAGCACAGGGACAGCGCCCAAGCCCAGAGTTCAAGCCCCACGATCGATGGAAGGAAAAAAAAAAAAAAAAAGCACCAGCCTTAAGAGAAAAGCCAGGCAAGATTAGAGGCCCTATTTTCAAACCCAAGCACAGTCACCCATGAAGAGACAAAAAAGTACACAATCTTAGAAGATCAGCTTCACAAGCTGTGGATAATTCTAATTCTTGTGCACATCATCTGCACACATCTTCTGCACACAAAAATAAGATGGGTTCAGAAAGCACACTTGTGACCCCTCTAGGAGATCTCCTCCCTAGCCCTGTCTCATTTCCATGACAAAAGGGGATCTCCTCCCCAGCACTGGTCCCTCATCTCCATGACAACAAAGGGATCTCCTCCCCAGCACTGGTCCCTCATCTCCATGACAACAAAGGGATCTTCTCCCCTGCACTGTCTTATCTCCATGACAACAAGGGGATCTCCTCCCCAGCACTGGTCCCTCATCTCCATGACAAGTGGATCTCCTCCCCAGCACTGTCTCATCTCCATGACAGCAAGGGGATCTCCTCCCCAGCACTGGTCCCTCATCTCCATGACAACAAGGGGATCTCCTCCCCAGCACTGGTCCCTCATCTCCATGACAACAAGAGGATCTCCTCCTCAGCACTGGTCCCTCATCTCCATGACAACAAGAGGATCTCCTGCCCAGCACTGTCTCATCTCCATGACAGCAAGGGGATCTCCTCCCCAGCACTGGTCCCTCATCTCCATGACAACAAAGGGATCTTCTCCCCTGCACTGTCTTATCTCCATGACAACAAGGGGATCTCCTCCACAGCACTGGTCCCTCATCTCCATGACAACAAGGGGATCTCCTCCCCAGCACTGTTTCATCTCCATGACAACAAGGGGATCTTCTCCCCAGGACTGGTCCCTCATCTCCATGAAAACAAGGGGATCTTCTCCCCAGCATTGGTCCCTCATCTCCATGACGACAAGGGGATCTCCTCCCCAGCATTGGTCCCTCATCTCCATGACAACAAGGGGATCTCCTCCTCAGCACTGGTCCCTCAGCTTCATGACAACAAGGGGATCTCCTCCCCAGCACTGGTCCCTCATCTCCATGACAACAAGGGGATCTCCTCCCCAGCACTGTCTCATCTCCATGACAACAAGGGGATCTCCTCCCCAGGACTGGTCCCTCATTTCCATGACAACAAGGGGCTCTCCTCCCCAGCACTGGTCCCTCATCTCCATGACAACAAGGGGATCTCCTCCCCAGCACTGGTCCCTCATCTCCATGACAACAAGGGGATCTCCTCCCCAGCACTGGTCCCTCATCTCCATGACAACAAGGGGATCTCCTCCCCAGGACTGGTCCCTTATCTCCATGACAACAAGGGGATTCCCCTCCCCAGCACTGGTCCCTCATCTCCATGACAACAAGGGGATCTCCTCCCCAGCATTGGTCCCTCATCTCCATGACAACAAGGGGATCTCCTCCCCAGCATTGGTGTCTCATCTCCATGACAACAAGGGGATCTCCTCCCCAGCACTGTCTCATCTCCATGACAACAAGGGGATCTCCTCCCCAGGACTGGTCCCTCATCTCCATGACAACAAGGGGCTCTCCTCCCCAGCATTGGTCCCTCATCTCCATGACAACAAGGGGATCTCCTCCCCAGCACTGTCTCATCTCCATGACAACAAGGGGATCTCCTCCCCAGGACTGGTCCCTCATCTCCATGACAAGGAGATCTCCTCCCCAGCACTGGTCCCTCATCTCCATGACAACATGAGGATCTCATCCCCAGCCTCTCATCTCCATGACAACAAGGGGAATCTCCTCCCCAGCACTGGTCTCATTATTAGGACAAGTTTTGTCATACAAGTGGAATTATGCATTTACATCTGGGTTCTTTTGCTTGATTATTTTCAGATTTATACTTGTGTGTTCTTTTTAACTATAGAATGCTATTCCATTGTATTAGCTGTACTAATGTGTTTACTGGTCCCCTATTGATGAGCAGTACTTCCAGCTGTTACAATTAAGGCTGTGACATTATTTGTCACCCAGTGGCAATTCATCCTTGCACAGGATGAAAAGCTGCACATCCTGAAGGCACCCCAGAGGAGCCCCTCCCCCAGGGCAGCCCCCTCAGCTGAGCATCCTGAGAGCACCCAGGAGGAGCTCCTTCGCTGCTCGCCAGAGGAAGAGGCTGTGTCAGCCAGCCACCAGGCAAGACTCCATTATCACCAAGGAAACATTTGATTTCTTTGTAGTTTGTTGGAATTCCACCTCCTTTGTGCTACATTACTTTAGCTTTGATAAAAAATAAAACTGAAGATTAAAAAAACAGTCAATCCCTCTTTGAGAAAACAATGAAGTCAGGCTGGTGTGGGAGGTTAAGGAAGGAGCCCCGCTCTGACTGCCGAAGGGAGCCCTCCCTGTATCCCTGTTCTCCATGGGCAGCAGTGGCTGGGTGGGGGGGGAGCCGGGGGGACCCGCAGCCGCCCTGGTCCACCACATTACAAAGCCCCAGTCCTCCTCCCTGTGTGCTAACTGAACTGCCTCCCACATCAGACCTCACAAGGGCTCTGCTCCAGGCTCAACGTGACCCCTCCCAGCAAGACAGATGTGCCTCCATGCCGACCTGTGCGGGGAGCTCTGCCCCGCTTTGGGGCCTGTCCTGCCAGGGCCGGCTGACTGACCACTCCCTCAGGACCAGAATCCAAACACCCACTGCACAAGAATCCCCCACGTGGAACATTTGGACAAGCAGTCCACATTTGGCATGGCAAGGCTTGGTTTCCCACTCTGAGATGGGTGGGGAGAGGTTGGGGGGTGAGAGGGAGATGGTATGATATTTCCTGGGGCCAGAACTTCCTGAGCCTGTGCACCAGGGAGAAACAGCAGCTGGAGTTGAAAAGGTGCACAGGGGCACAGTTCAAGGCACTCACGGACCCACTTTGCTCCAGTGAGGGATGCAGGTGAATGGCCACACTGCAGACACCCAGCCATCCCCACCCAGACTTAGCTCCCAGCCCCACCCAGTGCCCTCCCCTGCAGCTCACTCAACCTGCACCAGGTTCTGTCACTTCTGAGGAGCAGAAAGAAGATGACCCTACAGTACAGGACTGAAGGAAAGTTCAAGGTCACTCTCAGAGCCTAGAGGTCAGAGGAGTACATGAACCCCTCCTCTAGGTGCTCTCAGAGTTGCTTGAATCCTCACCAGAGAAGGAAGCTGCTCAGCTGCACCTGCCCAACGGGATGCTTGCTAGCTGCAGCCCGGACACAGCCCTCCTGTTCCCAGGCAGGACCATCCACACTTGAGGGGGAGGGGCAAGGGCAGGGAGAGCCAGTCCAGCCTGGTCAATGGAGCTCAGACCAAAACAGGGCCCTGCCTGGGCACCAGCCTTCCCCACAAGCAGATCCGGCAATGCCTTCAAGAGCCTGCTAGCATGCCACACAAGTTCCCAGAGGACTCAAGACAAACCTTTCCTTAGTTAATCACTTGATAAATCTGCCTTCCCTGGGTGATGCCAAAAACCATGGAGGAGGCAGCCATCGCAATTAGGAGAGTTTGCCATGAGCTGCCCGCACTGAAGGGCAGAGAAAGTCTCCTAGCCTTACACAGCAGTGTCTCCCAGGAACAAGGACTGTTTCGGAGAGGGGTATTAAATAACTCCAGGCCTTGCCTGCAGCTTGCCACATGAGACCAGTAGCACAAGCCTATAAGCCCAGCACAAGAGAGGCAGAGGTAGAATACCATGAGTTGGAGGCTAGCCTGCATTACAGAGGAAGAACCTATCTCAAAAAAGAAGAGGAAGAGGAAGAGGAAGAAAAAGAAGAGGAGGAGGAGGAGCAGGAGCAGAAGGAGGAGGAGGAGAAAGAAGAGGAAGAGGAAGAGGAAGAGGAAGAGGAAGAAGAAGAAGAAGAAGAAGAAGAAGAAGAAGAAGAAGAAGAAGAAGAAGAATTAGAATTAGAATTATACAACTTGTGGGTGGGGATGGGAGGGGAAAACAGAGAGGGCAAAGGAAGGCATGACATTGTCCAAAAAGAAATGTCCTTATTACCTGACTTATGAGACTGTAACCCCTCTGTACATCACTACCACAATAACAATTTTTTTTTAATATCTAAAGGAAAGAAGACGCTCAGCCCCATTTCCCAGGCCTGCCAGGAACCACCTTTACATCAAGACAGAGTGAGCCTGTCTTCCTCTTCAGTCTGATAAATCCATTCCTGGGCCAAATGTTCCACCGGGGCTCCACAGTACAGCCCATCAAACCCCCAGCAGAAGCTGTTCCCAGGAGGACTGGCTATTTAATTTTCAGGCATCAATGGAAAAAAAATCATCATAAGTTAGCCTCATTCCAAAATCATTAGAAATCAGCCAGGTCCAGTAGCTCTCATCTGTAATCTTAGCTTACTTGGGAGGCTGAGATTTGAAGGATCACATCTCAAGGCCAGAAAAAAGTTCAAAGACCATATCTCAACAGAAAAAGCCAAGCCTGGTGGTATACATCAGTAATTCCTGTGACAGCAGGAGAAAACCAAGTCAGCCCAGTCAAAAAACAAAAAGTTATCACTGGGCACTGGTAGTTCACACCTGTAATCCTAGCTATTCAGAAGGCTGAGATCTGAGGAACTTGGTTCAAAATCAGCCTAGGCAGGAGATTCTATTCGCCAATTAATTTCCCAAAAAAAAAAAAAGAAGGAAGAAGAGATACAGGCAAAGTAGTAGAGCTCTTTCCTTCAGCAAAAAAAAAAAAAAAAAAAGCTCAGAGACAGCTCCCAGGCCCCAAGACCAGCCCTAGCCCAAATAAATAAACAAACAAATGTCTATCTCAGAAATAACCAAAGAACTAAGGGCTGGGGGGAGGGGGTGGCTCAAGTAATAGACTACCTGCCTGTCGAGCCCTGAAATCAAAGCCTCAGTATCAACTCTCCCAAGAAAGTTATTATAAATGTCAAGATCATTCAGAACACAATTATTTTATGATAATAATATTAAGAGTTGATTAAAAAACAGAAAACTAGGAACCGTTTATGCATTGATGGCAGGATTGTAAAATGTGACAGCTGCTGTGGAAAAAGAACACCTTGACAGTTCCTGGAAAGACATAGTAGAGAATTTTCACATGAGCCAGCCATCCCATGTCCAGGGAAGAGACCACGAGAGGCTGGGAGCGAGGTCTTGGAGAGGATTGTTCGCCCATGCTCGTATCAGCAGCTTATTCACCACAGGCAAACAGTGGAAAAACCCAGCTGTCCGCTTCTCCAAGAACAGAGCAAATGGGATCCATAGTTATGATGAAATAGTACTCAGCCAGAAAAAAAAAAAAAGAAGGAAATCTTGAGGTATGGATGGACAGACGTATGGATGGACCACGGTGGCCCTAAATCACTTGATACCGGACAGCACAGATGCGGGTGCTTCTCGGATGCCCCTCACCAGCTGTCCTGGGCCGTCAGCTTGTATTGACAATTCTGAACGCCTACAAATGATATAAAAATCTACATGATCCTTTGCAAAAAATATGTTCCTTGCCCTGCTGAAGACATTCGGCAAAATGAAATCAGCCAGACAAAAATTTCCCTTACGAGAGGTCCCTGGAGGAGGCAAAGCCACGGACACAGAAGTGGATGGTGGCTGCCAACGGCTGAGCAAAGAAGCAAAAAAGCTGTTTCCTGGGCACAGAGCTGCTGTTCCAGCAGATGAAATAGGTCTGGACATACACTGCCAGGGGCCCAATATGCGTGTGCTTAATTCCACCCAACTGTGAGCCTCACAAAAAGCAGGCATGGTCCAAATGGGAAATGTTACCTATATTGTATCACAGTAAGAAGCGAGAAACGAGGGCAAGCGGTAACCTCACAGTGAAAAACGGAGTGGGACTCTCGCCCCTCACAGGTCACGGCCCCGCGGCCCCACTCTGCGTCCCCAGCGCAAGGCCGGGTCACCCTAGCAGAGCCACTGGGAGTCTCAAGAGCTGCGTTATATTTTAATAGTCATTTCAATTGACTATAAAAATACAGCAGCACATAATAAAATTGTTTTTGCACCATGGTAGACATACTTAGCATGAGGCCATAAAACCCTATTTGCTTGTGTCTGGAGCTGCTGCTGAACAGGACAAAAGCAGGGAGGGGAACGGGGAGGCAGAGAAGCAGCCCTGAGAACGCATTCAGGGTGTTCACTGCGACCTGAACCCACAGCCCTGAGTGCAGGGCTTTTAAAAAGGTTCTGAGCGGGAAAATGAGTGTCTCGTTTCCATCGGGAATCACTTCCCACAATAACCATGGCTCCAGCCAGTGCTCAGCAGCCTCGGCTGCAGCCAGAGGGCCAGCATCCTCCACGACGCCGCGCCCTGGGGAGACAGCCAGCCCAGAGCTCAGCCGGCACTCAGCCTCCCACACCGAGACTCCAGCAGCTAAGGCTCAGCACCACCACAGCACGACCGCCAATAACACACCGCCAAACCACAGCTACCACCACCACCACCACCACAGATCCATCACCCAAATCAGCACCACCACTACTACTACAGCACCAACACAGCTGAACCACAACACTGCCACCACCACAACTCTACGACTGATAACACCATCAAACCAACACCACCACTATAACCAGTAACACTAGTGCCAAATCAACACCACCACTACACTACCATTATACCATTAACACTATTACCAAACCAACACCACTTCTTCAACACTGCCACTACAGCCAATAATACTACTAAAATCAACACCACCACTATAGCACTACCATTACTGTCAATAACACTACTACCAAAACCAACACCACCACTACCACAACTCTACCACCAATAACACTACTAACAAAACACCACCACTACCACAGCACCACCACAGCTCACCATCAACACTACCAACACCATCATCACAACTACACTAATAACAATGCTACCAAAGCCACAACCACTGCCACCACAGCTCTACCATCAACAACCCTACTACCACGATCACCATACACCAATACTACTACAACATTAACACTACTACCACCATCAACAGATCACCACAGCCCTACCATTGCCAGTAATTCTAACACCACATTATTTCCACTGTAGCTCTAGCACAATTTCAACACCACTGCCACAGCTCTACCACCAATAACAATGCTGTCATCATTACCACTACTACCATCACAACTGCCACAGCCTCACCGTCATCAATACTACCAACACCACAACAACCACTACCCTCACATCACCACTGCCAATGCCTCCACCATCATGGAAATAACCATGAACCTCATTCTGCACCCAGTACGTCAGCAAGCACACTGGGTATTGGTCATTCCATGACTTCAAGCAGCCAGCCCGGGAAGCGAGCACACAAAGACTCGGAGGCCCAGAGCAGGAGAGAGAGGGTACAGGGCCACACCCGGGAGCAGCTGCCTCTGCCCCAAGGCAGGGGCTTCAGCAGCCCCTCTGTGCCCACTTCCCCTCTGCGCCCACCTCTCCTCTGAGGCCCCCTTCCTTCTGTGGCCCTTCCCCTCTGCCTCACCCAGAACACCCTGGAGATGGAACATGAACAGAAGCAGGGCAGGAGCTCACACTTCCAGTCATTTCCGCTAAGCTCACTCCATGGGGGCAAAGAGCAGAGCTCCAACTTCTAGGCCAATTCAGCCCCAGATCCATGATGTAGCATCAGGATCACAGGCTAGGGCAGCGCAGACCATGAGGAGTAAGTCAAAGGAGCACACTACCTCTAACGGGCGCCCCACAACCAACAGAACAAACACCAGTTAGAAAGCGGGTCTCCAGAGACGGGCTGGCCAGGAAATCCCTTGCTTTGGGACAGTCATCGATGGCAGTTTCTCGGGGCGCCTAGCTCCGTTTGTCAAAGTGCATTTCCACACAAGGTCCCCGGGTAGGACACCACGGTCCCCACATTCAAAGACAGAACACCGAGGCCGGAGACGATGGAGAGCTATTCCCGGTCCAGAAGGAGCAGAACGCTGGAGTCTGAGTCTTCCACCCCTCCCTGGCTGTCCCCAAGCACCACAGGGTGGCCACCCGGACCCCAGCACCTGCTACAGACCCACAGGGGCCGGTCCCCCTCTGGGTGCTTCCGGAACAGCTCCCATAAAACCAGCCAGGGAGATGTCAAAACAAAAGGCACACAAAATACCATCCACCATCACACAAGAACTGTCACAAGCAAACCTTGTCACAAAGCCCTTTTTAGGTGAAATATTTCCTAGTAATAGTTTCCCCTCAAGATCCTTCCAGCATCCGTCAAACTCCTGCGCGTTCCTGCCTGAGGTGGATTTATGGTTACGGCACAGAAAGGACATCCTACACACCACGCTCTCATGGCCCGCTCAGGTCTCCAGCTCAGCCCGCCCTCCTCCACCCTGCAGCGGAGACACAGATGCCCCGAAGGCTGGGTCGAAGGGTAGGAACCCATGAAAGGGGCGCCCCTCACCCACCTGCCTCCCAGGACTGCCAAGTACAGCTGGCGGGCAGGCAGAGCTGGACCCCAGCTCCGACGGCGCTGGGCACGCAGCAAGCCCGTCCCAGTGGGTGCCTTCCTGTGATCCACACAGGCACTCAGCGCAAGGCTTGGGCACTGTCCCGGGAGTGGGACAGTGGGGTGTGTACCCCAGGTTCGCAGCGAGCATCTCACAGAGCTCGCACAGGAAATGCCTTCGGATCCACCTCAGTGGATCCATGCATACAGGCAGAGGGGCCTGAGTGCCAGGCAGGGAGCGGAAGTTGAGCCCACCTCCCTAGCAAGATCTGGAAAGGAGCCAGAGAACTCGCGGCCCAGGCAAATGCTTGGCTGCAGGAAGGAGCAAGGTCCTGGGTGGCAGGCAGCCTGGGCCCGGGGCGGGGTTCTGAGTGCCTGGCTGGCTGGGCAAACACCGGTTCCAGCGCCACCTTCACACCCAGCCACGGCACTCTGACCAAGGCACAGAGGACGCCAGGAGCTCACCTGGGCCCAGCTCAGGGACACAGGAGGGAGATGGGCTTCTCTGAGAGAGGAGGGGAAATGGAGCTCACAGGGCCTCAGGAGTTCAGACATGCCTCTGGCTAGAAGCCTGACTTGTGTATCCCGAAGAGGCTAAGAGCATCTCTGATTCTGGGGACATGACCTCCTGCTGTGCTCCGATGTGTCCCCCGGGTTCACATGCTGGAAACGGCACCCTCAGTACAGCAGAGTGGACAGGACCCTACAAGGTGATCAGAAGCCAGCCCCACAGACCAGCACCATACTGCCTTGCCTCTGTGGAATACAAAACCAACCCAAAAGGAAAGAGGGGCAGGCCCCAAGGCAACACAAAAGAGGGACAGAGGAGGGATGAGAAAGAGCAATCGACAGGGAGAACATAATCGAGGATGTTCTATGCATGTATGAAACCCCTTGCCATGCACCATGTAATACGTGACAATTTAAAAAGGAAGACTTCAACAACTTCAACAACTTCAACAACTACCCACAGTTCTGAGCTGGGCATCCTAGCAGCCCCAGTGGATGTAGGAGAGGCCTTCCCTTCCCGGAAAAGGCCATTGTCTATCACTCAGTGCAGTAAATCCACAAAAGCCGTCTGTGAGGTTTTTGTTGCTATGGCTGGGTTACTTCACTGATGTTCTTTTATTTTTGCGTTTGAAAAGATCAGAGTCAACACGAGCACCATGAAGTGAGACATTTCATCAGGACTTAGGTGTCTGCAATCGATCCTCACACGAAGCCTCTTTTTATGTGTCTTTTAGGGCTTTCTTTAGGGAGTACGTGTGTTATTTTTCCAGTGGGCTCCCCACTGGAAAGTTTATGTGTTCAGACTTCTCCACTGATGGCAGCCACCAGGGTAGAGAAGGTCATGGGGGAGGGGCAGCAGCAGCCTGAGTCACAGACCTCAGCACACCCCCTGCCGCCCTCCCTCTACTGATGTCCTCTGCCACAGCAGACGGCATACACTGCTCCTGGATCTTCAATTTCCCAACCTCCGGAATGAAGAGCAATAAGTATCTTTGCTCTAAAAGGTACCCAGACTGTGGCATTCTGTTACAGCAACACAAGACACAGTGGGACAGTGCCTTCAGCTCATATTCAAACACAAACCACCTCTCTGCCATTCCCTCTGCACACCAGGGAGTTTGTGGAAGAGAAGGGACAGAAACGCCCTCTGGTAAGAGCACAGTAAGAGCACAGGGTTCGGCAGGTTTCATAAAAATGTCCTAACAGTGACCCTGGGCTAGAGGAACCCTGAACACCATGACAAAGACCACAAACTGAGTGCTGACCATTGCACTGGCCATTTGCCCATCTGCTGGCTTCCTGGTATATAGATTCCTGATTACAAGAAGTCACCCTCAAAACAATGATCTGGGTGAAACTATAGAGCAGCACATCAGTTGCTGTAATTCCACTGACACTTTTGATTTCTCTGGGAAGAAAGCCGATTGTGCTTGCTGGTCAACACGTGCCAAATTCTGATACACTAATTACACTCTGGCCAACTCTAGAAGGAGGCATTCTTGATTAATTTGCACTGAAGAGTTTATGAATGGGGCACTTGCAAAATTAATGTTGACTATGAGGTATCCCAGGTTTTACTTGTCCTCTAAATTGGGAAACAACCCTGGTTTGAAAGAGTAAGCAGAGTTATTACACATCTTTCTTCACCCTGCGATTGTTTTATTCAAAATTCAAAATTTATTCTCAATTCATTCCCATGAAATTAAACCAAAATTATAAAGCAAGGCAACTTGCTGAGAGTAACCCCAAGTACCCAAAGTTCATGTCAGCATGCTTAACTCAGAGTGCACTTCTTGTTACTGAGAATGCAAAGAAAGGGTCAGATTAAAGCCAGAAGCAAGAGCTTGCACCTACAATCCTAGCCACTGGGGACGTGGCGTTCAGGAGGACCACAGCTCAAGGCCAGCACACAGTTCAAGGGACCCTCATCTCAACTGATAAAAGCTGGGCATGGTGGCGTGTGTTTATCATCGCAGCTACTTGAGAAGTATAAACAGGAAATCTCTAGTCCAGGCCAGTCCAAGGCATAAACACACCTTACTAAAAAAAAGAAAATAACAAAGGCAGCTGAATGCCCATTCCTATAATCCTAGCAATTCAGGAGGCTGAGAACTGAGAATCATGAAGTTGGCCAAGAGACTCACCTCCAATTAGCCAACAAAAAGCCAGAAGAAGCTGGGTACAGGTGGCTCACGCCTAGGATTCTAACTACTCAGGAGGCTGAGGCCTGAGGATTATGGTTCAAAACCAGCCAAGACAGAAAAGTCCATGAGACTCTTATCTTCAATTAATCACTGAAAACTTGAAGTGGCGCTGTGGCTCAAAGTGGTAGAGTGCTAGCCTTGCACAAAAAAGCTCAGGGACATCACTCAGGCCTTGAGTTCTAGCCCCATGACCAACCTAAAAAAAAAAAAAAAGAAGAAGAAGAGGTGTGGCTCAAGTGGAAGAACATCCGAGGTACACAGTAAAGTCCACAGAAAGCAGAAGGACGCTGTCTCCTTCCTGCTGAGTCCTCCTGCAGGATCCTCTCTGACCTCAGAAGCCAGGCATCCCAGGCCTGACTGATGAGCATCCACAGTCAAAGACAGAAAGTATCTCCAGACCGCGGCCTTCGCAGACCGCCACAGCCTGCGTGGGAGACCCTGAGGTCAAGACCCAAGGTTATGACCAAGCAGACCAGGCCCCGGGATGCTGCCATGGAAACCTAACCCTCCCCATTGGTTTTAGACCATCAGCCCTGTCCTTCCCAGGGCTGCCCCACTGAGGTCAGCCCCCGCTTTCTGCCCCACCACACCATCCTCCACAGTCCTTCCAGGACAGGTGACTGAACCCTGCCTGCTGGGACCAGGAACCAGGGCTGCTGCCCTAACACAGCGAAGAAGAATCCAACTTCTCCCCATAGAGTCGATCGTTTCTCTTCAGGTTTATGTTAATGACTTTCATTCTTTCCCCAGGGTGGCCCGTGGGGCAAGCCTAGTGTACCGTGGGTGAGCCGCGGGCAGACGCCCAGTCCCCCCCCCCGTCCCGCCTTCCTGCCGCTGCAAGCTAGAGTGGTTTGTAGGCTTGTCAATAGCCAGGGATGCAGTTAGAAAGAGCAATGCATGACGTGCAAAACTAGTACAGAGTTTACATTTCAGCATCCACCAGTACTCACAGGACACAGCCAGGCCGGGCAAGGCCGGACACCTGTGTGTGTGCAGGCAGTAGCTGAGGTGGAGATAGCCTCAGTTGTGTAAAACTGCTCTCACAGAGCTTCAGGAAGCTTCCAGAACTTTCACACTTCAGTTTCATTCGGCTGAGCCTTGGGCCAAGGACAAAACTAGATGCCGGGTATACAAACACTGGGTCACGGCTGGGCCATGCCCTCTTTCTCCTCATGGAGAACACAGTGCCCAGCAGCGGGCCAGCAGACAGCAAGGCCAAGGAACCAGACTGAGGGTAAGTGTCCCAGAGACAGTGAGCAGATAGGCAAAAAAGGGAGAGAGGAACACACCTTTCCCTGACAGCTTGAAAGACTTCAAAAGCAAGAAGCCCAGTGCTGTGGCTCATGCCTGTAGTCCTAACTACTAAGGGGGCTGAGATCTGAAGAGAGCGGCTCCAAGCTAGTCCAGGCAGGAGAATCCTTGAGACTCTTATCTCTAATTAACCACCAAAATGTGGAAGTGGAGGTGTGGCGTAAGTGGTAGTGAGCCAGCCATGAGCAAAACAAGCTCAGGGACAGCTCCCAGGCCCTGAGTTCAAAACCAGGCATGTGGATCCTGCTGGCCATCCAATCCTCGCACCCAGATCCCCACCTTGGGACCACTAGTCCAGAGCAGGAGTAAAGCAATTATCTCCAACCTCCTGCCCTCCCCCCACCTCCAAGGCCCAGCACTAGAGAGCACTTCCCCCATAAAACTCAGGCCTCCCACATAAACCAGAAAACTCATTCATATTTACAAGCACTTCAAACCTCCAGGCCTTCTTCACAGAAAGTTCCAGATGAAAATCAGCCACATCCAAAATGAGGCTCTTTCTGTGACTGGGACACAACTGTCCCCATTTCAAAAGAAGTTTTAGATTTCTCATAATCCTTTTTGTCAGCCTGGGAGTCTATGGGCTTCAGAAAGAAGATAAGACAAAAATAAAAAAATGAGAAATCGTAAGTTCCGAACAAGCCATGGCCGGCAGTCACTGAGCCCTGAATGCAGCTGGACTCTCAGCAGGTGGGAAAATAGATAAGTGGGCATCCATCTTTTTAAATAGAGGAAGGAAATCAAAACCCTGCTCTTGTGGACTTAACCGTGGTGCTCAGGGCTGCTCCCTGCACCGCTCCACCTCGAGCGGCGGTGATTTTTCAGGATAAAGCTGAAATACACCTTCAGAATTTCTCAGGCTTGGATCCTAAATACCCCTGAGTTCAGACAATGTAAAGGCAAGACAGAAGATGCGAGCTTCTCTGGGGAGATGAGAATCTGCAGCAGACCCATGCGGTACCACGGGCGCCACTCTCTAAGACTCGGTGACCACTGGGATCTGCGGGGTCCCGGGTACACTGGCAGGGCACTTCACTGATGCTTTTCTCCAAAAGCTGGGAGGGCACGGCTGTGGCAGGCTGCTATGTCTTGTTTGGGTAATAAAAATCCAAATCCTCTCTTAAAGACTTAAAAGCATCTAGAATGAACGCCATGACTTTTAAGAGTGGATAAAGGTAGGTGGCAGGGGCTCACACCTGTAATCTTAGCTACTGGGGAGGCTGACATCAGAGGCCTACAGTCCTACAGTCCCAAGTCAGCCAGGGCGGGGAAGTCCGTGAGACTCTTAGCTCCAATGATCCAGCAGGAAGCTTGAAGTGGGGCTGTGGTAAAAGCAGAATAGCACCAGCCTTGAAGACAAAAGTTAAGGGACAGTGCCCAAGTCCTGGCAAGCACACAGGCACACAGGGGCAGGCGCACACACACACACACACACACACACACACACACACACACACACACACACACACACACACACACACACACACACACACACACACACACACACACACACACACACACACACACACACACACACACACACACACACACACACAGAAGAAAGTAACTTCAGATTCACAAATGAGAAGTATCCTGGAGAATTCACACTGGTCAGGTCCAAATGAAGCCCAGTCAGGCTGGTTGCTGGTTATCTCAAGCCACCCATCAATGAGTCAGATACAATTCACTTGTCCTGCATCTCTGTCCTTCTGCTACCACATGCCAGTGCAGAGCACCCCCAAACACACAGCTGTGTCTCCTCCACCTCTTCATCCCCCACCAAGACTGGCACCTAGGACAGGAAGCCATGAGCAAATGCCATGCATCCAACTGAGAAGGCACAAGAGTGAAGCAGGCAGGAAGTTCCCCCGCCCCAAGGACACAGTGTGGCTGGACACAGTGGCACCCATAAGGATGGGCAGGGCACATCAACCTACAGGAGAGTCTTCGCTATCAAGTAAGGTGTTGCCCGAGACACCCAGGTGCTGGCGGCTTGTACTTCAGCAACAACACCCCACATGAACCATGTTTACCAGCAGCCTCCGTCTCCCGCAAGCTGAGGGCTGTCACCTCAACGTATGTGCAAGAGCAGCAAATCTTCACGTCCCACAGAATCCATGCCACCTGTGGGAGGTGTACCAGCTGGGTCACCCAGCCACACTGGGCGGGCAGAAGCAGCGACCCACACACATCCACAGAGTAACGGAGGGGGTCCGAGATGACGTCTGACTCCGAGTCATACCAACAGGGTCGGAGCCCCTCCAGGGCCCCCTTACCGGCCCGCAGTGCCTCCCAGGGCTCCTTGAGCAGGTACCATGGGGCCTGGCCTCCTTTGGCACCAGGAGAGCAGCACTGCCCGCTGCTCCAGGCTGACCAGCCCCAGCCTGGCCCCGCCTCCCGCGTCCTCCTACCAACCTCGCACACCACCAGGCCAGAGTGAGAAGGTCGTTCTGCTTTCCTAGAAACCTTGCTGACGGAGAGCGGTCCACAGCAACCTCTAGAGCACGGCTCTCCGGAGGCCACACACCACCCTGCACGAGTCAGCTGCCTGAGTCCTGAGTCCTGGGCTACGGGGATCTCCTGCAGTGCCCAGGACACATACGTGTGTGTGTGTGTGTGTGTGTGTGTGTGTGTGTGTGTGTGTGTGTGTGTGTGTGTGTGTGTGTGTGTGTGTGTGTGTGTGTGTGTGTGTACTAGGACTCAACATTTCAAGCCCAGCCTCCTGCAGTGCCCAGGACACACGTGTGTGTGTGTGTGTGTGTGTGTGTGTGTGTGTGTGTGTGTACTAGGACTCAACATTTCAAGCCCAGCCCAGGGTGTGTGTGTGTGTGTGTGTGTGTGTGTGTGTGTGTGTGTGTGTGTGTGTGTGTGTGTGTGTGTGTGTGTGTGTGTGTGTGTGTGTGTGTGTGTGTGTGTGTGTGTGTGTGTGTGTACTAGGATTCAACATTTCAAGCCCTTTCTGTAGCCACTGTATGCAGGCCACAACTGCACAACGCAATGCCTGGAGCTAGAAGGAAGGAAGTGGGCTAGGGACCTGGAGTCTTCAGGATGCTGGGCAAAGTTACAAGTCCAGACTCATGAGGCCCTGGGGACAGAGCTGCCACCAGCCCTGGTCCTAGCTCTGGGTCACCAACCACACTGAAACCCAGGGCAGGCTGGTATGGCACCCCGGGGAAACAGGCCCTCTGCCCTCCTCCCCCGGGGTGGTCCGGGGTTCCTTCCTCTCACACAGACTTACGCCACAGCTGCTTAGCACTAAGGAGCTTGGCTTCCGCCCTTGGTGCGTCTCAAATCACTGGCTCTGACTACAACCTATCGTGGGGCACGGCCTTGCTAGACGGCAGGCATGAGGCTGGTAGTAAGCCGGCCTTGACCCCACGAAGGGTGTCACACAGAGCAGCTCTGACACAGAGTCAACTGATGAATGCATGAAGGAAGGAAGGACCCACATTCTCTTGAGAGAAAGGAATAGACCATCCCTGCTTCTAAGTAATGAGGCCTTCCAGAAGGATCTGAGTGCCTGACCCTTGAAGGGAGGGTGCTTAATTATTTCCGGCATCAGGTGGCAGTGGCTCACGCCTGTAATGCTCACTACTCAGGAGGCTGAGATGTGAGGATCACGGTTCAAAGCCAGGGAGGAAAAGAAAGTCTATGAAACTCTTATCTGCAGTTTACCACCTTCTGGTAGAGGTGGAGGTGTGGCTTCAGCGGTAGAGCACCAGCCTTGAATGAAAAACCTCAAGGACAGCACCTAGGCCCTGAGTTCAAACCTGCCCAAGCACAGGCATATGTGTGTGCACGCATACACACACACACACACACACACACACACGCACGCACACACGCACACACACACCCTCGCACTTCAGGTCCCTCCGCAGTCACACACACACCACTGCAGTCACATACACACACACACACATGCGCGCACACACACACACACACACACACACACACACACCCTCACACTTCAGGTCCCTCCGCAGTCCCCCATGGGGGACAATCGTGGGGCAGGGAACCTGAAAGTCCTGCTTTGATGATGTGAGACCCCTGACAACGTGTGGCGACTGAGGCCTGAGCCCCGATCCCAGTCTCATCCGAGGACAGCAGGCCGCGCTCCTCCAGTGCCTAAGGAACACGTTCCTTGCCCAGGAGCCCAGGAGCCCAGGCACCCTCCTCAGCCCTGCTCAGCATGGGCAGGGGACCCCACTTTCTGTAGAACGTTCTGGGCTGCCTTCTTGGGTATCTTGACCCCTCCATGGGAGGACTGTGACACTGGAGGAAAGTCACGGGTCCCTAGTGCAACCAGCGTCATCTCTGCTCATGACACTGACCCTAGCGAGTGTCAAGTCAGGTCACTTTCTGTTAGGGACACTGTAACTTCAGATTTCTACCACCTGGTTGTTGGGGGGCGGGGAAAGTAGCCACAATTTAACCCTTGATCCCCACAGTCCCCGGAACACAGGCTGTTTATCAATGGACACAGCCAAGCAGGCACAAGTAAATGTGCTTTCCCTCAAATTGATATGCAAATGTATGCAAATGTTGGTGGAAAAAATGTTTTTTAAAGTTTAATGGCTTTCTCTTTTATCTACTTTTCCTGGAAATCTCAATTCAGACTGAGAACAAACAGCAAGTAATTTGGATGGAAATCTCTTGATTCTACTTAAGAGAGTTCCAGTATTATTACATTGGGTTGTTGTCATTGTTGTTGTTGTTTTAACGGAAGATAGAAAAGATAGGTAGGTCTGTCATGGGGACGATTTTCTGCTTCCCTGGTGCCAAGGATCCTGTGGCAATGCCCCAGGGGGTTAGCAGGTGCAGGCTAGCAGCAGACCTCCGACACCCACTCTGTGGGGAGCGGGCACCATGTGGCCCCACCCAGCACACACAAAGGAGACACCTGCTTCTCATCCTGGCCACCACGAGGCAGCTCCCCAGACCCCTGAGCACCCGAGACGGCCACTGTCAGCCCCATCAGCAGTGGCAGGGCCTCTGCGCCCCTCTGGAACCCACAGCATTTCATCTGGAGGCCCAGGCAGGCAGGCAGCCTCCCCAAAGGAGCCCACGATCCTCCGCTAAGGCAGCCTCCGTCCTTCCTGACTCTCCTTCACTTTCTGCTCAGAGGAGTCATGGCACTACCCCAGGCCTAAGAAAACCTTCCCTCTTCCTCGGGAGTCATCTGGAACCACGCACTGGGGGCTAGCCCCTGCCACCCCAGCTACTCAGGAGGCTGAGATCAAGGTGAAGATTGAAGTTCAAAGCCAGCCCAGGTAGACAAATTCATGAAACTCTTATCTCCAATGAACCAGCAAAAAGCAAGAAGCAGAGGCATGGCTCAAGTGATAGAATGCCAGGCCTCAGCAAGAATGTGAGGTTCGGAGTTCAAGTTACTGGCACAAAACCAATAAATGTCATAAAGAGTTCACTCTCCACACTGCCTGGCCTCTGAGCCTCCAGGGAAAGGTCAAAGCTCAGAGCTTGACAGCTGTTACCAACACATCTCCGAAGAATGAAGCCATTCCATCAGAGGTTCATTCCTGTAGAGACACCCACCCTCATGTACACCAGCACACAAGCACACATGCACGCACGCACACACACACACACACACACACACACACTCTACCTCCCTCCCTCCCTCTCCTTCCTTCTCCCTCCTTCTCCCTCCCTCTTCCCTTTTTCTCTTCTCTCTCTCTCTCTCTTTTCTCTCTCTCTCTCTCTCTCTCTCTCTCTCTCTCTCTCTCTCTCTCTCTCTCTCTCTCTCTCTCTCTCTCTCTCTCTCCCTCCCCCCAGCATACATGCTCCATGATGTCCCTAGGACTGCATTAAACAGCAGTCCTGTGTTTCTCCTACATATTTATAAATGCAATTATAAATTAGACACAGTAAGCGAGTAACAGCAATAATAAAAACTGGGCAATTATACACACCTATGATATCAGGTAACTTATAAATTAGGCTCAGTAAGAGTCACAACAACAACAAACAGTAATGGAACAATTACAGCAATATAATATAATAAATTATTTAAAACTTAGCAATTATTCCTTTCTGGAATTTTCTATTCAATAGTTTCAGACCTGAGCTGGTTATAGATAACATAAATACAGAAAGCAAAAACAAAGAGGGAGGAGGATGCATTCTGGGAATGTGTGTGTTCTGAGTGTGTCTGTGTATGGTATGGTATGTGTATATACACATACACATACATGCACGCAAATAAAAGTATTTTAGGGTTAGGTGTAGTGGTGCATGCCTATAATCCTAATTACTTGGCAGACAAGAGCTGCAAAATGTTAGTGAGACTCTATCCCCTCACCCAAAAAAAATTAAGAGTGTAGTGGCTCATGACTGTAGTCCCTGCTACACAGGAGGCATAAGTAGGAAGAGCCCAGTCCAGGCCAGCTCAGACATATACAAGACATAGTTGGTGAAAGTAACTAAAGACTAAAAGGACCAGCTGTGGTTCAAGAGGTAGGGTGCCGGCCCAGCAATAAGGAGGACAGGAGATCAAACCTCAGTACTACAAAAAAAAACTACTACAGCCTACTACCTCAAAAGGCAGCTGTCTCCAAGCGATGTGTGACAGTGGGAAGTGAGAGTGGACACCACCCTGGCATTTCTTGGGGCCCAGCCTGAGTCACGGTGATGTCAGTGCTGGAGGCAGGAAGGCCAGGGCTGACTCACGACCCAGTCTCTGCACAGCTCTGCACATCTGCAGGCAGGCAATGCGCAGAGGCAGGTCCGTCCACGAGACACAGATGCTCAGCGCTGCGATTATTCACACTCTGTCCTTAAGAAACACGCTCCATCCTTCGCTTCAGGGACTCGGATCCTTCACTGTGCAGGCTCGCTAATCCCACCTTTAAGTGCCGGCCTGGAAACCACAGAGATCAAAGAGGGACACCGTGCAGACAAATGTTCCAGAGCTCTGGCCCACGGCTGGTCCCCACAGGGAACTCCAGGCAATGAAAAAGGCAAAATGTTTCTGAATTTGGAAAAGTTTGCTTTGTTTTGACTTTTTATTCATCCAGAGAAAATGTATGCAAGAGGCAGAGATCCAAAAGAACCAAACTTCTGCCCGGTTATTCTTGAGCCTTTCCCCCCACTCCTCGTCCTGGACAGGGATCTCCAGAGAAACCCTCTCCACCCACCCCACCCCACCCCACCCCACCAAAAGCTCAGCGTCACCACTCAGAGCACCGCCTCGGCCTCCATCTCCACCTCCACCTCCTGGAGTGGCTCCCTTCAGCTGCAGGGTCCTCTCCCCTAATCACCCCCTCCAGCTTTTCTACTGAACTTCTACCCCTCAGCGCTGGCTGCTCAACCAAAATGCTTTAAGTGTGCCATCTTAGCAATGGCAACTCATTCCCTACCATTCCCAAGGCTGGCAAATTTGATGTCTGGTAAGGCTCTGCTTCAAAGATGGGACCTTCTTACCGTCCCAACATGGTGGAAGAAAGAAGTCAGCTCTGTGAGCCAAGTGTGGTGGCACAAACCTGTAATCCCAGCACCAGGAGGATGAAGCCTACAAGCCCAGTTTGGACTACATACGAGGTGGCCAATATTCACACCTGTAATCCTAGCTACTCAGGAAGGTGAGACCTGAGGACCTTGGTTCAAAGCCAGACAGAACAGGAAAGTCCTGAGAAAGTCCCTGAGATGCTTATCTACAATTAACCACCAAAAAGCCAGAAGTGGAGAAGTGGCTCAAGTGGCAGAAGACTAGCCTTGAGCAAAAAAAAAAAAAAAAAAAAAAAAAAAACCACACACAGAGAACTGTGAGGACTTGAGTTTAAGCCCCAGTATCAGAACACATGCATACACAGGCAGGCAGGCGCACGTGCACACACACACGCATGCGCACACACACACACACACACACACACACACACACGAGAGAGAGAGAGAGAGAGAGAGAGAGAGAGAGAGAGAGAGAGAGAGAAGGTGGGGGGAGGAAGGAAGGACAGAAGGAAAGGAGGAAGGGAGGAAGGGAAGGAGGGAGGGAGGCAGGGAAGAAGGGAGATGAACAGACAGGCAAGAAACATCTGTGGGGCTTCCCTGAGGGCAGTAGTCCAGCAAAACCCTGGGCGACCAGGTTTGGATACATGAATTGTGGGAGAATGCAAAGATTCAGTCCACAGCTCGTGGGCAGCAATATGCTTACAACAGTGGTTATTTTTGCCTTGAACGTTACTTGGAGAATAACAAAGCTTAGGAGCTTTTCTTTTACATCCTTACTCTTTTTGTATTATTTGCTTAAAGAACTAGCACTGAATGTTACTGCAAAAATAACAGTCATTATTCTAAAATGTAAAGTCTAAGACTCAAAACCAAAGACAAGTAAACACAGCTGGTAAACCAGATGACCCAAAGGTTGGCTTAATTGGCATTGTTCATAAGGTAAGAATGGGTTTCTACCTTAACTGAGCCTCTGAATTGAAGCCCCAGTACTGGCATACCTGCACACTCACTCGTGCGCTGCACATACACACACAGAGGAGAGCCTCCAGCCTTAAGAGGCCTCTCCACATGCCACACCCCATCCAGTGGCAGCCACTCAGCTGTCTCCATCCCTGTGGAGCTGCCTATCCTGTACTGTTCACACACGTGGGGCCATGTCACACACACACACATTCATTCACACAGCCTCTGTGATGCGCTCCTTCCCCTCAGCATCGTGTTCGTGTTCACAAGATCTTCCACGTTGCAGCACAAATCAGAGCACCAGTGCTTTTATTGGCTAAGTAATGGTCTATCCTATTAGCATGTCACATGGTGTTTAGGCATTCCTCAGCTGTTGGCTGAGCTGGGCTGCTTCCACCTTTTCAGTATCGTGAATTGTCTGCTATGAACATTTTTGAGCTGCAGTTAACTGCTTTAAAGTGGAATCCCTGGGTCATATGCTTAACGTTTTTGTTAATTTTTTGATAATCTAACACTGGTTTCTGGTTTCTAACTCTTGGGTTTTGGTTTTTTTGGTTTTTGGCTTTTGTTTGTTTTTTGTTTTTTTTTTCAGTGCTGGTAATCAAGTGACTAAACCTAAGGCCTTGGACATGCTAAGTAAGTACCCCACCGTCGAGCCACAACCCCAACCCTGGTTTTAATTAATTAATTGAGCTCAGGTTGCTTGCTTGCTCATCTGGTGCTTTGCCATTTGAGCTATGCCTCCAAGTCTTGCTTTCTGCTGTTTGTTGCCGGTGCGCCTTTTTGTTTTGTTTTGTTTTCTTGGTTTTGGGGATATAGTCTAGCAGATTTTTCTGCCCAGACTGACTTCAAACTTTCAAACCATGATCCTCTAGATCTCAGCCTCCTGAGTAGCTAGATTATAGGCATGAGCCACCCATGCTGGCCCAATATTTTAGTGACTGAATGAGCTCCTACATAGCATCCTCAATTTTGCCCTTGGTACCTAAAGTCAAAAGTATTTATCATCTAAACCTCTATAGAAAAAAAGTGGGCCCATCCCAGTTGTGGAGAGAACATTCTACTGATTCCCTTCACCTCTTCAATTACAAAGTATTTTGGTATCTATTCCCTCCTTTGATGTCACTGGCTTTTCAGAGCATTTGGGAAAGGAAAGGCCGGTGGTGGACCCTTTGTCAGAGGGCTGCTCAGAGAGTCTCGAAGCCCTTCAGAACCCTAAGGGGTTCCTATGGCTGCCACGGGGTCCCATGGCTGCCACGGGGTCCCATGGCTGCCATGAGTAACAGCCAGGTCTTAGACACCATCTCCCTTCACAGACCCAATTTTCCTCCTAGTAGTCACTGAAGTCAGGTACACCAGCAGCTGAATAAAATACTGAGTTTTCATTTGTTCTGCTTTGCCTCTTTTGGTGAGACTACCATACTCACAACCCCAGTCTCAAAGGAGGACTTAAAATGTGTCCTGATAGCAATGCCAAGAGGGAAGAAGACTTAGGAGAAAATTCTACCAGGAAGAGTAAGATCAAGAAAACGCTAGTGATGGTCCCAGACTATCTGGAGGACTCGGGTTCCACCAAGGGCGTGGAGTACCGCCAAGCCCCACCCACCAGGCCCGCAACTCAAGGAGCCGATTAGACAGTGCCCTAGTGGAGGAACTCTATCTACTGTCAGGGCAAAGGAAGCTCCCAGGCCAACACCATCTTCCACAGGTTGCACAGCTGAGCCCAGCGGTGTCCTGGAAGGAGCAGCCCAGCCCGGGCTGCCACACCCACCCACAGGACACTCCAGGTCCCCCAAGGCTGCTTATGACACTCAGCTGCGATGAAATCCGTCCCTTCATCCGCACTGCACAAGGAGCACAGCACCACACTAGGTCTGGGAATGGAGAAGAGGATGCTGCTCAGCCCCAGAGACTTGGGGACTGGAGCAGACACCCACTGTGTCTGCAGGGAGGACCTTCTCACCATCTGGATGTCCCCACCCAGGCGAGATGAGCAGAGCAGAGGCCAGGAAAAGGAGCTGAAGGGTGGTTCAGAAAAGTAGCTTCAGAAAGCAAGAAATGTATTTTCAAATGCACTGTGGCCTACCAGACCAGAGGGCTCTGTGCCCCTCTAAGTCACATGGACTGGGGCCACAGAACCTCGGTAGGGAACTATCAACAGGACATCGCCAGGGTCACCAGCCAAGGCTCTTCCCTTCCATCCCGGGGGGCTCCCTGGGTGACCCCTACCCCACTTCAGCCTCCCCCTGCTCTAATCAGGCTGGTCCTCAAAGCAGCACCGTCTCCCCATCTCCAAGAATGGTCCAAAGAGGTAGGTGGGCCTGCTGCAGATCCAGGGACCCGAGACACATTCCTGCCTTTGACAGATGGATGGCCAAACACACATGAAGTTAGAAGGATTTGGAATAAATCATGGAAAGTTAATAGAAGAAGGGCAGCAATTTGGAAGAAAAATAATCACATTTCCCTTCTGCTAAATCATTATTTGCCCCTGGTAAAGTCAGTTACGTTAAAGAAAGTAAGATACTATTTTAGAAAATAACGCAAGATCTTGACAAGTGCCTTTATTCCCACAAATCAACCTTGGGAGGTTGAGGTCTGGAGCTCAAGAGGGTGTCCAGGCAACCAGAATGGTTTCTCACAGGAAGAGTTGTAACCACAGATCTCTCCCAGGGCTGACCTCCCAGAAACTCTCTCAGAAAAACAGCACTAGTAGCTCACATCTGTAATCCTAGAGACACGAGAGGCTGAGATCTGAGAATCATGGTTCAAAGCCAGGACAGGCAGGAAAGTCCTTGAGACTCTGATCCCCAATTCACCAGCAAAAAGCCAAAAGTGGAACTGTGGCTCAAGTAGCACAGCACCAGCCTTGAGCAAAGAAAGCTCAGGGGCAGTGCCCAGACCCTGAATTCTCAGTACTGGGACAGAGGCAAAAGGGGAGGATAGAGGAGAGCGAAGGGGAACAGGAGGGAAGAAGGGAGGGAAAGAGGAAGGGAAGGAGAGAGGGGCTGCCAGCTACACAAACCACTAGACAGTCAAGGAGCCGAGCCACAGGGCCCCCAGGTCCCTTGGTTTTCAGTTCTCCCCTCCAAGTCCTCCCCCTGAACCCCACAAGGGTCGAGATGGTCAGGTCCAGCTTTTCTTCCCCAACTGGTCATAGTCTGATTTCAGATGTTACTTTCAACCCACAAAGGTGGGCTGAAACTGTAGTGCGACCTGAGTTTGGGTGTTTCTCTGGAGCTGGCAATGTGTGGGGCGACCCCTGTGTGGCGCCGCCCTCCCCCACGGGCTCAGCCTGCAGCCCGGCCTCCCTCGTGCTGCTGCTGAGCGAAGATGCTAAGCCTCCACCTAACAGAGCAGGGACCGAGGGCGGCTGCTCGGGCTGCCCTCTGCCGCAGGAGGGCCGGCTGCACGCGGACGGGCTGCAGCCTGCGAGTGGAGTGATCCCCAGTGAGGTGGGCACTCTGTCCCTAGGGAACACTGGTCAATGTCGGGGACATCTTCAGGGGATCGCTGGAGGGGTCCACACTGGGTGGAAATTAGCTTAAGGCTCAGCAACTCCGAGAGGCAGGGAGTTCTGTTATCTACACCCCACACATGCACAGTGGGACCCGGGGCCTCAGGCCTCGCACCCCTGGCACTGAGACAGCAGGAGGCGGGAGAGCAGCAGGGGGAGGAAGGCCAGGGGGTCTGCACCCCGGATGTCACCAGGAATTCCCTTCTCTGCATTAAGACCACTTCATACATTTTGCAGCTGGTGCAAGCTGGGCACAGATGGTCGGGGCTGGGAGAAACGGGGTCTCTCCTGGTCCAGGGCGGCCTGCCCCCAGCTTCTGACAACTCTGCCCAGTTGGGAGAACCTGCCTCCCCTGGCCATGGACCCTCACATCTCTATAATCTACCTGAAGGGATTCAGGCGACAGACAGCTCCAGGAGTCCTGGAGGGGGAAGACTCCCATCCCCCCTTCCCCCTTTCCTAGGTCTGGGGCACCAGGGACCATTCTTGACTGGCCCTCAGCTCTCTCACAGCTGTCCCATCGCCTGGGCTCAGCACAAGAGGGAGAGGTCAAAGGCCACCATGACAGGTCCACACGCCAGGAAGCCGAGCAGAATGTGGCGCATTGAGCTAAGATGGAACAGCAGGAAACGGCAGGTCATGACCCAGGACCAGCCGGAAGAGACCAGGGAGGAGGCCACGGAGGACAGGGACAGAGCCAGAGACGGTTTCTGGACTCTAAGAAGACAAAAACTGTATTGATTTGGCCATGAAAACATAATGGAGCCATATTTCAATACCCAAGGCCCAGTTCCTCCAAAGCTTCAAAACTCAGTAAGAATTCATGTAACGGTACAATCCTGGTCATGACCACTTCTGCACGCGGTGCAAGGTCCCGCAGGCCAGTCCACATGGAGCCAGCTAGAGCTCACGGGGTGTCCGGTAAGGGACACTGTGCCAGAATAAAAGTCCCATGAGGACAGCCGGGAACCAGAGTGCTCACAGAGAGTGCTTAGTACATATAGGATATGTACACACTTCTGGTATAAGGAACAGGGACCAGAATGTGTATACACTTCCAGTGTAAGGAATATAGACCAGCCGCTTAGTACACAGAGTGTGCATACACTTCCAGTGTAAGGAATACAGACCAGAATGTTCAGTATGTATAGGGTGTGTGTACACTTCTTGTGTAAGGAATAGGGACAAGGATGTATGTACACTTCTGGCATAAGGAATACAGACCAGCCACTTAGTACATACAGGGTGTGCATACACTTCCAGTGTAAGGAATACAGACCAGAATGTTCAGTATGTATAGGATGTGTGTGCACTTCTGGTGTAAGGAATAGGGACCAGGGTGGTATTCACTCTGGTGGTGACATCAGGAGCTGCCAGGCCACTATGAAAACCACATTTAAAGGGCTTGTCCGGGTCCAGACCCTTGAAGATCTTGAAATCCTCAGGACCCAAGTAGCAAAGCAGACACGAAGGAAAAAGATGGCATTGGTCCTCACCAGCCTCTCTTCCCAGCCCTTTGGTAGACATGACTCATGAACCCACTTTGTACCATCAGTGCTCAACACCAATAATGCTACAGAGCCCCTCCCCTCACACTTCCTGCTGGGTGAGGAATACGTATCTGAAGGCCTTGGTATGGAAGGCATGGAAGCCCACACTCTCTGGCTCCCATTATACCTGCAGTAGGCCTGGCCAGAGACCAAGGTCAGAGCAAAGGACCTGGAGCAGAAGGAACAGGACCACCTCCACACCAGCTGGGAGGACAAGCTATTCTAGGCAAAGGATGGAAGGAGCCACACCAGCCCGGGCAGGGCCCAGCCCTGCCCTCTGCACCGCACCCCCTTCCCTCTCCACTCTCAAGGTCCATGTAAAGCAAAATACAATGACAGGAAGTACAGCATAGTGGGGCTGCTTGTTACAGCCGCTAACAGCTCTAATTGCTACAGTGATATAGAAATGTTTGCATAATGTATTTAATTCAGTTAAATCATTCAAGATAGTACATCAATTTGTATCACACTCCAGAGGAAACCAATGGTGAATCTTGGCTGTCAAGATCTCTGAAGTACAACTGCATCACAGTAGAAATGAAGGAGCACCTTCCCTGATAGATGCACTGGGGAGTCCGGAACTCTGCCCTGCCTTGTCCCTCCAGGGTCCCCTGGGGTTCAGCAACCAAGGTAGCTGGGCTCTGACATCAGAGCTGTGGCCTCCCACTTTCTCTTCACAATAGGGAGGGGCTGCAGAAGCCTTGGGCTCCTCCTTAGAAAACAACCCATAAAGAAATGAGCCTCCATTCTGCACAGGCTGGGGCCGGGCTTGTGCTGGGTCCTCTCTCTTTATCCTCAGAAATGCCGCCAGGGTTGGTGCTGCCTCTAATTCTACAAAGGAGAGCCGGTGGCTTCAGATAAATTGCAGGCCCAGGTCACAGAGCAACACAGGGCTGAAGGGAGCAGGGGTTTCAAGGCTGCAGGAAGGGTGTCCGGGGCACTCTCCAGGCCATGACACCAGACTCTTTGATGGCACAGCCCATGCCAAGATAAAGTGCCTTTCTTCCCCTCCAGGCACCCAAATGAAATTTTAACAAGCTGACAGACACCCATCTGGGATGAAGCCCTCGGCCTGTGGATAAAGCCAGCCTCACACCTGCAGGTGTGAGGACGAATGACTCATATCTAAACGTTTGTTCCATGAAGCCAGGGTCATTAGTTTGTCACAAGCCAGGCCCCTATCCTGCCCCAAGGCTGCCCAGCCAGTGTGGTTGGGGGAGATGAGCCCAGCTGGAGGCAGGCTGACCACATGCAGAGCCCCCAGGGCGGGGGGGAGGGGGGCTATCCAGAGAGCCTGGAGCTGAAGCGCACTCCTTCCACCATGGTCCAGCCGGGATCCTGAAACCAGCATGCACCTACTCGTGCTAAGAAATTGGAAATGGCCCAGGCCACACAGAGCAGCTGAAGGCAGGCAGGAGCCATTCCACAGGCCCACAAGCAGCCACGCGGAAGGGCTGCTCAAGTTCCCACTCCGGACTTCGTTAGATTACACAAGGAATTTCCAGGTCTGAACACAGAAATGTCCAAGTCCAAGAGGAAAGGCTTAGGCTGACAGCCTCACCGCCACCTCCCACAGGCCCCACGGCTCCCCAGGCCACCCAGATGAAGCCTTCCGCCATGCAGATCACACTGTTACTTCAAGGGGGACATGTGCCCACATCCATGTGCTGGAGGACCAGCATCAGTTCTGTAACCAAGAAGGGAACCTGGGGGGTGAGGGGGGGGGTGATGCCCTCAGCAACTAGTACCCAAGAAGGGAACCTAGTGGGGGCGAATGTCCTCAGTGTCTGGGTACTTTGTGACAACCACACCAGCAAGCTAATATATGCACTGTGCACAGCAATTTCAATGTCAGAATAACAGCTCCCACAGGGTGTCCTGTCCCACCACAAAACTGAAAGACTACTGGTAGCCAAGGGCAGGATGGCTCAGGTATAATCCTAGCTACTCAGCAAGATGAGATCTTAAGATCAAGTTTCAAAGCCAGCACAAGCCAGACGATCCCTGAGACTCTCATCTCCAATTAACCACCTTTGAAAAGGCAGAAGTGAAGCTGTGGCTCAAGTCATAAGAGTTCAGTGAAAACGCTGGGGGACAATGGCCAGGCCCCAAGACTGGCACTAAAAAAAGGGGGGAAGGGGAAGAAAGCAGATGTGCGAACAGTGCCACTGCATTGCATTCCAGGACTCCGCAGGGCCTTCAACAGACACAGCCGTTTGCTCCTGTGAACTTGCCATCCCGCCAAATTTGTGGCAAAACTAAGCACTGGAAAAGGGAAGCTTACCCACGTCACAGGAATGAAACGTTGACCGGCCACAGAGAAAATCCAAACTCTGACCCCTCCAAGCTCACCAAATCACAGCTTCCTCCCCTAAGTGATGGTCGACAAGAAATCAGAAGAGCTGTGGATCCTCCAGCTGCCCCACCTCACTGCACACCACAGCAGCCAGGCCCAGCCCCTCCAAGCCCCACACCACCCCCACTGACGCAGGCACCTGCATGCGGCCTCCACGTCCACATAAACCCCACCGAGGCCGCAGACACCTAGCAGACTGGACAGCCCAGACAACAGGGATAATAGCAAAGATGGCAGGGACAGGGCAGAACTGGTCAGCACATGCATGTACACACACACACACACACACACACACACACACACACACACACACACACACACACACACACACACACACACACACACACACACACACACACACACACACACACACACACACACACACACACACACACACACACACACAGAGTCGCCGATGGCCATGCAATCTGGTGCTGCCACTCTGGAAAAGCCTGGCAGCTTCTTAAAAAGCTAAATATTCAACTAACACAGGACTCAGCAATTTTATTCCTGGGCAGTTATCCCGAAAAAGTAAAGACGTATGTTCATGCAAAAACCTGTACATGAGTGTTCTTAGCAGCTCTATTTGTAATACCCAAAACCCAGATGGCCTCCAACAGATGAACAGTCAAACAAGCTGTGGCAGAGACATAAAGAACACTACTCAGCAATGAAAAGGAACCAACGTGAGAGACACAACTTGAGAGATCCTCAGAAAATATGTCAACCAGAAAAAGCTGGTCCCAAAACCACACACAGCCCCTGTATGACGCCAGTTGATACAGAGACAGGGAACAAATGGATGGTGGCCAGGACTTGAGGCCAGGGGTTGAGGGTCTTTCGTGATGCACAAAGTTCTACATCTTGTCTATGAGTGTCTGTGTCCTGCTGCAGAGAATGGATTATAGCTGTACAAGGTGTAAACTTGGGGAAAACTGGTAACAAGTACACTAGATCTATTCTCCATGACTGTAATCGCTGAATATGCAAACCTTAATGAAAGAAAAGAAGGGAAAGGAGGGAGGGTGAGCTCCATCCCCCCCCAGGGACAGGCTCAACCTGCTGCTTCCTTTCTGCTTCACCCTCGCACCCAGAGGTGACAAGTGAACACAAGAGGCTTACAGTGGTCCACACCTGAATCCCAGCCACTCAAGAGGCTGAGATCTGAAGATCATGGTTCAAAACCAACCTGGGCAGAAAAGTCCCTGAGACTCTTATCTCCAGTTAACTTGCAAAAAGCCAGAAGTGGAGCCGTGGCTTAAGTGGTAGAGCACCAGTCTTGAGTATAAAAGGCCAAGTAAGAGTGTGAGGCCCTGAGTTCAAACCCAGTACCAGTACCAAAACAAAGAAAGAAAGAAAGAAAAAAAAAAGGACTATTCACACCCCTAAGACAATCCTGACCAGACACCTGATCTGATAGGCAAAGTGGTACAACAATAAATTTTAGCTCTCCATAATGTCTCTGAAATATAATCAGGTTTATAGATACATATTATGTACTAATCTTTTTCCCTCTAGCTCTAGTGAATGGCAAGGCTGACTCAGATAACAAAGGAGGTCTCTCTTGCACACCTTCACTTACAAACTTCTGCGGTCATAATACTTTTAAGAAATCAACTTTTCTTTTTCTGACAGCCTAGACATCAACTTTTGAAGGAAAAGATTTCCCCAGAAACCATAATGATGAAATCTAAACAGAAAATCACTTGTCACTTCATTTCCAATCTTTGCCCTTCGTTTGATGAAAAATTAATAGAAGTGAAGGAGTGACTGGCATGCCTCAAACACGTGTCTGCGCCCCTTGACTCCACGAATGCTTGAAGTCTGCAGTAAACAGGCTCAGCTCCCCTACCAGATGGGGACAGGACTAAAAAGTGGTAGTCAATTTGCTCAGGGGTCACTGCACAGGGCGTAAGAGTCAGGAATCAAATGTGTGAAGCGCCAAGGCCCCATCCCATTAAAGGCGAGAAGGCAAGACACGGCTCACGGTGTTCCACCAACCTGGCCACAGAACGGTTCACCTCCTGTACGCCCCTGTGCATTGGTTCTCACAGCTACCGCACCAGGCCCCCTGCCCCAAGTCTCAACAGCTTAAGCACACACAGATGCAGTATGTCCACTTCTGAGGCCCAATGCCCAGGGGCTTAATTCTAGGTGCTGGCTCTGATCAGGCGGTTCTGGGAGAAATCTGTCTCCAAGCTAGAACAGAGGTCCTGTTCCTTGGCTAGCTGTTGGCCACAGGCTGCCCTTAGCTCCCTTCACAAGTGAACCTCTAATCTCAGAATCAACAATTGCCCACTGAATCCTCCAGGTTTGGGATATGATTTCCTTTCTGCAGCACCCCTCTTCCCCACAGGAAGGATACAGGACCATTTCCCCTTCCCAAGCTCTAATCACATCCACAAAGCTCCTTTGCATATAACTAGCACATCCTATTCCCAGGGTGCAGGGATTAGGCTGGGGGCATCCTGGGGTCCTTCCTCTACCTTGCACACAGCCTCACCTCTTCATCCAGCCTTCAAAACAGAATCCAGGTGCACCTCCTCTTCCTGATTCCCGGGAGGTGACCCTGCCCAGCCACGGGGGTGGGAGGGAGGAGGAGGGCGGGGGAGAGGTGACAGAAAAGAATCTATGGCCCCTCCTTCAGGGACCGTGAAGCCATGTGCACGCCAGTGCAAATAAGCCAGAACCCTAAACATGCCCCCCCCACGAAACCAAGGAAGGGGAAGGAGCCATGGGGCAAATGTCACCGGCGGTGCCCAGTGCAGAGAACCGCAGGGAACCCACACTTCCTACCTCTACACAACAGTCCACAAATCAGCTGTTTACCCTTTTATAAAATAAATAAATAACTGAAGCGTCTCAATTTACAAACAATGCTTCTAGCAGATTCCAAAGTACTCTCAAACAATGAGCTATGATTCATGTTTTCCAGTGAGAAGGAGTTTTACCATTTCCTTTCCCCTCGTGATCCATTCATGGGCCAAGTGGCGAGTGGAAGCATGGCCCACCCACCAGAGCCCAGAGAAACACTGCTCTGTTGTTAGGCTCCCCAAAAGACTGTTGAGGTTGAGAAGAAGGATCTGCAGTAATTTTCCCTTCATTGGAAATAGCCAGTCAGCTACTGCACCCTTCCCTGCATCATTCACAGCCACACCCGAACCCCTCACCTGCCCCCAGAACAAACTCACAGCACAGCACAGCACAGCACAGCACAGCACAGCACAGCACAGCACAGCACAGCCGCCTGGGATGACTCCACCGGTCAGCTACCCTCCCACTCCGCCTGCTGAAGTCTCCAGCCTCCCCACCACCCTCTCAGATAGAGGATTTAGTCTCTCAAGGGCCTCCTGAAACTCTTACTTTCACTCAGCTCAGCTATCGTCTCCCCATCAGGTAAATGGAAATAAAACCCACCCCCTGCTCCACTCCACAGGAGAATAGGTTACACCTTGCTATTCTTCCCTGGTAAAACCATCCCTTACGCCTTTCTCCTCCGGGAACTTTCCAACACTGAGTTCTGAACATAATATCCCAAAATATTAGCAAGAGGTGTGAGGTTAAAATTCCTAAACAGGAATGCTGGTAAAGCTCTCTGGAAGAGAGCTATGAGTGACATCGGGCAAGATTATTGGCATATTACTGGCCCAGGACTAGCCACCCACCTACCTGCCACTCCTTGAGAAGCCTCTCACCACAACTTGCAATTTCAGGGAGCCCATGCCTGCCATAATTGGCAACGCTCCCTCTGGCCTTCACCACGTGGACAGGGCACATTTCAAACATGGTGCCCGCCAACATCATCAAGGCCACCTGGATGAGTGCTTCCTTGAAGATGTGGGAGGAAGCAGGGCTCTGGTGCTCACACCTTTAACCCTAGCTACTCACACCTGTAATCCCAGCTACTCAGGAGAGGCTGAGATCTGAGCATCTCCATTCAAATCCAACCTGGGCAGGCAAATCTGGGGGGTTCTGATCCTCGAGTAACCACCACAAAGCTAGAAGCCGGGATGTGACTCCAGTGACAGGGGCCAGCCTTGAGCGGAAAGCTAAAGGGGCAGTGCACTGTTCCTGAGCCCTGAGCGCAAGACCTGGTAACAGCACACACACACACACCCAAGTGTGTGCACTCACACACACAGGGTAGAGGCTCAAAGAGCAGCCCTCCCTCCCTCCTCCATTCCAAGGACCTGGCAGCAGCGGCGCACAGCGCTCACTAAAGCATGGACAAGCCTCCCTGCCCTAACCCTGCAACACGGAAGTGGCCACAGTCACAGACGGGATGGAGGGGGGGGGTCTCCTGGCGCCCCTGCACCGGCCTCTGGGGCTGGGCTTGCTCACTCCTCCGGGGCTGGGCACGTGGGGACGATGCAGCTTTGCCTCCAGGCCTTCCACCCCTGCCTCCTGCACTGCGACCCCAGAGCCTCTGGGCTGGAAACTCCCCCCCCCCCAGCCTGCCTCTCAGAGGCACACCTGGGAACTCAGGCGGGAGGTCGGGGGACACACACACTCCCTGCTCACAGCACTTGGCTCTGCCATGCCCCTCCGGGGATGTCGGTGCCCGGTGTGCTCAGCCAGAGCGGCGGGAAGCCCAGCCCCGGTGCTCCCGGAGCAGGACGGCCCTCGGCCTGCTCCCCGCCTTAAACACCGAACCCGCTGGCAGTCCACGCGGCGGGGGTCCCGGGCCCTCCGGGCCTGCTGGGCACGAGGCCGGGACTTGAGGCGGACCTGCGGCAGGGCGGACACGAGGCCCCGGCCGGGCTGCAGGGGAGGCGGCGCCCGGGGAGCGGCACCTGGGGCCGGGGCGAGGCGGACGGAAGGTGAGGGTTCCTGGGGCGGGCTGCAAAGCCGGGGGGTCGCGAGCCGACCGGGCCGGGCGGATAGGACGAGGCAGGTCGGGGAGGAGCCCGCAGGCCTCGGCGGGCCGGGCCGGGCCGGGAAGGAGGGCGCCGGGGTCCGGGCCGCGCAGGGCGGCCTCACTTTCTGGGACGCGGGGCCGGGATGGGAACAGGAAACTTGCGGCGGGGCTCCCGCCAACCAGGAGCCCGGGCGGGCGGGCGCGCGGGCCGCGGGGTCCGGACCCCGTCGGGGACAGGGGCCCCGAGGCTCCCCAAAGTTCACCCGAGAAGCGGGGGGTGAGCCGACGCGCACCCGGGTGCCCCGCGCGCCGCCCGCCCGGCCGCGGCCCCGGGGCGCACGCGGGACGGCGGGGTCCGAGCGGCCACGGGCCCCGCATCCCGCGGACCGCGCGCGCGCGCGGGCAGCAACAGGCTCGGCGCCCGCGGCCCGGGAAGTTGTGCGGGCGGCGGCGGCGGGGAGCCGGGGGGCCCCGGGGCTCCGGGAAGGGGGCGCGGGGCGCTGCTCACCCACGCCGTACTTCTCCTCCCTCTTGGTGGGCACCCAGCGCGTCATGGTGCGCGGCCGCGGGGCCGAGAGCCGCCGCCGCAGGTCGGGCCGGAAAGTCCGCGCCTAGGCCGCCATTTTCCATTCCTTTCGAGCCGCGACAGGATGGGAGGAAAAAGTTTGCGGCGGAGGCGGCGTCATGTGGGACGGGGCGGGCGGGGCGTCGCGGGCCGGATGGGAACGGCCGGGAGCGGCGGCGGGGGCGGGGGCCCGGGCCGGCGGCGGCGGCGGCCGGGGAGCGCGCGGGACCCCGGAGCCCCGGGCGGGACGCAGCCCGGCCCAACGACCCCGGGAACCCCGAGACCCCGGAGCCCGAGCGGGACGCAGCCCGGCCCAACGACCCCGGGGACCCCGAGACCCCGGAGCCCGAGCGGGACGCAGCCCGGCCCAACGAGACCTCGGGACCCCGGAGCCCAGGCGGGAAGCAGCCCGGCCCAACGACCCCGGGGGCCCGAGACCCCGGAGCCCGAGCGGGACGCAGCCCGGCCCAACGACCCCGGGGGCCCCGGGACCCCGAAGCCCGAGCGGGACGCAGCCTGGCCCGGCGGCCCCGGAACCCCGGAGCCCGAGCGGGACGCTGCCCCGGCCAGCCCTGCGTGCCCGCCCGGGATGCCCTCTTTTCCCTCTCCCGAGCATGCAGCCCGCCAGGCCACGACGGGGAGTTGGGGACCACGAGCACCGCAGGGGGGGCTTCCCCCAGCTGGGGCTTTACCTTGGCGGGGAGCCGGGGGAGGGGGAGGATGGGAGGAGAGGTGAGGCACTCCAAGACACGTGGCTCACTCGCCAGTCTGAAGGGAGCGCCTACCTTCCCTCGCAGCAGGTGGGAGAGGGTGGCCCCAGGCACGGCCAGCCCACTTGCCACAGGTCCTAAGGGTGGCTCGGTGTGCAGCAGGCGGTCCTCCTGGGCCTGGGAAGGGAGGGGACCCCACAGCGGAGCTCTGGCTGGAATGCCGGACCTAAAAATGGGGCGACCCAGAGAGGCCTGGAGAAAGATGGTGAGCAGAGGGGCAGAGAGCTCTCCAGCCAGTCACGGGGCCCCATATGTAATGAGGGCTTCCGATGGCTTCAAGGGGAAAGCAAGCAAGACAGAGAGGGAGAGGTGCAGCCTCACCATGAAGGCTGAAGCCCGGTAGAGTGTATGTCATTTTGTGGCGTATTCAGTGGGAGTCTGTTCTTTCACCAAGCCTGAGCTTGAGTGGCTGCAGGTTTGGAGGAAGGAAGGCACCAAGGTGAAGGCTCTTTCAGGTAGGTACTAGGTAGCTGAGTCAGCCAGAGAACCAGGAAAGGCCCAGAGGACTGCTGTGCTGTGGAGAAGGCCTGAGGCCTGCCCCTGCTGCTGCCCCCAGCCAGGACCGGGTCTCGGGGCCCATGCAGAACGTGGCTTAAATGAACATTTCGGAATGATGGAGAAGTTCACTTTTGAGCCAAGAGGAAACCTGTTGCATTCAAGAGAATAGCATGTAACGGAAGTAACCTAAGAGTTCTAGTAATTCAACCACAGATTCATGGAAAGTCACAGACTTCATTTTACTGACAAGGAACTTGAATCCTGCAGCGGGAAGCAGCCTGGGCTCCCTTCCCACGTTCTCTCAACACAAGATCATTTAAAGCCTTCTGTGCAATTCGAGGGCTCAGGCCCTGTAGGCACAGCCTGGTGACTCAGACCCCTCCCAGGGGAAGCAGCTGTGAAGACGTAACCCTTGGAGGCAAGTGATGCTGTGGCCTGTCCTGCTAGAGGCCATGAAGGTTGCCTCTGGGAAAACTCCATAAGCCCAGACTGTAAGGATAAGCAGAAACAGCTAGAAGAGGAACCACATGTACAAAGGCACCGTGGTGGGAAGGAACATGAATTCTTCAAGAAACTGATAAGCCAGTACAGCTGGCTGAAAAACAGTGCCCAGTGTGGCTGCACAGGGTGAGGCTGTGGGATAGAGGGGTGTTATACGTGTTCCTAAGGTTTCGAATTCTTGCTGGGCACCAGTGGCTCATGCCTATAATTCTAGTTGATCAGGAAGACAAGATCTGAGGATTGTGGTTCAAAGCCAGCCCAGGACAGAAAGTCTGTAAGACTCATTTCCAGTTAACAAAAAGCTGGAAGTAGAGATGTGGCTCAAGTAATAGAGTGCCAGTCTTGAACAAAAACAAAAAAGCCAAGCAAGACCACATGGTCCTGAGTTCAAGAACCAATACCAGCTCCCCCCCCCAAAAAAAAAAAAACAGAGTCTGGAATGTTTCTTTACCTGGGGAGATCAAACTGAGGCTGCTGTGGGTGAAAACAACAGAGATCAGCAGCATTTAGGCTGTGCCTCACTTTGACCTAAACCACTACATGGTTTAATTGTGCCGATAAGCAATTACATCATCAAACATATCACAGCATTTCCAAAAGACCAGGCTTGAATGTATCAGACACACCGGCCCCAGTGATTTGGACACCCCCCCCCACACTTGGCTCTGGGACACACCACCACAGGCCTACCTGTCAGCAGACCCTTCAGAGTATGTGTCAAGAATCAACTCTCCCTGGGGCTCCAGCTCAGTTCTGTCCCCTGCTTGACATGATCCCTTCTAATTGCTAGCCATCCAGAAAGCAGAACCATCTCTGCACCTGGATTTCACTCTGCCTGAAATCAGTTCTGCTCTTCAGCATTTCACCTGCAGCCACTCAGCATGGTGACCTCACTAGGTGTCCACAGTGCTGGGACACGGACCCTTCCCTGCATCCTTCAGGATCACTGCAGTGACTCCACAGGTCCCTATCTACTCTCGGCTTTGCCTTAAGCAAGGTCTCTGAACTAGTGGCCACTTCACTCTCTAGCTATCCTGCAGCCTCTGTATTGCTGGGAATTGTGTTTTATGAGACTAATATTAGTAATTAAGAAAGAAAAGGCACCAGTGGCTCACATTTGTAATCCTAAGATCTGAGAATCCCAGTTCAAAGCCATCCCAGGCAGGAAAGTCTGTAAGGCTCTTCAATTAACCACCAAAATACCAGAAGTGGACCCTGTGGCTCAAGTAGTAGAACTTGAGCCAAAAAGCTCAGGGACAATGCTTGGGCCCTGAGTTCAAGCCCCACTACTGGCATAAAAATAACTTACATTTCCAACTGCCTAGCTTATCATGTGATCTCAGTAGTACTCGGCAAGTTAACACTCACAGAATTGATATAGCTTGTGAATTTGTGGTTTTTCAATAAATTCTGACATTGGAGAGACTCAAATGTGTCTGTCCAGTCTTGACATTGCCCACTCTCTCAAGACAGTGCCCCACTTCATTTCTGTTTGTGAGGCTACACTTGAGGGAAGTTTCTTACTGTGTGGAAAAGCAGGGGCTCCAGAATCCCACAGTGCTGAGCAGCCTGCTTAGATGGGCCAGCTGTGTGGCCATTACATTTCTGGTCATTCTCCTGTCTCTAAACTCTAAGATTCTTAACGTTTCTGCAACCATGTGATGTGTCCAAGTCAGAAGACATAGTTAATCCCTAATTTCCCAGCCAATGCACCAAATACATTACTAGAAAGTTTAGAGCAGCTAAACAACCTCAGTCCTTGTGTCTGAAAAGAGGAAAATCCAGGCAGGCAGGACGAGAACAGAAGTAAGATGTTTGGGAAGTTGACTAGAGGAGAAATATGGCAGAGAAAGAGCATGTGGCAAGTATATGCCACATATACTTGCCACAGGGAAGAAGCAATTTAGTCCATCTCCACCATCTTGGCCCTCTTTCTCATACTATCTTGGCCTCACATTGAGCAGTGAGAATGAGCCAGGTGAGCAGCTGTACATGCCCTTGAGGTACATGTACAGGTTTGTCCATACCCCTTGGCCGGAGCAAGTAGTGGTCTTACCTTTCAGGTCTAAATGACAAACGTTGGAGGCCCTATTTGAAAAACAAACCAAAAGCAGGCCTGGGTGTAGTGCAAGTGATAGAACACTTGAAGAAGAGATCAGGGTCAATCCCCAGTACTATCAGAAACAAAAGTAAATTCAGCAAAAATCTGGCCTTGAAGAAATGTCACAAGCCACCATGAGTCAGTGGGCAGTAAGTTGGTTGGGAAGGGAGCAGAAGTCAATGGACCAAGGAAATGAAGCTCTATGCACAAAAAGGGCCTTGGCTACAAGGTAGAAGGAAAGTGCCTGGTTTTGCAGTGAGCACCTGGTTGGATTCTGGTCTGCAGAAGGGAAGAAACAAGTGAGAGGGTCCCTGCAGCCACCTGAATTGCACT
Source organism: Dipodomys merriami (assembly GCF_024711535.1). NCBI lineage: Eukaryota > Metazoa > Chordata > Mammalia > Rodentia > Heteromyidae > Dipodomys > Dipodomys merriami. The sequence continues at coordinate 15,701,627 of NW_027205048.1, read as the reverse complement.
GAGAAGGCTGATTGTGGGCCGTAGGACAGGATGGGATCTCACTGACTAGAGACAGACTTTGGAGTTCAGAGAAGCCAAGCCTTGTTGGAGTTGTAATTGTGACTCCCCAACAGCCAGCTGCCCACACAAAGACAGAAGAGCAGAGATCTCTAGAAGGGTAGATGTGGCTGAGTACTACCTTATCTGTGTGTGGAGTGATAGCCAATAGTCTGCAGCAGAAAGAACGCCCAGGAAGAACAGGCCCCAAGTTATAGCACGAGCTACACAGGCAGCAGGACACATGGAACAGCTGTTGGCCAGGGTCTGGTGGAGAATGGCCTCACCAATGTCAGGCAAGTCTTCAGAGAGACAGTAGCTTCGAGGACAGGCCAACACAACCACAAACCCATGGCCTGCTCTGGTTAAAAACAACAACAACGAAAACTTAGAAGGAGACTCAGAAGAAAGGAGCTGAGCTCAAGCAACTTTGCCCCCAACTAAATCTAGTTTGTTATTACCTTGAAGTCGTTGCGTTATAATTGAACGCATCTTGATCAGTGTCACCCCTTACATCACACTTTCTCCTCTCTTCCAACCCCACCCATCTCAAGTTCTTAGTCCCATCAGACTAAAGACCCAGTGGCAACACAGGGAGAAGACAGCTGAAGGCCATGGCTACCACACCTGGATCTTGGACTTCAGCCTCCAGAGCCGAGAAATCAGACACCTGTGTCGCTCAACCATTCCTGCCATTCATGGTGTTCTCAGATGGGCCACCCTCACTGTTCCTTATCACTGAAGCCCAGAGGAAGAACCCGCCCCATCGTCAGGTGGTCACATGGCCTGGCCCAGCCAATCAGTGGAGTCCATGGATTTGGGCCTAGTACATTTGGAAATCAAGGGCCCAACTCTTGACCCAAATTAAGGGTTCTTATTGGACATACAAGAGCAAGACAGATTCTTCCCTTGGCTTTTCAGTCACATGGGCCACAGATAATATTTCCCCCAGAGGCAGTTTGAACTGGGTTTATGGGTTGACCCTATACTGTAACATTGTAACAATGTAACAAACAGAGGGTGGGACGGGGCTTCCAGTTCAGCCAGTGCCTGCTTACTGGAGGCTCCTTGAGTGAGGCTTCACCTGGCTCTATTTCACTTTTCAGCCTTGAATCATGATGGTAATAACCTGCCTCATCTTTTCAGGATGGTCAGAAATGGCTCCTGGTGAGTAGTAGGGACTCAGCAAACATGGCTGCCATCCTTCCTTGCTGGCTTCCTACAGGCTCTTGCATGGCATCTACTGAGGCTTTCCCTGCCATCTACCCTCCAAGAGGAAACCAAGGCTCCCACAGGCAGCCTGCCCTGAGTCCATCCTGGAAAGTGAGAGAATCCAGATGGAACCCAGTCACTCACACCACAGGCTGCAGATCATCACCAGCCATGTGCATTCGGCCTCACCAGCAAATGGCTTGACAGGTGCCGGCTTATAGAAGAGGCTAGAGACAGAGTTGCTGGGCCAAAGCCCAGACATGCAGACATTTCAGCCCTTGGAGATGGGATGCTCGGGTCCCACGTCCTGAGGCACATGAGGACCCAAACTCATAGAATTTTCAGCAAGACTGAATTATGGCCCAGTGCCAGTGGCTTGTGTCTGTAACCCTAGCTACTCAGGAGGCTGAGATCTGAGGATCACAGGCCAGAAAGTGCTTGAGACTCTTATCCTCAATTAACCATCAAAGAGCTGGAAGTGGAGCTGTGGCTCAAGTGACAGTGAAAATAGAGGCCCTCCAAGCCCAGTACCAAAAGAAAAATTTTCAAAACGACTAGATTATGGCATGCCTGGCCTAACCACGTGGAGACTTCACCTTCTTTTGGGGAGCAGGGAAAGCCATGACAGGATGGAGAGGCAGGCCCCACGGGGTAACCCCCAGTCTCAGCCAGGTCTCTGGGCCCAGCCGGTCCCGCTGACTCAGAATTCACCTCCTGCACCTCACACTCACCACCCACTGACAGCATACCCGGCCCCACAAGACAAATACACATTTGCAGTACACTTGAGCACACCTAAACTGAAGCCCTTCCTAGGCCATTGGGACCTCCCCCACCTACCTTTCTCCTCCAGATAAGGCTAAGCCTTGGCAGCCAGGCAAGATTTTCTACCCTCTAGGAGGTCAGTCTGTCTCTCTGAGGTAAGCACAAAGCCCTAGCTTGCCTGGCCCGAGTCCTGTAATTATGTGACTGCCCCATGGCTGAGAGAAAGTATCTGCATTTTATCTGCACAGCCTTGTACTTGGAGCTAATAAGAGAGGAGAGCAGAAACCATGCAGGCAGCCCTTAATGCACACATGTATTATCTCATTTAATTGCAGGCTTCCCTTTGCAGAGAAGTAAGGGTAGGGAGCATTTTGTGCTCTGCCTGAAGGATAGTGCATGTGGGATAAAGGTTAGCTACTATTGTCCTGGATAGAGCAGGAGTGCTTGATGAATGAATGAATGAGGTGGTTTGAGCAGCTAAGTGAGTTCTTTAGGAGTCATGCATGACTTAGACTGTCAGCCTGATAGAAGGTCATGGCCCTGCAAGGGTTAACTGAGAGACAGCAGAGCGCAGGCACCAAGCCCGATTACTCTGCTTGTTGTTATGAAGCTGCTGCATCTTGGAAGATCTGAAATAGGTATGAGTGTCACCTAAGGTGGCTTGAAGGCAGGCAGCAAGGTGCAGGCAGTGGTGGTCAAGAGATGTGCAGGACTGAGGGCCAGGGGAGATGGGGAGGGACTTCAGAGGAAAGAGTAGTTTGGAGGAAAGGTTCACGGCCCAGCAGTGGCAGGCTGCTAAGGGAATGAATGGATGGATGGATGGATGGATGGATGGATGGATACAGTGGGAAGGACACTAGCCTGTATGGTTTAATGCATTAGCCAGGATTAGATAAGGCCCTGATGGTGGGACCTCCAAGGTGGTACTAGTGGGTTTGTGAGGCGAGACAGAGGCTTGAGCTAGGATGCTAGCTCTCTCTCTCGTCAGGTTATGATACAGCACAAGGCCCTCACCAGGCACCAAGCTGACTTCCCATTATCCACAGCCCTGAGCCAAAAGAACCATTCTTTATCATTTATCTGGTTCCAGGTATCATGTTATGGCAAGAGAAAATGGGCAAAGACAGGTTTAGACTGGGCAGTAACAAGCCTTGCACATATACCAGTGTTGGTTCATACGTGTGTGTGCACATGTGTGTATATGTGTTCATTCCAGATGCCTGCAGTCTGGAATCCCTAGAGGGTGTGTGTTCACAGCATGCTCCCTGGAGCACATAGGGTCAGGCTAAGCCATCTCTGAGTTCACCATGGACTTTGTGTTAGAACAGGGAGAACCAGGGTAGTTTCAAGAAGGAAGACAGGTGTGCCTAGAAGGAGCTAGGAAACAGTGCTCCGGGTCCTTCCCCGAGCTGTCTGCAGGAGGCGGCACCCCTTACAGGGTCAGGATTTGAGAGTTCTTTCTCTGGCATATTCACATGAACTCCAAGGTGCAGAGACCCCCTCCCGGTGCCCAAGTGCAGAATAGTCTTCAAGGCTTTGATATTGTCAGGAAGTTAGAATTGCAAGCACTTCCAACTGGATGATAATTGCAATGTGCCTGGAAGTCCTGCTCTGGAGGAATCTAGCTTTTCAATTTTTAAAGCTCCTTTTCTTTAATCAGAGGAATAAAGCAGTTTTAAGAAACAGGTATTCCTGTTGTACTTTGGGAATCTCATGTTCTTTTCTTTTGGCAGATCGAAATAGTAGTAGGGAAATGTGTCTCAGACAGCAGCTCTTAAAGGGATGATCCGGAGTCATCCCGGAGTACACTGCCCTTCCCCCTCTCATCTCCCCCGTCCAGTTTCCCCTCCCCCTCCGGGCTCAGCCCTACCCTCCTGCTGGCAGAGGAGGGCCCTGGGGAACTGAGCTGGGCAGTTGCTGGTAGGCCCGCGATGACCTTTTTCCTGCTATTGGAGATGGGCACTGCGCAGGCCAGGTGCGCTGGTGCAGCTTTGGCCCTTGTGAGGCTCCTTGGGTGGGCAGGAGGGAAGCTCACCTCAGTGGCCCAATTCCATGGACAGCAGGTGCCCTACAGCTAAGAACTGCATTCACTGAGCCCTTGGTACCTCCTAGGAGCCACCACGCTGGCTGTCCCCTGCATGCTTCCCTGGCTCCACCAGTGCTGGGCACCAGCATCCCCTCGGGGAATGAATGGCAGAAAGGACAGACCTAGCCAAGCTCCATGTCCACAGCCCTGCAGACATCTGTACTAGGGAAGTTGCCATCTCCAGAGGGTGGATGTCACTTAGGAGTTTTGTGCTGGCAGACTGGAGCTCAGGATGCTGCAGCCCAACCCAGGCCAAGGCCGAGGCTAGGCTGGCACAGAGGGTTCTGGCCATGGCCTCGCTGCCCACAGGTGAGACAGTTCTGCGGGAAGTCTAGCTCTGGATGGACTAAACTGGGTGCAGCCGCTCTTCACCAGTGTCCCCAGCAGTGGTCCTGATTTCCTCCTTCCTGAGCAAAATGATTTCACAACGTGCCATCTGTACTCACACTACGAGAAACAACCAGAGACCCAGATGCCTGGGAGCTGGGACAAGTGGAAGGCAAGGGTGTTTGTGGAGTCGGGAGAGAGAAGCAGCCCATGGGGCCGGGGTGTGTGTGGGGGAACAAGGGTGAAAAAGTGGGGAAATGAGTGGGCAGAGCCACTCGGAGTGTGCAGGGTGCTTGCTCTGTTGTGCAGAGCTGGACAAGTGCTCGGGTACTAGGCCTTGCTTGGCCCTGTGAGCATGCTTTGGATGGGAAAGTTCACAAACACTGAGCCCAAAAGATCCAGAGGCGAGATGGAGGCTGGAAGGCCTGGACGAGGCCCCGGGAGAGGCAGAAGAGCAGCAGAGGATGGGGAGAGGCACCAGCGGTGTCAGGCAGCAAGCACAGGGCTCCCGCCGGCCAGGCAACACAGCACAAGACACAGATCTTAAACGTTTATATTGTTACATGTTGTCCTTTATTTAAAAGTGCCCCTAAATGTGCATTTATGGCAGTGTCCTGTGGAATGTGTTCGTGTGCTGTGAGTCTTCCCACGCACGGAGAGCCTGTGCAGTTTTTCACCTGGGCTGCAGGCTGGGAGACCTGGGCTCTCTCCGCTGGGATACCTGGGTCCAGCCTATCTTGCTGATAGTCTGGAGCAGATAATGGAGAAGTGTGTTTGTGTGGCATTAAGGAAACACATCTGAACCGTGTCCCGGGAGCAGGAGACATGTGTATGAGAGTTGCTCGCTCTGCAGACTGGAAATGCCGAGCAAGGCCTAGTGCTGCAGAACAGAGCAAGCACCCTGCAAGCTCCGAGTGGCTTTGCCCAGTCATCCTCCCACCTTTGCACCCTCCTCCGGCCCCACCCCCACCCCCCAGCCCCACGGGCTGCAAGTCCAAGGCTCACAGATTCATCCCTGCATTCTGGAAGCTCTACCTGTGCCCAAGAGCTAAGGAAGGTCCGTGTCCGCTCCTAGAAGTTCTGTTCACTTTCTCGTTTTATAGAAGTCATTGTTCAATTAAGTCTAGAAGTCAAAGTCATGAGCCAGAGAGGCTTTAGTTTTCAAACCAAAAATTGTTCTCTGGGGGGCTCTGCCTTTTTTGTTTGTTTTGATTTTAAATCTTTTTGTTATAGAATTAAATCACAAATATAGAAAATGTCCCCATCAAAACTCATCTCTGCTCCCTTAAGAACCATTATCTTGGTTCATAAAGTAAGTTTCTCGTGCTTTTAATTGGTTGTCTCCGCTATGGCTTGGATGCGCCTGCTCCACTGTGTGTCCGTGTTGGGGTGGAAGCTTTATCAGCTGGGGCCAGCAGAGGTCATTCTATCTCAGGTGTCTGGGTCAGTGGCCATCTCAGGAGACAGAGCTGTGATAACACACAGCCGTGCCCCTGCAGTTTCTCTTACATGGGCCAGCCAAGTGATGAGGCTGGCCAGTCAGGAGGTCGCACGCCTTCATTTGGTGACCAGTCCCTTCACGCCATGCTCTGCAGGGGCACGGTGCGCTTGGGAAACGGGGGCCCTGGTGCTTCTTCCTCTCTGGCTTCTGGTTTTCTCCACAAGTTTGTTCTGCCGTGCTCCACATGGGACCCCTTTCCACAGTGATGATTCGTCACACCCTGGAGGTTGTTATTATTATAACTGAAGCAAACCTTCCCCACCTTGGTCAGTGGGAGGTATTTCACACACACACACACACACACACACACACACACACACACACACACACACACACACACACACACACACACACACACACACACACACACACACACACACACACACACACACACACACACACACACACACACACACACCCCACTCCCTTACCAGCATCCTTACTGGCTGGGGGTAGAAGAACTTTCAGGCCATCTACAGGGGTTCTGCTCGGACATGGAGGCAGTCATTTCTCCAAGAAGCACTCACTTCTTTCAGTGAGAGACTGTCACAGGATGATCGTATGAGCTCCAGAGATAGGATTGCTGTTGGGTTGGATTTGGGTTGGGGCTGGGGGAGAGGGTCAGGAGCATGAACCCAGGATCTCATATATGCCAGGCAAGCATTCTAACACTGAAGGAAGGGTAAGCAGGCAGTGTGGTCCAGGCTGACTCTGGACAGAATCACTACAGGACACTATTGGAAAAAGAAAAAAAAAAAACTTTAGTTAAGGCAAACAGGGCTGAGAATGTGGCTCAAGTGATAGAGCTACTTGGCAAATAAAGGTCCTGAGTTCAATCCCCAGTAATACAAAGGGGAAAACCCCCACAGGCTTGGATTTATTGTTTCTAGGCCTTTTCAGTAATGAGAGTTAGGAGAAGAGTTTTCCTTTTGATCTTCCAATTCAAAGTCAAGACTATAGAGCTGTGAATGACCTCTTTCCCGGACCTTTTCTACTATATCTCTGTCCTTTTTGTGGATACTTAAGGACACTGGGGTGGAAAGTTAATATTCCCCATATTTATACTAATTGAACAACACATAGCCACCCCGGAGTACTAGCACCAATACTGCCACAAACATTTTAAATGGTTTTAGAGCATATCTCTTAACCTTTTCTATGTTTTTTGTGTATCTCTTAACCTTTTCTATGTTTTTTGTGTTGGCAATAGTGAACTTTAAACTCAGTGCTTTGTGATTGGTAGGCCAGGTGCCCTACCACTTAAGCCATTCCCTCAGCCTTCTTGCTTGTGTTTATACCTGAGCTGCTCTAGACTGCAGTCTTCCTATTTACACTTCCATTAACTTGGGATGACAGGAGTTCCACTGTCCCCAGATTATTGCTTGAGATGGATCTCAAGAACTCTTTTACTTTTCTTTGCCTGGGCTTGCCTCAAACCTGATATTTCTGACCTCTGTCTTGCAAGTAGCTACAGCCTTATTCCAGCTAGGATTACAGGCCACTTCAGCCACCGCCCCTGCCTACTCTCTACTTTAAAGTCTCCATCTAAGGTGGCAGAGCTCATTAATTGCTTCTCAAGCCCTGTTCCACTTGGCATTTGTTACCTTGGTACCAGAAGTTATGGTCCATTCTATGCTTCTGATAGTCATGTGTTGATGATTCTGATTGCTGGAGTGTGAGACCCTGAAATTCCATATGTGTTCTCCATTTTCCCCCAGCAGGAAACACCACCAGAAAAATCTCTGAGGATTATCTGTCTGTCTTTTAAATCCCATGTTCTGTCTTTCTTTTTTTGGGGGGTGGGGGCAGGGAATGGTCCTGGGGCTTGAACTCAGGGCATGGGCAGTATCCCTGAGCCTCTTTATGCTTAAGGCTAGCACTCTATCATTTGAGCCACAGTGCCACTTCCAACTTTTTCTGCCCAGGCTGACTCCGAACTACAATTCTAAGATCTCAGCCTCCTGAGCAGCTAGGGTTACAGGCGTGAGCCACCAATGCCCCAGCTTCTGTTTGTCTTTTTAAAATTCCATGTTTCTGTTTGTCTTTTAAGTCCCTTATTTCTTTTCTAGGATAACTGTAGTGTTCTCTCTCACTCACACACACTTGTGTGTGTGTGTGTGTGTGTGTGTGTGTGTGTGTGTGTGTGTGTGTGTGTGTGCTCATGCGCCAGTACTGAGGCTTGAACTCAGAGCCTGGCTCTTAGTTTTTTTCACTCAAGGATGGCACTCTACCACTCGAGCCACAGCTCCATTTCTAGCCTTTTGAAGGTTAATTGGAGATAAGCATCTCCTGGAGTTTTCTGCCTAGACTGACTCTGAACTAGGATCCTCATATCTCAGGCTCCTGAGTAGCTATGATTACAATAATGAGCCACAGGTACCTAGTATCTTATGCGACTGTATCTGTTGGTCACTCTGAGTCAGTAGCTCTGAGAGTGAACCCTCTACATAAGTAGTTTTGTATCTCTCTGTTTCTTTTAAGGAATTTTCCTTGAATTATGTTTTTAATATTTGCGATTATCTTCTTAAGGGACTCCTATTATATCCGTGTTTAATCTGTATTCCCTCTTTTTTAATATTTGTTCCTTTTCTCAAGTCTTTTCACTTTTTTTCATTTCTTTTTAATTTAACATTGTCTTCTGTTTTAAAATATGCTATTTCTCTTCAGGCTTTATCTGATGCTTAGTCATCCTAAGTTTTCTTTTGACTTCTAATTCTCTTATGAGTTCTGCTAGTTCATTTTTTTACTTTTCCCAAATAGTATTTTGCCCTGTGTCATATTGTTTGATTTTACTTTTTACTTTTAAAAATTACCTTTCAGTAGTTATACAAGGGAATTTCAATTCAACATGTCACTTTATGGGTACACTCCATCTTGCTCAATGCGACCCCTTCCATCTTCTCCCTGATCTTCCCCAATCCCACCCATTCCCTAGGTAGCTGGTTCCATTTTCACCTATGTACATTGAATATTATGTCATATCACTTAAGCTTCTTTTGAAACAGTATGCAAAGTTTTACTTTGAGGTCACATCTCTCTTTCATGCTTTGATTTTCTGTAGGGTGATTATTATGCCCCCTACTCTCTTTTTCTTACAAATGGTTCCTTCATATGAGATTTGGTTTTTTTGTTGTTGTTGTTGTTGTTTTTGTCAGTTATGAGCCTTGAACTCTGGGCCTGGGCACTGTCCCTCAGCTCTTCACCTCAAGGCAAGTGCTCTACCACTTGAGCCACAGCGCCACTTCTGGTTTTCTGGTGGTTTATTGGAGATTAGAGTTTCACGGAGTTTCCTGCCTGGGCTGGCTTTGAACCACGATCCTCAGATCTCAGCCTCCTGAGTAGCTAGGATTATAGGTGTGAGCCACTGGCACCTGACCCTATGAGATTTTTTAATTCATGGCTCTGGGTCTTGAACTCAGGGCCTTGCATTTGCTAGGTAAGTACTGAGTCCTCTACTTGTGTCACACCTCTAGCCCTTTCTGCCTTTTCATGTTTTTCTTTGAGATGGGGTTTTAATTTTTACCCGAACCAGCCTGGGGCCACAATCCTCCTACCTATGCCTACAGAGTAGCTGGAATTGCAATCATGCACTACCATGTCCAACTGGGATTTGGTCTTGAACACTTACCTGTCGTTTTTAAATAAAATTCGTTAAGTGCAATTTGTATTCCCACGGTTTCCACTTAGATGATACTCAGAGAAACTTTTCTAACTCTACAGAGCTTCCCTCTTTAGTTCGATGCGGTCATTAACCAATATGGCAGCTGGCTTATTGAGCCAACAGACCCAGTCCCTGTCCCCAGTATGGTCTGGATCTTTTCATTGTCTCTATCATCCTATCCTTATCCGTTTTGCTCCCATTCCCTGAGGTATCTCATCTGTGCAGCCCCTGTCTGAGACTTGAGGTCTGGAAGGACAGTGTTGAGAGTTCCCAGGGCTTGACTATGCCAGCCCTTCCCTCCCACCTTCTTCCACTAGCTGTTAGAGGAGACAAAACCTTGCTGGGTACCCCGCTGGTTCCAGAATTCCCCCAGATTTTTACTTTTCCTTTGCTTCTAAGATGACCCAGGCCTTCCATGATTGCACTCCAGTCAGAGGAGATTGATGCCAAAATTTTTGTCCTTGTCATTTGCTATTACATTGGAGAGAGGAGCAAAGTCTATATTTTAGATGCTCAAGCATGAGCCAACAGTGGCTGGGAGCTTAGCTGGCCCTGAAAATTGATGGTTTGTAATATGGTTGAACGAATATTCTAGATAAATTGCAGGTTGGCTGTCTCTGTAATTTTGTTATGAGCTGAAAGGAATGATAAGTGTTTATTTTAGTATCACATATTAATTTGGATTTTTTTACTTGATTGTAATTGGTATAATTAATAATTTTTAAGTTTTCATTAATACTAATAATAAATCTTTACTTCTAAGATATTAATTGAGAAAAAAGATAAAATTTTATGTCTTGGGTAAGTCCTCACCTTTGTATTAAAAGAGTAATGAACTGAAAGATATTTTTTAATTCTGTTATTTTTAGACACTGAATTAAGCATCAAAATTAATCTTTAAAATGGACTGAAAACTCACATTTGGAGACAGGTAAGGAAAATCCATTACGTGATTCAAGCACTATGGAAAGAACGGTCTTTTGTGAACCCCTCAGTTTTTGTTCTTGGGATTGAGCAGCGCCTGAGGAGGAGCAGAGCCTGAGGTCTGGGAAGACTGGCAGAGGAGGGGAAGCCCTCAGAGGGGGGTAGGGTTAGGGGAGGGAGCAAGGACCGGAAGTAGGTAGGGAGGAAATGCCCTTCAGGAAGACAGGACATGAGCCAGAATAAAGAAGGAAGACACAAAGCTCATGGGGTCTGGGGAGCTTGGTGCAGAGTGAGAAGGACGAGGGGGAGTGTGGGGAGTGTGGGGATAAATATAGACAGGTGAGGGCCTGTCCGTGGAGGCCTCTCCTAAGTCCTCTATCTGGGCTGAGGGCCCAGGTGGTTGGATAAAGACTCAAGGTGAAGCATGTGGATACTGAGTCAGGCAAGTTCCACTTGACACAAGTGATGGGGGCCTGGCCCAGGACAGCAAAGAACAACAGGAAATACTACAGCAGACAGGAGACACTTCGAGATGGTAGAAAAGCTCAGGGCCTGCAATCAGGCCTCTGATTATTGGCTGATTGTTCCACACTCTGACTCCTCACCTGTTGGAATGGGGTGGTACCTTCATTATAATTGTTATTTTTTGGTCCTGGGCCTTAAACTCTGGGCCTGGACTTGTCCCTGAGCTTTTGTGTTCAAGGCTAGTACTCTACGGTTAATTGGTGAAATGAATCTCAAACTTTCCTGCCTGAGCTGGCTTCGAACTGTGATCTTCAGATCTCAGCCTCCTGAGTAGCTGGGATTACAGACATGAGCCACCAGCAGGGCAGTACCTTAATTCTTAAGTTACAGAGTCTTCATCTGGACCGTGTGATAGGGAGGGGGTGACGATGGTTATCTAGTATAATGTGAGGAACTGTCTCTTCATCAGGCTTGAAGCCAACATTATGATTGATGACTTTAGGTCAGAATGTTCAGGAAGTTTCTACTGATGTAGTGCCTTCAGGCCTGAGAGGGTGACGAAGGCCAGAGCCATCTGTATGGGGAAAGCCCTTGTCTCCCCATTTGATACGCTGCCATTCTTCCATATTAAGCTGTGCTTTTAACACTCAAGAAGAGACGGCTCTCAGTTTCACTCTGCACAGCCCAGGCCCACTCCTGCCACTGGATTATAACTTGATGGACGTTGACAAACCCTTCTAAATTAAAGACCTATGCTTTAGGCTTCAAATTGCTTTTCTTACTGAAATATAAGCCTGACATATAATTATAGGAAAATGACTGATCAAAATCCAAATCCTGATGAAAGAAACCAAGAGGCAGGTGATCAATGGCACAGTTCTAAAGTGATCACTCATTACCTGGCACTGAGTGCCAACTTCAAGAGCTGGAGAGGAGGCACAAATAGATATTTCTTTGAAGTTTGAGCCTGAAGTGTGTAAGAGAGGCCCATTTATCCTGCCGTTCCAGTTCCTGGTGTCTCTGGTTGATGCTTCACTGTGAAATGTTGGAATTGCAATGCCAAGGCTGACTGGGAGGAGGAATGAGAAGGAATCAATTGCCCTTGGTTGGATGTCTGGCCACAACCTTCTCTTTCTCACTGATCAATGGAGATAAATGTGATCTCATTTTTCTTGCCAGGTAAGTTGGTGGTTCCCAGGGGGTTCTTGGGGTGCCCCAAGAGACTTCAGGACATAATCCCCGTTTCCTCCTACTTCGAAAGTGCATTCCAGGGGCTACTGGGCTCAGCCTTGACTGCAGTACAGTGCCAAGACTGGAGAAGGTTTTTGGAAATGATGAGATAGCATGAAAGGCTCTTGAGAGAATCAAATGAGGAGGTAATACAAGGCTAGACTAGGAAGGAGTTTATAGTAAGACAAGGGCGTAAGTGGTGAGGAGACAGGCCTGGGAGGCCCCAGACCCAACATGAAGATGTGCTGTTTGTCTTGAAGGAATCAAAATGGTCCAGCAGCCAGGGAGGTGTGGCAGGGGCCAGCAGAACAGATCAGAGTCAGGAAGGGGGTAGAGGGTGGAGGGGGCAGGAGAGGAACTAGAGGATTGTGAGGAATAATGGTTTTGTTCTAAATGTGGTGGCCTGCCTTGGATTTGGGGCAGGATGAGCTTACTTGACATTGAACACTTTTCTTGGGTTAACAAGGGAGTCAAGGCAGGGGATTTGAGGATTCAGACTTGTGGTCCACATTGGAAACCCGATGTGACAGGACTCTGCTGGAGGTCAGGAAGGAGAGGCCCTGGCAGGCTCCCCGCCAGCTCCTGGACTCTGGGTTTGAAAAGCCGATGAATGGCATGAAGGATAATGAGGTAGCAAAGAAAGCCCAGGCTGTGGGTAAAGAAAGGAAATGTAACTTTGAGATTATTTCTGGGTACCCTAGGAGCCTGTGTACAGGGGAGAGAGGTTGGCATCTGGAATTCTGGGAGGAGATGGAAAAGGAGAGAGAGTAGGAGGGTGGCCGGTCCTCGTTTGGTACCTGGAGTCAAGTACAGAGAGAAGGAAAGGGCTGAGGGTGTCCAGCACGGAGAATGAGAGGAGCAGGAGCATGGTGGGAGGCACCCTGGAGGCCCAGAGGTGCATTAGCAGGACAGAGTGGCCTCCCGTAGAAGCCCAGATGAGGAGCTAAGCAGCAGAGGTTGGGGAGGAACCTGCTGATTTGTCTGCAAGGAACTCAATCAAGCCTTGCCCCCTTAAAAGTGATGGATCTCCTAGGGTAGGGTGAGTGGAGGTTTGTTTGGATTGAGATCTGAGACAGAGGCTGAGAGATGACATTTCCTGCAAGCTGGGTTTGCCAACTGCTGGAGAAGACATGAATAAAGCAGGAGGGAGAGGGAAGGAAGGACTTTGAGAGAAGGCTGGACTTTGACATGACCAGGGAGACAGGACCCTAAGCACAGGAGCACTGGCTGAATTAGGAGCAGCCCTGGAGGGGTGGGAGGGAGCTGGTGGTCTGAATGCTTGGTGAAGACACCCGCCATTCTTGTCTGTGCTTTCTCCTCTGTTCTGTGTATTGAGCCAGACAATATCTGGGTTCCATTCTGACCACGGGCCCAGCAGCGCTTGTGCCAGTCACTGCCCTCCCTGGTTGATGCTTGGCATGTTTCCACGGTGACCCAGCAGTGCTCTATCTCGATCTGGTGGTTGCTGTCAAATCTCCTCCAGTTTGTCCCTATATCCACATCACAGAGGTCTTTGAGCAGGTCACCTGACCCCTGCATGCATTCCTGGAGATAATAGTGTCTAATGCACGGAGTCATTAGAGGATTAAATGAGACAGTGCCTTTAAAAATGCTTAGCACAGAGCTTGCCACTGGGCAACTGCTCAGCAATGTGGGTTCTGCTTGTCATTACTGTCAGCGAAGCCTTTTAGCTATGTGCTTGTATTACTGCCTGCTCTTGAATTGCTTTTAGAGTTCCTTCCATCTGGAGGTTTGGTGTCAGTCTTGCTAGCCCATCTGAGTGCCCTCAGCTCCAAGTTACTCACAATCAGCTCCAAGTACTTCCCCGGGGTTCCCACTGACTGCCCCTCTCTGGGACACTTGGTTCCTCTTCTCATCTCCAGCCGAGGGCAGATGGCCCATCGTAGGGATGTGCTGGGACTTCCTGTGCTGACATCCTCATAGCCCAAGTGCCAAGGTGCCAACACTGCTGGGCAGTGGCAGCACAGCCTCGGAGCTCTCCACGGAGCTCTCCTTCTGTTCCCCAAGGCTGTCTTGGTCCCTGCAGCCACCCTGCCACCCTGGCTCCAGCCATCACTGTGACCTGTAATGCTCCTGAGACAGACGCCTTTATCAGCGCAGCCGATATCCCGAGTCTCCTGGTCATATGCTACCACAATATTTATAGGCTTGTGGGTGGCAGAGCCTGAGCAGTGGAGGAAGGCTACCGAGGTGAATGAGGCGCCAACAATGCAAAGCAGAGCTGGGCAGGGTGCAGCTCTCGTTAATGTCTTCGTAAATCACACCATTGCTTCCGGTTGCTCAATATTTTCATATTCATCTCCATTTTTCAAGGGGAAAGTGTTCAATCTGTCAAGCCAATTCTTTATAAATGACCTGCCAGTTGTAGCAGCATCAGGTTGAGTCTCGGGGCCTCATACCAATGAGCCAGGGAAGGCTTGGCATCTCCTGGTAAAATCCTACTTCAGAGTCCTAATTGATGAGCAAAGGTGTGTAGAACCCTGGCAGGTTCCAGGAACAGTGCCAGCACCCGAGGCTGTGAGGGGCTATGAGGGCCGAGGAGTCAGGCCCTGCTACCCTCCCCAGCCCTGGGCATGCTCTTGTTTGCTGGAAGGAAGCACCTCATTACTTGGTGATTGTGTTCTGCCCACCATGACAGTGTAACCAGAGGCTCGAACTTAGCCATGAAGCACATGGCTCACTCTTCTTAGGAACTCCAAGGAGCCTTGGCAGAGGGAAGTTTGTGTCTTTAAAAACTGTGTTGTTAAAAAGTTGTGGTAGGAAGTGGCGCTGTAGCTCAAGTGGTAGAGCGCTCACCTTGAGCTGAAGAGCTGAGGGACAACGCCCAGGCCCAGAGTTCAAGTCCCACGACCAACAAAAAAAAAAAAAAAAAAAAAAAAAAAAAAAGTATAAAAAAAAAAAGAAAAGAAAAAATACAGATATTTAAAAAAAAAAAAAAAAGTTGTGGTAAAAGTTACCATTTCAGCCTGGGGCTGATGGCTTATACTTACCATCCTAGCTACTGGGAAGCTGAGAATAGGAGGATCACTATGCAAGGCCAGCCCACACAGCCAAACTCATGAGATCCCTTCTCAACCCCTAAGTGGGGTGCGCTGGTGTGACCTCATCATCCTAAGACAAATAGGAGGCTGAGATTGGGAGGTTGGGTGTTCCAGGCCACCCTGGGTAGGAAGGTCTTCAAGACATTACCACCATGGAGGGGAGTCAGGTATGGGGCACACACCTGACACCAGCAATGAAGAGAAGCCTAACGTAGGCAAATCACAGTCTAGCTTGAGCCTGGCAAGAAGCAAGATCTTACCTCCCCTCCTCTCCCTCCTCCTCTCCTCTAGCCTCTCTTTCCCCTTCCTCCCTTGACCTCCCCTTCCTCCTCTCCCTCTCCTACTCCCCCCTCTCTTTCTTCTTCTCTCCTCCTTCCTTCCTCTCTTCCTTTCTTATCTTTTATGTGTTTTTTTTTTTTTGCTAAATGTTATAGTTTAGTTACTGAGTGTAAAGCTTAAAGAGAATAGTGTCTGTGTGTGTTTAATCAAGCGACTCATCAGTGTTTAGCTCTTACTTCTTGGCTCCTGTTTCCCAGGTGTCATTTTTCTGATCTGTCCCTCACTGTGGTGACTCGCTTTCTTCACGTAGCATAATGGCCTCAAGGTTCACTCATGCTGTCGCGTGTGTCACCATTTCCATACTTTCAATGCTGAATAATATTCTGTTGTAACTCACATTGTAGTTATTTAGTTATAACATTATATTATATTTTGGCTAGATTATAGTTATAACATTTTGTTATTCATCCACCCATGGGTAGACACATAATTTCTACCTCTTGGGTACTGAGGATGATGTTTAAAAACATGACCACAGGAGTTTCTGTGTGTGTGGCGGGGGGGGGGGTTGTTTTATTTTGTTGTAAGATGAGCTTTGATGAAGTCAAATTTTCCTGGCAGAGCCAAGGAAGGCATGGACCAGGAATAATTCAGTGCGTGTGTGAAGGCTCTGGGCCTTGGTGGCACAATAGCAATGGGCTTAAGGATGGCTTAATGTCCCCTGGCATGGGGCTCATAATATAGAGAAGGGTAGGTAAGGCCGGACCACAGATTGAGCTGGAAACATGACAGGTTACAGGGAAGCCACAAACCACAAGGTATCAGATGCAGAGTTTATACTCAACGCTGGACTTCTCTGGAGTAGATAACAATAGAATTCTGGGTTTCAATGGAGCACATGCAGTAAACCATGTGTACAGCCCCTACTTACCTGTCAGGGACACCAAGCCAGGCATGTTGTCTTTTGGGCTGTTTATAAACACTGGGATGAAACCAAATCAGGACTCAGCATGAAGCACTCAGGATTTGGCTCTAAATACTCTGGACTCAACACCAAGCTGTATTGCTGGCAAAGTTCAGCTACCACTGCTCAGGGTACTGTGCCCTTCACATGTCTGAGAACTCTTGGGACCATGTTTAGTTTCTTATAAGGTTCTCCAAAAAGAGACTGCCACACCGTTCAGGCAGAAAAGAGTTTATTGAGGGAAGAACAAACTGCCGGCCTGCACGAGATGGAGATGGAGATGCAGAGAGAGAAGAGAAGAGAAAAAGAGGAAGGGAACTTGTGGTTGAGTGGGATTACATAGGGTAAGGTGGGTAGGTGTGACCACAGCAGATGCAGAAGGATCTCAGAGCTGGGGGAACCTCCTAATGTCCAAAGCAGGTGTGACAAGGGCAGTTCAGGAAGTGATGTCAGCAGGTGAGGAAGTGACCTCAGAGTCTGGGGTCCTTTGCTGACTCACAATCAGATGATTGACAGTCAGTGATTACTGGTTTGAGGCAGGTGATTTCTGGTAAGGCTATGTGCTGTCTTTCATGAAGAGAAAGTGGGGAGGAGGCTGTTCTCCCAGGCAGACCTAACAGTGCTAATAACTCTGAGACCAAGAGAGTTACTTAGATCCCTTGAATCTTTGAGGTTTTATCTGTTACATGAATGATAGGAATCATTTTTAGGCATTCTTAAGCTCCCCGATGTCTAAGCTCTTATAAAAATCTATCAAAATTTGTGTTAAATATGCTGCTATTCTCCTTTTTTTGCCCTGAAGACATATAATTCCATAAATTATTAGCCTTGGACAAATTGTTTAACCTCTCTCAGCGTGTTGGTCTGAGCCACTGTCTGTGCAAGGATGTTTGGAATGATCCCAGTAACTATTACCTGTGCAGGGAGGGTGGCAGTGTCCCCTGCACGTCACCAGACTCCCCGTGGGACCAGGAAGTGAGGCGATTACGTTGCTGCTGCCCTCCCACAGAGTCTCAGGAGCTAACTTTCTCCAGCTCGAAGACATTTGCACCCAATACTTAGAATCTTCTCTGAGTGCTTTTCTCCAAAGATTCTAATCTTCCTCAGGCCTTAATATCTTACTTGATGAATGCACAGGATAAAGTCTTCCAGATTGGTCTGACTTTTGGCCTGGCCAAGATCAAGTCAGAAACACATAGGTGAGGCATGCTCTTCCTTCCAGATCCCTTTCCCAAAGGCTGGCCCAGTCACAGAGGGCTCACCTGAATTTCTTCTTTGATAAAACCATTTTGAACTGCTGTCCTTCAGCACTATAGGGTGACAGATGGGGGGTCTGTCCCCGAGCAGCATTGAGCTTAACTTGTACAGGAAGAGGCCAGATAGTAAGTGGACACTGGTGAATAGGGGTTATGGGCTAGGTGGTCAAGAGAAGATGGTTGTTTTTGTTTTTCCTGTAAATAAAGTGGGCGGTGGGGGATAGGGAGTTATTGTTGAAGCTGGAGCAGAAGAAGGAAGCAGAGAAAGGTAAGTTAGAAGATGGCCATTTAGAGAGATTTAATAATTCTACTTCCAATAGCCATTCCAAAAAGAATAATCATCAAGGTGTACGAAGCAATTGCTTAAAATGGTAAAAATAAATAAATAAATAAAGGGGGGGATGGAGCACCAGGAGGCATGAGGGGAATCACCAAAGAAATTTGATGGTACCATGGATAGATTGCACTATGGCCATTATAATCCATGCTATCGAAGACCATTTAATTAAAAAATGAAAACACTCTATCTTGTTAAGTGAAGAGGTCACAGGCAGACTGAAACCAATTTTTCCAAAATGCTGTGGGTAAACATATGCCTTTTTTAAAAGACTCAGGAAAGACAGCACAATTTAAATAATTACTGTTGAGTGAGAGAGTTTCAGCTCTTTCAAGTTACTCTCACTTGCCTCTGTTCCTATCTTGAGTAAAAGTTATTATTAGGCCATCACTGCAAAGAGTTCTACCAGTCAGTGCTGGTGAGAGTGAATTCACTCGGTGGTTCTTAGATGTTTTGGGGTCATATGCCTTTGATGGATCACCTCTCCAGGAAAAAAAAGACACATCTTGAAAAAAAAAGCAAAAAAAAGTCTGCTGTGAACATTTCTGACCTCTGTTAATCCATCTGGGCTCTTCTCTAGAAGTACTTCAATTTCCTTCGAGTAGGTTCCTCAAGCCTCATGCTCTGCCTTCCGTCTTCAGGTAGAACAGCTGACCAAAGCTGTTTTCTGTGTCTCCCCACGAGGCCAGTGGACAGGCAATTATCCACTGTGTACTCTACTGCCCGAAACTATCGTTATTAGTAAACAGAAATGGAAATGGAAGACTTAATGGAAATTTAGCTTCTCTTGCATTAAACTCCCTTTGTTAAAAATGTAACAGTAATATGTTTTTGGAATACGCTTTACATACTAATAATTATTTTAAGGGTAGCTTGTTCCTTCAAATGGTGCTCCTGTAATCCTAGCTCAGATCAGTTTTAACCTGGAAGCTACTTCCATCCATTTCACAGTTGTGCGATGCTCTGACATTCTGATTGCCTTTCCATCCGTGCTGGCTCTGCCCTGCTCCTGACAGACGTGGGCAGTGCCTTGCCTGAGCCTGTGCACACCCTGATTACAGAACACTCCACACTAAACAGAAAAGGCAAGCCATCTCTACTATGAATGGATGCTTCTGTCCCAATACTAGATTAATGAGGGTCATTATTTCATCAGAGGAAAGCAGTTTATTCATTTACTTACATAGCTATTTCTTAGTGCAGAATGAATCATACCAGCTAAGGAGGTGACCTGGCCCACATTTTAACGTCACATCTGATCATGAGGCCTATCCTTTGTAACTCAGAATGCTCTGGGAATCTCCAGGTCTCAGGACATATAGAGGCCCATTCCAACCCCACTGGAAATCAGTTCTGCAGATGGTACGTGGTTTCTCTCATGCAGAAGTCTGGCTAGCATCCTCATCTCCTGCCTCAATGTTCTGCACTCTGAATCTTAAGGTCACTCTTCTTCCCCATGCAGAGTCTAACCACAATCTCTATCACTTCTGCATTTCATCCCCACCTTCCATCTTCCAGGCACAAAAGCCCATCTAGGACACAAAGCGTCTGCACATTCCCACAGACCTGAGTGCAGGGCACCCTCAAAATATCCGCCTATGTGTTGCAGATCTAGGCACCATCTTGGACCTTCTGCTGCTTCTTGCCTCCCTACCTGCTGCCATCCTCCCTTTCTCAGAGGGTTGAGTAGCCAATGCTGTCATTTTATGTTGCAGGGCAGCGCAGCTCTGTTCCTTTGCACCTTGGCTCTTGCTGGCAGTTGCATTCTTGGGGGGATAATTCTGCCCCCTGTCAATCATAATCTTTGGATTGCAAAGGACAGAAATCCACTCAGAGTTGATTAAGGGGGAGAAAGGAAACAAAAGGACAGGCAAGGGTAGGGCCTGCACGGGCCCACACTCAAAGACTTGGGAGGTCTTTCAACCCTGGGCATCTCCTTGGTTCCTGGATTCCTGTGTGCATGGTTTTCTCTACCACATAGCTTCCAGCAGCTATGAGCTTCCATCTTGGCAGACTTTCCCCAAAAAGGAAACAAACACCTTCCCCCCAAGCCTTCATGGTACATTCTGGGGAAAGAGCTTTGGTTGCACACTCAGCTCTGGACCAATCATGGCAGATCAGGACTTGTCCAGTCTATGACCCAAGCCCACTCTATAGTTGGGGAAGCAGAGACCAGTCCAGGTGAAGGAGATGGGGAGAGTGTTATAGGGAATCAACTGTAAACCACTGACTCCAGACAGGAAATGGCAGACTGAGGATAAGAGGTTGCAGGTGCTTCGAGCTGAACTGGATGGAGGCAAGGTCATAGTCAGACCTCTGTGTGGAAGTGTGAATTTCTTTCTCTCTACTTTCTTCCTCTGGAAGAGTGTATTGGTAACTTGTGCACCACTGGCCCACATACCTGATAGAACAACAGAAAAAGGAAAAATTAAATTTCTCCATCCATGGTAACTTCAGAGACTTTATCCATGGTCCTTTGGCCTCATGCTCCTGGTCAGAACATCATGGAGGTGAGAAAATGTAAAAGAGGAGTCTGCTTACCTCATGGTGGACAGGAAGTAGAAAGAATAAGAAGGAGGGGCCAGGGACAGGAAACCTTCAAAGATCTCCTCAAACTAGGTCTCTAAACTTTCTATAATCTTCCAGAATAGTGCTACCGGCTGAGGAGAAAGCATTGAGCCTGTCACATTCAATCCATGCCAGAGAATATAAGGAAGGAGACAGCAAGGATGTCTGGAGGCCGGGGGGTATCCGTCCCCCTGCAAGAGGCAAGTGGGCCTGATGGTGAAAGCTACTCTCTTAGCAGTCAGCACCTCATGACCTTCAGTGTGCACAAATTTCTTCCTTGTCCTCCAACCAAAATCTTTCCTGGTATAATTGGAAATTTTTTCCTCTCCATGATCAGGAAAGGGAGACCAGATGGCCAGCATCCCATGTAAAGTAGCTGTTAATGAACTTGCTGGAATTAGTGGACCATCATTCAGTCTTTTCCTTCTCTGGGTTACTTAGTAGAAACTAAGGCCTTCTCTGAAGGCCTGTCTTCTAGCCTTCTTTTCTTTAGAAAAGACTCAAGAGCTTGCCATTTTTCTCTGTAGGTTGATGTGTGTGACAGTATTTAAACATTAGAAAGAAATGAACAAGGAAATTTTCATTGCTAAATGAACCTGGCTTCAGAAATGGGGCTCCCAGGAGACACTCTTTACCCTTGTAAGCTGGGAGTGTGGGGTCTGTCCCTGACCAGAGAAGGACACTGAGAAGGGCAATAACAAGAGGTTCTAGGCACTTAACACAAGTGATAAGGAGATGAAAATACTGCCCATTTTGGTTTGATCTTTACCCATTTCATACACGTGGTAAGTCATTACACTGTACCCCATAAACATGTGCAATTATTAGGTGTCAATTGCAAAGAAAAATACATTTGCCAAGAAAGAAAAAGGCACACAATGACAGGTGTCAACTCATTGCTTATTCATTCTATTCTATTTGCAAGACTTTTTTTTTTTTTTATCAGTTCTAAATCATTGCTTGGAGTTGAATTGTTTTTGCAAGGCCGAAAATAGGAGCACATTTCAGGCAGCTGTTCAGTGCTATTCGTTAGCACAAGCAGCTCTCCAGAAACTGTTTAATGTTCTGCTGCGTGGAATGAGGAACCCACTGCTTCTGACATGGGGGGAAGAGTTGGAGCCTTTTCTCAAAGGCAAATCAAAACAGGCAAAATACAACACAGAAACAAAGGAACAAACAAACATACAAAACACCTTTCTGGCTGTTGCAGGCAGTGTGGATTCCAATTCACAAGCCCTAGAGTCAGACATTTTCAAAAACAAGAATATGTGATGAGAAATGGCTTCTCGGTTTGCTGGCATGATCCCAGACCATGACTGACAGCAAATCAGGAAACGTGTACTCTACAGGAACGGTAATGCCCTCCCAGCTCTTGGGAGGTTCTTTAAGAGAATCCACAGCTTTAAGAGATAAATTAGTAAAAGAATGAAGGAACAAATTCATGGTGGAACCCAGGGCTTCATGCTTGTCACACAAGACCACCCTTAGTCTTAGGCAAGTCTTTGGAATACTTATTTATTTTTGTGCTAGTCCTGGGGCTTGAACTCAGGGCCTGGGCGCTGTCCCTTTGCTTTTTCCCTCTGCCACCTGAGCCACAGCTCCAGGAAGAGGATATATATTCAGTGCAGCCTTTTCCTGAATGTAAGCTTCAAAATACAAATGTTGACACGGTTCTGTTAAATTTCTCTTGCTATTTGTAGACTTCTCCTACCTCATAAAGTTTGTTTTCAATTATGTATGTTCCTAAGCTCTTCCATTTTTGATATATTTAGGAAAAGTTCAGTCTCATTTTCAGAATTGTAATGATTTACCATAAAACATCTGATCCCCCAATTCTGAATCTCTACAGTACAAACAGCATAATGGCAGGCGAATCATGCTACCTATCAGCCGCCTTTATACTGTAGTTATGGTTATTACAGCTTTCCAAACTGTGCATTTCAGTATCATAAATAAAGAACCTCAGATCAGGCTATTTGTAAGAATATACGTAACTCCAAGACCCAGCTCCTACTTATCTTTCTAACACACATCATATTTCTTCTCCATCAGCTTCTTCACAGCACGTGTATGGGTGGTGAAATTAAAAAACAAAAGCCTCCCTCACCCACTGGTAGGTTTTAGTTCCCTCCAACAGGCAAGGTGAGCAGCCCTAAGTCCACCCCTGAGCCTGTGCTAGACACTGTGGGAAGGCGGGGCTGGGAGGGGCGGGGGGCTGGGAGGGGCCGGGCTGCAGAAGCCAAATGGAGGCGTGGCTGGGGACGTGGCTTGGAGGCCTTCTGGACCTCGCTGTGTCCAGAGACCTCACTGTCCTGGGAGGAAGGGCCAGGTTGTCAGAGTAGACGAGCTGGGCCTGCCGCCAGCTTCCATAGCTGCCATTGGAGGAGGGTCTGTACCCCAAGGAACCAGGCAGGGAATTGGGTCTTGGAGGACAGTGAGATGGCCCACAAGGACAATAACAGGGTTCTAGGCACTTGACACACCTGGGCGTGTGCGTCACTCACTTGCCAGCGAACTTGCTGGAACTCAGAGCCAGGGAACCGTGCCGGGAGCGCCCGGGAGAGGAGGCCCTGTGCTTTTCTAATCACACAGTATTTTGATAAGAATTCTCATCTTTGCGAACTCAGGGACTAGTGTCTCGATCAACAATCTGAAAGGATGTTTTTGTCCCCCGGCAGCAGTGCGTCCCGTGCCGTTAAAGAAGACCTATCAAGTTTGTTTCCTTTAACAATGAAACACCACGGGAGCCATAGGACGACGGGCTGGCTTCCTTGGACATCATAGCAGTGCGTGTTTATGCGATGGAAGGGCTTCCCGTCGGATCTGGAAGGTTCTGCCCTGCAGACACACTCACCCACGCACTTCTGCGAAGGGGTCCCGCCGCGGGACCCCGGAAGATTCCAGCAGCGGACCACCGGGCCGTGGGTCTGTGTGGGCGTGGAAGCGTCAGCGCCCAGCCCCGCCGTCCCACCCCCTTCTTCTGCACCTCCTGCCCAGGGCCCCAACACAGCTGAAGCTCAGTCATTCGCAGCTGAAGTTTTAGTTGCATTTTAATGAGATGGAAATAACCCTCTTCTAAGAGAGCCCTCTATAAATTAGTTATTGATTTCTCGGCACCTTAGAAATGGAACATGGACGGTAGCTCTGGGTTCGGGGCCTGAATGACTAACAGGAAGGTGGGAGTAGGAGCGCTCCGACGTTCTCCACTCACCCCAGTAATCTGGGACTGATGGGCCCCACGTCCTGGATGGGTGGTAAAGCAGCTGACCCCAGTCCGGGGGGCGTGGCTGGGCCGCGCGGGGGCGTGGCTGGGAGGGGCTGCGCGGGGGCGTGGCTCATAGGCGCTGAGTTGTGGGCGTGGTTGGGAGGGCCCTCCTTGGGGGCGTGGCTTATAGGCTCTGAGTTGGGGGCGTGGTCGGGACGGCCCTCCTTGGGGTTTCGGCTCATAGGGCCCTCCTTGGGGGCGTGGCCGAGTTAGGGGCGTGGCTACAGCCTGGTGTTGGCTGTGAGATCAGACCCACAGCCCAGGTCTCCAGGACCAACCGCCTTCAGGGTTTGATATGGAAGACCCCCTTGTCAGGGAAAAGGAAATAGCAACCATACGCTGGCTGTGAGTGTAGAAGTGACTGGATATCCTCAGGGCAGGGCCGGGAGGGGGAGCTTTATGATTTCTTCTTTCTTTTCCTTGGCCAAGCTGGAGTTTGAACTCAGATCCTAGAGCATGCTCAGTAAGCACCTTACCACTGAGCTAGCACCCCCCTTCCCCCGCCAATATTGTAAAAGTAATAAACACTGTAGGCGATCTAAGAATGGAGAAGCCGCTGAAGAAACTGTATAGCGAAGTCACCACACGGAGACCACCGGCGTCCTGTGGTCTTTGGCCTTGTGTCGGGCTCGCTGACCTATAAGAGTGCACCTGTCATCACAGAATTACATGCCTTTGAGAGGCACGGACTATTTGGTTTCCTGCTACTTTCATGAGCATTTTCTCATGATAAGTTCTGTATAAAAATCATTGCAACTCTGCTATTTCCTTAAGCATTTCCCCACTGTTGGACATTTAAGCTACATATCACCATTTGGGGGTAATAAGCAGTGAAGCAATGCGACGGCCCAATGATGAACTTACAACTAGACTCAGTCATGGGGCAGGGGAGATCATTTCCCTCCTCCACCTCCAGGGGGCACACACAGAGAAGTTGGTGTGGCCAATTATGGCTTGACATCTGAGAACAAATGCTGGTCCAGGAGCCTGTGGGGTACTGGGGAGAACTCAAAGCACTCTATTGGTCATGTACTCATTCACTCATTCATGACCCTTCCCTCCCTTTCTTCTTTCAATCTCCCCCCTCCTTCCTCTCTCCCTCCCTTTCTTCCTCTCTCCCTCCTCCCCTCTTTCTTCCTTCCCTCAGCTGACAATACAAGATGCCCATACTTGTACTGGGATGCAATACGAATTTCAGGATAAGGACTCCTGCTTTCAGGGAGCTGGTGATCTAGCTGTCATTCAACGTGTCGGAGTTCAGCTAGGGTTGGGCTGGAATAGAGCAGCCTGTTCTGGTCTAAGGAGTTAGCAGGAGCACACAGCAGCAAGTCCTCACCACCCGGGCACGGGAGGAACAGGTGCACAGGTGATGGGCTCCATGCTCCCTGAACCACCAGGAAACCACTGAGGCTGACCTCACTAGGGAGGTCGGCTACACAGGGCCACAGGTGCTCTGAGATGTGTGGGTCAGGGTCAACTGGAGGTTACTGAGGTCTGTTATGTCCCCCCAGTATCAGGGAAGTGTGTGGGAGACTGGCGACCAGGACCTGCCTCCCCTGTAGCTTCCAGAGCCGGGCCAATGGGACTGTGTTCAGTGGGCCCACAGAGGGGCTGATACATGTGGTTGTCACTCTAAGGTGTAATTAAAGAGATGTATGCTAATTTTTAACTTGGTTAAGGGATATTAACTTAGACAAATGAACCTCTCCTTTCCCAATAATTAGATATCCAAACAAACATACACTTTTCTCCCCAATTAAATAAATGGAAAATTGAAAGTGCGGAGCCCAATTTCAATATGCCCTATTTGTTATGACTTTCCACTTCACTGCTTTCTTTAACTTCACAAAAGCAAACAGCCCTATAAAGAAGCATAATAAAATCATAACAGTAAAAATATCATTTTGACTTTTTGGAGGGCATAAAATGCTCATTTACAGTTGGAAAAAAAAAAGGAAGACACTTATGTTTGGCTAAAATATCACATTGTTTCCCAGAGAATATAGTTTAAAGGGCTCATGAAAGAGCAGTAACCAGGTGGTACATCTCCGAATGATATTTAATTCAACACAGTAATGACTATCCCTTAGGTATATACAGGATGGATCAAATCAAGTAAAACTGATTTTCCTACAATTAAATTATAGAATTAGTGGGAAAAGGAGCACAACTGGTGAATTACACATTTCTGAGTTCGGGCCAGTACCTTCCAAGTGAGGGCCAGTACTTTCCAAGTGTAGCGTCTGTAGGGCAGGGGCCGTGTCAGGCAGATGAAGACCTTTAATTATCAAGTTAATGCTACAGCACCCGTGACGTGGCCCAGGGCGAGAGGAACTTAGGTACCCAGGGATTTCCGCAAGTCCCCTCCCTCTGCCCACACTCTTTGAATCCTAGTAAAAACTTCCCACAGGAGGGCTGCTGTGTGAGGTCCGGGCCAGCTCTGGGCGGCACAGAACGTGGTTCACAGGCGTTGGGGATACAATGCGCGTGACCTTTTACAGGCCAGTGAGTGCATCTACGGAGAACACACAGCATTTAAAGAATCAGGCCTGTTTACCCTCTGTGCATGTAGTCTCCATGATGAGATTCATGACAATAAGTATGTAGGTGTGTGTGTGTGGGGGGTCTACCTTCAGTCAGATGTGATCTCCTAGTGCAAATTAAAACCATGGTGACAGGCAGAGAACAAGCCCCACTACCCTCCCCCTTTGGTCTCCAGCATCCGCGTCGGCTGTTGTTTGAATGAAGGCAACTGAGCCCTGCCCTAATGAACATGTGGAGGCCTGTGATTGGGCCACGCTTGTGCTGCAACAAGTCTGAAGGGCTGGAGCTCTGAACAGCTGGCTGGGATGGGCTACGTCTATGCACCTAGGACCTGCAGACACTGGGGTCTGCTCTGGGGGTAGACGGACTATGGGGCAGAGGCCAGCTGAAGGACCCCCATACATGCCAACATCAGAAGAAGCTGTAGGTCCTGAAGTGGCTCTAGCTCTCCTGGACCATAAGCCCCCACCCCTTGTTGGACCATCAGCCCTGGCTCCTCTTGGGGGACCTGAAAGTGAAATCTTCCCCCAAGGCAGGAGGAGACTTGAGGATGACACATGATGCCATAGCCCGGGTTTGTGACTACGTAAGAGTCAGAGCCTCCCTCGACCACATACCTCAGCACCACACAGAGATGACCAGTGGGCAAAAGCAGATCAGATACGTCACTTCACACTCTTCTTCACATGCTATCCTGTGCAATAACCTTTCAAGAGATGAGCTGTTCCCATCATTCCCATTTCCCAGATAAGGAACTAAGGCTCGGAGAGGTGAAAAGACACTCCAAGGTCACACAGTGGATGCCAGCTATGCTGCTCTTGGCTCTCACCAGGACTGATCCAGACAACAGAGGACAGGGGAGGAACAGGGGGCCTTAGGCTTGCTCTAGTCTGGCAGCCACCATGTGTGCCCTCTCCATGCTCTGACAGGGTCTCTCTTCTCTAGATAGGCTTGGTGGCAGCAACAACACAGAACAAGAATCATCGCTCCCAAGCGCGGAGTAGACTTCGGGACTACGCAGATGGGTTAGGATTCCTGCATCTGCTCTTTGCTAGGCACATTGTTCAGACACCTGCCCCTCGCTGCCTTTGTGGATAAACACGGAAGTGCCTTGTCCTGTGCCCTCTGCCCTGTGGCACCCTGAGGATGAACAGTCCTCCTGGCCTGAGTAGCTTCTTGCCGTATCTTACAAGGTCTGTCTCCCGCCATACACTCCTTGAGCACCAAGTTAACCCTTCCTAAGATGGAGTGACCCTGTCCTTGGAGGCTAAATGCATATGAGCCCTGTGTTTACGGGTCAGGCTGTCGGCCATTTCCAAGGGCTTCACAGTGACCCCAGGCAGGCTCTCAGTCCCTTGGCTTGGCAGAAAGATCCTGCCATGGCCTGTCCATCCCCTCATACTTCATTCCACACCCCACATCAGGGTTCACCCTGAGCCCCTCTTCTTGGAATGACACAGGCAGACCTACTCAGGATCTGGCCAGGGATGAGGGAGGTTATGGTGTAGTGGAAACAATGCAGCATGGACATGAGCCGTCTTTGTCCTTCAGGGCCTACTGGTCACAGCGTGGTGACAGCACCCTGGACACGCCCCATTAGCCACCAACCTTGCCTCTCCCACCCGTGCTGTCTGCCCTTATATGCTTTTTCTTCTGCTCCTCTTGTGCAGCATGGGTTGGCAATTTCTTTGTACTGTGGTCTCTTTGGAACAGGAGATCACAAACTCATGGCTAGTGGGCACATCTGTGCAGCTCATGGGTGCGCAGTGTTTGGCCTCTAGCATTTAAATGGATTTGAAATACAAGTCAATATGTAACCTGTGCTTAGATCTCAGCCTCCTGAGTAGCTGGGATTATAGATGTGAGCCACCGGTCTGGTACCTAACAAAGTATGTATCTGGTACATACTTGTATAGGGATACAATAATAGATTACCAGTCTCATATCTTCTAAAGGCAGAACTAAGACTCACTCAGCAGCTTGTCCTAAGGCTGACAAGTAGAAGGCCTGACCATGATCCAGCCTCCTTAGGCCTACTCTCTCACCTCTAGATAAAGTGTGGGTTGGGTTTGTTATGACCACAACAGTACCCCTCTTTTTACTGCCAGCCACATTCCCACACGTTCAGGGCTGGTTTGGCCATTTAGCTGTGGAAGGTCTCTTGGTACATCTCCTGACCGCTGCACTGGCACCTGCTGTCCCCAAAGTCCCCAAGCTCACACTTCTCTGGAGTCCATCTTGCTACTGGTCTTCATCAGAATAAGGTCTGGGACTTCCCAGGGTGCATCTTGGTCTTTTCTTGGCCTCTGTTATTGGTTTAGAGTTCAGCTACCAGCAGCAGCTTCACCACCATTTATTGGGCCCACTTCAAAAACATCCTCTCATTTGACCCTGGCAGCAGCCCACTGAGATCAGCACCAGGAAGAGGCTAAGAAACTCTAACGTCAGTTAATCAGAGACAGAGAGTCAAGGTGTGACCCTCACCTTATCCTGGCATCTGGATGAGGGTGAATCACTTAGCCTGGAAGTCAAAATCTGGCCTGGTTCTTTTGTTCTTATCTCTTGAAAGATAAGAAATAGTTTTTACATTCTTATATGATTGAAAAAACCAAAGAGACATTTCCTAATACCTAGAAATTATATATGATTCATAGATAATGACCACAAATAAGGTTTGATCAAGTTACAGCCACATTTGTTCACTGACATCCTGTCAGTGGGCCATTTGAAGACACATCTGCTGCCTGAGTTGTGTAGTTGGGCTACTGACACCCCCTTGCCTGCCAAGTCTGAGAGATTAACTATTTGGCCCTTTGTGAGAAAAGCTGCCCGCTCTTGCTCTAGACAGCCAACACCCTATTAGCCAGGTTCTGTGGCTAATAGAACTAGAGGCCTTTCTGGAAGCAGCTGTGAGCCAGATGAGCCTGGGTGGCTGAAGGCGAGGGGCACTGTGCTTAGGACAGGACAGAGCAGTCCTGGAGACACCCAAGCGCAGGATAAACAGGTATTTGGATCTCACCACGTCTCCTGGGGCAGTAACTCTTTACCCAGTTCACAAACACTCATTGTGTACCAGCTGTAGACAAGGTCTTCAACTAGGTCACATTCTGTCAAGATCAGAGTCAAGATGGAGGTGGTCCCTTGGCTCTTGGGCCCAGGCTCCAGCCATCTGAAAGGTAGTCCTCTGTGGTCTGGTGGTTCGGCCTGCTCAGTGCTCAGTGCTTATCTGCACTGAGCGTTTGTGCCCCCGGCAACATTTTTTGTAGCGCATTTTCAAGATCTGGAGAGAGACAGAATAACGGTTAAAAAAATCCACACTCATTTCCATCTAAAAGTACACACACACACACACACACACACACACACACACACACACACACACACACACACACACACACACACACACACACACACACACACACACACACACACACACACACACACACACACACACACACACACACACACACACACACCAGGAACCATCTGGCCATGGAATTAGGTGAATTGAATCCAGGGCTGGAAAGACCTTATTTCATGCAGTAGTGCAATGCTTTAAAAAACTCTAAAACTCTAATGTGAGCCACCTACAAAGTCTCATTCACTGAGTTCTGAATGCCTAGGCTTGTGGTGGTTCTGCAGGCCAAGTTTCCAACAAGCCTCCAGGCATTCCTGACTCCCTGGGCCCAGGACCACCAGCAGGGGCAGGAGTCTACCTGTGTTTTTTGGAGGCAGTAGCATCTGTGGTCACCTCTGGGATCTTATTAAGAATGCACATATTCAGGACCTCTGGCAGAGCTTTGGGGTCAGCCCTGTAGTCTGGGTCCAGCCAGCCTGCTGGTGATTTGGATACAAGGTCAAGTTTGAGAACTGCTGTCCTCATTCATTCTTCCACTGCTTCTTCTCGATCAGCTTCCTCCCAGCCTGGTGAGAAGGCCCCTGGGCTTCCTGCCATCCCTTGAGAGAATCGTTACGCATTTTCTGATACCTAAATCCCTAAAGCCACTCACCTACAGCAGGTGATGCCGGCTGCTCTCTGGAGAAGCAGCTCAATTATAAACCAATGCCTGCAATCTGGATCCCTGGCCTGGGTAATTTTCCACTGGGGCTCATTTTGGAAACGACTCTTTGCTTTCTCAGTCCTCAGTGTCTTAGTATGCAGGCTCTGTCGCTCCCTTGGGTGGGAGTCACGTGGCCTCTGCCAGTGGACTGCTCTCAGCTGGCCCAGGCGGCCAGACAGGTCCTGGAAAAACACCCGCCAGGGGTCTGCGTAGGCATTTACTAAGCAGGTGCTTTGTATTTTAAATAATACCACCCCAAACTTACCCTTCCAATTTGGGACTAATCTATGGAAGCACTAATTTTTTTTCTGGTGTTGCAAAAATAAGAGACAGATAATTTCATCTTCAATAGAAGCATAAAATACATGTTTGCATAGTAGCAAAATTAGTTCGGAGATAAAAGTGTCAGTTTCCTAGGAACTTAGGAAAAACTGCTTACCAAAGAGACGTTCACCAAAAACTGAGCGAACGCTTTGTATTTGTGCTGCCAATTCCTATTATGAGAATATTAAAGTTTTATTTTCATGTTCAGTTTTAATTTGTGAAATTGTCCTTGCATAGCAGGTTGAGCATGGGGATTCTGAAGCCCTTATTTTGACTTTTGGCTCTTAAATAAATGAAGCTTTAAAAATGTCTAGAGTAATATGCAAGAGAATGTAGTTAGATTCCATGCAGGCTATAATTGTGATTACAATTAGATGACTGTAACGATACAAAAGACACATTATCTTTGTAATTTATGATCCTCCTGGACCAAACTCAACATCTTAAAAACGCAACATTTCGGTACCATCTGGGAGATTTGCCCAACAAAATTATGTATAAACAAAGTTCTTTATTGACTTGCTGAGATCCAAGTGAAATCAATTATACATTATTGTTGTCTTCGCAGCACCGCAAAGTGTAATACGGGGAAAAGACCCATGTTCCATAAATCATCTAAGTGTAATTTCCCGAGGGGCAGAGGCTTGTGTGGAAACAATGCATTGTTGGTATTTTTGTGTTTGGGCTTTTCGGTCAGGTCAGGAGTGGGAGCTGGTCCATTTCCCTTGGGCTCCTTGGTGAGCATTGCCAGGCTGGATGAGCTGGGCATAAAGTGCTCCACTGGGGGTGTCAGTCAGGGTGGGCACTGTGCGGTGGGGGAGGAATGTGCGGATGCAGATGAATCTAAGGCCTCTCTCTCTCTCTCTCTCTCTCTCTCTCTCTCCATATATATATAAGGTACACCCTCAGAATCCAAATGTTTGGTGTCGATATAATATATCAGACCTAAGTGAAAGGTTGTTCTGAGTTGTCTGTCCAGGAAGCAATGTCTATTCCAAAAATGTTTTCCTCAATTGCCCAAGCCCTAGAATGGGGACCTAGAATGCATCATGCCATTCCACAGATGACCTTCTCTGAGCTCATAGAATGCTTTATGCCATTCCATGGATGACCATCTCTGATCTCATAGAATGTGTCATGTTATTCCTCAGATGGCTATCTCCAATCTCATAGAATGCATCATGTTATTCCACGGATGGCGATCTCTGAGCTCTTGGGGGGTAGGGGGAGGTCTAGATAGAGAGGCATCTGAGTTAACATGGCGGCCACCTTCATAGCATGATGAGCACAGTGCTAGGGAGAAGTCTGGCCTGGGCAGGGCATGCACAGAGTTAGAAGGAGGACGGGGAAGCCCACTCTCCCATCCACACTCTTGGAAGCTCAGCCGCAGTGGAGCTGAGTTGCTGGTTCATCTGGGATGGCTTTGTATTCCAAAGCCCTTCTATCTGCTCTGGCAAAGATTTTGATTTGATGAGCTGGCTTCTTGGGTGGTCTTTGGCCTGTCTTCTTGAACACAGTTTATTTCACCCACATTCCTTGGCATCCTCCAGAAGGTCATACTGGGTCACCACAGGTCTAACATTGTCCATAATGGTTTCATAGCCACAAGGCTTAAATGGGAAGTGACAGTCATGGTGTCAGGTTTCTGGTGCCCCAGAGTCTTATGGGAATGGGGAGATTCTGGTCCTGTGTGGGTTCCACAGCCTAGAGAGAGAGGGTTACACACAGACAGACAGACAGACACACCTACACCTGCCTCCATGGTTGTTGTTTTTTTTTGTCAGTTGTGAAGCTTGAACTCTGGGCTTGGGCACTGTCCCTGAACTCTTCAGCTCAAGGCAAGTGCTCTACCACTTGAGCCACAGCGCCATTTCTGGTTTTCTGGTGGTTTATTGGAGATAAGAGTCTCATGGACTTCCTGCCCTGGCTGGCTTTGAACTGTGATCCTCAGGTCTCAGCCTCTTGAGTAACTGGGATTACAGGTGTGAGCCACCAGCGCCCAGCCTAGTGGGATGTTTTTTTAAGAGGGATTCAAGCAGGGTAGGCAAGTGTTGTACCACTGAGCTATACCCACAGCCCCTTTCCTAGTATTTTTTGTGTGTGTGTCAGTCCTGAGGCTTGAATTCAGGGCCTGGCCACTGTCCCTGACCTTCTTTTGCTTAAGAGCAGCATCTACCATTTGAGCCACAGCTCTATATCTAGCTATTTTAGTAGTTTGGGATAAGAATTGCATGGACTTTTCTGCCCACTCTGGCTTCAAACTGTGATCCTCAGATCTCAGCCTCTTGAGTAGCTAGGATTATAGGCTTGAGCCACCAGCACCAGGCTATCTTTGCTAGTATTTGTTAAGCTCATGGTTGTCTGGAATTGTTCAGGGTTTCATGACTCATGGAAGCACTCAAAGCATCTTTGCTATTATTTTTATTGCATGCCTTTATCAAAGATAATACTACTTACTCCAATAAATATTTACTAAATGTTTGAGCATTAAGCAAATGAGAATTTCACTCATGGATAGGAATTGTGGTTTAATAGTTTACTTTGGAGCAGGGACATATTTTAGTTAGAGATTTTTTTTCTCAGTGAGAAATCTTTAGTTTGAGGTTTTTCTTTCTATTCTAGTAAAGATCTTAAACTCCTCCTAGCTTGTCAAATAAGACAGTTATAGGAAACGGTGGATCTTTGATTATCTGCTCTATGAAGAGATGATTCTGACAGCTGGAGAAGCTCCCCACCCCCACCCCATAGACCCACTATGATACAGAGAAATTCTGAAGTGGGAGGAATGGCTTTGTAAGGAAATGTCTGCGGGGGAGCACTCCTCTTGCAATGGCAGTCTAGTGGAACGTGCTCACCTTTGATCAGGTGTCTCTGTTCCCATCTGCCTGCAGGATAGCCCCAAGCAGATTCACTAGAAATGGCCAGTTTCGTGTGTGTGTGTATGTGTGTGTGTGTGTGTGTGTGTGTGTGAGTGTGTGTGTATGTGTGAGTGTGTGTGTGTGTGTGTGTGTGTGTGTGTGTGTGTGTGCAAGGACTAATCCTCCTGAGTAGGTGGTGTTAACACGCCTTTCCTAAAACTTTATTACCAACCAGCTTCCCTAGTGGCAAGGCTCCCAGGAAGCTCTGCTTGAGCAGCCCCCAACCTCAGCCTTTTACCACGTTCTGTTTTCTGTATGTTAGCAAACACTCCCAAGTTCCATGTCTAATTGAATTCTTATAATGTTGCTGCAGGGCTGAGCTCTTGTCCCTGTTCTCCAGGTGAGCGATGATGACCACTGAGTGATGAGTGTCCCTCACTCTTCCTTGCTCTGTCTGGTGCCTGTTTCTATAGAAAATTCTTTGTGAGATTTTTGTTGGATTGAGACAGAGTCTCACCATGTAGCGCAGGCTGGCCTCAATCCAGCCTTGTAAGTCTGCCACCTGAGTAGCTGGGATAACAGGCGTGTATGACCATGCTGGTCTTTTCTCTACGTGGTTTCCCTGTGCTGGTGATTCCCAAAAGCCCAGGGCAGGGCGACACAGCCTTGATAACAAAGGACAGAATGTGAAAAACATAACTGGTCTGCTCAGAACAGCAACAAGAATGAGCAAATGCATTAGCCCACTAAACAGATTTCAAACCAAGAGGCATTACCAGAGATATAAATGATGTATTACCTGTTGCAAACACACTCACACATATACACACTCATGCACACACATATACATACGTGCACACAATATGTACACATACACACTCTCCCCTGCATCCACACACCCTCTTTCTTATACATACGCATTCACAGACATGCATACACCACAGTAAAAAGCAAGTCTCCTTTGCTCTGCAGTACAGGAGATCACTGGATCCCTTCCCAAAGACAGCCATTAGCATGAATTTCTAACTTGATCTTCCAGTGAAATCCTATGTGTATGTAAGGTCCACAGCCCTGTAGTCCTTTGAACACACACATGTGTGCACGTACACATACACACACACAAACTATAGCATATTATACCCACTGTTTACAGACTGTCATTTTTCAGTTACTAGCACATCAACTTGGAGAACATTCTGCATCAGCCCAGGACCAGCTACCTCCTTTTAAGCAGCTTTGTAGTATTCCTGCATAAAAGCCAGCGGCACAGGACTGTGGCTAGGTTAGCTCACTCATTTGCTTTTCAATTGTCTTCTGGTAGTTATCTGGTCCTCAGAGAGTTTGGGTCCTGGTGAAACTCCCAAGCAGAGGTTGGCTTCTCCTCAGAAAGAGCAGCAGCACACAGTAGGGCTGCTTTTTCCTTCTGGGAAGCAGTAGATTTTCTGCAAGTGTGGTAGAGTGCTTTGTGTTCTTCAAATTCAGACAGAAATACATCAAGATGCATCAAGAGCACCTCCTGCGGTCACGCTTCCCTCTGCAAGTGCAGTAAGGCCAGGCCAATGGACCAGCTTAACAATGGAACTGAACAGCCTTGTTCTTGCCCAAGGAGCCCCTTTGACAAGGACTTCCAGCTCTTTTTATTCTGTGTGTGTATGGGAGGAGGGGGGGCTTGAACTCAGGACCTCATGCGCTCCTTTGGCTTTTTCAAGGCTCAGTGTTCTACCATTTGTGCCACACCTGGATTTTTGCTGGTTAATTGGAGATAAGAGTTTCCTAGACTTTCTGCCCTGGTTGAATTCAAACCTCAATCTCAGATCTCAGCTTCTTGAACTCAATGCGTTTGGCTCAGTGTATTTTAAATCCTCAGACTTGGCGGGGGGGGGGGCTTCACAAAAATGAATGGTCATTGCCTTCTGCTCAGGCTGCGCTGTAGTTCAAGTTTCGATCTTATATCTGGTATGACAGAAGGTTCTGGAATAACAAGATTCCTTGCTTCCATGAAGCTGGGAGTGGTTATGCCTCGATTATGCTCAACACAGTTCACTACGGTAGAAGGAAAATGTTTGTAACCTGAGGAGTCCTCGTGCAGGAAACACCGTGGCACCCTGGCTCGGGCAGCCAACGTGGAATTGCTCCCATGGCTTCATGGAGTTTTTAGGAGTGGGGAGCAGTTACGCTCATTTCTCCTCTCCCAGACGACCCTACCACTGGCTGAGGGCAGTTTCAGCCACCTGTTCTGATTCTTTTGTTTTTATGCAAACTGGAAATTTTCTATCTGAAGTGGGGTGGCAAGCTTTCCTGATGCTTGAGGAGTTACCAGGGGTCACCCACGTGCTATCGCCAGCCTTTTGTTAGCCAAAATAATAACAAATAAATCATAAGTCATAATCCTATTTACTCCAAGTGAGGACACACCATGGCCTCTTTAATTCTTTTTTTTTTTTTCTTTTGGGTCCGGTCGTGGGCCTGAACTCTGGGCCTGGGCGCTGTCCCTCAGCTCTTCAGCTCAAGGCTAGCACTCTACCACTTGAGCCACAGCACCACTTCCAGTATTTTTCTTTTTGCTTATGTGGTGCTGAGGAATCGAACCCAGGGCCTCATGCATGCAAGGCAAGTGCTCTACCAATAAGCCACCTTCCCAGCCCCTCTTTAATTCTTATTAGAGCCCCACAAGGTAGTACTGTGATTACCCCTTTTCACAGACAAGGGGGGCAGTTATGTGAAGTAGCCCCTTTTTGTCAGTGATAGTGGAAGTCAGTGAGCCCAAGCCGTGCCCTGCAGAGCTATGACCTTCCCATGATGGCTGCTGATTTTCAGGTGATGATATGGGGGAGAAGGGAGGGAAAGGAAGGACAGGGGACAGGAAGGAAGGAAAGCAGAGAAGAGAGGAGAGCCCCATCCTGGCAAGTCCTTGAGCTGGCAGGTCACAGGACATGAAGATAGGTGAGCATTACTGTGTCTCGAGCATGCAGCTGGGAGCCATTTTCTCACTGGGAGTCTTTTGGGGTCAACAGAAAATACTCCACTGCTAATCACAGACAAGTTAGTGGGACTATTACACAGCATGGATCGGGGAGTTTGAAAGGGGTAAGGTCACTTCCAGTAGCTTGAAGGGAGCAGAAATACACCAGGGGCGGCTTTGTGGGGAGTCTTAGACCAGGGCACCCCAGAAGAGGAGGGCAGCCATCTCCACCCACAGGAGCCATCGTGCCACCCAGCCACGCCGGCACTCTATGTCTTTGGTTTCTTCTTATGAAAATTATGGGCAAAATGAGGAAGTTAAATGCAGTGACCTCCAGGACCACTTCCCTCTTTGGAATTCTCTGATCTTCTCGGCATGGGCCGGTGGGTTCTGACTCGCAGAACTGACATGCTCTCAAGAATTCAACAAGAAATTTATTCACTTTCACTCAATTCACCCCAGAAAGACATCTATCTGGCAGCTCTTACTTGTTCTAAGTACAGGACTCTCAGCCTCTGTCCTGTGTGGATGCATTCCCTGTGTCCCACTCACATGATTTTCTTCCTATCCATAAAACATTCCCCACGTTCTACAATCCTGTTGCCTAGGCAAACAACATTCTGCCTTTAAACATCCATTAAATGCACCACCTATCAGGCCCTTTGTGCAATTAATTATTGATTAATGAACATTCAGAACTATTGAATTCTCCTCATTAACTGACAATAAACCTTGGTTGAGTATCTATCAGTGATGGGACTGGGCTAATAACAGGGAATCTAACAAGGAGTGAATCACCTCACTTCCTATGCGTGGAGTCCAGACTCGAGGAGGATACATTTTGCTGGAGATCTGGACCTCAGATGTTGTCCAGGCTCTGTCACTTCCCAGGCTGTGTGACCCAGGGAAAAGTCCTGAGCCTTTCTGGTTGTCAGTTCCTGCATATGTATATATATATATATATATATATATATATATATATATACATGTATATATATATACATGTATATACATGTATATATATGTGTGTATACACACATATATTATGTTTCTATATCATACGTAATATAAATATATATTATATATAGAAATGAAAGGCAGCTTTAATCCTAACCTTAAGGATGTTTAGGAGGAATAAATAAGTTACTGGGAAAAGACTTGGGGCAATATTAAATTTACAGTGGATTTTTAACATAGCAAAAAATCTAGTGAAGCCAGACCCAAAGCAATATAGGTTCCATGGTTTCCCTCATTTGCAATAATTAGCATACATCCAGGATAATTTTATCAGATGAGCAGAAAAGGTCAAAAGCTATGTACTTATGGCCATATAAGATGAGGCTAAGTGAAATGGACCCCAAGATGTAGACACAAGAGGTTTTTCTTTGTCATTGTTGTTTTTGATGTACTATGTGATTTTTTTGTATGTTCTTCCCCCTGTGGTATCCCCTGTTGTCACTGTATTTGATTTTGATAACCTGCATCTTGTATATACATTTATCTAATTTGGGGAGGGAAAGAGGAATAACAAAACGCTGAAACAAGGACACAGGATGACCCATTGCAACAATGATACACACAAGACAGTATATTGGAAATGAACCTTACAACTCTGGGAGGAGAGAGGAGTGAAGTAGATGGGGGAGGGAAGGGATAGTGGGAGAACAAGAAAGGAAGGGGTAAAAATGCTAAACAAGAAATGTGCTCATTGCCTTACTCATGTAACTGTAACCCCTCTACACAGAATCTTTACAATAAAATTAAAAAAAATCTAAAATGGTCTATTTTTAAAAATGGGCTAATCGTCTGAGTAGATATTTCTCAACAGAAGATAATACAAATGACTAACAGGCAGATGAAAAAAATGTTCAACACCACCAGCTGTGTTAGTTACCTCTATCTGTGAGAAAATACTTGAGACAGACAACGTATGAGGAAGAAGGGCTTATTTTGGCTCATGATTTCAAAGTCTCATGTGTCGCTTGTCTCTGGGGCTTTGGGCCTGGGGGTGTTGGAGCAGGAGTTGGGAGCCGCCAGGTGGAGGGTGCAGACCAGAGGCTAGGGGCTCAGGAAAGCCCAGCACACCAAAGGGGGCAGAGGCTGGGTGATAATAGTAATATAATATTAATTGAACCCATGAATGGGGCCCAATGTGACATTTCTACACACTCACAGAGATTAATTTCCAATAGGAGAGGACTCATGCTTGCCTGAAGACCCCTGTCTGGCTTCTCTTAACACTATGTCCTCCAAAGCCATCCATTTTGCCAGTAGTGATAGGACTTACTTCGTTATGAGCACCCAGACTTCAATGGGATTGTCCAAGCTCTGAAAGAAGTAGTAGAAGGGGCATTGGGGGTGAGGTGGGACTGGCTATGGTAGGTGGTAGGAGGGGCCATGGAAGGTAGTAGGAGGGGCCATGGAAGGTGATAGGAGGGGCCATGGGGCTGGTGGGAGGGGCCATGGGGCTAGTGGGAGGGGCCACCACTGTTGATGCTCATGGAGCTGTAGGAAAATGGGGCTCAAAGTCCAGTCCTTCACCTACATAAGTATATGTCCATTTACATACATATATGTGGATAAACACAGAACAGGATTCTAATGAAGGGCCTACTTAGGAGGGTCTGGGGAAAGGAACAAGGAAAAGGAATAATAAAGGGTGAACAATTTTGAAAGAGAATGAATATAGTAGAAATATATTATCCATAACTCTAAAAATTGAACAACAAAATGTTGAAATTGATGTGGATAGAGGGGAAGGAGATGAAAGTGGAAGGGAATAATAGAGAGGTCTTTTCTTGAAACATATTGTAAACATGTGGAAATGTAACAATGAAATCCCTCGCTGTATAACTAATTTAAGCTAATAAAAGAGTATAACCTTCAAAAAAAAAAGTCCAGTCCTTGCCTGGTGAGGTGCGGCAGCAGGTGGCCGCAGGAGGATGGCAGGTTGACAACAGCCCCTGGGCTCCAGCTAAATCAGCAGCCAGGCCTCATGGTGACGGCACTACCCAAATTGGAATTGCCACCGCATTTTTCCCACTTAACTGTATGCATTAATGCTATTAAGCACTAGGCATTTAAATTGTTTCCAAATTTTGAATCAGTCCTCCAATGAATGCCATTATAAATGCACTTTTGGACCCTATTTTCTTAGGCGATGTTTCTAGAAGTGGGAAAACATTTTCTTGTTAAAGAAGTAAGCTTTCTGTGTTCTGGATGTCCAATGTACCTGGCATGCAGACTGGGCCCTGCTGCCTGGGAAATCCTGAGGCCTTCGTGTAGGTCAGGGACTCTGTGCTTGGAGGCCATTCTCTGGCTGAAGAAACAAGAAACCCGACTTCCTTCCTTAGGAATTCCTGCGCCCCTGGGGGTGGGTGCTGGTGGACCTGTAGGCAAAAGACAATGTGAGCCCAGTGGTCTGCACAGGCTGTGGGATTATCCACATTCACATTTATAAGAACACACACACACTCACACAAGATTAATGTATTGGCCAACAAAGCTTGGCTTGAGCAAATTCGTAAGCCTGTTTTCTTGTAATACAAATGTGGACGGCCCCCTCCCCCCACTTCTCTGGGCATCAGCCCGAGCTGAGGGGTCACCTCTACACATCTGGAAGCACATCTTCCACAAT
Organism: Dipodomys merriami; assembly: GCF_024711535.1. Taxonomy (NCBI): domain Eukaryota; kingdom Metazoa; phylum Chordata; class Mammalia; order Rodentia; family Heteromyidae; genus Dipodomys; species Dipodomys merriami. The sequence goes on along the minus strand of NW_027205048.1, from coordinate 15,661,303 downwards.
GGCTCCTGCTCAGGTGTCTCAAGCAGGGAAGACTCTTACCCACTGTGCATGTGTTTTCATTGACTAACTTGGTGGTACTAGGGTTTGACCTTGACCTCACACTTGCTATGCAGGTGCTCTACACTTGAACCTCACCCCCAGCCCCTTTTGCTTTATTTGATTTTATTTTTGGCAGAGCTTTGACTTTTTGCCCAGGGCTTGTTTCGACAGTGACCTTTCTTGCCAATATCTCACTATAGTGGGACCACAGGTATAGACTGCCACACCAGACTTATTTTATTGAAATGGGTGTCTTGCTCACTTTTTTTTTTCTACTGAGACTGACCTTGAACCTTGATTCTCAGCGTCCGGAGGAGCTGGGATGACAGAAATGAGCCATCATGCCCAGCTCACACATTGCAGGCATTAAGCAGCAGTTAACTGTCAGAGCCATCAGAGCAAGCAGTTACAACACCAGCCAAAGCCAATTTTGAGAGTGGATATTTTAATGAGCAGATGCAGCTTCAACTGAGACGTGCACGGGCAGCAGAGACAAGAGACCCCTGTATTACCTTTCTGGCCCCCGGGGGGAGTCCCTAGCTGGGACTGTAGTGCTCAGCTCTGGGGGCAGCGACCTGGCTGATTTCCTTCCTGGGCAGCGAGGGCTGCGGGCACTTCCCCAGACTCTCCTCAGCAGGGCAAGTGTGCCAGTCATTGGGCAACCTGGTCCTGGGTGCTGGGGAAGAGGGGCTGCAGGTAGCTGGCCTTGGCTTAGCCACCTGCCCTCCACCTTCACTCTGGGGAAAAGCATACACGAGCATTTTGAGGTAGCGGCACCTGCTGAACTGGTGTGCTGACTGCTAGATGGCAGGGGTCTGCACCCTGCTTGGTCAGATACCTGAGCTGGATGAACCATCCTCTCTCCACTGGTCCAGACGGGGGTGGGACAGGAAGGAGTCTAAGAGAGATGGAGGCTGTGTCAGGAGAGGCATAGGGGGCACAGAGAAGGCCTGTGGAAGGTCGGAAGGACCAGATAAAAGGCAGATCCCAATCCAGGTTCGGGCCTTTACTTAATGTGGTTAATTCCAGAACCCCAAAGCGACTGCTCTGGAATGTTTGTGTACCCCCAAATCCTCACCTGCAAGGTGAGGCAGGAGGTGGTAGAGCTGGAGCAGTCAGGAAGGGGAGCTCTCCAGGGGGTCGGTGCGCTAATAAGAGGCCCCCAACAGCCTCCTCACCCCTCTTCCTGGTGAGGGCCCAGGACATGGCCTTCACACAACCTTGGGTCTGTGCCAGGGAGGAAGAGGCTGAGCCTGTGCCCAGCAAGCTGCCTTTATGCTTCTGGTCTATGGAGAAGACTAAGCAGAAGTGGGGCAGCCCGGGCCTGGGTGAGCAGGACCAGCCAGGGTGGGAGACCAGGAACGCTTTTCCCCCGAGTGCAGCTGAGTCTCAGGAAGAGCCAGGTGGAAAGATGACTCACCGTTCCAGCGATCACAGACAAATCACACCTCAGGGGCTGAGGAAAACCGCAGGATAAACATGTCCACTAGTCATGGAGGAGATGCGGGAGGGGGACATTGCAGGGGAGATCTGTACCTGGCTTTGTCATCAGTCGTAGTCAACAAGGGCGCAGCTGAGACTCATCTGAGTCCTGGGGGCGGGGGAAGGGAGGGCTTGCAGAGAGCTGCTCCCCAGAAATGGTCCCCCGGAGCACAAGCTGCAGGTGTGGCAGGATGTCGGGCCTGTCTCCAGGAGCAGATGCAGACATTTAAGGGAAAGGCAGAGACCAAAACAGAAGTGGGTTGATTAGGGTTGAAGTTCAGGCTGGGCTGCAGAACGTGGCAAACCAGGAAAGAAGCCAGGGAAGCAAGCTTGGGGCTGCGGCTCTGTCCCTGTCCTCACCTGCACACAGGCTGGCTGGGCCTCAGCCTGCCAGGGATGCTGCTCTCTGAACTGTGGTCAGACCCAGCATTCTGGAATGAACAAAGCAGGAAGGTGCCACTGGGGAGCATGTGACTGGAAGGGAATGACTCCTTGCTGGGCCTTGGGCCTGGCGATTTGCCCAGACAAGAAGAAGCTTAAGACTTGGAGGCTGTGTTGTGTTGTGTTGCGGTGGCTGGTGCGTGGAAGCTGAAGGGGCAGAGACCAAGTCGATGACGTCATCTTCCACACTGATCAGCGGCAATGGAATCGGTGGCTATTGGCATTGGTGGGATTGGTGTGGGCAGCACAGATGTGCTCCGATTGGTAAGTTGCCCATTTCTGTCACCCCAGTTTATCTTGGCCTTGCAAGCGTCATTTAATTGTCCTTGTTTTAAAGCTACCGGATGTAAATGGCAGGGTAGGCCCTGCTGAAACAATTCACAAATAATGGCACCAGCTCAAGGTGCTTTGTTGTGATTGGCAAAGGGGCTGCTGCAAGCTGGCTGGGCGGTCGGGCACGGGACTCCTCCAACACTCTGGTGGCTTTGGGGAATCTCTGGAAGATGGTGGCTGCTGGTATAAGAGTCATTGGGGTCCAGCTGCCAGGGAGGAGATGCCAGCCCTGGGGGCTTTTTCTTCCACCACTGAACAAGCGTGTGTTGGTACCTGGTCTTGTTTTAAGGCGTTGAGTGTGCGAGGAAGAATGGACTCCGCAGGGTAGAAATGACCCTGCATGGTGAGCACGGGGAGATGGCATTGGTGTTGGCTTTGTGCCTCTGGTATCCCAGCATGCCTTGCAGCGCTGGCACAGCGGATGACAAGTCTAAGGCAGGGCCGTCTGGGTCTGCCTTTGCCTGGCTCTGTCACAGACCCCTCCACCTGCACCAGCAAGGGAAGGAGCAGAGGGCTTGTGTGTCCCCCTCCCCCCCCTCCCCCCAGCCCCTCCTGTTGGACTTAGGGCTGGGAAGAATCATCTCGAAGGGGATTGTTTCTCTGGGAATTGGTTTGTTCTTTTATGAGTTGGCCTTCATTAGCTGTACAAGCAGGCGTTCATGGTGACATTTCCACATGTGCATTCAATATTTCCAGCCCCTCTACCGTTCCCCCTCCCCTCTTACAGTGATTTCAGCGGGTTTTATGGTTCTACTCTTAGACATGCAAATGAACAACTTCTACCGTGTTCACACGCAATTAGTTGGTCCTGACCTTTGCATTCATATCTTCTGCAAAGTTGGCTCCAGGGGCTGGGGGAGAAACTCCTTCACTTCCTTGGAGCACCCTGAGTTCTGGTCTCTCCTGGCTCTTCATGCCCTGCTGAGCGACTGCCCATCTGGACACTTGGCAAGGGTCCCGAGACCGCCTCGGGTGGGCAGGCAGGGATGCCATGATGGTTTCCACCTCTCTTGACTGTCTTCATGCTGTTTGGGCCTGGTCCGGCTGACCTGCCCTTCTTCTCCTGTTTCATGCCTGCTCCTTCTGCCCAGGTGGACAGGTGGTGCCCTTATCTGTGGTTGTTTAAAGCCCAGGGAACCCTTCCCATTCCTTTCCTACCACATCCTCCATTTCTTCTTCCCATTCCTTTTCTCTTATCGCTGGGCCCCGATGGCTCTCGCCTGAGGTTGTTTCTGTTATTCTTGGGGCAGTTCTTAGGGAACGCCTGATCCTTTTTCACTGGAGAATGAGCCTAAGCCCCAAGTGCTAGCTGTGTGCTGGTATACAGGACCTCACAGATGAGAGAACAGCAGATACATGTGGGAACAAACTCGTATTTGCACATGTATCTAAAATTATGTAAATATCTATATTTCTCGTGAACTGTTTCTTGTTTAGGAAGAAAGTGGTTACTGGTGCCAGCAGCTCTGCTATGTTCATGGGTTTATTTGGTAGGTGTGCTTTATCGAATTGAAGAGGCTCCCTTCCATTTCTAATTTGCTGAGTTTTTTTTAAATTCATGAATGAGAATTGGACTTTGTCATCTTACTATTTTGGTATAAGTTAATATAATATGATTCTTTGAGCCTGCTGACATGATGGATTGTAGTCATTGATTTTGAAATTTTGAACACCTTGTAGGATAGAATTCTCTTATACATTGTGGGATTTGCTGATTATTGTTGTGAATCTTTGAGCCTAGGTTTACGAGAGATGTTGGTGTATAATTTTCCTTTCTTCCATGTCTTTGCATGTTCTTATTGCTGGGATCATGCTGGTCTCAGAATGACCAGTTTATTGTTTTTATTTTCTGAAGAAGGGTCTTAGTTCTCACCCAAATGTTTGGTAGACTTCACCTGTGAAACCATCTGAACTGGAATCACGCTGAAGATTGTGTCTTTGTTCTTGGTTTTGTGATATCCGAGTATGTCTGCAGGTAGTTATTCACATTGTGATGATGCTCTATGCAAGTTTGAATCTGTGATTTGGTGTCTGGTATTAATTTTAAGAAGTTCTTGGCCAGTGTTACTTCCAATATTTCTTCTATTCCATTTTTCTTTTTTTTCGGTAGTCCAGTTATGCGTTATACCTTTTGAAAAACTCCCATTATTTTCAGATATTCTGCTTTGCTTTCTTCATATCCACTTGCAAATCACTATTGACCCTGTCTTCAATTTCATCAGTCCCTTTATTGACTGTGTCTGATCTCATAATGGGCTCACCAAAGGCAACGTTCATTTCTTTCTTTTAGTTTTTTGTGCCAGCCCTGGAGCTTGAACTCAGGACCTGGGCACTGTCCCTGAGCTTTCTTTTGCTCAAGGCTAGCACTCTACCATGTAAGCCATAACTCTACTTGCAACTTTTTTTGGGTGTTTAATCAGAGATAAGAGTCTCATAGACTTTCTTTGAACCTCTATCCTCAGATCTCAGCCTCCCGAGTAAGCTAGGATTTTTAGGCAGGAGCCACCAGTACTTGCTACCTTCATTTCTACTATCACACTTTATCATCTTTGAGTAGTTGCACATAGGTGTTTCAATTCAACATGTCCACATATGAGTATAGTGAATCTTGTTCAATGTTGCCCTTCTATCCTCCACCAGCCTATCTATCTCAACACTAACAATGTTTTAGTTTTTTTCTTCGTGCATTTCTTTTTAATTTTTTTCCTTAAATTTTAGTTTGGAGGGGGCTGGGAAGGTGGCTTAGTGGTAGAGTGCTCGCCTCACATGCATGAGGCCCTGGGTTCGATTCCTCAGCACCACATAAGCAGAAAAAACCAGCAGTGGCACTGTTGCTCAAGTGGTAGAGTGCTAGCCTTGAGCTGAAGAGCTGAGGGACAGCACCCAGGCCCAGAGTTCAAGCCCCACGACCAACCAAAAAAAAAAAAAAAGAATTTTAGTTTGGAATCCATATTTGCTTCCTGTTCTTTCATGTCCTCCATCTTTTCTATTAGACTCCTTAATGAATTGCAGTGATTTTACCTTTCCTGTTTGATCACACAAGATCTTGTTAATAGTTAATTCTGATTTTGATCCATACTTCCTCCTTCTCTACTGGACTGTGTTTTGTCCATTTGAACCATTCAAGTTCTCGTCACATACCATTACACTGGTTCATGCTGTTGGTGCGCTTATTCATTTCTGGAAATGGGCAGGATGGGCTCTGCCCTGCACCTCGGGTCTAGCACAGCCTGATGTGTACAGGCTGTGAGTTTAGGCTCAAATAGAAAAATAGGAAGAGATTACATCTGTTTCCCCTGCTTGGCGGGGAACAGGTTGTATTCAGACCCAGTGAATTTTAAGGAATAGACTGCAGACAGATGTGAACGAGAAGAAGTTTAGAGGCGGTTTGCCATACATGCTGTAGCTCGGCATTTCCTGGATACCTGTGAGCACTAGGGCTGCTGGGAGGAGTTCTCAGTGCCCCTGCAAGCCTGCATTGGAACCTGAGCCTGGGCAGTGCTGCCGACGCAGATGCCGGAGGACCTGACTGCACAGGGCGTTCCCCTGAGCTCATTCTCTGATTTTGCCCTTTTTCTGGAGTGGTTCTTTTGGGAAAGGCAGTAGCTCAGTGTCAGGGCTTGCTCTGGTACCAGTGACAGGGGCTGGAACGTTGATTCTTCTCCGAGCCTCTGCAGAGCTGCTGGAACCACAGATGTCAGTGGCTGTCAGTCTCTAGGTGGGGACTGAGTGAGTTTCCACTAGGTGGATTGGGGCGGGGGGCGGAAGTGTCCCTGGGGTGAGGGTGGCCTGGGACAGGAAGGATGCGAGTGACACTGAGACCTTCCAGGTCCCCAGAGCAATACACAGGAGCATTCATGACTCAGGCAGCAGAGATGATATCACCAGGGAGGAAGCTTGCAGGCAGAACATGATCTATCTCTAGGTCTTCTTTCAATAATTTCCTTCAAGAGAAATCTTTCAGGAGGGATCGCCTATTTCAATTATGAAGTTGAGTGATTTGCTGTCAGCTCCCTTACCTGGAGCAGAGGATAGGTCTCGGGTCCTGAGAACCTGTGATCGAGAGGCTTCCGTTGTCCACATTATAACTGAGATATTACACAGCTCTTAGTGCCAGGCAGTGACACTTTTACTGCTGACAGAGTAGGATGCAGGCTGGTTATTTGTATCCCCTCATCCACCTGACGTTTAGACCAAATACACACACACACACACACACGCACACACGCACGCACGCACACACGCACATACACACACACACACACACCCCTCTATTGGTGGCCCAGTCAGTAAGATTCCTGGCAAATGAAGCCAAATGCCTCCACATGGGCAGAGGAACTCAGCCTAGGAGACAGTGACATGAGATGTGCATGGGGAACTTCAGACATGCCCATTCTATCCCACTTACCATGGGAGTGTTGTTCTCCTGCTCTGTAACATACTACCGGCTACAGATCACTGTTCACAGTGCAGCTGTAAGTGGTGAATGCCCTTGTGCCCTAAGCTTGAGCCCTGGGAAGCAATGACCACTCCTGAAGTATCTCCGAGGAAGCTCAATAACGAGATAAGTGAACTGAAGGCCCAGAGTATCGCCTTCCCTATAGTGCATACTTATGTGCATTCACACGCAGGAGCAAAGCAAGGCACTCACGTCTGCCTGCTTCCCCTCCCTCCCCCATACATGCCAGAAACATTCCAGATGTGAGGCTGACTTGCACCAGTGGTTTTCTGTGATGAAATGGTTTCCATGGAAACAGTGATTTGTGGCCATCTACCTTTCACCACTTCCCAGTGCCCTGAGGCTCCCCACAGGACCCCGAGGCCCCCCCCCATATGACCCTGAGAACCCCCCCTTCCTCCCCCACCCCATGACCCCTACATGACCAATGTTATCTGGCCTACTTCCTGGGAGGATGTTGCAGGCTCAGGTTCCCCGGGGTCTCTAAGCTGTTTTGCTTCCTGTGAAGCCTGGGTGCCGTTACTTCCAGCTATGTGATGTCAGAGGATCAAGGGTTCTCATCAGCTCAGCATCCCTGGAATCCTGGACTTCAGTCTCCCCAGCACCTTAAATGGTGCTAGTTTCCCCACCATTTCCCCTAGGAGATAGGTCAGAAGCTCGTTCCTTTTTTGAAAGCTGACTTTTCTGGTCCTCTGCATTGGGATGTTAACTAGATAGCTTTTCTCCTCCTGTAGGTATAAAGGAATACCTTTGACATACAGTTCTCTCCTAATTACTTTATTTCAATTAATTGCCTTTTTATTTTGGTATGACTGCTCATGTTTTACGGTTGACAAAGTGATATTGAAACACATGGGGATACTGGTTTGGATTTGACCAAGACTTGGTGATGGTTGGGAAGATTCAGAGCTGCTTTAGCAGTGGCCATCAGCAGAAGGCTGTCTTTGAGCTGTCAGGCTTCAGCATGGCAGATGGTGTTTCACATTCTAAGGACTCCCCGTCCCAAGTGGAGCTTGCTCACCCGCTCGGGGCTCACATGGATACCCAGTGCTAGAAATGTGATGCAAGTGTAAACTTCAATCTGCATGTTCAAGATCCAGTAGGAAAAAGAAAACAGAAAAAGATCTCATTGATATGATTCATGTTCCTTAGATATTACAAAGATAATACTTTGGATATATCAAATAAAATAAAATACATTAAAATTGATGCACATGAAATTATAATTAATTATATATAATAAGCTAATACATATTAAAATCAATTCACTGGTTTTAATATTAAAACATAGCTATGAGCTTAATTTATTATATATGAAGTTGTCATTACTGCTGTTGGGCAGGGTTGGTCTAGGCAGTTAAGGTTATTCTGAATGTACAGTTCCTTAAAAAACACAAAATTATATCTGGGGTGATCATACTTCTGTTTATTTTCTGCCTACCAAAGCCTACATGATATACCAGTTTATTGGAAACTGTTATCAATACCCAGGTTATAATGCTTCTCGAAGAATTACAGCCTTTTATAAAAGCTCTCAGGGACTGTCTGATACCTGAGGAATATAGCTGGATATTAACACGGGCCTCATATTGCACCTAGCTGCAAGGGATTGTGACAGCAAATGCTTCCACTATTACCTGGGTGAGCCTCACATCTGCTGATTGAAGACAACAGGTGCTGTCTTTGCTTTATGAGAATAATTAAAACAGGTGCTATCTTTGCCTTATGAGAATAATGAAATCAGGTCAATATATCAGCTGGAATATATATATATATATATATATATATACACACATATGTGTGTGTGTGTGTACATATATATTTAGTATCTTGGTAAAATTGGGCATATTTCAAAGATGCAGAAAAGCCTAAATTAGAGAAGGCAATAAACTTAGGATCAGAAAACCAACCAATGTGGAACTAAGGAAGTATTAAGGAACCATGACTATCATCTCTAAAATTGATGACTGCTGTATGTAAGGCAAATTGCAGTAAAAAATTCTCTGATGGTTTAATTGCAGGACATTAGCTCCCTCCGAGATCTCGTTCCCGGGTCTTCCACACTACTGCTGTTGGTTCTTTGGTGTTCCCAGATTTTGCAAAGAAAAATGGACACCTAGTTACATTAGAATGTTAGATAAATAAAAAAGAATATTAGTATTCTGTATTTGAGTCATACTAAAAAATTGATTTTTAATCTGAAACAGTAAGTTATCAGGCAAATGTAAGCATTTTAGAAACTTGTCTTCTTGGCTTCGGGAGATTTCCCCTAGATTATTTGGGTGAGCCTGTTATACTAAGAGAAACGCTTGCAGGTCAAGGTTGCAGGTGTGACAAGGAGATAGAAGTCAGAGCCAAGGAGAGCAGGGTCCCTCCAGGAGACAGAAGTCCCCTTTCCCCCACACCTCAGGAAGGAACACAGGCCCTGATTTTGCCTCTTCGATCTCATTCCAGACTTCCCAAATGTAGAATAATGGCAATAGATTCATTTCTTTAAATTAACATGTGCTAGTTGTCTAAGAGGGGTTTTATTGTGGTGTTTCCACACAAGTATATATATATATATATCATGATCAAATTCACCCCATAATATATGCACATTTGAAATACCACAATGAAACTTCTTGGTGCAATTAATACACATCTTAGAAAGATGGCGGCAAGAAAGTAAAACAGACTCTACTGGGGGCAAGACAAGGTGCCAGCAGGAGGGAGTTGGGCTAAAAAGACTGGGTGAATGAGGATGAACATGAGCGAAGTGGATGGTTTGCATGTATGAAAACAGAACATCCAAATCTGAAAAGAAATATTTGTACTTAAGCAAGACTGACTATGAACTTGAAGTCAGGCATAAAACACATTTTAAATGGATGGCGGAAAGTGAGGAAGAGGCTGGCAGAGCCTCAAAGACTCGCTCTAGGGGCAGGAGATGTCGCAGCTGCCCTCTCCTCCGCTCTTTCATGGGCTTGGGAGGAAAGAGCCTCTGACCACATGAGGGAAGACAGTGCCCATCTCCTCTCCACCCCTTAGTGCCTTGGTCAGGTCTTTCCTTGGGGGCATCGAGGGAGAAATTGCAGTAAACCATGCAACACAGGCAGACACAGATGCACAGACACAAGCATACACATTTGCACCATTAGCTCACAGGGGCAAGTTTCCAACGAGAAACATTTTCTTTTAGAAAGGTTGTGATCGTGTTAAAAGAGAGACCATGAAATGCAATGGCAACCCTGGGCCCAGCCACTCGGCTCTTGCCTGCTCTCCTGACCTCTGTGCCGAAGGTGGTCCTGAAAGGCAGCAGCCGGCCTCTGTGCACACTGGGCGGGAGGAAGGTGAGGGAGAGAGAAAGGATGGCAACTCAGGGGGGAGGGGTAGGTAGCTCTTCTGTGCCTGAGGCCCCTCTGCTCCCCACCTCCTCTGCTTTCTCCTCCACCTCTCAAGCCGGAGAAGCTGGTGGCAGCTTTTGTTAACTTGTCCTGAGTCACCCTGAGTGGGAGGATCTCTCCTTCCGCCCCTGGGTGGCTTGCCTCAGGATTCTCGCTACACGAGTCAAGGCAGCCGAGCTGCACGTTTTAAAAACGGGACACCACGAACTACACTGTTCCCAGCACACGTGAAGGTTCAACCTTGAGCTAGTTTAATAACTGCTTCAGTTTTCCCCCTCTCTCATTAATATAATGGATTAAAAAGATTCAATAAGAAAGTGCAGTAGTGCACAGGATTATCTTATTATCTTCATTAAATATTTCCCAAGAAAGTGATAATTATTATAGTCGAACTGTCAAAGCCAAAAATGAGTCACAAGACAAATATTGTGGTTAAACCCTCAAGCTCCTCTTGCACCGCACTTGCCTACAAAACACAGGTTTCTTCTTAGCCTTTCTAATGAGCAGAGGAGGGAACTGGCTTTCCCTGCCAAGATAGTCCACTTGTGAAAACTTGCGAAGTGTCCACATAAGCTCTTCGTGGTTGAGGAAGGTCATTTTCCAAAAGGGAACTTTGAGAAATTCTCCAGAACACCAGCAGCTGCATCATCTGCAGTCAAGACTTGTCACCCTAGAGTATTTGTAAACAAATTTATGAGCATAAATGCCAGGGACATTTGCATATTCTAATTTTTAATTGGTCTAGTGATTCCTCATGGAAACCTTTAGTTGAAGGGAAATGCTACTCCTTCCTCTGCTAGACAAGAAAAATACGTCCTAAAATATATTCAGAGACTGTCTTGTGAAAGAAAAAAGTAGTCACGTGAACCATCTTTCCCAGTGAGGATGTAACTTTTTCTAGTGGATCAAGTGACTTTTTCTGACACTCAGGTGATGGTGGACTAATGTCAAGACCTCCTTAGGGTATCGTCTCTTCTCCTCCCTCAAAATCAAAGGGCCCAGATGAAGAGTGGTTGTCTGGCTCAGTTACAAAATGGCCACATCTTCCTAGGAGGGAGAGAAATGAAGTTACCATAAGTATATTTTAGTACACGTTCTTTCTGCCCTTTCAAATACCAAATCCAAGAGATGTTATTTCTTGGAGATGGGGGTTGAATGAATCTATGTGGAAATGTGAAGACCGTATCCTTGTTCACCAGAGCTAATAGGTGAGCACTTCCCGTGATATTCCAGCCAGAGTATCATGGAGGGCCTGTCCCACTGGGGAAGGCCAGTCACGGAAAGCCACGTGGAGCCTGCTCCGAGCTTCCTCATCCATTCCACCTTTCTTTTTGCTCCCACACTTCCTGTCTCTAGAGCATTGGAACACTGATCATCATCTTGGAGTACTGGGAAGAGTTTGATTTCCCCTGTATTTTTACATTCTGTTTTTTGGATCCAGAGGATTCTGGGAGAGTAACCAGAACCCTATAAGCACGGCTTTGAGAGTGGCACTCCTGATGCAAGTGCCTTTCTAAACGTGAGGTGGAGTGAGATTTCTCACTGTACCTTTTAGGGGGAGTAGGCAGAGGCAAGGCTGTCTAAGTGGAGTTGGACTTGGGGTGGAGCTGGAGCCGCTGGCAGAATGTGGTGTCTTCCCAAGGAGAGGGGTGGTGGTTTTCAGGTGGTGTGGGTTTCAGGGTTGCCCTGAGAGCCGGGACAATGGGACATGCAGGTTGGTGACCTGCTGGAAGAAGGAGACAGACGAAGAGAGGGGGTCTAGGGCAGAGGCGGCAAGTGGTGCCAATGTGTACTTAGCATCACAATGGGGCAGTGTTAGGAGCGCAGCAGATCCAATTTATTTTTCTGATAAATAACCGCTGCTCTTGTCATTGTGCAGCGCTATCGGACTCCCTTCATATGTCCGCTCCATTCACAAGGAATCCATTAGTCATGCATGCGTCTTCAATTATCCCGCTCCACAGTGAGGAAGAGGCTTGTCCAGTTGATAAAGAAAATCTCTTCTTTACCTACCTAAGTGTGGAAACATGGGAATTAGGCCCCACAACACTGGCAACCTTTTCTTATAGCTCATAAATGAAGAGGAAAATGGCCCATGGGCTTTTATATACCACAGGAGCACAGACAGCTGGACGTAGGATCTATCTCGGCCCATCTGCTCATCCAGAAAACATGTATAACAGTACTTACTATGTTCCAGGGTCAGAATAAATTCTGGGTCCTTTATGCCCCAAGAGAATAGAAACATTTAAGTCCATTTCAAATATCATAGCTTAAACTTTTCTTGATGTTAAAAATTCTTAAACCAAGGACAGAGCTATAAGAAACTTGCAAGGTTAACACAAAGAATATGGGTTTCTTAGACCATCTAAAAGGAAGTTGCTGAGTTATGGCTCGTCTTCTGTGAGTACTTTGGGGAATTCTTTATAGAATAGGTGTCATTTGACTGAAACCATGAAAAATGAAGACAGCTGGGTATGCAGGGATCCTGCAGACAAAGAAGTCACTTGAACAGGACAGGAAAGGGGAAAATTGTGGAGAACACACGGAAGTTCAGAAGATCAGAAAAAGCCAGCCCAGCCCTGGGGTTCCTTAAGGTTGTTTTTGGTTGTGAATGACAGAACACATTGGCAACCACACCATATCAAAGGGAGCTATTATCTCCTGGAAGTAAGAGTTTGGGTAGCTTTAGGCATGGTTCAGAAAGTGTCTGGGCTATTTTCCTCCACATCTCATTTCTTGGTTTCCGTGAATGCGAACGGCCTGTGGGAAGGGCCTGTGCAATGTGTCCAGGCATTGTGTTCTGTACAATTTCCTTACCTGAAATTAGAATTACTTAACACTAAAATTCACAAGGGAAAACAACGTACCTACATCAGCATATTCTAATAACCACCTAGGGGCTTTTAAGACATGTATTCTAGTAAAATGGCAGGAAGAATCCCCTTTGGACATGTGACAGTGTCAGTCATTTTGAAGGAAGAAAACTGGAGTTGTAATCAAGCTTCTCAACAGCCGCACTTCATGCTAAATGGCAGATGGACGTGGATTTATGGTACCCAAGGGAAGAAAATGTGAGCCAAGATTTCTATTTTCAGCTAGCCAAACTCTTCTTCCAGGATGAAGCCACATGTAAACGGAGGTAAACATGCAGGATATCAGTCAGGCCTGAGGTTGAGCTGATGGAGAAGGAGTTCCATGTCCTAAGAAAGACAGGAGGGACAGTGCAGGACAGCTGTGAGCTTAAGCTGTTAGTGATGGTCTTAAGAGGAAATACAGGCCATGATGCTGTCATAAGCTGACACTGCGTCGGTCAAAGATGACCTCATCAAGATGAGACGTTTGATGCTTTATTGGCCCTATCTGGGGATAAATTCTAAATTACAAGCTAATTTAACCTTTATATACATTTAATATTTTCTAAATACATTTTAGTAGTTTTTAATAGTAGGAGATCGAGAGATAAAAGCCCAAGAATATTAGAAAGTAACATTTGTATAAATGTTCATATGAAGGTAATTGTTTGCACAGAGATACAGACCTTCCAGGATTGGGGGCAGGGATCCAGTAGTAGAATGCTTGCTAGAGTGTTTGCCTAGCAAGTGCAAGGCTCCAAGTTCAAACCCTAGTACTGGAAAAACAAATGTTAATTTTAATTTTCCTAAATTCCAAAAGGCAAAACAAAGAACAGAAAATTAACCAGAAAGGCCAAATACATATTTAATATAACATGTATATGAATATGTATGGATACACGTACATGTATGTGTATGTGTATAGACATAATATGTGTGTGTGTACACAAACATTCTAGACAGGAGACAAAATGCATCAATTGTAATAAATGTAAATGAGATCACCCTATTAGAAGATGAGGTTTTACCTTTTGGCTACCCAAACAAAATTCAACACTGTATACTATATAAGAGAAATCTAAAGAGATGCAGAGAGATTAGCAATTAAATAATAAACTAATTTATGCTGTGCCAAATCACATATCAACAAAATAATAAAATAAGGAAAGGTATAAAGAAGAAAGCTTGGTAGAGCGAGAGCATTCAGATGAGAAAGCACTGGAGGAGACAAAAAAGAAAATTTATAATGTCAAGGTTTACAACTCACAGTGAAGTGAATCATGGTGATTAATATTTACCCATTCAATAACAAAAGTCAGCTTTCATACAGCAGAATCAATAAGAGATTCACTGAGAAGCAGTCAAATATATTAATATCCTTCTTAATCCATCTTTCTCATTTGAAGAAATACCACATAGACGAAGAGTTAGAATATAGAAGATGTAATTAACATAATTAGTAAGGTAAAATGCCAGGTGCATTTTTAAAGTACACATGAGATGCTAAAGAAGTGGACCAAATCTTACCCTACAAAGAAGATCTCAATGAGTTTAGAGTAATAGAAATAATACAAACAGAATTCTCTGTTCACAGCACCTCAGAACAAAATAGCATTATTTTTATTTTTTGTTATTATCTTTAGTTGTGCAAAGCAGTTTGAGTGCATTATTATTTTCAGTTCAACCATTAGCTGTTGTTTTAACTGGAGGTAGGCAACTAACGCATAAGCCTTATTTAGTACACCGGAGAAGAATAAAGAAAGGAAGGGTGGGATAATGCAGTCCTAATATTGTTACATTTGTAGTAGAGGATAGATGTAAAAATGGAACTGGGTTCACTGAGGGGACGGGTGGGGTTGGGAGAGATGGGAGAGGATGATCAGAAGGCTTTATGCTCATAAACTGATATGGTGAACTGAAAACCCTTTGTACAACGACCTAGAGATAATAGTAATCAAAAAGAACAATCGAGAAGACTCACTAGGAGAACCTGGAAGAAGATGGGCAATAAGTGGGGGGGTAGAGGTTAAACACAGCATAAATCTGCAAATTAAAGCATTAGGACAGACCATTAACACTCTATGCTCTGTGTCTACAATAGTGTGAAAGTGGAATGTGCAGAGACTGGACGAGCAGTGGGAACAAATAGGGACCCAGCTACATATGGAAGCCCTGTAGAGACTTGCAGGACGGGGCCTCTGTGTGGACGCAGCTGGGCCTGCTGTGGAGAAGGGCACTGAGTGGGCAGTTCTGCCTCAGATCCCTGCTCCTGAATTCCTGGATACAAGCTCATTTGGAAGTAAAGTTGTCACAGATGTAATTAGAAAGGATGGGGTAGAATCCAGGAGGATCCAACACGACGGGTGTTGTAAGAGGAAGAGAAGAGAGAGCTCCACACAGGGAGAAAGAGGGAGACACAGTCCACAGGGATGTATTACAGCCAAGGAGGGCCAAGGACTGGGGGGGGGGTGTGGCCCCGACTGTCCTAGGAACCCACGAGAGAGCATGGCCCCATCAACCACTTGGGTGGAGCCTTCTCACATCAAGTGCGGAACGAGTGCGCGTCTTTTGTTTTAAGCCGCTGAGTTGGCTGAGTTCTTAGTTGGCCACCTCGGATCAGGCCCCTGGGGGTGGGGTGGGGGGAGGCCGGTGACGTGGCAGCCCGTGAGGACCCTGTGTGTGGATCAGGGACCTGACTGTTCTCACCTCCCTCTCTACCTGCCTCCGATCTCTAGACATTCACCTTCCATGTGCTTCTGACACACGGCTGGGCAAAACCAGAGATGTGCTAGACTGCAAAGATTTATGTAGGGAACAAGCGTAAAGGTTCTCACTAATTAGGTACTTTTAAAATACTGGCTACCTGTTGGTACGCTAGTGTTTTTGATACTCTGGGCTAAGTGTGTTGTTAACACGAACGTCACCGATTCCTTCTGACTTGGTCAAACATGACTGTGAGAAGGTTTGAAATGCTCTCTGGGGGTGTGGGTGAGCGGCTTGCAGTTTATTTCCATCGAGTGGCTGTTCTGACAATGCCAGAAGCAGGCCGCCTTCCCCTCTCCCACCCCCCCCCCGGGCCCAAGCAGGGAGACTGGGGAGGACAGGGGGTCCCGAGAGACAGAGCACAGGGACCCAGCTTCAGCATTGCTGGGTGCCAGGAACAGAGCCATGGGAATCCAGGAGAGTGAAGACCACATCCTCATGGACATCTTCGCCATGTTCTATGGACACTGGGTCTGCAGGACGGGTCCCTGAGGAGGGCTCAGGACGTTGAACGGGTGGGTAGTGCTAAGGAGTCAGACTGGGGAGGAGATAGGCAGGATGCAGACAGGAGATACCATTTTCTTTGTTTGGGTTTTTTTTTAACTGTATTTTTTTTGTCTTTTCTTTTTTGGTACTGGGGATCGAACCCAGGATGTTGCACTTGATAGGCAAGCGCTTTGCCACTGAGCTACATCCCAGCCCAGGAGATACCATTTTCTGAGATGCAAAGAGCCCCAAGGAGCTAGTCTGGTGGAGGAGGAAGGAGAGGAAGAGAGGAAGGAAGGGAAGGGAGGGCGGGAGGGAGAGAGGCCCCATCTGGGAAATGGAGTTTGTGGACATGGCTGAGCACATGGGATCGAAGCTTAGGACGAATCACTGACCAGACATTTCAGTTTCATTGAAGGTACGAGTTTTTAATCAAGACACAGTGAATTATGGCATAGATTACACTGTTGTAAACATTCTCCATTCTAGATGTCTGAGTCACCATGTGACTGTACCCTGCACACTTCCTCAAGTTATTATGATTTCTTTTTGAGAGAGTCTCACAGGGCAGCCTGGGCTGGACTTGAACTGATGATCTCCTACCTCTGCCTCCCAGGTGCTTGGATTATAGGCCTGCATCAATCTCTCAACTCAAGAAGCACTTTTAACAGCCACAAGACTTCCCTGTGTGGGGACATTCGAAGCGTTCTTTCTGTAACAACCAAATAATCAAGATGACATGTTTATCACTGTTTCATCATCTATCATAACACCTCGCAGATCTTAGCAGTGGGGTGTGAAGGACCCGTATTTATACCACTCCACATTGTGCTAAATCTACCCACTGGAACATGTTGGCCCCAAACTCTGCAGGTGCTAATAGACATCTCATTACATAGCTCACAAGGAACTAAAGCTATAATAGTGAAGTCAAACTAGTAAAGACTTTGCATTACACTGGAATTATAACAGCAAGCCCAAAGCACGGCCGCTTAAGGCCACACTGTGTGTGAGTAGACAGGGTCAACGATTCCCAGGGCCGATTACCCAGGGTCGAAGAAACTTTTTCCAAATTTCCTCCTCAACCAGTTCTACTTCTGGCTTTGTTTCTGCATAAGAGCTCCAGACTCAGAGCAGTGGAACTGTGGCTCAAGGGTAGAGCACCAGCCTTGAACAAAAAAGCTAAAGGACAATGCCCAGGCCTGGAGTTCAAGCCCCAGCACTGGTACAAAACTTGGCAGAATTCCACAGTTGGGCACACATTTCATGGGTAACCCTTGACCTTCTGAAGATAAAAGACACTGAAGCTACCAGTCATTCATCTGTGAACAAAGTGGTTTGTTCAAAAGCTACCTGCATTGACGTGTTCCAGTCTCCTGTTCTTTGAGAGAGATCCTGATATTTGGTGGGGGAGGGGGGGGTGATGGGGGGGGAGGAGTTTATGTGCTGCCCTGAAGAAGATCAGGGAAGAGAGTTGGCCTGAGCCCTTAAGGATGGGAAGTGGTGATGAAGAAAGATCTAGAAAGTGAACAGGCTGGCGGCTCTTGCAAGGGGAGGAGGGGGCAGGCAATGCTCAGGAGAACCATGAGGAGGGGACCCTCTAAGAACTTACATGTTTCCAAGGTTTGGGTTTGGGTCTTTTCTCCTATTGCATTTTTTTGGGGGGGGGGGTCTGGTCGTGGGGCCTAAACTCTGGGCCTGGGTGCTGTCTCTCAGCTCTTCAGCTCAAGGCTAGCACTCTACTACTTGAGCCACAACGCCACTTCCAGATTTTTTCTTTTTGCTTATGTGGTGCTGAGGAATCGAACCCAGGCCTCATGCATGCAAGGCAAGTGCTCTACCACTGAGCCACCTTCCCAGCCCTCCTATTGCATTTTTGAGTGTGTGTGTGTGTGTGTGTGTGTGTGTGTGTGTGTGTGTGTGTGTGTGTGTGTGTGTGTGTGTGTGTGTGTGTGTGTGTGTGTGTGTGTGTGTGTGTGTGTGTGTGTGTGTGTGTGTGTGTGTGTGTGTGTGTGTGTCCTATTGGAGTTTGAACTCATGGGTGCTGAGCTTGCTAGTCAACACTTGCTCTACAACTTGAGCCATGTCTCTAGTGCTTTTGGCACTGGTTGGTTTGTGAAAGAGTCTCTCCTTTCTGCTGGGACCATGGCCAGGACCATGATTCTATGTTGCTTTCTGAGCAGCTGGGGTAGCAGGTGTATGCCACTACAGCTTTTTATTTAGTTTTTCCCCTCAGTAGGATCTCATGAACTTTTTGTTCAGTCCAGCTTGGAACCACGCTCCTCCCTGTCTCTGCCTCCTTGAGTAGACAGGATGCGCCACCATGCCTGGCCTTATTACATTTTTTCCATAGATAATAGGAAGAGATCTGACAGCCAAGCCACACGGAGCTACACAATCCTGCTGGAGACAGAGGTGGATGTGTGTGAGGTATGGCCTGGCTCAGGTGAGAGCACAGCAGAGGAATCTTCCAGCCCTGGACTGACCATCCAGGCCAGGGATCAAAGGCTTTTCATGGGTCACTGCGAGAACCACAGTGGTCTCCACCAGTGCTCTGCCTGACTCAGGGAGATGCAGCTCCCTTATCATGAGAATGTCACCTCCTCCAGCTTGGCCAGCTCCAACTGCTTCCTGCCCTCCTTTCTCTGATGGGCAGCGAGATTTAGAACATTCCTCTGTAATCATGGAAGGGCGACCCTGGGGTGAGCAGCTGTGGCATGGCCAGCAGATCTCACTCACTGGAAATGACTGAAAACCCCGGAGGACTTTGGTTAATATGAACGCCACCCACGCACATGTATTATGTTAGGACTCACCACTGAGACATTAAAAATACAGTGATTTTAAATGACAGTGATAAAACATTAGAAACACACTCTAGCCCACTATCTGGCTCATCTGTTTGTAATTTTAGCTACAGCAAGGAAGGTTCCGAGTTCAAGGCCAACCAAGGCAAAAATGTTCATGAGGCCACCACGCAACCAAGGAGACACGGGGTGCCATTCTAGCTGCTCAGAAAACATAAATAAGAGGAGCGAGGCCCAGGGCAGCCCAGGCGAAGAATGAGACACTGGTCATATGCAAACACAAAGGGCTAAGCGAGGCCTCAAGCGGTAGAGCGCGTAGCTAGGACTTCAAGGCTCTGAATTCCATCCCCAAGCCCCCCCCCAACACAAAGCAAGTTGTCTCTGTTTTCTAGCACAAAGTTAGTGAGAAGAAAATTGTTGCTTTCCATGTCCACAAATCTCTTCAGCATCTGGCTTGACAGAAGGCAGCTCTATTCTTGTATTTGCTTCTTCATGCAACAGGTAGAAAAGCGTATGAGGAAAAACCTGGCTTTCTGGAGAAAGGAGAAGTATTCTAGTAGCTGTAGATTTCCTTCTTCAATACTGTATGGTAAACAGACAGCAGTAGTTTCTTAGAGGTTAGTTATAATGTAGAATATGAAATGACATCAGTGAACTTCTTTCTTACTCTAAATCCAGTTTTCTGTCTTGTACTTGGAATGGATTCTTTACTCATGCATGTTTTCTTTTTCAGTTGTGTGTGTGTGTGTGTGTGTGTGTGTGTGCGTGCACGCGCGCGCACGCCAGTCCTGGGGCTTGAACTCAGGGCCTTGTGTTCTTGCTTGGGCTTTTAAGCTCAAGACTGGCACTCTACCACTTGTGCAAAGCATATCTCCACTTCTAGCAGTCTGCTGGTTAATCTAAGAGATTCATCAGCCTCTTGGATTAGCTCCCAAGTAGCTGTGAGCCACCACACCAGTGGTGTCTCACATAGTGTCACGTACTAGCCACTTGGAAAACATTCACTTCCAACGTGAGGCAGCTCTTACAAATGTTGACACATTTCATTAGATGCTATCAAAAAATATTTGTTAAGACCAGCACTGATCACATCAGAAAATATTTAAATATTGGAAAGCTGTCCAGCTCACTGTGGCATAGCCATGTTTTCCAAAATCTAATATTCACTTGAAAGCTTGAATTTTATCTTTGGCAACAAATAATACCAATTGTTTTCTGTGAAGTGACATGCTCACCTCGTTTACTCTTGAGACAATGTCTGCCAATTACCCAAGTCTAAATAACTGGTTTGTCAGAGCTTCTTTCAAGTGGGAGCGGTGTTCCAAGGAAAAATGGCTCGTTCAGGGCACAACTCACATAATTGCATGAGGTTTTTTATTCAAGACAACTATGCAGAAGTATTTTATGTGGGGCTCTCAACGCTGTCATGAGAGAGATTAAAATATGTGTTTTCATAGATGGAGATAAAAAAAAAGGCATTAATTTTGACTGTTTCTTGAAGGAGGTTCTTGAATGCACCTGGCTTTCTCAACTTCCT
Source organism: Dipodomys merriami (assembly GCF_024711535.1). Lineage (NCBI taxonomy): Eukaryota > Metazoa > Chordata > Mammalia > Rodentia > Heteromyidae > Dipodomys > Dipodomys merriami. The sequence continues at coordinate 15,640,715 of NW_027205048.1, read as the reverse complement.
ACAAGAGCATGGGGCTGAAGAGCACTTAGGATGGCCGGTTCAGGTGGACACCTGGCCTTTGGTGACCACTCAGAACCAGGGGGTGGACCCAGTGCTTTTTCTATCATTAGTGAAAATGTCCACACAATTAGCACCTGGCTGGGACCATGGGAATTATTTTTTTCCCTTGAGGTTCTAGAAATAGAACCTGGAGCCTTGCATATGCCAGAGTAGCTCTCTGCCATGGAGCTGCCTCCCAGACCACCACAGGCTTTTGATTGCCCAATGTCAGCATTCAGAGGTCCACAGACCTCACTTGGTGAACTTCGGGTATATCCAAACCTCATTCCTCACACAGTCAATGGCTGCAGATTCCTTGCTAAGCTGAGTTTGTCACGCCCAAAGATTTCTGTGCTCAGAAGTCATTCCTAGAGCCCACGGCAGCTGTGAGGGTCATCTAACTGGCCATCTCCTGGTGGAAGTTGTGGAAGACCATGCCTGTCCTTCCCTTTTTTAATCCTTTTACTGTAGGCAGGTGCCTTTTATAGAGTTCCCTGACAGGCTGTTCACATTTCTGTGCTTTTTATTGGTGCTTTTTGCTATTTAAAAAGCCCCAGTGGCTGGGTGTTGGTGGCTCACGCCTGTAACCCCAGCTACTCAGGAGGCTGAGATCTGAGGATTGCAGTTTTACGCCCGCCAGGGCAAGAAAGTCCAAGAGACCCTTATCTCCAATAAAGTATACATAAAAAGCTGGGAGTGGTGCTGTGGCTCAAGTGGTAGAGCACTCGCCTTGAGCATAAACAGGTTCAGGGACAGAGCCCAGGCCCAGAATTCAAGCCTCAGTCAGTGCAGAACACTGACTGAAATGCTATCTCTATTCGCAAGCACAAGGGAAATGTGTGTTGTACCTTACAGAGATATGTTTGTTAGTAAGCTTTGCTCAGGCTGGATTTACAGTGCTGTGGGCTGAGTTTAGATTACAGAATCAACATGTATTAAACAAGGCATCTTTAAACACAACCACATACAGCACAAGGTTTTGTCTCAGTGGATGGAATATTACAAGCAGGATCTCACAGGAACTGAATCCAGTCCTTCCACTGGTAACAGTAATTCTGTGTTTGCCAACTTTATCGATAACTGCTGTGAGTAATGAGAATCAGCTGCCTGTGAGAATGTGGCCCTTGCCAGCCGGCCCTTCCAGAAGCCATGCTATGCTGCAGAACCACAGGTCCTCAGTCTTAGCGTCTCAGGGTGATCAAGATTTGGTGTCTTGTTTCTGTTTCATGTTTGTCATGGGAACTCTGGGGCTCCTCTGAGCTGTGGGCAGGTCAAGGCCCTCAGTCCCTGGAACTTTGATGACCTTGATGGCAGCAGAAGGTCATGTGGCTCACAAGAAGTTGTAGGTTTCAGCAAATCTATTGGGATGTTATTCTTGTAACTTTATGAGTTCATTGTTAATTGCAGAACAAATGTAGAGAGGTGTCTCGGTTTACCACCAGGGTAACAACTTGAGTAACTATGGTAAAATATTACAATGAAGGAAGTGAAAATGGAACACTCTACAGAACTTGCTCAGAGCTCACAGGGTTCACGTGTCTCGATCCTGTGCGTCTGTGTGTTTGTGCAAATGATGAACTCCTGTCCTAATCAGGATGCAGGCCATTGCTGGCATGCTTTGTGTCATTCTACCATAAATTTTACATGTAGAAGCTTAGAGATGAAGTAGATGATCATATAAAACATTGTTTGCACCATGAAACAAAATTGGTGGGCACTTGGTTCACTGATACTTAGAATCACTTTGAGCAAAGAGGTTTGTCTAAAGTAGGGATTCTCTGTCTAGAAATAGTGAGGGATTTTTTTTTCCTGGGCACTGTAGAGGTCTGTTAAATTTCTAGTGAGATTCAGGAAGCAGTGAGGAGTTTGGGAAAGGACACCCAGAAAAAGAGAGTGCGGGATTGCCCCCATCAGATTCTTCACGCTTGAAGACCTCATCTGCGGAAGGAAGAGGGTTTTACCTTCCATGCATCTGGGATTTAAAAATTGACAGATGTCCATTCTCTCTCAGTCCCACTAAGAGACTTAAAGAACCTCACAGACCTGCACAGGGATGGAGCTCTCTCTGAAGGGCTGGAACATTACTGGCCTGATGCAGATGGTCTGGTTTGCTTGGAGATTGAGCTCATCATGTAGCAGTTACCCAGCCCCCATTTCACAGATGAACAAATGGATTGGCAGATGGTAGACTCCGACCAACTTCTTCTATGTCATCCAACCCACAAGTGGCTGGACCCCATCCCACATCAGCTCCTTTGGCTCCCCAAGCCAGTGTTCTTCCAGTGGACAGTGCCATTTTTCTTGGCCGGGGAATCTCATGACATTTTCCTCAGCAGATCTGGAGACAAGGCCATTAGAACTCTGGCTTCTCACAGTACACAAGGGTGGAGCTCCACACCCTTGACACTCCCACCAGGCTTATGATCATCTTTATTTTCAATAGGAGACTCCTCCTCAGACAATGCCCAAGTAGTTTTGTAGACCTTATTTCTCCAGGCCATCCTTCTGTCTTCCGTGGGGCAGATGGAAGCCAGAGGAAAAGGAGCCACCACCAGGGGGTGCTGCAACCCTTGTGTGGTTGGTACCTGGAGGCCAAATGGCCCCATCCCCTTCCCACCAGAGCAAGGTGATCTTGCTGAGATTTACATTCTCTTTTGGCTTAGGCACCAGCTTAGGAGGATAAATCACAGCGGTTGTGCATGTTATGGAATCCTTATGTGCTCTGCTGGCACGTTGCAGTTGAAAGAAAATGAGCCACGTGAAGGCATTTCCCCCTTCCATCCTGTGGTGATAGATGAGGGGAGCTGAGGCTGCCTTTCCCCAGAGCACAAATGTATTCAGTTGTTCTCCCGAGAATCCACCATTCAATTGATTCTGACGCTAAAATATAATAAGTAGTGTCAGGGAAAGGTCAGCAGATTGCTTGGAATCGCAAGCCAACTCCTATGCCTCCTGGTCCTTGTTGATTTTAGTTAAGTGCGGTGTTCAGGTGTCAGTGAGTAGCTCAATCAAGTAGAAGGGGGCTATGGCTCAGAATGGGGAGAAAAGAAAGATTTCATTATGGAATGGAAACTACTTCTGTCTGCTGTATCAAGCTGCCCCAAAGTAACTGGCCTTAAATTCTTCTGGTCAAATCGAGACTGATGGTGCAAAATATAAAGTGATTTGAGAATTATGGGATGGAAAATACAGGCTGAGTACAGGCTGGTTCATTGGCAGGCTGGTCCACAGGTTTTCATCATTCGAATGGACAGCATCCTTTGGAAAATAAATCCTAGGGTAGAGGCAGGATACAAATGACCAAAGCTGACCAATGGGCTATCATGGTCGATTGAAGACCAGGGTGTCGGGACAACTGCTCAAATGTGCTGTGTGACACATCTTCCTACGTGTGGACATTGATGTACCTCTAATATATACTAATACATGCTCTTTAAGATTTTTAAAAATAAAATTGTTTGTATATTATCTATAATAGTCTTACCACTTGGGTGTCCTTCCAAGAAAGAATAGGCTGTGATCTGGAAAGTTCTTGCCACTGCATGGAGTTCCATAGCATCCCCATCATAGAGCACCCTAACAAATTCCCATTGCTGGACTTCTAGGAGGTCTCTAGTTTCTTTCCATACCTCAGAAGACTGAGGTGGATACTGTATGAAGTTGCTAGATGCAAAGATGTATGCATTTAACTATTATCAGGTAATAAAAAATGGTTCCCGTTTCTTTGTTTTGCTTTCCGCTATTTTTAAAAGAAGACTTTATGCACCATTATACATTAAAAAAAATACTAAGTAGTTGTATGGAGAGGTTTCAATTCCACAAGTCAGGTGATGAGTACAATGCCTCTTCATCAGTGTCACCCCTTTTTCCCTCCATGTTCTCCCTGAAGTTACACAGTTCCATTTTTACATAATGAATTTGAATATAATGACTACATTTGCTCAGCCTTTCTCCCTCCCTTTGTGTGTCCCCTCTTCTCAGTTAATTTTCAATAGGAAATTCTGAAGAAGAAAAATATAAATGTGGGGAAAAAATGACTGAAATGATGACAGTAGAGTCACAGAGCCCAAAGGCCGTGGAGAGCTGGTCCTGCTCTCCCCTGGAGGCCGAAGCTGCCCTCCGTCCTCGTGAGTCACCCAGGAGGAGAGACCGAGGCAGCTGCTCCTTTTCTGTGTGTGGAAAGCATCACCCATCTAGAGACTCCAGTCGTTGTTCTAGAAGGAGAACAGCATTCTTCAGTTCCCTTCCTGTGTCGGTAGCTTTCAGGTTCACTGTAGCAATTCCACACACAAGGGAGAAGTTAGTTCACAGGAAACAGAGATGCCATGTCTGACTTCCTCCTTGATGCAGTTGCTTGGACAGGCACAAGTGTGTGTGTGTGTGTGTGTGTGTGTGTGTGTGTGTGTGCATGCATGTGCACACTCCTCCCATGATTGCTTCAAATGAGCCATGGCACTTTTCTCCTTTCTTTTTCTAAAAGTTATTTTTATTTCATTAACAATCAGTGCTGAGCTTAATGCATCCTTTGCCTTTTGGGAGTGATTAGTGGTGGGGCCCGATGTTCTGGTGCCCTTCCGAGGTGTCCCATGAGCCGCAGGTCTGATTTCTCTCCCTCCATCTGGCTAGCTTCACTGAATAGGATGACTTCCAGTCCCTTCATTTCTATCAAACAGCATTTCTTCTTTATGAATGAAGAAAACCCATTCACTGGTTGATAGGCACCTGGATATTGGTTCCATAACTTGGCTATGGTGAATGGTGCAGCAATAAGATTGCATATAAAGGTAACCTTATTGTATGCTGACTTAGCATTCCTTTTTGCCCTACGACCATATGGTAGTTCTACTTTGAGATTTTTGGAAATCTCCAAACTGATTTCCATAGTATTTGCATTAATGTATATTTCCACCAACAGCACGTGAAAGTCCCCGCCCCGCCCCCACCATCTCACCAGCAGGAGTTAGGTTCTTGGTGATGACCGCTCTGAGTATACAGTGAGAGAGAATCTCAGTGTAATTTGGATTTGGGTTTCCTAGATGGATAAGGGCATTTCTTCATGAAGCGACTGGCCACTTGTTACTTGGTTTGATAACTGTCCAATCATTTGCTCATATTTAATATGAATTGTTTTTTATTTTGCTATTTAGTTTTTCAGCCCTTATATTTTCTGGATATTAATCCCTTGTCTGTTAGGTAGCAGGTAAAGATAGTCTCTCAGGTCTCTAAGCTATCTCTTCATTCTGGTGACTATTTCCTTTGAAGTGTAGAAACTTCTTAATTTGATGCACTGCGATTTGTCAGATCTTGCTGTTATTTCCTGAGCTATTAGTGAGAAAGTCTTTGATAATGTCTATATCTTGAAGTGTTTTACTGTAGTAGTTTCAGTGTCAGGTCTTACATTAAGGTCTCTAAACCATTTTGAACTGGATTTTGTATAAGGTGAGAGATAGAGATGTAGTTTCAGTCTTCTACATCTCGAAATCCCTTTTCCCATCACCATTTGTTGAAGGTGCTGTCTTTTCTCTGACATCTTCTTTGCCAAAGGGGAGATGGCTGTAGCTATGGAAGCTTATCTCTATTCCTTGATTCCATTTGCCTGTCTGCTTTTGTACCAGTGCTATGTTGCGTTTGTTACTATGACCATAATATATTTTGAATTCTGTTTTTGTGATACATTTAGCATTATTTTTGAATATTTGTACTTCCATATACATGTTAGGATTTATTTTTGTATTTCAGTGGAAAATGTCATTGGAATTTTGATGGGGATTGCATGGAACCTGTAGATCACTATGGCAGGATAGCTAATTTTATAATATTCTGTTAATCCATGAAAATGGGAGGTGGTTTGTTTTTTTGAAAGTTATTTTCTTGATTTGTTCTTCAGTATGTTCATTATTGATATATAGGAGAACAACTGATTTTTGTATGCTGATTTTTTTGTATGTTGATTTTGTATGCTGCTATTTTTTTACTGAAAGTATTTATTGGATCTAAGAGGTTTTTTTTCTTTCTATTTTTTGTTTTATTGGGGATGTATGCATGTGTAGTTTTTAGGGTTTTTAGGATCATATCATCTGTAAATAAGGATCATTTGAATTCTTCTTGTGCAATTTGCATTTCTTTTATTTCTTCCTCTTGTCTTATTTCTCTGGCTAAGAATTCAAGTACTATAGTAGGTAAAAGTGGAGAGCATAGATATTATTGTCTTGTTCTTGACTGAAAAGAAACTATTTTCAGATTTTCCATATTTAGTTCAATGTCGGCTATAGGTTGTCATGGGTAACCTTTATCATGTTAAAGAAAATTCTTTCTAGAATAGTTAATCAGGGTTTTTTTCCATGGATTTTCGTTAAATTTTGTCAAAGGCATCTGTCTAGATGATAACGGGATTTTTCTCTTTATCAGTTTATTTGTTGATTGATTTTGTGTGTTTAACTAACTATTCTTGCATCTTTAGAATGAAGCTTCATCAAGTTGTGTTATCTTTTTAAATGTGCTGTTGAATTCAATTTGCAAGTCTTCTATTAAGAATTTTGCATCTAGCCGGGTGCCGGTGGCTCATGCCTGTAATCCTAGCTACTCAGGAGGCTGAGATCTGAGGATTGTGGTTCAAAGCCAGCCCAGGCAGGAAAGTTTGTGAAACTTTTATCTCCAATAAACCACCAGAAAACCGGAAGTGGCACTATAGCTCAAGTGGTAGAGGGCTAGCCTTGAGCTGAAGAGATGATGGACAACACCCAAGCCCAGAGTTCAAGCCCCACGACCGACCAAAAAAAAAAAAAAAAAAAAAAAAAGAATTTTGCACCTATGCTCATTAAAAAACTGGTCAGTAAACCTTTCATTCCTCCTTCCCTGCTTCCCTCTTTCCCTTCTTCCCTTTTCCCTTCCTTTCTTCCTTCCTTATTTTTCTTCTTTGCCCTCCCTCCCTCTTCCTCTTTCTTTCTTTCTCACATAAATTTAGATCCAGATATAATGATAGTGATTGACTTCAATACCCCACTCAGATCTGGTAATCTAAGTCAATACATACACTAATTTATGGTTTCTTTTATTTATTTATTTATTTATTTTTGGGTCTGGTTGTGGGCCCTGAACTCTGGGCCTGGGCACTGTCCCTCAGCTCTTCAGCTCAAGGCTAGTGCTCTACCACTTGAGCCACAGCGCCACTTCCGGCTTTTTTCTTTTTGCTTATGTGGTGCTGAGGAATCAAACCCAGGGCCTCAGGCATGCAAGGCAAGTGCTCTACCACTGAGCCACCTTCCCAGCCTAATTTATGATTTATATATATGTATATTATATATATATATAATCATTATATCTTCCCTATGGATTTCCTTTTTATTAAAATTCTTTATTTCTTCTCATTAATTTTGACTTGTCTCCTTTGTCAGATATGACTATAGGCAATCTTGTTTCCTTTTGACTCACACTTGCCTTTCTTTCTTTCTTTCTTTCTTTCTTTCTTTCTTTCTTTCTTTCTTTCTTTCTTTCTTTCCTTCCTTCCTTCCTTCCTCCCTCCCTCCCTCCCTCCCTCCCTCCCTCTTTTGCTCCCTCCCTCCTTTCCTTCCTTCCTTCCTTCCTTCCTTCCTTCCTTCCTTCCTTCCTTCCTTCCTTCCTTCCTTCCTTCCTTCCTTTCTTTTTCCTGTTGTGGGATTTGAACTTGGGGCCTAGTCGCTGTCCCTGACCTTTTCTTTTCCTCTCAAGGCTACCACACTATAGCACCAAAGCCACAGCACCACTTCTGGTTTTCTAGTGGTTAGTAAGAGTGGAGATAAGAGTCTCATGGGGATTTTTCTGCTTGGGCTGACTTTGAACCTCCATCCTCAGATCTCAACCTCCTGTGTAGCTAAAATTGTAGACATGAGCCACCAATGCCTGGCTGATTCTTGTTTTTTTAATCCAATCAGCCAGTCTATGTCTTTTGATTGGAGAGTTAAGACCATTTATGTTTACTAGTACTTACTATTTGATAAGTCCTGAAGTTTTGTAGGTCATTTTCACTTCTCTTTGTTTTAGGATTTTGCTGGCTCAACATGAGTCAAATATGTTTGATTCTCTTCCAATTCTCATGTGTTCATTGATTATTCTCTTGAAGTTTATTATTTTCTGAGCTCTCATACTTGTGACAGTCTTTCTCCCTCCTCTGTAATTCTTTTATCTTCTACAGTGCTGACTTAATGGTCACAAACTGTGTTAACTTATGCTTGTCTTTATTTTTCCATTGATTTTGAGTGATTGGCTTTTGAGATAGTAATATTAGCTGGCAGTTATTTACTTTCAAGGCTTGAAATATATCTTTCCATGCTTCCTTGGATTCTAGGGTTTTGTAAAAGGTCTGAGGTAATTGTGATGTGTTTGCTTCAGTAAGCCCATTGGTATTTTTCTCTTATAAATTTCAATATCCTTTCTTTTTTTTCTGTAGTCTTGAGCTTTGACTGTAGTGTGTCATGGAGTGTTCTTTTCTGATGCAAACTACTTAAGGTTTTGAATTCCTCTGTACTAGATGGCCATATCTTTCTGAATATTTGGAAAATTTTCTGCTATAATTTTATTGAATAAGGCCTCTATCCTTTCTGTTTGAATTTCATTTCTCATTCTAGCCCATTGATTCTTAGGTATTGTCTTTTTAATTTTGCCCCAGAGTTGAAGTTATGGTCTGTCTGGTGTCTTTTCTTTATAGTTGTCTGCGTATAAGTTTTGTCCAATCTTATCTTGAATCACTGATGTTCTTTTTCTTTCTCTTGCTTGATCTTTTGTACTGCTAATGCCTTCTACTGTGTTTTCAGTTATTTATGGAGGTTTATTTTGTAGATTTTCTTTTCCTTCAGAATTTCAATTTCTCTGCTGAATTTCTCAACCATGTTGCTGACTTTCTTGTCTAGGTCTTGAATTAATTTTCTGATTTCATTTAACTGTTTGTTTGAATCTTCTTGGAAGTCATTAATCATTGTAAAAAGTGAACATTTTAAGTTCTTTGCTTGTCATCTCAGCCATTCCAGTATCTTTGGATTTATTTATTGAGGTGTCATCATCTTTCAGAGAAGCCTTGCCGCCTTTTCATATGACTTGTGCTTCTTCCATGTTACAATAGGTGCAACTGTAAGGTTGCATTCCTCTTTCACTACCACTCAGAAGAGAAGAAGCTGACAGCAATTACAAAGTCAACGATTCAAAAACAGACCAGATATTTACATGTAGGAAAAAATAAGGACAACTGTCAACTCCTCCTCCTCCTCCTCCTGTTCCTCCTCCTCCTCCTCCTCCTCCTCCTCCTCCTCCTCCTCCTCCTCCTCCTCCTCCTCCTCCTCCTCCTCCTCCTCCTCCTCCTCCTCCTTCTCCTTCTCTTCCTCCTCGATAAGAGTATAAAGGGAAGAAAAATCTAGGAGTTAAAAATTAACAAACAGTTATTCACAATCATGTATTATTATTAGGGGCATAGGTAAGTGGAAAAGAAGCAGCTAGACATGGGTGAGGAGGGAAGTATATGTTGTAAAGATATTAGAAATAACTGTAGGAGACAATACAGTAAATATGCATAAAGACAAAACAGGAAGATAAAGCACAATGACACAAAACAATAAAAACAGAATAAGAGGAATTAGGAGGAGAAAAGAAAGAGAGACATATCAGTATGTCTTCACCGTTGAGAAGAATGGTGTTTTCCCTCCTTTCCTGGAGCACTTTTTTGTTTTGTTTGTTTGAAAGCCAGAACAGGCTACAGGAATCATAGCCTGGGGGCTGGGAAGGTGGCTCAGTGGTAGAGCGCTTGCCTTGCATGCTCAAGGCCCTGGGTTCGATTCCTCAGCACCACATAAGCAAAAAGAAAAAAGCCGGAAGTGGCACTGTGGCTCAAGTGGTAGAGCGCTAGCCTTGAGCTGAAGAGCTGAGGGACAGTGCCCAGGCCCAGAGTTCAGGCCCCACGACCGGACCCAAAAAAAAAAAAAAAAAAGAAAAAGGAATCATAGCCTGGTGCTGGGCTGACAACTAACTGGTCAAGGGGCTGCTGTGATTCTTGGCATAACTTTTGCCTAATAATATAATAAATCATGCGCCCAATAATAGAATAAAAATTGAATTTGTTGCCGATTTTTGTTTTAAAATAGGGATTTTTTTTCCTGGCGACTGGAAGTGGATAAAGAGACAGAAGCTGATGTAATAGGCACAAGAAGGTGCTTGTGATGTGCTTTCAGAGGGAGATGCTGAGAAGAAACATTCAGGAGCCCTTCAGGAGAAGATCACAAGGTTCCAGGCTGGGAGGGCCAGCAGTGGGACTGGAGCAAAGTTGGCACCAGAACAGTTGGAGTGCAGAGTTAGAGGATCTACTTAGTGAAAACGGTGAGCACCAGACTTCAGAACACAGCAGGTGGCACAGGAATGAGCAGAGGAAGTAACTGGAGTTTGTATACTAATCCAGGGCCCCCCAGCCCCTGCTTGCCTGTCTCTCCAGGAGGTCACAGTCAGGCTGTGTCATCAGAGAATTCAGAGAAGCCATAGTCTGAGAGGTCGAATCTTGGAGTCTTTATTACACAGTTAGCAGGCTGCAGGCTGCAGGCTGCCTTGCTACAAAGGCCTGCAGCCCACAAACACACAGCTAGGAAACAGGCCAGAGAGGAAAGGAAGAACAAAAACAATACCGACAAACCAATTCAGCTCCAACAGAGAGAACTGAATTGGGACTGCAAAGCCAGGAGACAGGACACAGGACATGACCAGGGAGACACACATGCATGGCATCCCTATGCCTATGCTGTTCCATGCCTAAATAGGATCAGGGCAGGGAGCAGAGCCACAGGAGCTCCTCGTCCCAGGCACTGGATTAACAGGTTCAGCCAAGTGCCCACCCCTGTCTCCAGGGATCCAGGTATGCTTATCACCTGAGGTGTGTGTGTTGGGGGACGGGGCTGGGGGAGGTCACCTTCTCTTACCATGAAGACAAGATGCCAGACCTTAAATGGACATACTTGGGTACCAGCAGAACTTTTCCATCTAAGGAGATAGGCTTTAACCTTCCATATAGGGTATGCTCAGAGGCTGCTCAGAAGATGGTGATTCAAGCCATTTAGGGAGTGAATCAATGCAGAATCAGAAGAGATTGCTTAGATTCAGCCTCTTTACTTCAGGTAGAGCACAAGCAGATCCTTCTTTAAGGAAAGGGATCTGGTGAAAGGAGGGCCTGACAACGTGTCAGTGTAAGTCCTGGGCTCAGGGCTCTGTCTGGCCTTTAAGACCCTCCCTCTTAGACACGAATACATGCCCAGGCAGGGCCAGTCAATGGAGGGAGAAATTCTCCACTACGAATGTGAGAGAACTAAACAAAGAGAAGAAGGAACCCTAAGGATTATGACTGTGGGAATCAGAAGACAATTTCAATGAAAGTGAACCTCATATTGTGGTGTGCAAAAACTAAGAGCAAACTGCTGCTGGCAAGTGAATGAGCTGTTGGAAATTGTAAATAAGATACCCACCAATAAAATCAATAGAATTGGAAAATAAAGATCTGGGAAAAAATAATCTAAAAAATAAAAAGAAAACAATGAAAAGGAGACATGGAAATGATAAAAGTACAGGGGAAGGAGGAAATAATCCAGGAGCTCAACTTCTACCTAGTAGAAATTCCAAGAGAAAAGAAGAGAGAAGAGGGAGGAGGTAATCAAAAATCGAATTCAAGAAACAGTCCTGAAAAACATATGCCAGTTTAGTCAGAGGCCCAGCTTGACGAAAGAGGGCTGCTGAATCTGTCGATAGCTGTAAAGCGCAGTAGTGATCCATGGTTACCCACACTCAAGTGCTAGTCAAGAGCTGTGATGTGTGATATCACCAGTCTGCCCAGCCACTCAGCCGGGAAGACTGTTCATCTTCATTTGTGGAGGCGCAGCAAGGTCAATTTGTATGTCTGAGATCACATAGCCAAGCATCACATTGCCAGCCTTAAGCCCTCGGTGTCCTGACTACTCTTTCTCTTTGATACCAAGGAATTTCAGATTATCATGCATCCAAAGGAGACCCTAAGGTTTGTAGAGTGAGGCACAGGACACACACAAGGACAGCGGGTCAGGCAGCATCGATGTAGCTGTGAATCTTGGAAACTGAAAGACGCCTTTGAAATTCTGAAGAACAACAGCTCTTCATGCAGAAATCCATCCCAGCCCAATTCTCAATCACGTGTGAGAGTAAAATAAGACATTTCAAACATGAGAGGCCTAAAAAAACTTACCTCCCAAACAGCCTTTTAAGAAAAGTACCAGAGACTTGTGCTAACAAAATGACAGGTGAGGTAAAAAAAAAAAAACCCACAGAATTCAGAAATCAGGATTTCTGCTCAGGAAGAAAGTACAGAGTCCCTGAAGGGGAAGCCAGCAGTGGTGGAGGTGAGGATAGGAGGGGCGATGGTTTCATCTGAGAGGATGGCGGGGTGGGGTGAGGTGGAGAATAGGGGGTTAGGTGTGCTAAGAGCTAAAGGCAAGCACCCCAATCCCCAGCCCAGACACCACCTCTGTGGATGCAGGCACAGGATGCAGGTAGGTACTATTCAGAAAGACTAGAGCAAGAACAAACAATACATGCAGACATGGTACTCAGTAGACACTATGTGGAAAATGAATGATGCAACGGGAGGGGAAACGGGAGGCAAGTGAAAGAAGGGGTGACATTGTCCAAGAAAGAAATGTCCTCCTTACCTGACTCTCTCTCTTGTGCAGCACCTTCATAGTAACAATAAAAGTATATGTGAAAAGAGAATGAACAGTATGCATATAATGTTTAGCAACAGAGTAGAAAATGCCAGAAGAAATCATAGATTTGACAGTGTTGGTTGCTGAGCCGTGGGATGGTTTGGAGCAGGATGAGATGAGGGCTGCTGTTACTGTAAACCTTGATTTTTTATTAATTTATTTTTTTGGTCAGTCATGCAGCTTGAACTCTGGGACTGGGCGCTGTCCCTCAGCTTTTCAGCTCAAGGCAAGCGCTCTACCACTTGAGCCACTGCGCCACTTCCGTTTTGCTGAGTGGTTTATTGGAGATAAGAGTCTCACAGACTTTCCTGCCCAGGCTGGCTTTGAACTGTGATCCTCAGATCTCAGCTTCCTGCGTAGCTAGGATGACAGGCATGAGCTACCGGCACCTGGCTTAGTCTTGATTTTTAAACTATATTCCTATATTAAATTGAGAAAAATATAATGGCTTTCACCTATAAAGCATGACACGGCAGCATTTGATGGTGCCCTAACTTCTGATGTTTCCCCGTGGGTGTACCCTGCCGCGTGGCATTGCCTTGAACAGGCCGGCTTCCCTGGGCACCACTGGCTCTGTTCTGTTTGGCATGGAAGTGTGTGTCCTGTCTCCCCTCACCTGGCAGCTGAAGAATGGTCTTGTGGCAGATCCCTTTGCTCTGCAGACAGAGCTTGGTGACATCACCAGTTCCCTTTGACTGTTCTTTTTTAACACCCCAGAGCAGCATCTTGCTAAATCCCATGGTCTTCAGAAAGCCCCAAGCAGTGGATTATGCAGATAGGATGCACATTGACTTAGTAAAACTCCCACTAGGAGAGTTTCAACTTTCAGAAGAATGCATTTGAAGTGGGTTCTCCTAATGGGTTTGTCTCCTTTGAGCAGATGGCATGCCGCCCCTCTGTTCAGCTCCCAGGAGCTCTTCCCGTAGCAAATAGAGCAAGGTGCTGAGGGCTGAGCACCCAGCCAGAACACTGTCAGTAGGAATCACAAAAAGCACACTTCATTCCCCAGGGGCTGACACCGGCCTTTTGGAAAAGGGCTGCCTGGGTCTGTGATGTCTTGGCTCCCTGTTTAAGGGGGCGGTTGCCACTCCCCTGAGAGCAATCAGAGATGACATTATGAAAGAGCAGCAGGGGTCCTTTTTGTATGTTTGCAAGTATATGCTTGTATCAAAGAGCAGCTGCCAGAAGTGGTGGGGTGTCTGGGAGTCCCTCCCATCCTGCGGAGATGCTAGCGGGTGAGGAGCCAGTGGGCAAATTTCTCCACCTTTCACATCTTTTGTCAAGAACACCAGGAAGATTTCAGCCAAGAGGCAACTTGGATGGACTTTTCAAAGCCCTGTGCTCCTTCCTCGAAGAATAACTGTATTATAACCAGCCATTCCACACAGACAAACCTTTCATTTTAGGAAGTGTCAAAAGCAGAAGCCACAGTGGAACAAGACTATAAAGGCTGATGATTGGAACCCACAGCTCCATGTGTCCCCAGAGCAAGCCCGTGACAGGCAAAGATTGGCGAGCTCCTTCAGGAGCTCGGGGAGAAATACATCCATCATCTCAGGTACTTGGGGTCCTTTTGTGGCACAGTAGGAATTTGAGAAATTCGAAGGCATGGCAAAAGACAGCCCAAAGGGTTGTGGAACTCAATAGATTTCAAGCCAATGCTTCTGCAATTACAACTTGTGTCACCAGTTGAATGTTTATGGTAATAGCTGATCACAACGAATACTTGGCCTCTGGAGCAGGGATCCTGTTGTTCTCTGCAACTATTCACACCCTGCGGGCTTGGAGCAGGGCTTCTGCCCCAAGTTCTGCAACCCCTGGCATGTTTTTTGGCACTGCCCACCACCACCCCATCTTAGACCTCTCAGACATTCCAGGGTTGTCATAGGGATGTCAGACTTTGGAAGCAAAGCTGACCACAAGTCCTGTTCTGAGATGAATCCATGGGTATGACCCTAATCTGTCAAGTCCTGTGTCATGATGAATGTGGCACAGGAGATGAGTATAGAAAACCACAGAAAAATTTGTACTATGCAGTTCTTTCCCTTTGGGGAAAGACCACAAGCATGGGGCGTTTCCCAGGCCTGGATGCTACTAAAGTGTGCCGCGTGAGAACAAGATACCTCTCACTGGAAAACACCACTCAGTTTGGTATCTGCCAGTGCTGCCCATGGGCCATCTGCACAAGCAGCAGGTGCGAACTTCATCAGCGCTGAAAATCCACGCTCCCTGCCTGGCCCGGGCCTAATGAAGAGGCTCCGTGGAAAAGCAGCACAGGCATGTGTATCTGAGCCAACCCCCTGATGATCTTTATGCCGGTGAAGGTTGGAGAGTTGGTGGCTACTTGCTAAGCGAGCAAATGCTGTGATTCTGTAAAAATAATGCAAGAAGTAGCAGAGAGTCTGAAGCAATGCGAACTTCTGGGTCTTGCCAGCCTCAGGGGTCAACCTGCTGCTGAGGGCTAAATGACTGGAACCTCAAGCCTTTGAAAGGGCTACCCTCACGTATTTGCTTCTACGGAGTGTCTCCTTCTGACTTTACCTCCGGTGACATCCGAGGAGTTATTTAATCTCCCTCAAAGCCAATTTTGTTTTTCTCATTAAAAGAAGCACTGGTGGAGAGAGTTGATGTTAATCCTCACCTTCATTGAGTTTGAAGGCCAAGGACAAGAGGGGAGCTTCTGCAGATGAATATTTTGCTCCAGTCAGAGAATTCAAGTATCTCTGTACACAACCGCCGGTGTATGCTGAGATCTGAATGGGGAAGTGAGTCTCAGCTGCGCTCAGCTGAGGGAATCAGAAAGGCAGGAAGACAGGAACAGCCAAAGATCCCCAGCAGGGCTCCCTGGGTCTTGCCACCTGTCCTCAGAAACACTGGGGTTTTGGAGGATCCGTCTTTGGGTGGAGTTTTGGGGAGAAGAGAGAGATTCAGAGGGGAGAAAAAGAGGCCTCTTCCTATATGAGACACAGCTCTTACTGCCCAAACCAAGGGTTCAATTGAGGGAAAGACAGAAGCCTCTTGACCCTCCCATCTCCCATCTCCCGTCTCCCATCATCTCCTGAGCAGTGATGTCTTCATCTCAGTTTTCAGCCAAACGCACCCACGCAGGGCTGCTCTGCTTTACCTCAGAACTGGATGGATGGGATTCTTCCACTCAGGCTGAGAGAATCTTCTTTGCGTGAACCAACATCCAACCTCATAGCCGGCTCTTACACATTCAATTAACCAGCAAATAACCCATAGGCTTCAGGATCATAAATAGACTCAGGGCTTTGGCTTGATAGATTCTTGCCTTTCCATTTTAGTGATGACTTTTCCTTGAAGAATAGCAAATACCTGAAAGCTGGCCATGTGCACGGTAAATATTCAATTCACATAAAGAATAGTCTTGCCTTAGATGTGGAGACTTAAAAAACATCAGAAGAGGTAGAGGTAATGTTTGGCTGAGGCCATTTGTGAAAAGAAAGAGGGTTTGCGTGTTAGCATTGTGAGCAGGAGTTGCATAAAAATTGACATAATTGGTAGTTATGATAAGCTTAATATACAATTATTTTTAATAAGATATCCATACAATCAAAACTCTTCTTTAATAAATAAGTAAAAGTCATGATTGCTCTTGCTGGAATTTGTCACAACAATTTTATGAAGTACATTATTAACCTTCATGACAGCTTGTGAGGTGCTGATTATTTTATTTTTGCAGACAATGCATAGTAGAGAGGTCACGTGACTTGCTTTAAGTCACTCAGCTGGGTAGTTGCAAAAATCAACCTTGTTAGACTAATCCTAAGTCTCCTGTCATCGCCATCACATTTCTAGAAAGAAAATCACTGAAGACAGTCGACAGGAAATTATTTTTCTCAAGCCTTATGACTTCAACAATTAGCTTGGGAAAACTAAGAAATTCAGATTCATCCTTTTTGTTTCTTTTATGGTGTATCATTCATTTTTATCTCTGTATCTGCTGCCTGATATTGAGAAAATCCAATGAGACTGAGGTCAGAAGAAAGACCTATATCTTTTTAAATATGAACCCTTGGAGATCACTACCTAATTGAGGGAAAACACATAATGAAGTGTGCCTGATCTTATTTTTTTCCCCTTTTCTATAATGAGTTATCACAATTCCTTAAAATAGAAGATGAATGTCTCCTAATTGGCTGTGTAGATAATGATGTGTGTAATAAGGTACTATCAGGACAAGAATAAACAGTCTGATTCCCCAAGAAGAGCATGTACAAGTCTGTCCATTTCTCATGCCAGAAACTTACTTAGCTGGCAGGAGAAACACTTCAAAGTTAAATAGTCTCACGCTCTAAGTTGGAATTCAGTATGGCAGTCATTTTTGTCAGCCTTAAGAATGAACAATGCATTTAGCTGAAGACCCCGGTGGTGAAGAGAACCCCTGAATGCTGGCTGCTCCCCATCTCCCAGCATAGCTTCAGTCTCGTGTGTGTGTATGTGTGTGTGTGTGTGCGTGCGCGCGTGTGTGTGTGTGCGCGCGCACTGATACTAGGTCTTGAACTCAGGGCCTCTAGCTTTCACTTGGCTTTTTTACTCATGGCTTCTGCTCTACCACTTGAGTCATGTCTCCTCTAGTTCAGTGTTTCACTGGTTAACTGGAGATAGAATCTTGCATACTTTTCTGCCTTGGTTGGCATCAAACTGCAATCTAGACATCTCAGCCTCCTGAGTAGCTAGGATTACAGGCAGGTGCCTGCCCCACCTTTTGTCTTCTGCTCCCACTCTAGGTTCTGGAGGGCCTGGGTGCCTTATTTATTAGTTTGCTCCCAGGTACCAGCATGGCACCCACATGGGCTTGCTACAGAGCCGGTGTCCATTACCTGCTCATAAGTGACTATGTCTCTTCCCTTGCTCTTTCTTTGCCCCTTAGACCCTGGATTTTCTCAGTTGCTGGCCGTGCTAGTAGTGTCACACCTCACCTTAGATATTACACCTTCTCCCCCATTCCCACTGAGTTCAGGCTTCTGCTGGCTCTCACTTGAGCTCATCTACTGGGTAGATTTTTTTTTTAAACACCTAGTAGGAAGTTTCTTGACCCCAAAGAAGACAAGATTAATCTAGTGATCCTCTATGGTGGTGTTCACAATCTGGTGCATTTTCATGTTCAGCTTTTATAGTTTTGAAATGCATAAAAACCAAAGCAATATATCTTCATGGTGGTAATAATCATGTTTGAAAGAATACAAAATTGAATTGTGCCTTCCATATTCTTATAGACACTTGCTAAAATATGTCTATATATGCATATATTATAGACATTATTTTATGACAGTAACTTTTAAAATCTTAGATCACTTCATATTAGTTGTGTAGATTCATCTACTTTAGCCTTACTATGTAACATTTCAGTGTATTAAATAATGACTGAACAAAAAAAATCGATACATGCATGGAATGACCTGGCAAAGTTTATTTATCCACTCATTAAACAAATATTTATTGAGTATCAGACTCTGTTTTTGGTGCTTGAGGTAAAGAAGTCAATAAAGCAAATTCCTTGGCTTTATGGAGATGACATTTTAGAAGAAAGAGACAAACAGTAGAAGATAAACTGTTGACTACCTAGTGTGGCCCCGAGAGGAGGAGAGAGGAGGAGAGGGGAGAGAGAGACGGGGGGGGGGGGTTGGTGGCTTTACTGGAGAGGCTCAGGTCAGTCAAGGGAGCACAGAGGAGAGAAGACAGATCAGGGAAGAGCGTTGCAGGCAAAGCAGTAGCTTGCTGTCTGAGGGGTTGGTGGGGGGGGGGAGGGGGGGGAGGCAGGAGACAAAGCCCTGATCAGAAACATTCACTGATTCCCATGGACCAAACACACAACCTGGAGTGCAGCACCCGGCACTGAATGTGAGCAGGAGACAGACGTTCATCTATGGAGCTGCACACCAGCTCTGGTTCACCATCGAGAGGCATGTGCGGGTGGCCCAGGGATGGCCAGAGTAGACTGAGCAAGAGGGAGAGAATGGATGAATTTATAAGGACTGCCTGGAGCTCTCTGAAAGAAGCCAGCCTCAGAAGAACAAATGCCATGCAATTCCCTTTGCCTGAGTTCATCATGTAGTGACACTCTCAAAGATGGGAAATGAGGTGGTGTCTTGAGCAGTGCAGAAGGGTAGGGAGCGATCTCAGATTTGCAAGATGAAAACGTTCTGGAGATTCACAGCATGTAACTCCACAACACTGCTGAACTATACAGTTGATCCAGGGATGGCAGCTCACACCTGTAATCCTCACTACTCAGGAGGTTGAGATCAGGAGGATTAAAGTTTGAGGCTTGGCCTGGCAAAATTTGTGAGACTTCCCATCTCAACCAATCAGCCATGAGCACAGTTGCACATGTGGAGAATAAATAAAGGCCCATGGACCCAAAGTAATGGCTCAAGTGGTAGAACATTTGGCTAGTGACAGCAAGGCCCTAAGTTAAAACCTCACTGCCACTAGAAAAAAAGAAAAAGAAAAAAAGTAAAATGGGAAATTTTATGGTATGCATTCAAGAAATTCCCATGACGATTTGGAAAAGGAGCTGGAGGCCAGGCCACGGAGGCCACGTTGGGTGCTATGGCCGTGGAAGAACTCTGGTGGTTTCTTTGTGTGAAATGGAAAGGCCTCGGGATGCTGCAGTGAACAAACACTTGATCCGACTCACTTCTTAAAGTACGGAGGAGAGACTATTGGAGGTCTCTCTGTCCATTTGTCATTGCTAGAATGAAGTGCCTGAGGCTGGGTTCTTTATAGAGAAAAGAGGTTTATTTATCTCACAGTTCTGGAGGCTCAAGGGCAGGAAGATTTAAGCAATATCTGAATCACTAGCCCCGCCACCGCAATCATCCATGGATCCATGGGAGAGGAGTGGGTAGCTTGGTCCCAGGTGAGGTGTTCCTGATGTCTGAATGTGAGCAATGAGTGATGGGACCAAGGGGCCATGGGGTGGGAGAGAAAGAAGAGGTCTTTCCCACAGCCTCTGCCCTCACGGCAGAGTGGCCATTGGCTGGGGCTGGGGCCTTCAGAGTAGGAGCAGATTTGGAGGAGGGATCTGCGAGGTAAGGTTTGGCTCAGATGAGAATGTTGGTCGTGGTGCACGCATGCAGGTGGAGAGTTGCCAAGTGCCAATGGGGCGTTCTGGGGTGACAGGAGTTCCGGGGCGATGCCTCCGGGAGGGGTATCCCCAGCTTAAGACAAATGCTTTGCCGACCTGAGCAAGTTCTAGCATCCTGCTGCTGCCAGCTCTTACGCTGCTCGCCGCCAGTCAGCTGATTCATTCAACGCAAACAAGATGACAATAGCTGTAAAGTTCACATCGCAGCAGTATTACGACAGGTGATGGTGTTTTCCAGAAATGGAATCACTGGTGTTAGGTTTACCCACATTTTTTTGTTTGCTTGTTGCCTAATTGATCTTTTGTTTGTTTTTGGTTTCTTTTCCCCCCTTGGAGTGACAGCAGTCCTGAAGGCTTCTGGGAAAGGTGCCTGGGCTGAGAAGCAACCGATGGTTCTAACCAGGCACCTGGGTCCCATGAGCTTCCAGCTGATCTCCTCTTCTAGAATTTTCTGCTCAGCTCTTCTTCATACTGCAGCCATATTAGCCTTGCTAGCTTGGACCATGTCACTGCTCTAATCTGGTAAGCAGCGGCCTCACGTCCAACCAAATTCTCTTGACTTGGTATTTAGATGTAGCCCTCTCTGGCCTCAGCCTCTCCTCCTGTGGAGTGGGGTGAGGTTTGTGCAAGTGCCCATTCATGCATCCCTCCCCCAATCTCCAGTGGCCCCCAGCTATTTCTGTTTCCCTGAAACCTCTCCCATCACCTTCTGGGTCTTTGTTGCTGCTGTTTCTCTCTATTGCACATCCTTGAGAGCCCAAAGCCACATCGTAAGTCTGCCCTCGGAAACCTGCTCTGCAGAGCACATCCAGCGTGCCTCCCGGGTCCAGGCTGCAGGTGTGGTCTGTTCTGTCTCATGTTTGCACATTTCCTGGAACCAGCAATGTGGCATCTGCAGCCCGCTGCCCCCATCCCCCACACACAGCCGACCACTACATAGCAAGGCGTGGCACTTCTTGAACACTTCTCTGTGCCTAGCACTGTGCTTGACACTCCTGTTTATTATGTGATTGATCCTCACACTAGTCTGAAGTGCTCAAAAAAAACCCCTACTTTGCTCTAAGTGGAGATCCTTGCTCAAGGTCAAACTTTAGGTGGGAGAGATGTGGCAGAGGAGGGAAACAGGGAGGAATCATGATGGACAGCTCTAACCCCACCAGGTCCCACTGTCATCTGTTCTGAAGCCCTGCTGGATGGATGGACAGATGGACAGATGGAGGGATGCAGGGACAGATGGAGGGATGGATGGAAGGAAGGACAGATGGATGGATAGAGGGAGGGAAGGAGGGACAGATGGATGGATGGGGGAGGGAGGGAGGGAGAGAGGGAGGGATAGGTGAATGGATAGATGGAAGGACAGATGGATGGATAGAGGGAAGGACAGATAGGTGGATAGAGGGAGGGAAGGAGGGACAGATGGATGGATGGGGGAGGGAGGGACAGATGGAGGGATGGATGAATGCATGGCAGATGGATGGATGGATTGAAGGAAGGACAGATGGCTGGATAGAGGGAGGGAAGGAGGGACAGATGGATGGATGGGGGAGGGAGGGAGGGAGAGAGAGAGGGAGGGATGGGTGAGCAGATAGATGGATGGATGGAAGGAAGGACAGATGATGGATAGAGGGAGGGACAGATGGATGGATAGAGGGAGGGAAGGAGGGACAGATGGATGGATGGGGGAGGGAGGGAGGAAGGGAGGGAGGGATTCGTTGTACAAGGATAGCAGACTGGGAAGTGAGTAGTGTTTCCTGAAAGCCATCCCAGCTCTGAGGAGACAGCGCAGAGCCCATGTGTGCCAGCGCGGGAGGAGCGGCCCCCTGAGCCTGAGCGCTGTGGTGGGTGCAGGCCCTGCAGAGTGGGGTGCACAGCCCGAGGCTGGTTCTAAGCTGCTCATAGCTTAAGTGACACCAGTTTGCACCCTCAGATGGCAGAACGTGTCCCACAGAAGTGGAAACTATTCAGAAACAACTCCTCTGCCTGGTGGATGGAGCGTCTTCATTTGGAAAGAATCGATAACCTGAAAATGAAATTTTCAAAGAAACGTCTTTAAAAGTCAGGGTTATTCGGGGAAGGGGAAGAGGGTCCTGTATCTAACCCAGAGATGAATAAATATAATATACTGTGCTCTTGGTGTGGCCTCCTCCCAGGCCACCAGGCATCAAACACTTACATATTCAAAGCCTCAAATTAACTTCAAGATAACGGTAAAATGCACCAATGTCCTTTCCCCTGATAAGGAGTGCAATGGATGATTTTTAAAATTAATGCCAAGTAGGCATGGTCTGAATTTATGAAGGAAGCGGGGCAATTTGTATTCCTTGCAGGCCCTGGCTGGCGCTGCAATCGAGGAGGCTTGGTGCTCGTTAAACGCTGGGGACAAAGAAGCAGTGTGATTTCTAAACAAGAACGGGAGCAGGCGCGGGCGGGTAGGCGGGTGGGCCGGCCCTGGTTCGGGTCTGCCCTGCCCATCTGTCAGGCGCCAGCTGCCTTACAAGCCTCCTGTTGATGAGCCCTGAGTGCTCATAGGCTATGCTGTGTATCTACCAGGGAGGCCCTGGGAGGCAGGGGTGGGGTGGGGAGGTGGAGGGAAGGTGGCTAGCTTGTTATAGCTGTATGAATCAGGGAAACTGAGGCACAGCTGGTGAGGAGGTTGGACAGAGCTGGGTGTTGTGTTATATGGCCAAGCCGTCCCTTCAGGCCTCTGGAAACCTTTCGGAGGTCAACTCGACATTGCCTCTTAAAATAGGCAGAAATCTTTGAGCACAAGCCATAGTTCTTGGCACCTACCCTAGACACAGCAATGTGCGAAGCTTTTCCGGGAAATAAAAAAGAACAAGAGGTAGTTGCAGAGGAATAGACACGGTGTGTCGTAATAGACACGGTGTCGTAGGCAGGACAAAAACAAACCACAAGTAGCCAGATGCCAGTGGCTCACGCCTGTAATCCCAGCTGCACAGGAAGCTGAGATCTGAGCATCGTGGTTTGAAGCCAACTCAGGCAGCTAACTATGAGAAACTCTTTATTTCCATTGACCTAACAAAAAGGCTGGAGAGAGATGTGGCTCAAGTGGTGGAGCACCAGCCCTAAAGCACAAGCCAAGTGGGAGTTTTAGATGCCGAGGTCAAGCTCCAGCACCAACCTATATATGCAGGCGTGCACGCACACGCATGCACACACACTACACACACTCCCATGTATGTTTCTGTGTGCAGAGGGCTCTCCCTCTTCAGTGGACATGAACAGCCAGGCAAGCAATGACTGCACCTGTGAAGGAAGGGGGTGGAGGGGTGGGGGCCTGGGGGGCCGGGGGCACATCCCCCTGGGACCTCACAGGTGGGACCCTCATGGCTGCACTGTGGGGACTCTTGGCTCTGAAATAGGGTGTGCTCTCATGAGACATGGCTCAGCAAAGCCCTGCTTTTCTCGCCACTCATGTTTCAAATCTGACCTCAGCTCATGGGCCTCCCAGGGCTGGGCCTCCCCAGCCACCTGCGGCATGCATCCACGCGGGCCCAGGGGACTGCAGGGTGGGGGTCGGGGCCCCCAGCTCCCATCACCCACACCTCGGCGTGGAAGTCTTGACTCAACCTCTGGAGTCCTGGTATTGCAGATGTGCGCCATCATGCCTGGCTGAACTTCTAAGACTGGTGTGATCTTTTCTGTGGTGGGGGGGGGCAGTACTAAAGTTTGAACTCAGGGGCTCATACTTGGTAGGCAGGCTCTCTACCACTTGAGCCATGCTCCATGCACTTTTTACTTCAGGTATTTTTGAAATAGGATCTTGTATTTTTTACCTAGCTCGGCCTGAACCATAATCCTGTTTATGCTCCACCCAGCTGGGGTGGCAGGAGTTGATCTCTCCTGGTTAAGAAGGGGGTCTCGTGAAATTTTGACCACGCTGGCCTTCCACTAGGATTCTTCAATCTCTGCCTCCTAAGTAGCTAGAATGCTAGACATGCGTCATTCTGTTTGGCTCCCCAACCTTCAAGAATCTCTGACAGATGTGGGTGCCCAGAAGGAAATATGGAACTTGTTCAGTTTTACTCACTGCTAGAGCACCTATTATATGCCGAGAATTCCAGTCTGGACATTCTTGATGATAATTTGGTGTCTTCTCATTGTTACGCTTTCCTTGTCATCTTTGTCATTTTGCTGAATCTACTAAAACAGTTCCAGAGAAATGTAATTCCTTAGTGTTTATCCTCTCCCGCAAGCTGTCACTTCCAGTCCCCAGATTAAATGAGCATCTATTTCACCACCCCTGCGAGCCCTTCCTTGTGGAAATTCTGCCGAGAATCTCAACACAGGAAAGACAAAGCACGATTGTGTCTAGTGTGCATCGGCAGCACTGGGAAACGCTTCCTGTCACAATATGGATGCTGAGGCTCTGTCCTGAGAATCAGATTTCATGCATCCCACGAATGGGCCTGGCCTTGGCATTGGGCGTTCTAAGTGGAGCTGGGAGGGGCAGCCGGGGGCCACACGAGGCCAGCAGCCTGGCTCGGGCACAGCTGGAAGGCAGAGTCCCTGTGCGGCAGCAATGGGCGCAGCTGGAACGGGCGGGGATGGAAGCCCTTGGGCCAGGGAAGGGCTCAGCTCTGCCTTGGTGACTAGGGACATCTGTCACATGGGATGAGCAGTGTCAGAAGGCAGAGGGCACAAGACTGACATCTGTCAGACCCGCTACGGAGGTCTTCCTGCAGCCGAAGAGCTGCAGGGGCGGAAAAGCGTTGTGCCGAGCCGCTGGGAGTGAGGTCCAGCCTTGGAACCTGTCATTAGTTTGCAGCTCGAGCCTAATAACCAATAATAAATATAACAAACACAGTCACAGCGTACTGAGCGCTCCCAAACCAGGCGCTGGGCTGACTCCTTCTGAGCCTGATTCTGTTTAAGTTTTGGCAAGTGGGGAGTCTCAGTGTGATTCACTTTTCCCTCTTCTGTTGAGACTTCTGCCATGCCCGCAACTGCTTTCCTGTTCTTCCTCTCTTCTCTTCCTTGTCTTACCATTCATCCAGTTTTATTTTGTGCCAGTACTGGGGCTGGAACGCAGAGCCTTGAACTTTTACTTGGCTGTGTTTGCTCTACCATGTGAGCCACCCCACTTCTGGCATTTTGCTGGTTTGTTGGAGATAAGAATCTCCTAGACTTTTTCTGCCAGGGCTGACTTCAAGCGACCATCCTCAGATCTCAGCCTCCTGAGTATGAAGATTGCAGGTATGAGCCACCAGTGTCAGGCTCCATCCACCCATTTCCTAGCAGTCAAACATCTCCTTCAGATGTCTAGACCCCGTCCTGTCATTCTCTTGTTCATCTCCTCTCCAGTGGCACAGATCAACGCACAGACAGGATTTATATCAGACCCCTCCCTGTGTCTTAGGGGACCACCAGGATCTGGCTTTTGTCTACTTTTAGAGGTGTTCTGTGCTTAAAAGTATTTCTTCATATAAATGAATACCTATATTCTTATAAATGATAGCATTGGGAACCATTTTGTATTCGTGGGATAAGCTGTCTTTTGTTTATTTGCCTTGTATCTGTTGACCTTGATAAATACACTCTTCATTCTTCATAGTTTACCCATGGATTCATTTGCATGTTTTCTGTACATACCTGACTTGTAATACTCATGCATTTTGCTTACTTTTCTTGCCTTATTTCAACATCCAGAAACCTTGGTACAAAGTTCAGGAAGCAGCAAGAGTAGACATATTGATCTTGGTTGCAGTCTCAGTAGAAAAA
Source organism: Dipodomys merriami (assembly GCF_024711535.1). NCBI lineage: Eukaryota > Metazoa > Chordata > Mammalia > Rodentia > Heteromyidae > Dipodomys > Dipodomys merriami. The sequence continues at coordinate 15,615,086 of NW_027205048.1, read as the reverse complement.
TTTTTAATAATTCACCATTAAATATGTCTCTGATGACTTTTCAGTAGACCTTTATAAGACTAAGTAGTTATCCCTATACAAATAGTTTTCTAGCTTCTAGTGGCCATTGATGTTTTTACTTCTATGAAAGCAGCTCTTTTGAGTTCCATCTGTATGTGACAATATATATTATCTCTCTGTTCTTGGTTTATTACCTTTAATATAATGCCATCTAGTTCTCTGATACCACAAGTGATAGGGCTTTATATGCATGTACACACACATATGCATGTGCCTAAATATGTATGTGTGTATATATGTATAATATAGTACCTTATTTATATATATAGATATACCTATATTTGTTATGCCTATATTTTCTTTATTTGTCCATGCACTGATAGACATTTTACTTGATTCAGTATTTTGGCTGTTGTGAATTCTTTTGAGCCTCTTTTATGAAGGGATTGATTCCATGGATGAGGATTGAACTCTTAAAGTGTGATTGCTTCATTCTTTGGCACCCCGGAATTCACTTCCCTCTTCTACCTTTTAATTAATTTCACCACCTTGGACTTAGATTTCAGCATACAGACTTAGAGTGGATACAGCATTCAGATCACAGCCCTCTGGCCCTTGTGACTTCTGGTTGTGGTTTGCCTGTCTTGTCTTTTCCTTAAGTCTCCAAGTATGTTTCTATTCTGGGTGTCAGCAGAATAAAATCATTTAAAATTTTAATCTGACCATTTAGGGCTTTTAATTGAAATTCTTTATTCATTTATATTTAGTTTAATTATGTATATATCTGTATTGATAGAATCATGTTTATGGTTTCAAATATTCTTTTCAATTGGAAAATATCTAGTTAATTTTTTGTGATTAGATTATGGTTCTATGCTAAACTCACCACATTATCTATTTCTATAATATTATTAAACCTTTTTTTTTCTATCATAGACTTGTTAAACATAATTACAGAGTTTGCTGGCTGATTTTAGGATCTGGATTTCGTAGGTATAATTCTACTGTTTATGATTTCCTTTTCTCTTGGTTTTGGGGTCCCATGGCATACCTCGTATTTTATTTTCAGTTTGGAGTCTCCACACTGTTCTCTTTTCTAGGCAGGGTTTGGTCCACTTCTCTGATGGACACCGAGTAAATGGTGGCTGGTTGTTCCAGCTCAATCAGGGTTTCTGCTGAGTTGATGTAGCAGTCTAGAAAGGCTCAGTCTACTTTGACTAATCTTGGACAGTCCAAGACTGTCTTTAAGTATGAGCTCTTTAAGTATGTTCTATAAGATGTTTACTTGCCAAGTGCTGCATGCAAACCTTTATCTTACAAGACTCTGCTTTCCAGAAGTTTCCACCTACATTTTTAGCTTGACTTCTATGCAACCCCAGAACCCACCTAATATTGAGGAGAACTAGATCCACATTCTTTTTGTTTGTTTTTTTTTTAAACTGTATTTTTTTTGTCTTTTCTTTTTTGGTACTGGGGATTGAACCCAGGACGTTGCACTTGCTAGGCAAGCGCTTTGCCACTGAGCTACATCCCAGCCCATAGATCCACATTCTTGACTCTCAATGGTCTACTAGCGCTCTACTGGTTTTGGTCCCTTGGCAGTAGCTCTTTACATCACATTTTGTTGAGTTGTACCAGATGCTCGGCTTCTTTCCAAATCTAGACTTTGAAATGCCCTCTGGAGTAATCCAGCCAATGGCATTCAGCTTTTCCCTTCAGAATCTCTCTTTTCTGGACTTTTAATCCTGATCATTCTTGTTGGCTTGGCAGCTTGGGGTAGACACCAGAAGGAAACTCACAAGCCTCTAATTGTTGGGAGGGTAAGTGACCAAAAAGATCCCTAGTTGCTGAGCTCTGAAATTTATCACTGCCCTCATGCTAAATCCACTCCTCGCATGGATGACTGCCAGCCAGTGATTCGGGGACTTGGGAGGAGCCACGGGATGTCTCTACCTGCTGACCTTGCTCAAGCACTGCCTGCTGCTCCACTGAACTTCCTCAGATGGCACTGGACTTGGCCTCATTCCTCTCCTCCATTCCTGTCATGGTCTGGTGTTGGCTCCCTTTTCCTAGTTGCATCTTGCTTTTCCTTCATGTAGAATTTCCCCAAGCAAAGCCATTGCAAGCCCAATCTAATCCTGCCTGCCTCTTCGAGGGCCTCCTTCAACCAAGTTTATCTCTGTATTTATCAGCTGGGGCACCTGTTCTAGGTGGGAAAATTGAGCAGCCACCGGTCACCTCCGCCCATTTGATCCACGCGTCTGTTTGTCCACCCTCTACCCCCTGGTAAAGTTGGCTTAGCCAGAAGTCAACCAAAAAAATGAAGAGAGTAAAAATTTTAACTTTTATTTCAAAACATGTAGGCACAAATATAAGATAAATAAAACGCAGAAGAGGACTCAGAGAACCTGTTTTTTGTTGCTTTAGCTATAAATCCCCTTCAGGAGTGAGTCAAGAGAACCTGAGTTATACCTTGGTGAGACTTCGACAAGGATCATGTTCCATGCCTACTCCTACCCTGACAGTTTGGTAAACCAAGATGGGTCTCTCTTTGAAGTTCATTCATTCATTCATTTGGCATAATGTCCTGCTGTGTATCCCAGGCTGGCCTTGACCTTCCAGTCCTTCTGCTTTAGTCTTCCAAGTGCTGTGGTTCCAGGTGCCACCAGATGCCCGACTTGGGATGAGCTGGCCTCTGTCTGCAAGGCACTTGCTCTTGCAAGGAGCCAGGAGGGGCCAGGCCTCTGAGATGGCTCAGGACACTCCATACCAGGCATCTTCCTGGTCCCCAGTAAGCCCAGAGGGAGACTCCATCAGCTCAGCTAGAGAGTGCAGAGGCAGCGTCCCAGAGCTCTGCAGTGGTGAATTTTCCCAGCTGTCAGTGGGTGTGGGGAAGGGTGCAGGGTACCGGAGGCCACAGGAGCAATGAGTGGCTCAAGGTGGCTGGGGGTAGGATGCCAAGTTCCCCAATAATTTTTAATTAGCATCCATTGGTTGTACAGGGAGTTTCATGTGGCATGTCTGTAAATGCCTACACCATGCCTGGACCGCCACCCCTCCCCTGGCCACTCTTACTCCTCCCCTTCTCATTTCCCAAACCCACTCAACAACCTCCACATTCCACTTCCGCAGGTGTACGTGTACAGCACACATTCTGACTGCATCCACCCCCTCCCCCGTCCCCCTCGTGCCCAGGACAGATCTGTTTTATATTCTCAGGATGAATTTCTCAGTTGTGTTCTGCAGTGTTAGATAAAGCATCTTATCTTCCATTTATTCCTCCAATTAATTGCAGCCTTATTGCTGCTTTCATGATTTTAACTCAGTTCTAACCTCTACAGATTTACAATAACCTCATCTTTTATCAAGTTAATGTTTCTGCCCTTTGCAGAGAATATTACTTTGTGGGGGAAGCAAATGGGAGAACAAAATGGAAGTTGCCTATGACCTGTGACCTGTGACCTGTGTAGGAAGCTGCTCTCTGAGGCCACTGGAATCTGAGTGTCTGGGAGTGGCTGCTCATCACAGCTTGTGGCTGAACTCTTGAGAGCAGGAGGTGCTTCCAAGCTGAGCAGGGTGGCTGATTTAATCAACTGGAAGATGCCCAGGACAGCAGGAAGTCCAGGAAATTCCTGCAGCATCTTAGGAACAAGCTGTTTTCACCTGGGTTCTCAGGAGTCCCGGAGAGACAGATCACCAGCACATGTAGGGGAAGTGAAGGCCAGGGCTCGGCCCTTCAGGACAGCTAAATGTTGACTGGGAGAGAGAGCCAAGGGATGGAGACAGGAGAGCAGAAAGAAAGGCCAATACAGGTATTGAGGTCCAGGCACTGCAGGGTCACCTTCTGTAGCTGGAGCTGAAGCAGAGGGTCTGTGCTGCCCTTCCTTCTCCAGCCTGCTTCCCCAGATGGCCCAGAATGTTGGGCCCAGGGTCCAGGCTCAGACTGTCTGGCTGAATCCCGTCCAGGGAACACAGAGAAAGCCGTTAGAACTGCATTCAGCATCTGTCACCAGAGGAGGCCATACTTTATCCATGTTTAGCTCCCAGCTCTGTCTCCTTAGACAGGGGTGTGGGGAGCAGTTCCAGAGGAACTTGGAAGATTGGAACTTGTCCTGGCTTCTGCTCCCTGTCCCCTGTTCAGACAGCTGGAACCACTTTGATCTCTTTTGCCCGGCTGTGAGGTCAGCCGCATGCGCATGGTGTGACAGGACCTCCCTGCAGGGGTGTGTGCACCTGACTGGCTCCTCCAGGCCCCTGACCTCTCCCCTGCCCTGACTCCCCTGCCTCTCCTCCCACAGCCTTCTCCTCACCCCTCCCCACGTCCCTGAGTCTCAGCCTGGGCAGATCCCCTATTTCTTCTCCAATGGAGATGCCAGTGCCTTGAGCCACCCACCCTGTTGACGCCCCTGCCCACATCCGGTTCTGAGCCTCTCTTCTGTGGCCCCTGGTGTCTGGTCTTTCCCACTTCATCACAGGAACATCAGTGTAAGGTCTGTTCCTGGATGGTGAGCAGACTCTACCCTCCTCTCAGCAAAGTCTCCGCCCAGTACCTGCGTTACCTAGGCAACTGGCACACCTGGAAGAGGTCACATCTGCATCCGCTGAGGTCACATCTGAATTTGATGTGGCCACACCTTTCTCTGCCCATACCCTAGATAAGGCCTAGCCCAGGCCCAGACGCCCTCTTTTCTAGCTCTTTTCTAGCTCTTTCCCAGCTCTTTCTTTCCCACCTCTCTTTCCCAGCTCTTTCCTCTCTTTTCTAGCTCTTTTCTCTCTTTCCCAGCTCTCTCTTTCCTAGCTCTCTCTCTTTCCCAGGCCTTTCTCAGCCGCGTGGAGGGCCAACATGGCCTGGTGCCAGCCAGAACAATGAATAAACGTACCCCCTACCTGAATACCATGTGCGTGGTGCTGTTCTTACTCGGCTACCTCTGTTTAAAAACCTAACAATCAGGGTGAAGCTTTTTTGTTGTTGTTGTTATTGCTTCTTGAAATTCTAAGCTCTGGCTTTGAATTGTGATGCAATATATGTATAAAACCTAAAATATGCTACTTCGACCACTTAGTGTAAATGCTTCAGTGGCATTTGGTACATTGATAATGTGATCCAGTCACCATCTCTAATCGCATAAACAGTTGCTCATTACCCATAGTCTCCCCCAACTCCTTTGCCTTCTCCAATCCCAGGCAACCACTATTCTACTCTGTGTTTTCTGGAAGCCTCGTATAAATGGAGTCGTACGTATGTAGCCTTTTGCTTCTGGCTTCTGACACTTAGCATGTTACCAGGCCATGTGGGTTGTGGCATGTACTTCTTTCCTGTGTTCAGATAGCATCCTATTTCATGGGCAGACCGCATCCACTCAGCATTTGTCCATAAGCATCTTCAAGTTTGTCTTTTGGCTTTGTGAACAACACTGCTACGAATGATTGTGCATGAGGTTTCGTTTGGCTTCTGTCTCCAGTTCTTTGGGGACTTGCTGGACCAGCAGGGAGCTCTGTGGTTGACTATCACAAAGCTTCTGCAGAGCTTTCCTCTAACCCATTCCATTCTTGCTATTTGTCTTCTTTTTCTACCATAGCCATCCTAGTGGGTGTGAACTGGCAGGTGGGACACCTGGCTTCCTTCCCAGGTAGATTCCCAGGGCCTAGAGCATCTGGAGGATTGTGGAGCCCAGGAAGGATGTGCTGTAGACTGAATCACTTTTTCCTCCCCTCCCTTCCCTCCCCTTCCCCTTCCCTTCCCTTCCATCCCATCTCATCTCATCCCATCCCTTTCCTGCTCCTCCATCATCCCTTTGGGGTTTTCTAAGGGTCACTCTAAGAAGAGGTTGTTCTCCACCCTTTCCCCCACCCAGGGTTGTGGGAAGCCCATTCTGTTGCCCAAGGGCACAGGCCACTCTGTCTGTGTCTGCATCCCAGGCTTCTCCATCTGGTGTGTTACCGCATGGCATGGCAGTTGCTCGGGTCCCTGGTGGGCCTACCTGCACTCCTGGGAAGAAGAGGTTTCCAGTCCAGGAGGCTGTGTGCTGTTTTCCCCGCGTTCCTCCTCCTGTGCTGGTCCTCACCCGGGCAGTCTGCTTGCTTTTCATCCCTTCAGCTGCTGCACACAGGAGGCAGGTCGCACACTGCCCTCCAGGGCTGCTTTTTCCTGCGGAATCACACACTGCGGAGCAGTGTGACTGTTGATAGCTGCTGCTGTTGACACCTGGAATACACCACAGCTTTTTTGGAGTGTGTGTGTTACCCCGTCCTGTTTGGAGACAGCCCTTCCTGGGAGAGCTCTTGGTGAACACGGTCACACTCCTGCCGTGTAGCCCAGCTGGACACGACGCGGCCCTTGAGTCACATCAGGTCAGGGCAGATGTTGCCAGCAACACAAGCTGGCATGAAACATGAGCTTATCCAGAAGGCGTGGGGCAGCTCACGGATGGAGGGAAGGCTCAGGGGAAAGCCGTGGGTCGCTGTTCTGCCCAACTGAAGGAGAGGGGTTCCGATTTGAGGTGAGGGGCAGGCGTTCCTCAGGAGGTTGGCTTCCTGGATGGCGTCTTCCAGATGTCCTGTGAGCAGGGACAGGAACCTGCTTCTTGTGACCCAGTGTCTCACATTTCTCACATGCTCTCTGCAGATGCACCTGGCATCAGAATCCCAGGGGGAGCCTGGAGGCATGACCTCTGGCCCACCCTGCCCCAGAAAGGAAACCCCTGGGGAGTGGGGAGAGTTGGAGGTCTGGATTTCAGCACATTTTCTTGGTGGTTTGTCAGTACACTTAGCCCTGGCCCCAGCTTGCCCTTCACACTTCTCAATTTCAAGATCAATGTGCTGACTTCTCTCTGGCTTCCTGAATGTTCCATTCCAGGAATTTCCACACAAGAAGCAAGTGGTGGCCCAGCGGGAGAGGAGGGTCCAAGAAGGACGGGGAGGGGAGGGCGCTTTTGAGGGCAGCAAGGAAGGCCTTTCGGGCCATGAAAGCCAAAAGCTGAAACTCATCTCATTCTGGAACTTGGACAAAAAAAAGAGATTTCTCTTAGTAGGCAACAAATAGTAACAGATGGCATTTCTTGAGTGCTTCATGCATGCATTTTTTACTTTGTTGTCTCTGAAATACAGGTGCTTTCTTTCTCCAACCCCTAGCATTACACATCAGGAAACAGAGGCATAGAAGCATCTAGGAACTTGCCCCTGGGCAAACAGCTGGTGAGCTAGGATGGCCACCACATGACCTGGTGTCAGAGGCAGGCCCCTGATGCCAGGCTGCCTCCAAGCCGGCTACACACAACGTTTGCAGCTGGTGGAGGCTGCCTGCCTGTGTACTGCGGTCTTGCGCTTGTGTTTCGGTCTGTCTCCTCCGCTCCACTAGGGCGTTCATAGGGCCAGCCAGGCCCTGGAGAGGTGAGGAGGACTGTGACACTGTCTGAACCTTCGTGGAGCTGATTCTGGGGGAGGGGCTATAGAAAAGCCCCCAGTGCAGGATAGATGGAGTGTAGAATCTATTGTGTGAACACACTCATCCAGGGCCCTTCCTGGGTGTCTTGGGGGCAGTTGGAAGGGCAGGAATGGAGTCAGAGAAGCCTCAGGGTGGAGGTGGCCATGAAGCTGGAATTTGATGGGTTCGCAGCTTAGCAATAGACAAGATTAGAGGAGGGGTAGAGGAAGGACGGACATGAGAGGCAAGTAGTTCAGCGGGCAATGAGTGAGGATATGAAGGAAGGAAGTAAAGGAAGGGTCAGAGGTGGTCAGGGGCCTAACTAAGGTCCTGGTCAGGGGACAAGGTCACAGGGAGCTAACTGAAGGTCTTCCCTCAGGCAGCTGCTCTCCCTTGCCCACTAAGTGCCCTGTGCATGCCAGGCAGGTGCTGGGCTGGATTTATGTAGGACTCCAAAGTACAGACAACCAGCTCTGGCTCAAGAAGCTCACAGCCTGAGACCATCCACATGGTCCATTGGATATGGTCGCAAGTTAACAATGACAGCCACTACTCGTGTGTGTGTGTGTGTGTGTGTGTGTGTGTGTGTGTGTGCGTGCGTGCGTGTGTGTGCCATTTACAAATAGTCTTTACACCCAGTATCTTACCATGTCACAGGCCAAGTTTCCTGTATTTGAGTAGTTGATATGGGAGAACAGGAAGTAGAATGGTCTGGCTTGGTGATAGGTGTGCAGGATTATCATGTGACTTGGGCTTATTCATGGGTATATAATGTCCAGGTGTTTTTAATTCCATATTGAACCTGCTTGAGCAACTGGCTGTAGCCTAGGTACCGTGTTCCTCTATGGAGGTGGGCCTAGAGCATGAATCTGTTTTTTTTTGATGAACTTACTATCTTTCTAGTGATAAGTGCTTTTCTGATTCCAGTTTGATATCTTTTCAAAGATAAAGAAAGGTTACAAACAATTTACCAAAATTGTTTCAAGATTCTCTTCTATGACTCACCAATTATTTATATTCTTCCCCAATTTACTATTGTCTATCTACATTTTTTTTCTGGGCCTTATATTGAAGACTTTCTCCAATTTCACCCTTAAATTCTTCTGTGTATATTTCCTAAGAATGAAACATGCCCTTACATCTTCATAACAAATTCAGGAAATTTCCCACTGATATAATACTGTTACCAAATGCGTGTTAGCATTCCCACAATGTCCTCATAGCTACTTGTCCAGTTCAGCGTTCAATTCAGGACAAGAGCTGGCAGTTAGTTGTTATTTCATCAAGGCAATTCCTTGGCCTTTCTATTGCCTGTGGCGTCTCCCTGGGCTGGCTCTGTCTGGGATTTCAGATTCAGATTCCATCAGAGGCATGTTGCACGCCCATGGTACGGTGTGTCAGGAGGCACCCAGCGCTGGTGTGATGGTCAATTTGATCATTTAGCTGAGGAAAGCTGGCCAACTTCCTCTCTGTAAATTCACCATTTTCTGTGGTAATTAATAGGAAATTGTAGGGGGACATTTTGAGATTATGTCCCTCCTACAAATGTCATCCACTCCTTTTAGGGGCTAGTGAGCACTTTCTCCTTCTCAAATGTTTACTATAACCATGTCTTACAAACTGGGCTACTTCCTGACATCTCAGTACTGTCTGGTGTATCTCTGTTATCACCTTCCCCATCAGCCTCTTCCTACTGACACAAAAGCATCTTCCCACACTTCCACCGTGTGCCACCTAGTACTGTGTGTTACTTTCCTCATAGCCAGCAAACCAGAGACTTCTCCAAAGAGGGAGGAGAGGAGTAGCAGTAAATCTCTGCCCTCTTTATCACTTATGAATTATGGAATGTGTTGAGAAACATCTTAGTTTCAAGATTCTCATGTTTGAGCCTTTTGTTGTTGTTGTTGTTGTTGTTATTGGTTGTGGGGCTGAACTCTGGGCCTGGGCGCTGTCTCTCAGCTCTTCAGCTCAAGGCTAGTGTGCTACCACTTGAGCCACAGTGCCACTTTTGGCTTTTTTTTTCTGCTTATGTGGTGCTGAGGAATCAAACCCAGGGCCTCATACATGCAAAGCAAGTATCTACCACTGAGCCATCTTCCCAGCCCCCATGTTTGAGCTTTTTATTTTAAAATAATAGTCAATGTATAGATGAGCTATGAAGATAGACCTCCTATAGGCCTCTTCCCAGTTTCCAGTAGCATGCACATTTTATGTAACTACAGATCACTCATCAAAGCAAGGAAGTGACATTGATTTCATGCTGCTCCTGAAGGTATGGACTTACCTGGGTATCATCCTGGGTCTCCAATTCATAGTTCTTTCTCCGTATGACCTTGATAATTGAAAAGTATGGTGGTCTTATTGTAGGTTGACATCAATCTGAGTTCCTCTGATGTCTTGTCCTTACGAGGCTGGAACTAGAGATTTGAGGAATGAATACCTCAGAGGTCCCTCTTCCTGTCATATAAGAGGACACGTGATAATAGCATGGCTGATCACCGCTCACGTTTGCCTTGTTATTTGGTCAAGTATGATTGGCTAGGCTTTTCTACCACATACCATTTTTCCCTTTCCATACCCTATTCATTAAAGAATCTCAGTTTTAGGATTGCATTGATCGAAGGTAATTGATTGATTGATTGAATGCAACTTTGTGGGTTGGCTTCTGCAGAGTCATGGCCCTTCACACTGGCTGCATTGTACACGGGACTGACCTGGGTCCCTGCCTGGTAGCGGTGCATCTCCAGAGAGCTTGCAGGAACACAGATAAATAGCCTCTCTCTGTCTCTCTGTGTATCTCAGTTCCTCCAGACTGGACACGCAGGGCAGGCCAGCAGTCTGAGCTGCAACTGGCCCTCTGAAGGCTTTGGTGAGGATGTAACTGGTGGGGAGTGGCCTGAGCTCTGAGTATTTCCTTTTCTTCCAGGGTGATTTCTTCTGTACAACCAGACTATCAATTTTGGCCCTTGAGCCACAGGCAGCTTTTAGAGCTTCTATCTCAAGCAAGTGGGCCTCCTGCAGGCTGCTCTTCATCTGAATAATGGATTTTTCTATTGTTTATGGCAGATTTTTCTTCATCTCTCTAATCTGTATTATAAAAGAGTAGAAATGTAATTTCCCAGTTAGCTTGTATTTTACATGAAAAATGGCCAGTTTGAGTCAGACAAAAGGGAAGACATCTTTCAAAGGGTAATGACCCCAGTTTGGTGAAGTGGCAGATTTCCCATTTCATTGTCAGAGGAGGGAGCAATTCATTTGTCCTCAATTGGTTTTCTTCAGGGCACTTCCCTCCATATAAAACAGCCTGGAGGGTAAAATGAAGCAACCACCCAAAGTTCAGGTCACTGTGTTCCTGAGATGACTGGAAATTTGGGCATTTGCACCACTTGAGGTACACCTTGATTTTTTTTTACAGTTTATTATTATTATTATTATTTTATTTTATTTTGTACTGAGGCATTAAACCCAGAGCATCATGCATGCCAAACAAGTACTCTGCCATTAAGCCACATTCCCAGTCCCCGCTTTCTTCTTCTTCTTCTTCTTCTTCTTCTTCTTCTTCTTCTTCTTCTTCTTCTTCTTCTTCTTCTTCTTCTTCTTCTTCTTCTTCTTCTTCTTCTTCTTCTTCCTTCTTCTTTTCTGAGAAGGACTCTCTATGTCACACAAGCAGGTCTTGAACGCAAGGCTCAAATAATCCTTTCCAACTCAGCTTCCCAAGTGGCTAGGACTCCATCTGGAATTGTAAGAAGGAAGTCTAAAGATGGAGACTTCCTGGAATAACCTAGCCATGGGGAACATAGCGCCATTTTGCATTTAACCTTTTAAATGAGACCGAGGTTGGCTTCCATCTCAGCTTCCGTGATAGTGGGGGCAGTGTTGATTGTCGTGGGAGGTGCCCCGTGCAGTATAGAATATTCGCTGCACCCCTGCCAACAGTGCCTTCCATTGTGATACCTGCAGACAATGCCAAGTGTTGGGGTGGGGGGTGGGAAGAAGAAAGAGCCTGAAAAAATCAACCCCACCTGTATGTCATTGGTCACAGAGGACAGACATCATAGTTGTATCCAAGTTACTTCTCAGCCTGCCTGGAAGGGTAACAGGTTCTGAAAAGCACTGACTCTTTACTTGGGCCTATGGATTGGAACAAGGACACTGGGTCTAAGGAACAATGTCTTGTTCTTACCACCATCCTGGTGTCTTTCTGGGTGGTGGGGGCTTTTCACCCAGCTCCAAAAAGCTCCAAAAAGAGGTGAGATAGGCCATTCTCTGCATTGCAGATGTATCATACTGTTCAGCCCCAGGAAAGCTTTGCTACAGAGAATGCTCACCCTTGATTATTTCTCTAGCTGGTTTAGGGTGCTCCCCCCCTGAGTATTTCCCTAGACGGTTTGCTTTGGTTGGGCTTGTGTCTCCACCCCAAACCTGGGGGTTTTGTCTTTAAAAGTTTTGTGCAAATTCCTTTCCTTGGGCTTTGAAACAGGAGTCCATTTGCAGCCACGGGCTTTCTAATAAAGAGTCCCAATTCGAAATGTGTCTTCTCTGTTTCTTGCAATTGAATTCCTGTATAACAGATGAAATAAAAGCAGAAGGAAGGCTTGCCACCTCAGTCTCCATATTGTGTCTGCCTTTGCTCTCGGCTGTTCTCTCTGTAGCCACTTTTCAATCATCTTGTAATCCAGGAAGGACAGGATTTACTGCATATATGCTTATAAGGGGGAGGGAGGGAACTATCCCCAGGAAAAGCAATGGCAGAAACCTATAAGATGGGCCATCTGCAAGGTGAGGATGACTGGTTTATCCTTATCAGTGACAAGAGGGACAGCAACTACTTCAGAACCTCTCCCTAAACAAGGACTGAGAAAATGATCTATGGAGACATACCTGTGACCAGGGCATTTAATAATGATGCATATCTTTCTACCCCTTCCCAAATCTAAGGCTCATGTTGGTGCACAGAAGATGGCTGCATACTAAATATGCCTCTCTTCCTGGGCCAGGTACAAATCTCCTTTTTCTGCCTTCACCGTGACACTTTATTTGGTAGATAGGAGTGAGCTGCTAGATCTGACATGTGGAACCCCAGGAGTTTGGGCAAGTGCTTCACACTCAGTCAGGAGAGCAGGGTCTTTCAGAGTGTGGGTTGGTTGGGTGTGGAGGGACCTGGTGTAGGCCGCATGTAGGTCCTGGGTGTGGAGCCTGTTATCTTTGATCCTTGCTTCTGATGAGAATTCAGGCAAGACCGAAGATGGAGTCCTCTCTAGGGTGAGAATCTAGGGTGAGATAAATTTTTAAATTGAAGTGTAAGGAACTTGGAGTATTAAATCTTTTTCAGCCAAGGACAGGGTCCCTGTCCCAACAGTGGGAGATGATGTTTACTGAATGACATTTGACTCTGGGCCATGATTTAGTGACCTGGGTTGGTAAATGAAAGATCTGTGATGTCACCGCTATTTCTTGACCCATCTTAGACTGAAATGAAGCCCAGTGAATGGGTTGGCTACTCAGAAACACCTGTCGGTACCCTCCGAGAGCCACCTTGTCTGGTTGGAAAATTTAATTACATTTTTCCCCTCTCATTGACCTGTGCTTGAGCCCATGCTCCCCTTTGCATCTTAGTCTCCTGCCTCTAGAAGGCCAAGGGTAGGGGGTGGGGGAGGGTGTGAAGCTTGCTTTCTGGAACAATCCTGCCATAGCCAAATCGTACCCCTTCAGAGTGAGAGACCCTGCTCCCTGACCACAGTCTGGCTGTGCCCTTTGGGCTGAACCCTTTGGGTTCTGCTTTCCAAGTCTGCTCTTGCTCGGCATGCACTTGGCAACCTTTCCAGTTCCATTTCCTGCTTAGCCTCAGCTGCTCTTGTTGCTGGCTACCGGGCTGGCAGCTCCCAGCACTCTGTCTTGAGCACCTATGGAGCCAGGGCACCTCAGGGAAAGAGCAGCTAATGATCTCCATAGTCTGAAGGGTGAAATTCACCCTCCTTTCCCTCCCTGTGCGCCCCACCCCCTCTGTGAGACAACATTAGGGCTTTGCTACCCAGGACCTGGGGATCCTAGCCCCTGTGCTCTCAGATCTGTGGATTTATCCTGGTTTCTCTTGTACTAAAGTCACTGAAATTGGCTGAGTGCTGTGCAGCAAGTTTTGTGTCCCCTTATCACATTTTTACACGTGTTCCTGCCTGGTTCCCGGGGGCTGCAGCTCCTACTCCATGTAAATCTCCGCGTCACCTCTTTGCAGAGGGTTTTCGTTTGTTAGGCGCAGCAGGTGAATGGAATCGAGCCTAACAACTCGGAAAGCACAGTTCTCCTTTGTCCTGCTCTGTCCCCTCCAGGCTCCTCTGATTCTCATGGATTCCTGGCGGTCCTTCTGCACAGAACAAGCGTGCTTGTCAGCCTGCTGAGTTCCTCGGCGTCCACTGCGGGAAGGATGAGCAATGCTCTCTTTGGGTCATTCACATCTAGAAGGAAAAAGGCAATTTCTCAGTGGGCACTCTCAGGAGTGGCTCGGGGCATCCCAGGTCTTTCATCCTCAGAGATGACATTCTCCCCGAGGACAAGCAACGTCCCCACAGCCCACGGCCCAGGAGCCAGGGGTCTGGGGTGGTGGGCTCAGCAGGCACGTCTCTACTGCCTGCAGCTGCACGCTGAGTGGCTGGCTGGTGCCACGTGCCCATCCTGTAAGCAAGCCGAGCCACTCATGCTTCGCAGTGAGAAGTGAGGCAAGCAGACGGGCTGGGCCACCCCCTTGGGATACCCCACATTTTCTCTTTTCAGAGAGACCAGGACACTCCAATTAGGGCATTTCCAGGCTCCATTTGTTTCTGGCAAGAGGATTTAGCTTCTTATTTTATGTGAATGTAGGTGAGAACTTCAAGCAAAGGCAGGGAAATTAATAGGATTTGGAGCCATTTCCTCTGGCACCAAGGGGAAAGCCAAAGCAAGTACGAGGCTTCCCCACATGGCCCCTCCCCAGACTCAGGATGACAACAGGTGGACATTTTCCAATGGCAGCTGTGGTCCTCAGGATGCCTTTTGGGGAAGTAGTTGAGGATGGCAAGGCTGTATCCAAGGTTAGTAGGACGTACAACATGATTGACTCATAGGGTCTCAATGGGTCCTCATAGGGAAATGGGATATGGTGCGTGAGACCAACACCCAGGATGTAGATGGCCAGGCCCAAACTCCAGGAGTTTCCTCTCGATCCAGGATGCACAGTTAAAATAGATACATATAATTAAGACAGTCTCAGGTTACAAGCATGCTGCTGTTCAGAAGTGGTCAGAGGTGGCATGAGACTGTCCGTTACCTCAGGAATGCTCAGGTGTACCCTTCTTACAAGAAGAGTCCTTGATGCCTGCCAGGTGGTCTTTCTTGGATTCCAAGATGGTCGAAAAGCAACTGTAGGAGAGAATGACCCAGGAAAGAGGATATGGGAAGAGAATGGAGAAATCTGGTCTTCTTAGCCTTTCTCTTGCTCCTAGTGAATCCATGGGCCCGAGTCAGGGGTCAATATTTCTCAGCAGAGAAAAGCAGTTGCGTAAGCATCTCTTACAAGACCAAATACAGAAAAAAGCCAGAAGATGAAACCAAGAAAATATGCCCAGAAGATCTGCAGACTCTCAGAGTGAGAATGAGTTTGCATTGAGCTTGGGGAGTTAGGAAGGCTTCGTTTATGATAAGACCCTCCTGTTTCTATCAGGGACCTTTTGGGTGTGCATACGAATTCTGTACTGATACCCAGTCCCCTGAAGTCATATCAATAAGCAGGCAGCTCTGCCTCTATTAGTTTGTGCTTCTGTCTCAGAAGCCACAGAGGAAAAGGATCTGTAACCTGGCCCCCTATAAGTTCAAGGAATGACTGAGTGCTCAGCTGCCTGGTGCTCACCTGTCTGCTACGATGATGACTAAAGAGAAGATAAGGAGATAGGGAAGAAGAGAGAACCTTATTACTGACAGAGTGGAAATCAGGGGCTTACCTCCATACATATCTAGATACACCTATGCCTATCGATAGCCATCTATCACTGTCTCCTTTCAATCTGTCTATATCAACTCATCTTGTACCATCAGTAAATCTGACCCAGTACCACTGAGGGGCGGCCACCATCAGACCTTCCAGGGTGTGAGACGGGGACCAGAAGTTTGGAACTAGCAGGAAGCTTGGCTTTCCTGTGCTGCTGCATGAGATATACTTACTGCTGGAAGAAATTTGAATAAACACGGTGGTAATGAGGCTGTAGGGGAGATAAGAGGTAAAACAGGGCAGGATGGCCTCTGGGTTTCAGAGGAAACCGAGTCCTTCACTGGGACCGGGTCCTGGTGACCCACTGGGTGCACCGGCCTCTCTTCCATAGGTAAATCTTCATGGGTGAATTTTTTTAAAAATTATATTGTGAAAATACTGTACAGAGGGGTTACAATTACATGGGCAAGATAATGAGTACATTTCTTATCAAGCATTGTTGCCTCCTCCTTTGTTTCCCCTTCCCATCCCTTCCCATCCTTCCCCCGCCCCCCAAACTAATACTCCCCCCCCCCGCCCCACCAAAGTTGTAAAGTTCATTTTTCCACGTAATGACTTGTACATCTCATTGTTGCAATGGATCCAACTGTATCCCTATTTAAACGATTTGTTTTTCCCTTCCCCTCCACAAATTATACCAACCTCAAATACAGTGAAAGCCTGGGTTATACCATGGGGGAGGGACATACAAAGAAACAAAGAAATCATCTTATAAATGTGTTAGAAACAATCACCCAAAAGAAAAAAAAACATTTGAATATGTATCTTAGGGTTCATTTCCCTAACATCTACTTATCTGATCTTTTCTGCTTGACTCAGACATATACTAGTTATTGCAAATAAGGGAAACCATGGGACCTATGTTTCTTTGGGCCTGGCTTACTTCACTTAATATAATTTTTTCCAAGTCTTTCCATTTCCTAACAAATGGGGCAATGTCATTCTTTCTGATGGAGGCATAGAATTCCATTGTGTATATATACCACATTTTCTTGATCCATTCATCTACTGAGGGGCATCTGGGTTGGTTCCATATCTTAGCTATGGTAAATAAGGCTGCAGTAAACATAGTCATGCTGGTAGCTTTAGTGTGGTCTTGTTTGTGATCATTTGGGTAAATGCCCAAAAGTGGGATTGCTGGGTCATAGGGGAGCTCTATGTGAAGTCTTTTGAGGAACCTCCATACTGCTTTCCAAAGTGGTTGAACAAGTTTATACTCCCACCAACAATGCAGTAAGGTTTCCTTCTGTCCACATCCCCTCCAGCATCTGTTGTTATTAGAGTTCTTGATTATAGCCATTCTAACTGGGGTGAGGTGGAATCTCAATGTTGTTTTGATTTACATTTCTTTTATGGCTAGAGAGGTTGAGCATTTCTTCATGTGTCTATTGGTCATCCTTCTTTCCTCTTCAGAGAGGTTTCTCTTTAAGTCTTTAGCCCACTTATTTATTGGGCAGTTGTTTCTTTGAAGATTTGTTGTTGGAGGATTTAATTTTTTGAGTTCCAGGTATATTTTAGATATGAGACCCTTGTCCCTTGTATGGCTAGTGAAGATCTTCTCCCAATCCATGGGCTTTCTATTAATCTTGCTAGCTATGTCCTTTGCCATACAGAAGCTCTGCAATTTCATGCAATCCCATTTGTCCAATCTTTCTTTGATTTGTTGTGTTTCTGGGTCTCTATTAAGAAAATTTTGGTCTGTGCCAAGGAGTCCTAGGGTTTCTCCTATTCCATCCTGTAATGTTTTCAGAGTGTCTGCTTTGACTCTGAGGTCTTTGATCCATTTGGAGTTGATTCTGGTGCAGGGTGATATATAAGGATCTAGCATTAGTTTTATACAAGTAGTTAACCAATTTTGCCAGTACCATTTACTGAAGAGGCTGTCTTTCTTCCATTCTATTTTTTTAGCTCCCTTATCAAAAATTAGATGGCTATAGGTCTGTAGGTTCATTTCTGGGTTTTCGATTCCTTTCCATTGGTCCTGAGGTCTGTTCTTGTGCCAGTACCAAGCTGTTTTGATTACTATGGCTTTGTAGTAGAGTTTGAAATTTGGTATTGATATTCCTCCAGTACTGTTCTTTCTGTTGAGGATCGTTTTAGCTATTCGGGGTCTTTTATTGTTCCATATGAATTTTTGTATCGCCTCTTCTATTTCCTTGAAGAATGAGAATGGAATATTGATAGGTATTGCATTGAATTTGTAGATAGACTTGGGAAGTATTGTCATTTTCACGATGTTGATCTTTCTAATCCAGGAGCATGGGAGTTTTTGCCACTTTCTAAGTTCTGTTTTGATTTCCTCTTTCAAGTTTTTAGAGTTTTCATCATAGAGGCCTTCACTTCTTGGGTTAAGTTAATTCCTAGGTGTTTTATTTTTTGTGGGGCTATTACGAATGGAGTTGCTTTCCTAATTTCAGCCACACTTTTCTCATTGTTGGTGTACAGAAAAGCCATTGATATTTGAGGGTTAATTTTATACCCTGCTACTTTGCCAAAGTTTTGAATCAGCTTGAGTAATTTGGGAGTGGAGTCTGTGGGATTCTTTAAATACAAGATCATATCATCTGCAAAGAGGGAGAGTTTTACTTCTTCTTTCCCTATTTGGATCCCCTTTATGTTTGCATCTTGTCTTATTCTGTAGCTACGCATTCTAATACTAGATTGAAGAGCAGTGGAGACAGTGTACAACCTTGTCTCGTTCCTGAGTTTAGAGGAAATAGCTTTAGCTTTTCACCATTAAGGACAATGCTGGCTGTAGGTTTGTCATATACAGCCTTTATTGTATTGAGGAATGTTCCATGGATCCTAATTTTTCCAGAACCTTCATCATAAAGGGGTGTTGGATCTTTACAAATGCTTTTTCTGCATCTATTGAGATAGCCATGTGGTTCTTATCCTTGCTCCTGTTGATGTGATGAATTATATTAATTGATTTGCATATATTGAACCAGCTTTGCATCCCTGAAATGAATCCTGTTTGATCGTGATGTATAATGTTTTGGATGAATTGTTGAAGTCGATTGGCCAAAATTTTGTTGAGAAGTTTTGCATCAATGTTCATCAAAGAAATGGGTCTATAGTTCTCTTTGATGAGTCCCTGCCTGGTTTTGGGATTAGTGCTATGATGGTTTCATAGGATGTGTTCAGTAGTGAACTTTCTCTTTCAATTTCATTGAAGAGTTGGAGGAGTATTGATGTGAGCTCTGCTTTGAATGCCTTGTAGAATTCCACTGTAAAACCGTCTGGTCCTGGCTTTTCTTAGATGGGAGGTCTCTTATTGCTTTCTCTATTTCAATACTTGATATGGGCCTGTTAAGATGATTTAACTCATCTTGGTTTAGTTTCGGCATGTAAATATTTGCTAGGAAAAGCTCCATTTCTGCCAACTTCTCAAACTTATTAGCATAAAGTTTTTTTTTTAATTTTATTTTATTTTATTTGAGAACATACTGTACAGAGGGGTTACAATTACATGGGCAGGATAATGCATACATTTCTTACCAAGCATTGCAGCCTCCTCCTTTGTTTACCCTTCACCTCCCTTCCCAGCCTCCCCCCTCCCCCCCACCCAATCATACCCCCCTCCCCCCCTCACACCAACATTGTAAAGCTGGTTTTGACATGACATTTTGTACTTCTCATTGTTGCAACAGGTCCACCTGAATCCTTAAACGACTTGTTTGTCCCCATCTCCTCCACTTGTTATACTGACATCAAATATAGTGAAAGCGGGGGTTACACTGTGGGGGAGGGACATACAAAGCAACAAAGAAATAATCTTATAAATAGCATAAAGATTTGAGAAGTATTCCCTTATAATGTTCTGAATCTTGGTTGTTTCTGTGGTGATGTTTCCATTCTCATCTCTGAGTTTATTTATTTGGGTGTGTTCTCTTCTTTTTCTGGTAAGATTTGCTAAGGGTCTGTCAATTTTGTTAATTTTTTTGAAGAACTGACTCTTTGTTTTATTGATTATTTCTATGGTTTTTTTGGATTCTAATTCATTTATTTCTGATTTAATTTTAATTATTTCTTTCCGTCTACTGGATTGGGGATTATCTTGCTGCTCTTTTTCAAGGAGGTTCAGATGCCTCATTAAATTGTTGGTTTCAGATCTCTCCAATTTGTTGATGTAGGAACTCAGAGCTATAAACTTGCCTCTGAGTACTGCCTTTGCTGTGTCCCAGAGGAGCTGGTAGTTTGTATGTTCATTTTTGTTAAATATCATGAACATTTGAATTTCCTTTCTAGTCTCTTCCATGACCCACTCGTGATTCAGCAGTGTGTTGTTCAGCCTCCATGTGTTACAGGACTTTCTTTGGTGGCTTTTGGTGTTGAGTTCTAATTTTATTCCCTTGTGGTCTGAGAGAATGCAAGGTATAAGTTCAATGTTTTTGAATATGGACAAGTTTGCTTTGGGGCCTAAAATGTGGTCTATTTTGGAAAATGTTCCATGTGCTGCTGAGAAAAACATGAATTCTGATGCTGTTGGGTAAAATATTTGGTAGATGTCTGTTAAATATAGTTGATCTATGCAGTTGTTTAGATCTGCGGTTTCTCTGTTGAGTTTTTGCCGAGTTGATCTATCTAGTGGGGAAAGTGGTGTGTTAAAGTCCCCAACAATTAATGTTTTTGGATTTATGTGGGATTTGAGGGAAAGTAGTGTTTCTTGGATAAATTTGTGTGCTCCGTTGTTTGGCGAATAGATATTTAGAATTGTAATATCCTCCTGAAGGAGAGATCCCTTAATTAGTATGTAGCGACCTTCTTTATCTCGTCTTACTAATTTTAATTTGAAGTCTATTTTGTCTGATATTAGGATTGCAACTCCCGCCTGTTTATGGGGGCCATTTGCTTGGTAGATTTTGTTCCAGCCTTTCACACTGAAAATGTGTTTGTTTTTATGGGCAAGATGTGACTCCTGAAGGCAACAAATAGAAGGATCTTCCTTTTTAATCCAACTAGACAGTCTATGTCACTTAATTGGAGAGTTAAGTCCATTAATGTTGAGAGATAGGACTGAGAGGTATTTGGGAGTCCCTGCCATTTTATCTACCTTCTTGGGGGCTGCGGCAGTTGGGTTCTTCTTATGGTTCTTGGATTCACAGTTTGGGTGCAGTTTCTTGGCCTTTATTGTGGTTTGTTGGTTTTCTATGTGTAGGACATCTTTAAGAGTCTTTTGTAGGGCTGGTTTGGTGGAGATATATTGTTTCAATTTTTCTTTGCTATGGAAGGTTTTTATTTGGCCTTTGGTTATGAAGGAGAGTTTAGCTGGGTACAGTATTCTTGGTTGATAGTTGTTTGTCTTTAGGGCACGGCATACATCATTCCAAGCTCTTCTTGCTTTGATTGTCTCTGCTGAGAAATCTGAGGTGATTCTAATTGGTTTCCCTTTATAGGTGATTGATCTTTTCTCCTTGACAGCTTTAAGGATCTTTTCCTTGGTCTGAATTGATCCTGTGCAGATTATAATGAGATGAGATGATAGGATGTCCTGTTCTGGTCTGGTCTATTTGGAGTTCTAAAAGCTTCTTTTATCTGTATAGGCCTATCTTTTTGCATGTTTGGGAAGTTCTCAGCTAGGATCCTGTTAAACAAATTTCCTAGACCATTAACTTCTGTCTCTAGGTGCTCCTCTACACCCATTATCCTCAGATTAGGCCTTCTGATGGTGTCTTCCATCTGTTGAATAGATCTATCATATTTCTTGGATTTGTCTTGGATGGTTGTATGTTCTTTCTCTATAATATCTAGGCTGTCTTCAATCCCCGAGATTCGATCTTCTGCATGGTCTAACCTACTGTCAAAACTTTCTACTTTGTTTTTTATTTCTTTTCCTTCTAGTTGGTCAGCTTTAATGGCTTCAAATTCTTTGTTGGAGCTTTGTTTTAGATCTTGTATGAACTTCTTTACTTCCTTAATTTGGTGTTCAGTGTTTATTCTCAAATCACTTAGTTGATTGGTTATGGTTTCCTTGGACTCCCATTCCTTCTGTTGGGTTCCATTCAGCATTCCCTTTGTGGACTCCCCGAGTTCTTTCAGCTCTCTGTTTATGGATTCCATGATTGCCTTTAGTGATCTTTGTGTATTCTCATCCTGCTCTCTCAATTTCTGTATTACTCTTTGATTAGCTTCCTCACATTCACACGATTCCTGTTGCTCTCTTTGAGTGTTTTCAGCCTGCTCATGCCATCCCTGACTTTCTCTTTGTCTGTTCTCGGCCAGCTCCTGCAATTCCTGTTTATCTCTTTGACTGATCTCACCCTGCTCACACCATTCCTTTATTTCTCTTTGAGTGTTCTCAAGCTGCTCACACAATTCCTGTATCAATCTTTGAGTAGCTTCCTCATGCTCATGATATTCCTGTATTGACCTTTGGTTTGCCTCCTCTCTCTCCCTATCACGCTCATACAGAGTCCTTTGCAAGTTTTCAATCTTTTCATTTACAATGTTTACCAGTAGTGTTTGTAGAACTTTTTGGGAACTCTCCTCTGGATTATTCATTATCTGTTCTGTCTCCTGATTATCATGAGTGGGAGTTGAGATACTGGACTTGCCATTTTTCTTGTGTTTTGCCCTGCCCATTTGGGATGAAAGTAACACCAGTTTTGTGCTAGAACACTATCATAAGGTAAGTATCAACCAAAGTCTGTAGTTGCACAGTCAAAAGTCTGCAGATAAACTCTAGTTCAACAGATATATCTATTCAACATCAAACAACTATGTATTAATGGGCTACGAACCGCAAAGAAGAATTTGGCAAACCAGAAATTATTAGGTTTAGGGAGAGATGTGGGTAAAAATAGGAATAGAGGGCTGTGGAAAGGCAGAAGGTAAGTTAACTAAGTCCTAATCTCAAAGCAGAAAATAGGTTGGATAGAATGATAGTAGAGAGAGAGAAAAACAAAAGAAGAGAAAGAGAAAAAAGAGATAAGAAAAAATAGAAAAACAAATATTAAAAATTGAAAAGTGAAACACTTAAAAATTATGCAAATTTTAAAACGTAATATTCAGGGAAGAATGTGGATAGGATAAGATAAGGGTAGGGATAGAAAGGAGATGTGAAAAACTTAAAAATGCTTAAAATATTATATAAATATAAAGAGGTAGTACTGATATTAAGGAATTTAAGTCTAAAAAGTTTTGAATTGAGTAATAAATTTCTGGGTTAGGTGTGAACACAATGGGGGATAAGGTCTAATAATCAACTATGGGTATATCTGAGGATGAGCAGAACAGCAATTAAGTCATGCAAAGAAGAACAAAAGAGAAGAAAAGGTAAAAAGAATGAGAAGGAAAGAAAAAAAGGATCAAAAGGTCAGTAGAGCTAAACAAAAACAAATTTGAAAAAGAAAAAGAAAAGAAAGAAAAAAAAGAAAAAAGCACACACACTTATACCCCTAAAATAAAAAGTACAAGAGGAAGAAAAAAGAGTTAATAGAAAACAAAATTTTTTATAAAAGTTAAAAATTAAAAAAAAAGTTTTAGAAAAAAATTTTTTATAAAAGGT
Organism: Dipodomys merriami; assembly: GCF_024711535.1. Taxonomy (NCBI): domain Eukaryota; kingdom Metazoa; phylum Chordata; class Mammalia; order Rodentia; family Heteromyidae; genus Dipodomys; species Dipodomys merriami. Next base: position 15,592,136 of record NW_027205048.1, on the reverse strand, counting down.
ACAAAAAAAGAGTTCTTTGATTTTTTTTTGGGGGGGGGGATGGGAAGATCCTGTATCTCCCTTGTGTCCATAACCAGTCTCTAGTTGGAGTCTCCGGTCTGCTTGTGGTGTTTGACTTTCCTGTGGCTTGGTTGGTTTCTTAAGTCGGTTAGTTTGAGCAGGCAGAAAAATGCTCTGCTTTACCAGGATTTTGTGATTCTTCTCCCACGCTAGTTCAATGGGAGGGAGATCTGCTTTGAGTTTCACAAAAGAGGGAGATGGCTGTTTCCTCTAGTTTGGAGATGCTGTGATGAGGCTAGGTTCTGGGTAGAGTTGAGGCCTTTCAGCAAACAGTAGCTTTTCCCTGAGGGGCTAGCTTCTGAGACACTCACAGAGCCCAGCCTGGAGCCATTCTCAGGGTTTATGTTTACTGTATTTCAATTGATTGTCAAGGCTGCTGTAGAGAAGGGCAGCCTCTGGCTCTGTTTACTCAGTGAAGAAAGCCCCTCCTGGGGCTGGCGGCCTGGGCTGGGTGACTTTTTCCTGGGTGGAGCTGAGTCTAGCAGGTCAGGTTAGGTTCCTGTGACCTGCTAACTGACTTTTGTTTCTTCCAAGGCCTGAGTTGGAGCTAGCTGCTCAGTCAGGCCTTTGTCAGTATCAAAGATGCAGATCTCTGGTAGTGAGGGTGCGGGGTGGCCTTCCCTCCTCGGCTACCTGAGAAGGAGTGAGGACATCAGGCTTCTACTCACACCGAGTCTTGGTTCCTGGGTTGTCTCTGGTCTGCGAACTGCAGGATGATCATGTCTGCTCCTTGTCGGTTCTTGCTGGTGTTGAGTAGAATCCGCTCACCTGCCGAATCTGGTGCCTTTGTCCCGGACTCTCTGTGTTGCAGTTATGGTGGCTATGGCTGCCGGCAAGTACTCAGATCTGTCTCCTTGCCTGGATTTTTCCTCTCTGGCCTAACTCTCTGTACTGTGATGGCATACTTGGTGTGATTCTCTGGCTTAGGACTGTTCACTGGAGCACTAAAACTGCTTTCTATGCGAGAGCTTGTTTAGCCTCCAGCTTCTCTTCGCCATCTTCCCGGAACTCTATCCATGGGTGAATTTTTGTAGGTGAATTTTCATGGTTGGTGGATTTTATTGTTGTTATTGTTGTTGTTTTTATTATTATGTAATTGTGCAAAGAGGTTTCAATTCCATAGATGAGGTTATGAATATAATACTTCCTGGTCAATGTCACCCCTTCTTTCATTTTCCTTCTCCCATCCCTACTCTCAAGTTATAGAGTTCACTTTGTTTTTACTGAATGTACATTGAAAATAATGTCTGTATGTGTTCTTCTGTCCCCCTCCATTCCTGTGCTACCCCCCACTTAGATAAATTTTTATAGGTGAATTTTCATGTGCCTGCTCTTCACAAGCTTCCTTTCCTCACTACCTTTGACCTGAGTTGTCCATGGAAGATTTGTCAAATCTTAGAGTCACTAGCCACCATGTTATTCCCTTAGGATGGTGGGTATGCATAACTCCGTCTCTGAAAGAGAGACATTGTCTGTGCCGTTTAGGTCTCATGATTAGAATCTCAGTGGCACTTAATGAACAGCTGCTGAATGAACCGTGGAGCTTCCTGGGAAAAGCTCCTGCATGATGTGACTACCTGGCCTTTTTTTTTTTTTTTGCCAGTCATGGGGCTTGAACTCAGGACCTGGGCACTATCCCTGAGCTTCTTTTGCTCAAGGTTAGTGCTCTACCACTTGAGCCACAGTGCCACTTCTAGTTTCTTCTGAGTAGCTTATTAGAGATGAGAGTCTCATAGCCTTTTCTGCCCAGGCTGGCCTTGAACAGCGATCCTCAGATCCAGCCTCCTGAGTAGCTGGGATTATAGGTGTGAGCACTGGTGCCCAACTTTGCCTGGCTTCCTTGAGACTTGTTTTCTGACCTATCCCAGTATCTCCCTGAGAACTAGGGCTGACATTTTTATCATCATCTTAAGAGACCATCATATCTCAATGAGTGGGATTGGATGTAGAGAATTACTCCCCTAGACGTTTAGAGGGAAGCCTCTGAGTCAGGTAGATGGATTCCTCCTCCTGACTGTACCTCTACCTGGGTGACCCTCAACAGGTCACTTCCTTGTCTAGGTCCTACCTCACCCTCAAATAGAATGAGGAGCATACTGGGGTTGGGATGAGGATTACACAGTTGTTCTACACGAACCCTGCCCAGGACTTGTCCACCATGTCCTTTGTGTCGTGCCAGCTCCTCCGTGCCTCAGGCTGTCGCCATCTTGGAGCCATAACAGAGGCCACTTTTCCAAACGTTCCCCAGATTATGTTAAAAAGCCCACAAATGCATATTCACGGCCTGAAAGAAGCACAGCAAGAGCAAGTTGCCCCTGCACTTCCCCTGAACGGGCACATTACCATATTGTCTTCATGTGCTTCTGGGCATTGTATGTTCTTAATGTTAGATAAGCCACAGTTTGCTGTTTTTCCCTTCAGCAGTTCAGTTGTTTTCTTTTTCTCTTTTATAGTATGAATAATAGTCTTGACACTACAAGAAAAAGTCTTTTTGTTATTTCTGATGATTTCCACCAGCTCTGTCCTCATTCATGGTGTTTGTGAGTCCTTAGCAAGGGATGCCTGGTGAAGGCCATTTTGATCTGGCTCCTCTTTGTTTTTCTGGGTTTCTCTCCTTCGAGTCTATAATCAGTTCCATGCTGCTTGATTTCAGAATGCCTACTTATTTTTTTAATATGCTAATTCCATAGAGTTGTCAGTGTCCCCAAGTAATTTTAAATCCATTCATGAATCTATGGAAAATATCTCTATTTCTAGCTCATTTAAAATTGTTGTGTACCACATGGCCACTGTTGGAAACTTAGGGGGTACAATTTTATTTCTTATACTTCTTTCTTCAATAGAATGTATTGTGACTGTCCTGAGGGGCATACAGGTTGAATATTTCTTTTTGATTTTATTAAGAAAAAATATCTTAATTAAGGTGAAAAATGTCTGGAATGTTCTTTCCCATCACTTGAATGTTCCCTGGATTTTGTTTTCCCCTCTTTTCCTTAGTTTCCCATGTCACCTACCCTGAGCATGCAACTTGCATGGTCTTGGGTTTCTTGCCAGTTTTTTTCTCTCAGTGTTTCACAAGTTCCATGGGACATCTATAAGGGAAGCGGCAATTTATTGAGTTCCTAACTGACATCATTCCCCACAATTCCTTGAAATATTTAAAATTTAAGCTTTAGCTCAACTCTCTACAGTAGTCCTTATCTGCCTACTTTATTGTCAAGTGATAAGCTTCAGTGGTAGGGTCAGAGGGACAGCACGGTCCAGTTGGTCTTACATTCCCTATGGATTCTTACCATTGTGGAACTCTGGGCTTGGGCGCTGTCCCTCAGCTCCTCAGCTCAAGGCAAGCACTTTCCTGCTTGAGTCACAGTGCCACTTCTGGTCTTCGAGTGGTTTATTGGAGATAAGAGTCTCACAGACTTTCCTGCCTGGACTGGCTTTGAACTGTGATCCTCAGATCTCAGCCTCCTGAGTAGCTAGGATTACAGGCATGAGCCACTGGTGCCCAGCAAAGTCTGATTTTTTTTTAACCCATCCTTGAATTCCTTGAGCTGCTGAAAGTGGCTTGCTGTCATGTGCAATCGTAAGAACCTTGACCAACATGTACTTACTTAACTTTCTACTAACCTGTAGCTGTTTAGGATTATTTCCCAGGTCTATACTTCTATCTACTGACCCCAGAAGCAGGAAGGAAAACATTTCATGAAACAAATATAAGATTAAGTTGGTTTTAAATTAAACAGAATACTTGAGATCAAGATTTTGTGGACCATATGGTTTTTTAGTATAAAGATCCTTTGAACTTAAAATGTCTATTAGTTAAAATGAAGGCAGGAGTGCACTAAGCCTTGAAAATTCCCACTATGAGGACTTGGACTTTTGCTCAGAAGATAATTGGCAGTATGTCCCTGAAAACCTTCTCCAGAGGCCACTCATGAACATCTGGTAAATTAAAAAGAAAGGAAAGAGGCGGAGAGAGAAAAGCTGACTGACTGCCTGGGAGAAATCTCAATATTGAGAGAGATGAGTAGATAAGAGGCTGCTGGATTCTTGGGCTACATCATCTAATGCCTTCACCCAGTGCATCTCAGCCAAGGTAAGTCCTTGACTTCAGAGTATTGAAGTCTATGTGTACAAGTTTAAGTAATGCCCAACTTTGAGTTAGAGCAAAAGTATTTTGATTGGATTCCAAATAGGGTAAATCCAAGAAAGGCTGGCTAATGTGCTCTGATTCCTTGCCTCTTCTCTCTTCCATACTGTCTCTGCTGATGAAAGGCTTCATCTACCTCCCTTGGCAGCTTCAGGCCTCTCTCTGAACATGGTTCTTACTGTGTGTAGGTGTCTAGTCCATATCCTCTTCCTAAGGTCTCTCAGAACTCATTGATTCAACCTCTCCATGCCTCATTATAAAGCCTCTTTGAGAGAATTTCATTGGCTCATCTTGAATTGAATATGTATCCCTTATGTAATGCTTAGTGGAACTTAAGATCATGTGATGTAAGGGCTACCCCTAAGGGGGTAAAAAACTACCAGCTAGAACTAAAAACCCAGCAACAACATCTTTGCAAATAATTAATATTTACACAAGCCTTCTTGAATGTAGGCAATAATGTGTTATCAAGTGTTTTTTATATCCAGATTCTTTTGTGTATTTAAAGCATGATCTGAATGACAGTATCCTTGACCTACAGTGGCTTTCCAGGAAGATGTCTTCAAGGCAGCCTTGAACTTCATGTGTAAACCCTGTCTTGTCTACAATGGCTTACAAGGATGTCAGGTGGTAGTACATTAAGCACATGATAGCTTTCTCTTACAAGGTTGCATATTTTTCTAATTTAAAACATGTGAATGTTCATGAAATCCTTTAAAGAAACAAGGTGAAAGAGCAACAGCAAGATAAATGGAACCAGGATATCTGAGCTGGGGAAGAATAAGCTGCTGTTAGTTTGGTTACTTTCTACATAGTGACTTGATTGATAGAACAAACGCAGAACAAGACAAGAGGAAATAAAAATGGGTCTTGAGCCTATTAATCAGATTAAAGATCACAGCGTAGGCAGCATCCTGTGAACACAATTGGCTGAGATACAAGAAAACATAAAATCGTTCCTGTATCTGCTAATAGAGAGACGTGTGAGATATGGAGAAAATGAGGTGACCACTGGAAATTGAGTGAGAGAGAGTAATAGAGAAGCTTGAATCCAAGCTTGATTCTTTCATTGGCTCTAGTTACATGAACACACAGTCTCTCTCCATGCTATGATCTGTCTCTTGTGGTTGAGCTTGGGTTTATGTAGACAGAGTGTTATGAAAAGCAGAATGATGATTAGAGTATAAACTATGTTTTATGTAATCCTCATAGTACCTACAAGATAGAAACCTATAGTAGATAAGAAATCAAAGTATACCACTCATTTAATCCCAAAAAGTTTAAAAGAAAGTATCAAATGATCTAGAAAACAACCAGAAGGTAATGAATCTTCCTATTAATAATTAGAATATTGATAGATTAAATTCTCCAATCAAAAGACATAGAATAAGACCTGGGAAGGTGGCTCAGTGGTAGAGTGCTTGCCTTGCATGCATGAGGCCCTGGGTTCAATTCCTCAGCACCACATAAGCAGAAAAAGCTGGAAGTAGCATTGTGGCTCAAGTGGTAGAGCGCTAGCCTTGAGCTGAAGAGCTGAGGGACAGTGCCCAGACCAGGAGTTCAGGCCCCATGACCGACCAAAAAAAAAAAAAAAAGACATAGAATAAATAAAAACGAAACAAGACTCAATTCTATGCTGCTTATAAACAGTTAAACAAAGGACAAGCATAGATGTGCAATGAAGGGATGGAAGAATATATTCCAGGCATGTAGAAATGGAAAGTTCAAGGACAGCTAAACTTTAAAATAGATAAAATAGACTAAAAGTGAGAAATTGTAATGATGACAAAGGCCATTACATAATGATAAAGTAGTCTATATGATCTATAGAAGGTATCACCATTATGAAAGTATATTTAACTCTTATAAAGCAACTACATTTATAAAGCAAATATCAACAGAGGTAATAGTATAGAGGAACTGCAATAATAATAGTACAAGGGTTCAATATCCCACTTTCAACATGAGATGGGTTATCCAGAGAGAAAAGTAATGTTTTCAGTAAAGAAACACTGGACTTGAACTACATTTTAGAACAAATGAGCCTGATAGATACATGCAACACTTTCAATCCAACAGCATCAGAAGACACTATCTTTTCGAATATGCACAGAACATTTTCCAAGATGGATCATGTTGTTCAAAACACAAATCTTGACAAATTTAAGTGTCCCAAATGTAAGTCAAGTATCCCTCTTAGCTACAGTGGTATGAACAAAAGCCAATACTAGGAGAAATTTTGAAAAAGTCACTAAATAACACACTATTGAACAACCAATAGGCCAAAGGAGAAATTTAAAAAAAATTAAAAATGTCTTTAGAGAAACAAAATAGAATTGTGCTATACTATAACTTATGAGATACTGCAGAAGCAATTCATACAGGGAAGTTTATAGCAATAAACACCTCTGCCAAAAGTGAAGAGCCCAAATAACTCAATGGAACTAGAAAGAGAAAAGAAAGGCCAGTTACTAAGATAGACAAAATTTTAAAAAGCCAAGGACAAATGAAGCACACTAATAAAATAATATAAAAAGTCAAAATTGAATTAACTTTTTGAAAAGATAAAATTTATAGACCTTTAGCTAATTAAATTAAAGACTCACAAAAATAAGGGGGAATACCTGATACCTAAAAGATAGGTGACCATAGGAAATTACTATGAACAATAATATGATTTTTAAAAAAAATGTCTGGAAGAAATGGATAAAGTAGAAACACAGAACTACCAAGACTGAATCATGAAGAAACAGAAAATTTAAAAAAGTAAGGAGAGCAAATCATGAACAAAAAATCTGCCATCAAAAGAAGACCCCAGGACTCAGCGGCTTCACTGCAAATTCCTAAAATGAAGAACACCAGTCCCTCTCAGAAAAAGTTGAACAAGGAGGAAATAATTCAAAACTCATTTTGTAAGGCCAGCATTACCCTGATACCAACGGCAGACAAAAAACTACAAGAAAAAAAAGTTACCCACCAGTAGTACCCTGATCATGATAGATTAAAAAAAAACCCTCAAGAAAATACTGACAGGGCTGGGAAGGTAGCTCAGTGGGAGAGTGCTTGCCTTGCATGCATGAGGTACTGGGTTCGATTCCTCAGCACCACATAACCCGAAAAAAAAAAGCCAGAAGTGGCATTGTGGCTCAAGTGGTAGAGTGCTAGCCTTGAGATGAAAAGCTGAGGGACAGTGCCCAGGCCCAGAGTTCAGGCCCCACGACCAGACCCCCTCCCTAAAAAAAAAAGAAAATACTGACAAACTAAATTCCCATTACAAAGGTCATTCACCCTGTTCAAGTGGGAGTCATTCTTGGAAGGCAAGGATGGTTCAATGATACAAAATCAGGAAATGTGAGATATCACATCAGCAAAAAGAAGCACGAAAGCCACAGGATATCATCAGAGTTGTCTAAACATCACTCGGGATGAATGCACTGTTACTCAACAAAGCCTCCTAGTATGAGCCTGAGTTAACAACATATCCACAGGGACACATGAAAAGTTCTTAGTCTAAGATCAGCAGCTCAGCATATTTCTGTTCATCACAATAGTGAGATCCATCACACTTCTACAGGAGAGAGAAACAAAAGGCATGGACATCAAAAGGGAACCTGACTACAGACTGTCTCAGCTGATGACTAGCTCTTACACACAGAAACTCTAAAGACTCCATCAAAACAATAACAAGATTAATAAATGAAGTCAGCAAGATTGCAGGGTCAAACTCAGTGGACTGCGACCAATAGCACTTCTAGAGGATTTTATTCTTTTTTGCCAACACTAGGGATCAAACACTAGGTTTTGTGCCCCCTAGTATCACTGAACTCACCCCCTGCCCAGTAACATTTCTGCAAATAATGCGCTCCTTCCATAAAGGAAAGAAAGCAATTCCATTTTAAGATCTACCAAAAGCTTGGGGGCAGATCTCATTGGCTTCTGGGAGAGAAGGGGAAGAGGAGCTAATATATGTGATTCCATATTTAAGTTTGCATCCTAATTGCCTAGCCCTGTGCTTGGCATGGTGGAGAGGCTCATGTGTGTGTGTGTGTGTGTGTGTGTGTGTGTGTGTGTGTGTGTGTGTGTGTGTGTGTGTGTGTGTGTGTGTGTGTGTGTGTGTGTGTGTGTGTGTGTGTGTGTGTGTGTGTGTGTGTGTGTGTGTAAGTGTGTAAATGTCCCTGGTGGGAATATGTGAGTGAGAGGAAACTCAAGCTCCCTGACATTTCGTTGGGAACTCTGGGGATGAGCCAGGTTTGGAGCCCGAGGGTAGAAAGTTCCCTGAGCACTCTGCAGAGGGACTGCACATTAAACCATACCTTTTCCAGCTGTCACTTGCAGTGTGACCACCCCCTTCCTTTAGAGGACTTGAGCTCTAACTTTTTACAACAACTTTTTACAGCCTCTTGCAAGAAACTGATGATTTGGATTCTCTACTAAATGAACAACAAACCCTCAGGCTCCTTGTTTTTGCCTTTGTGAACAGGACACCAGCCTGACCTCCCCCATGTCCAATTCATTTCAGTTCTCCAATTGAAGGCTGTTCTCTTCACTTAAAAACAAGGCTGTCATCTGATTTGAATTTTAATTCCAGGGTGAGGAACAGAGAAACTTACAGCCAATACAGGCTGGGCATCGGGGAAACACAAGCCAGGTGAAAGAAAGCATGCTGGAAACCTAAGGAGGAATGCTTTGTGATCTCAGGCAGGGAGGAGAAATTGAATCCGAGGCCCATTTCCCCTCAGTGACACGGCTGGCTGGGAACACAGGCAGGGGAGCACTGCACAGCTTAGTAAGAAGGCTGTAGGGTGGAGACCCTGGAGGAGAGGAGAGGGGAGAGAGCAGCCTGCTCAGAGGAGAGACCTTCTACCTAGGTCTGGGTGCCCAGGGAGCTGGAAATGAGAAAGGGATAGGGAGCTCTCAATCCAGGCCATGGTGGACACAAAAGCAAGACTTTGTCTCTAAAATAATCAGAGCAAAAGAGCTGGAAAGTGTGGATCAAGTAGTAGAACATCTATTTCACAAGTGGGAAGCCCTTGAAACCTCAGCACTTCAAAAAGAGCAAAAGTGAAAACAAACAAACAAAAATAACAACAAAATCCAACTAAAAAATTAGCTTCAACTCTTGCTTGCCAGCATCTATACTTCAAAAGCAAACATAGTTTCTAATAAAGTCATTGTTTTCCTTTTGCAACATCTGTTGGAGACACTGGAGGGGAAATAGGAAAATGCTGTTTTTTTGTCTTCAAAAAACCCCCTCCTCCCAGTGGGTTTGCTTTGCTTTGGTTTTCAGTGGCATTAAAAGTAGCTTTGAATATTTAATTAGAACAGTTGGCACTGCGTTGAACACCAGTGGGTACTAAATAAATGATTATCGATTGCTTACAGAAAGGGCAGGAAGTGAATTCTGTGGGTAATTGTGGCAATATTGCTTTTGTTCCTGTGGTACTTCATGCTTGCTACTTGCCTAATATCAAACAATCTTGACTTCCAAACACTATAAAAGAAGCAGAAAAGTTTTCTGCTTAGAAAAGAGAGAAAGATACCATATAAAATGATGGATTGCTTCTACTTTCCTCCATCCACTGAACAAGTGTTTGTGGAGCACAGTTGCCTGATGAGGCTAGAGATTGCTCTTTTCCGTCACATTGGGGTTAGTACTCAGCACAACAGAAATGCTGCAGGCTCACCTCCTCTCCTTCCCTTGGTTAAGGCTGTCTCCTTCCCAGTCTTTTCGTGTTATTCTAGTGCCTCAGTGGGTAGGAACCAATGGGAGCGAAAGCCTATCAAATCAGTCCTGTGTCAGACAGCCCTGTGGCCCTCACACATCAGTATTTTTGTGTTGTTTTGTTGTGTTTTAAAGGATGATTAGCTAGAAACGCTGGAAGTAAGTTTCTGCCTCAGAAAAAAAGGAAGAAAACTTCAGTACCCACCTGATGAGTGAAATGCCCATAAATTACCATGTCATTTTCCCCCCCAAAGGAAAATGAAATTATGAATTCAGAAATTCATAGTCATCTGTTTTTATTGTTGCCTAATGCTTTTTAGATCTGCACAGGCCCTGCAGAAAATCAACTCTGAAACTGCATAATTAGGACATCTTTCATAGTCGTAAATGCTAATCCCATTGGAGAACAGATTAAGAATTCACAGGCATGGGTTTCTGGCATCAGGTACCCGAAGTTCCTTTTCTTTTTGAATAATTCATTATTTAAATACTTCAGTGCATGTCCTACAGCCCTGCATATTGCATCCAGGACAAGGAGAGAGAAAGACTAATTTCCCATATATCTTGACAATAAGCACATTCAAAGTTGATGAGTGTTGATTTGATGTCCAGGGAAGAAAGTCACTGACAATTTCATGGCTTCAGTTAGTCATTTCCAGGACCTGTTTAAGACATTGAGTAGGGCTGTCTGCAGGATGCTAGCAAGGCCAGAGGTCTCACATTCACAGTTGGCAGAGTTATTTGCTTTAAGAAGAGAATACTAAAGGATACATGAAGCCCCCGTATATATGGCTTCCATCAATGCCTGTCCTCACTCAGTTATGAATGCTTTAGGACAAGTTGTATGGAGCAGATTGAGGGTTGGTTAGCCGCAGTTGGCTTTTGTGTGTGGAAAATACCTGTAAGTTCAGCCACACATGTCATCCTTCTAGACTTCATGCAATGCTCCTTCTGTGAGAACTCTCTGGAGCCACCATCATGGTGTAAACTCTGTCCTGGAAGGTCCTGGTGCTTAGAAGAACCTCCCCTCAATGGTTCTGTCCAATGGGCGGACAGCAAACTCTCACAGAATTGGGGTGGCCCTTTCATCTTGCATCTCTGCTGCCTGGTACAGAGTAGGACACAGAAATGATTGGCATCTATTTAATAAATGGAGTTGGGAAGGTTAACTAAGCCCTATGGGTTGTAAGCAGCAGAACTGAAGAGCAGTAGCTGAGACCTAAGAGAGAAAGCATTAGAAAGACAATAGGAGTCTCTCAATGAACTCATAGGCAGAAGGAGATAGGGCTCTGGAGCCATTGGAACAAACCCAGGGGTTAGGGTCAGTTCTAGTTTCCCTTTAGTAATCTTCCTTCTTTGTTTTTAAAGTAACAAGTACTAATTTTTAGTCTTTGACCTGTGGTGATGTCAGCTAGTACCTAAAGTACACACACTACTCCCCACCCCGGTTCCCACCTCTCCCTGGGTCAGGCCATGGCTCCTTCGGTCTTCACAGCAAAAGGCCTTGTACTTGTCCTATTCAGTGCATGAGGAAACAGAGTCCAAACTAGCTTTGCAGTTTGCCCAAGCAGAAGAGCTGGCACTGTGGGTGTCACAGGAAACCGTGGTGTTCTGACTTGAAGACAATGTCTGCAGTGCAGCCGTGGCTCAGCTGGACGTAAGAAGCAATGTTCCAGGGCCGACCAGCACTCCCTCACCAGCCCAGTTAGATCCTTTCCCAAAGAGGGCTTACCCCAGGGCGGGGGAGCTGCTCGCTGATGCTATAGGTCTGACCAGCCCTTGGCTGTTGGACTCGTCAGAGGCTACTGGATCAAGTGAACCGAAGCTGCAGGGGGAGAACCCATGCTAGTTCAGGCTGGGCCTGAGCGTAGAGTCTTCGCCCAGCCATCCATCCAGTTCCCTTCCCAGCTTTCTAAGCTCTCATAGAAGCTTCTTGCCCTCTAGCCTTCCATCTCCTCCGTGAAGGAAGTGGTTTGATCTGACGGCCGGCCACGAGGCTTCTGGGCAGCCCTGCCCAAGACTCCTGCAGGCTTTCTCAAGGCCATGCTATAGCTTTCTCCCGTGGCCATGCTAGTCAGACAAAGTCCCACCACTGCTAGCAGCCAGGGAGAGAAGGAAGTCGCCCATGGCCTGGCTGGACTCCAGAATCCCTGGTGATGCCTGGGACCAGACAACTCGGAAAAGCTCTCCTTGCTGGCCTTGGAAGAGGAGTGACATGAGAAGTCCTGGATGGCACACAGCCCAGGGTTCTGTAGTGTGCTAAAAGAAAAGAATATGACAGTTTGTTACCAGAGCTGTGAGGTCTGCACATGAGCAGGGACTGACCGGTTCTGATGGCTACTCCAGGAAACAGGGATTGGCTGTCCTAGGCCTAAACCAGACAAGCAGATTCCCTCTTCCTTCGAGATTCTTGTTTAATTCGATGTTCGTTCTTGCCTAAATTTCTTCTCTGGTTGTCTTTATCACAGAACCTCCAAATCCAAGATGGTGTCCTTCCAGTGCTTCTCACTGGGCCATGTTCAGTGTGACTCTGAGGTCTGAATCAAATCTGCCTTCAGCTGAGCCTTGGTTACCATTAGCTGGGTCTTGACACGTCACTGACATCCTTGAGAGAACCGAGGCAGAGCGGCACTGTGGAAAGCATGGTGGACAAACACAACCTTATAATCTCCGGCTGGTGTTTATTCTGAGGTCCTGCAGTCCTCACATTCAGACGAGAACATCGGTCTGAAGGATCTCCTCTACATCTCCTCCATCTTCTCTTCTGTTTTAGTTCTGCGTGGTAAGCTTCCCGTTGCCTCCAAAGGTGCGAGGTTAGCCTCCTGCTACCCAATATAAGTCCTTTGACTATGACTTATAGGGCTCCACTCACAGCAGCAAGGAGCAAGATGTAGGGTCTAGTCCCACAACTCTGTTTTCAGGAAGGTTATTGTACACTGGGGTTCTTCATCCAGCCTCCCCAGTGGCTTGCAATGTGGGAGAAGGAACGTAAATTAAATTTTTGAGGACTCATTTTTGTTGAAAGCGCAGTTATTACCTGCAAAGAGCCACCTGTGTTTGCATTGGAAGCATCTACAGTGCTTCCCATCTGCCTGCCTGGCCTGAGGCATCCACCCTCCACCCAAGACTCCATCTTAACCTCCAGAACAAACAGATCACAGAAATAGTAGCAAAACCTGAAATAACAAAGTGAAGAGTAGTATCCAGGATTTATAGCTCTTCTTCTTATTTTTTCTTAAAATTTGGTGGTGCTAGCTTTGGAACTCGGGTGGCCTATTACTTTAGCCATGTCCCCCAGCTCTCTTGCTTGGATTATTTTTGAGAGTGTAAAATTTATGCTTTGGCCAGCCCAGGCTGAGACTCAGCTTCTTGTGTTTTCCACATAATTGAGGTGGCAGGGGTCTTACACTGTGCCCAGCTATTGGCTGGAATGGGATCTTGAGACCTTCTTCCCCAGGTAACCTTCTGCCAGGATCCTTCCTTCAAGTAATCTAGGATTGTGGCATGGCCCACTGTACAGGGCCATAGGTCTACACTTATAAATGATTTGACATGCAGAATCCAATCGTTTTTAGCCTCAGAACTTCTAAATGTGGAGGCAGAGCAGAGAAAGATAATTTGGGCAGAAAACATGCAACCGTGCCTAGTGAACAATGCTTCCCAGGAAAGCCTCACCTGCAGAGTTTTTCTCGCTGTGCTTTTCTCATCGGAACCTATGAGCAGCCCTGGGAGGGGTGGTAGGGCATCTTTACTCTGTGGCTCTTCCTGGAGGAATCTGAGGACCAGGGTGGTAAGGGGGCTTCCACGGTTTAGGTCAGACTGGAGTCCCCACGCGAGCCAGCGTGTATACCCCACGCTGTTTTCCCAGGGCCCATTACAAGCCATGGCTTCTGTGCCTGAGTCCCTTTCTCCTGAATGGGCCCCTTATCTTCTCAAGGGCTGAGGACGCTCTTTGTGTCAGGAGGCAGTGTGTGCTTGTTCCTTTCAGTCCTGGCAAGAAAAAAAAGTAGGAATTCTAAAAAGCAGCAATTATCCTTCCAGGTTCCTTTGTACAGAGTTCTGTAAATAATTTATTTGGATCTGAGGGCCTAGAGACTGAAAAACATATTGAACCTCTTGGTAAAGCAGCGAATCCTGTGTCCAGAACTTGACAGTGGTGGGAAGAAGCATGCACCTTTGAAATCAGAGAGGACAGACCCACCTGGGAGCTCAGGCGTGAGGCTGGCGCTGATCAGATCACGGCCAGAAGTTTGTGTTTGCTTTGTTTTGTTTTCTCTTCCCCCTCCCCCCACCCCACAGTCACAGTCAAAGATCACCCTTGAACTTTTTTTTTTTTTAATTTTTTTACATCTAGAATCTTCACGCTGCAACTCTGGCTGTGGGGCTGGAGAATACGGGGTCCGGCTTGGCCAGGGTGCTCCCCAAGTCCCTCCTGCTGCACTCAATACCTGGGTGAAACAAAGAAAATTGTGTTTGCCAGGCTGGCTGGCTGGAGTCACAAGATTCCGGGGATCACTGAGCGAGCTGGAAATGCTTGCAGAAACCCCGGGGGAGCTGCACGCTGAGGGCCACGCCGCCGGATGGCCCGGGCACCGGACTTTTCAGATAAACACGTTTAGCACAGAGCTGAAAAACCATGCGATGGTCATGGATTTTGTGAAGAACAACTGGTTTCCTTCCCAGAGAAGAGCCAAAGTTTGTCTCATCCACATGTGCCAAGGTATTCCGGGTACCCAGCAGGCAGCCAGCAGATATGAGGTACGGCTGGGCCGGTGGGGAGTTGAATTTGAGCTCAGTACCCATGATCAGGAAGTGAGTGTGCAATCACACTCCTGGTTCTGGTGTCTGGTTGGGTCTCACAAAATTATCACATCTATCTGTAGTGAAATTAATTTGTTTCAGTTGTTGCAGCATTGTTTGGGGTGAGCATGCCGGATCAATGTAATTTACATATGGCCAACCTCCAAATTTATAACTACTTTATGGGCTCTGAAGACTTCTGCAGTAGGTCATCGGTATTGCATTTAGAAACTACATTTCTATGAGTTCAATGTTCTTAGCTCTGGAAATTTGCAGTGGAATGAATGTCTTTACAAACAAATTCCTATTTGTTTCTTGGTATGTTAGGCAGGAGGCTATACAAGACCTGCCTTGATCAAGTTAAAATAGAACAGTTCAAGAAAGGGCTTTGTTTTTTCTTTTTCTGAGGGTGAGCTCTAATGCACAAGCACAGACAACTTTGTGGAGCAGAGGGAAACTTTGGAGATTTAAAATGTCAAAGTGGGATGGATACATTCGTCCGTGACATAGTTTTGCATTCCGCAATTGCTATCAGCTGTAAGCGGTTATCATCTGGGAAAGTAAACACACGTGAAATCTGATCAGCTCTTTCTTGTTCATGGAATAAATTATGAACGACGCTGTAATTGACTCTCAGATAGCTCACTTACCCATCTCTTTTGATGAATGTAATATGCAAATTGCTAATGCTTAATGAGAAGGCAACCTTTCTGGTTATTGATGGTGTTATTAGTGAAGCCTGTCCCCACAAATGCTGGCACATATTTTCAGATCTTTTGTTCTTCAGTGGTAACAGAAGGAAGCCAGGACATTGTGGAAGAAACAGGTTTTGCAGGGTTCAAGGCTGGCTTCTTCCAGTTCCAGTGCTGGGAGAGTGAATTTCCATGTTTGCAACAGAGATGGAAAGGCCACCGGAATAATGGTGTTAATTAAACTCAGTAATCGCTGTTCATTACTTCATGGCCCAATCAACCACAGCAATAGGTGTGCAATTAGAATATAATTGAAAGAAACTAGAGATGTTATTATTCACAAGTAATTAATCGGATGGGAACAGAATTTGATCATTGTATAATTTTCTCTGAGGTTATTTTCCAGTCCTCCAAAGAGGGGACATAACTTGTTGAATTACATCATCATACATTTTACGATAGTTCTCAACATTGTTTTAAACCTTTCGTGATAGCCAGCTGCTTCATGTTCTTATGCGTGGAACTTCATTTGTTCCTTGGTTACTATGGCCACAGTGAAGATAATGGTGTGCAAAGCTGAGATGTACAAAAGTTCAGTGACCATCACAGCTACATTATTCCTCCATGACCAGTCACAGCCATGGCCCAGCCACTGTTGTTGAAATGAATGAGTCTCTGGTGTTCTCTGCAGCGGTCAGGCTGATCACCTGTGCCATTTTGAATGAGTCTCTGCTGTTCTCTGCAGCAGTCAGGCTGATCACCTGTGCCATTTTCCCCACATCTGGGATGCATGACGTGGTCCAGGCAGGGCTTGATTACATGTTTGAAAATTGCCAGATAGATCTATGCTTCCTGTCCTTCCACATGCGGAGCTTTTCTCAACATCGGGTAGCAAACATTTTAGCATTTAACATATCCCATGTCCAGTCCATTTAGCTATTATGACTGTCTTCACTGAGACATTTAGATTGAAAAAAAGTAGGAAGGAGGAAGGTTTCTTACTCCATTTCCCAAGCTGAACCAATGAGACAGTCCAATTAATAGCCTCTAGGCCCTGCCATTGGACTTGACCCAGGGATTCCTCTTCTTCCTTCAGTTGAGTTGGTCATCCATTAACCTGCCCTGAACTGTGACCATAAAGTGCCCAGTGAATGAAAAATGAGCCAGGTCACTGGGTTACACGCCGAATACACATAGGTACTGGATCAAAGAAATGGTTTGTTCTCCTCTAAAAGTGAGTTTGAGGATTTTGTGCCTGTGGAAACCTTGTAGACTTCAAGTTCTGCCTGGGAGCACCTGTTTATCTGCTTGAGTTGAGTGAAAGGTTTGCAGACTGGGATTTCTGTAGTGACATGCCTGAGTCCTGAGCTGCGCTGAAGCGTGGAGAACATAGCTCTCCACAGGACAAGCGGTGACCTGTATAACTCTAGCCCTGGAGTGGGCCAGCTACTTCCACTTCCTTCCTTACACAAGTTAATCGGGTAGGAAGTAGATAAAGTTCAGGATGCTTGTCCTTGTGCACAGCCTGGGTCTCTGTTGACCTTAAAATGCAGCTTATTAAGTGCACCTCTCCCCCTGTATATGCATCTAATAATTTCAGATATCAGCAAAGCCATATTGAACCATGGATTGCCCCATTTTGAGCTCTGCTTGATCCACACTGTGGCATGGACACATTCTGAGAGCCCCTGTGAAGCCAGGCTCAATTGGTGATGCCAACTTTAGGAAGTGAAGCCATAGCTTTGCGATGTGCTTGGATCCCTAGCATGTGACTGTGACTAAGAATCTCTTCTATGATGGTGAAGACCTTTCTGGTTGTTGGTCCAGCCTGGAGCTCATGTGCCAACGTTGACCTAGGTGAGAGGTAACAGCATCTGACATGCTTAGTCATGACGTAGCAATGGAAGGCTTTTGCATGGAGAAATCACAGTTTATCATACTTTTCAATCTTTTTCAAAACTTCTATAACCTTAACATCTCTCTATCCATATTCTTGGGGGTGGGATGGGGATAAGGATGGAGGGAGGATTTAGTCAGTAGTGTTCAATTCTCATTGAGTATTAGGACCTTGTTGAACTTTTAAAACCTATGTGTGTGTATGTCCACCAAAGTCACCGTAATTCTGCGCCCAGCATCATATTGGCAATAAACCATAAACATACACAATAAGAAGACACACCGAATGGCTACTTCAGTTTTTTCTCCTGATCCAGTTCATAACGTCTTCTTTCTCTAGCACCTGGAAAAGATGCATAACAGTGTTTATTAGGTCCCATTGCTCATTTCATCATAGCACTATCATTCGTTTCTGTTGATTGGTTTTTCTCTTGATTATGGGTCATAGTTTCTTGTTTCTTTGCAGCTTTTTAAATCAAATGTTGGCTGTTGTGAAGTTTGCACTGTTGAATGTTTGGTTTGGTTGTGTTTCTGCAAAGAGCATTGAGCTTTGTTCTGGCATGAGGTTAAGCTACTTGCAAACAACTTGGTGCCATTGAGGCTTACTTTAGAGATTTCTGGAAACAGACCTAACATGGGCTTGAGTGCCAGGCTGTTTCTCTCCCAGGGACGCCTGTGTTCCTTGGTAATGTTTGAAGACCGTTCTGAGAAGCAGAGGGGAAAAGGGAAAGAACTTGAGGCAAGGGGTTGCTGATTCTGCCGGGTCAAGAGATCTTCTTACTTTCCCACAATGCACAGGGAAGCTCCCTTGCTTCCAAACAGAGTGGTCCTGCCTAACCTTAACCCCACCCCCCTGTGGAGACAGGACCCTCTGAGGAGTCTACTTGATGTCTCACATATCGGACATCTGGCATTGGGGTTGTCAAGAACATCATTCTTTATAGATCTGTCAGAGGTCCTACCCTTTTCTAGTAGTTTCTTTTTCTGTTTTCATGTAGTTTTCTCTCAAGCAGGTACTGATCAATATTCAGCCAAAGACTTGAAGAGTCCCCTATAGGCGGCTGGTACTCTTCTATTTCCTTGAAGTTCCCTGCTCTTCACAAATGCTGGCTGAATTGGCTGCCACGAGTCCTATGTCTGCTTCTTCCCCAGTGAGACCTCAGGCCCTCCTGGGTTTCCCTTCCGGAGCCACGACCTGGAAACCACATCCAGGTAGAGATGATCGCAGGTCTCCTCCCCTCTAGATGCCCCTTTCCCCGAGGCCCGGGTTGTGCACGGCTTCCTGTCTACAGCCTGGAAACCTTCGTTGCATAGCTTTTGCCTGGCTATTTCATCATGGTGGGAAGTAGACTTCTTCCCAGGTGTTTCTGATGTTCCCCAAGGTTTGAAAAATAGCCCTGGGCTTTCATGGATACTTTCAAGCATCTGGGGTGTCTTGAAGTCTTGTGAAATCAAAGTGTTCAAGTTTTAAGTGTGTGGGCCTCAAAATGACTTGACTCAGGGAATAAAGAAGTCACTGAGACCAGACAAGAGGCAAAACAAGCATTCTCTTTCTTCTCCCAGTTATCAAAAGATGTATAACAATTTTGTGTATTTTCCAACCAAGCTCGAGAGCTTTAACCAGATCAAAGTCTTCTGTGTCTCATTTTTCTTCCTGAAGTCCTGGCCTTCCTACTAGGTATTTCCTGGGATTTGCTGGTGACTCTGGCTACCACAAAGGCACCACCCCCACAGAATGAGCAGGCTGAGAAAAGACCCTTTTGCAAAGGGCAGTGGACATTTTTTTTTTTTGGGTCCGGTCATGGGGCCTGAACTCTGGGCTTGGGTGCTGTCCCTCAGCTCTTCAGCTCAAGGCTAGCACTCTACCACTTGAGCCACAGCGCCACTTTCAGCTTTTTTTCTTTTTGCTTATGTGGTGCTGAGGAATGGAACCCAGGGTCTCAGGCATGCAAGGCAGGCGCTCTATCACTGAGCCACCTTCTCAGCCCGGACAGTGGATATTTTGACTGGCTCTGCCACTCCACAAACAGGACAGGTCTTAACCTGACACCTTGCATGCTGTCTGGGCCTATGCTGGGGCCTTCTGTTGGTCATCACTGGGGTTTCTATTGGTCATTCCCAATAGACTGTCCAAATGACACTTCCTGCTCAACATACTCTTCCAACGTTTCTCTCACCCCTGTGTGAGGGAAAGGTTGGCTGTCAGAGGAAATATTGTAGGATATGTGATGGGTTGGACGCCACCAAGAGACTCACTGTGATCAGTCACTGTCCTGTGCAGCTTTTATTGCAGGCGAAAGGATTCTTAGATGTGCTATCTTTTTTTTTGTCAGTTTTGTCAGAAGTGGGCATTGATAGGGAGACCCTGTCCACATGCCGGTCAAGTTGAGGAATGGGAGGTGGGAGGGAAGATGCATTGGTGTGGTTCAAGGTGAATTCACCGGATTGAAATACTTTGCATGTCTACTAGTTAAGTGACCTTGGCAATTTTCTTGGCCTCTCTGAGCTCAGATTACCATTTATATTCATAAACCTGAGGATAGTAATAACCTAATAGAATTGCTGGCGGGATTAGAAGAGAAATGACATAAAGGACAGTGCCCAGCATGGAGCAGAACCATAGCAAGGCACATTGTCATCATCCAAGATCCAGTGAACCTTTTTTCCTGACACAGCCATGCAGCAAGGCATGAAACTGTGGCCCTCAGACCTAGGGAGGATGCAGGGAGAATGGTGGCCTCTACCTGCGGGATGGTCTCTCTGCAAGCAGCCTTTCCGCTTCTATTTTCTTGGCCAGGAGAAATCCCTGCACCTGAAGGAATTCAGGGATTAGTTATAATTGCTTGTGAACTGAATAGAATTTACACCTGGGGTCAGCTGAGAATCCCACCACTGATGAGACCAGTGAGCAAAAGTTCATGTATGTCCAATTCCTGCATAAGAAAGTCATGGAACTCGGAAAGTACCAGCAGGTAGCAGGGGATTTTGGTTATTTCTTTTGTACTGGAAATTGAACTTAGGGCATTAAACTTGCCAGGCAACACTCTGCCACTGGAGCCATGCCTCAGTCCATCAGGGCAGATCTTGTTATTGTTGTTGTTGTTTCATTTAGTTTGGTCAGCACTGGAGCTTGAAATTAGGGCCTTGTGCTTGTTCAGCTAGCTTGGCATGGCTGGCACTCTACCACTTGAGCCACATCTCTAGTCCAGAATTTTGCTTGTTAATTGGAGTCTCTCAGACTTCTCTGCCTAGTCTGGCTTTGAACTCAGATCCTAGAGGCCCCATACTCCTTAGTAGCTAGTATTACATGTATATGCCACCAATGCCTGTCTCACCTGGGGATTATGTGTGTGTGTGTGTGTGTGTGTGTGTGTGTGTGTGTGTGTGTGTGTGTGTGTGTGTGTGTGTCTTGGGGCTTGGACTCAGGGCCAGAGTACTGTCCCTGAGGTTTTTTTGCTCATGGCTAGTGCTCTACCACTTGAGCCACAGCTCCACTTGTGGCTTTTGGTGGTTAATAGGAGATAAGAGGCTCATAGGCTTTCCTGCCTGGGATGGCTTTAAACTGTGATCTTCAGAGATGATCCTGAGCAGCTAGGATTATAGGCTTGAGCCACAGGTGCCTGGATTCATCTGGGATTTTTTTTTTACAGGCTTGATTCACTTTATTATTCTCATATAAGATTCTACGTTGTAGCCACAGCTGGAGTCTGGGTCATCTGTGCGGAGACTCTGGTGTGGGCTTTCACAAGATGGGCAATGAATTCCTGATAAGGAGATTCGGTGAATGCGGTCTCTTTCCAGAGGCCAGGGGTCAGGTAACTGTAGGTCTTAGAGATGGCATCAAAGGTGGCTTTGGCGAAGTTCCCCAAGGTAGCAGCACAGCCCTGGCTGAGGTGTGGCAGTCATGGTTCCAGACATCAGCAGCAGCTTCTTGGGGACAGGCGCTGACAGGATCCCAGTGCCACCAGCACAGAACCGCAGCGGCCTGCCCCCTTGCACGGGACAGTGTGAAACTTGCCCATCTTGTTCCCCCAGTAACCTCGCCACACGGGGACGATGGAGAGCTTGGCCAAGATGATGGCCCCCCGGATGGCAGTGGCCACCTCCTTGGCGCACCGAACCCCCAGACCAACGTGGCCGTTGTAGTCGCCAATGGCTACAAATACCTTGAACCTGGTGCGCTGGCCAGCTCGAGTCTGCTTCTGCACAGGCATAATCTTCAACCCCTCATCCTGGATGACGCCCCCAGGAAGAAGTCAACAATCTCAGACTCTTTGATGGGCAGGGAGGAAAGATAGATCTCCTCCAGAGTCTTGATCTTCATGTCCTTAGCCAGGCGGCCCAGTTCGGTGACGGGGATCCATTTCTTGTCTTCGGCCTTGCCTCCACGAGCCCCGGGGCAGTGACCCTGGCTTCTCCCAAGGCTGCTACCGAAGCCTCCACAGAAGCACCATGGCCTCCCAAGCCTGGGCCCCCGGGCCCTCCAGGCCTTCCCGCTGCACCGGCATCATCTGCCATTTGGTGTTTCCCCAGAGGAGAAGAAGTTCACCTGGGATTTTTGATGTAAGATGGACCTTCCATGGAACACATGCACTGGTCTAAGGAGGACTAAACAGTGCTCATACCTCTGTGTGCTCTAGAATACTGAAGAGAGCTTGGTAGAAATGCAGACCCCTGGGCTTTGGGAGAGGCATGCTCTAGACACCTGTAGTGATTGTGTTTGTTTTTGCTTTCTTGAATGCTGAGGATCAAACCCAGAGCTAGTGTCTAATAGATAAATGGTCTAAACTGGTCCACACACAACCCCCCCCCCACCCCCGCACCGATTTAACCTGATATCATGTGAAACCTTGATTCTGAAGCAGGTCAGAAACCGTCACCTGACATTCCAGATCCATCTTTTGCCAACACACAAATTGAGAAGAAAATGACAAGGACACCAGTGTGAGCTGGCATGCTGGGGCAGCTGGTGTACAGAGGCATGGGTGTGTGGCTGGAGCCGTCCAGGGAGGAGGCTGGGCTGCTGTATGTAGCTGTGCGAGAGGCAGAGATAGAACAAAGGAGACTGGCGTTGGCTGATCCCTGAATTGCCCCATTGATTCTCGCTGCAGCTGGGTGGGTCACATGAGCCACATCTTTCCAAAGAGAAATGTCTGTGGGGCCCGGAGTGATGATCCTGGCTGCCCAGTGGGAGACAGGAGACTCTGCATGGCAGTGGCTGGATCCAGAGGGGCTCAAATGCAAGCATGGAGACGCTGAGCACGTGGGGCTCAAGGCAGAGGCAGCTCCCCTCCTCTCTCCTGCTTCAGGCATCACTTCCCATGCACCTTCCTTCAGGCCACTCTTCAGCACAGAGGTCCTCCTGTCTTGTTTTTCTGTTGTAGGTTCTACTCCTTCTCTAGTGAGTAGAGAGATCAAGGAGGAACATAGGCTATGGCTTTAAATATATATAGAGATGGATGGATGGATAGATAGATAGATAGATAGATAGATAGATAGATAGATAGGTAATAGATAGGTAGATGGATGGATGGATAGACAGATAGGTAGATAGATGGGTGGATGGATGGATGGATAGACGGATAGGTAGATAGATGGATAGAGAGATGGATAGATAGATAGATAGATAGATAGATAGATAGATAGATAGATAGATAGATAGATAGATAGATAGATATCCAGAATGTTCTGTGTGTCAGGATTTTGCTAGATGCTGAGAACACAGGTGACTAAGGCAGGGTCCCCATCCCTTCTGGTGGTAGGGAAGGCAGTCAGTGAGTACCAGCCAGAGCTTTGGCCCCCAGAGGACTCAGCAAGACTACATTGAGGAGACAGATGTGTGGCCACGTTCTTCATGGATGTTTGGGAAGGCTGAAGGTAAAAGACTGAGGAAGGGGAGGAATTTCTGGTAAAACACACACAACACCACCACCACCAACAACAACAACCCACAATTCCCACTTGGTAACCCAGAACAGGGGAACTTAAAGTCTTGATTCTTTCTGGGCTCAGGAGAAGTGGCTGTGGCTAGAATGTGAGGGCACAGTCCTGAGGAAGAAGCCAGGCATAGGAAGAATTGCAGAGGTGTGTTTCGGGTCTCCTTGAGTCTGGCTGAAAATCCATCTGAGCTGTGTAGGCCGAGGAACCAAAGGACTAGCCACCAGGAAAGCACAGTCCTGGGGAATCATCAGATGAAGATGTTCGGTGCTTTCAGGCCATGGGTATCCCAATGCTCCTCCATCAGGATGTAAGGACCTCATTGAATGAAGGGGCAATGTGGTTGAGCCCATGTTTTGGAAGTTTCACTAAAGTAATCATGAAGCGTACTCTAGACATTCTGTAACCATGTAGAATTTAGTTGTTGAACGAATCAAGCAGTCCTCAAGCCATTTAACAGCAAAACAGAGTTCAATACTCTCTATAAGACTCTACCAAAATCTAGCAACCAACAATATAGAATTCTTTTTTTTTTTTTTTTGGGTCCGGTCGTGGGGCCTGAACTCTGGGTCTGGGCGCTGTCCCTCAGCTCTTCAGCTCAAGGCTAGCACTCTACCACTTCAGCCACAATGCCACTTCCGGCTTTTTTTTCTTTTTGCTTATGTGGTGCTGAGGAATCAAACCCAGGGCCTCAGGCATGCAAGGCAAGCGCTCTACCACTGAGCCACCTTCCCAGCCCAAAAATATAGAATTCTTAACATCTAGCATTTAACAAAAAAATTACCAGCCATCCAAAGAATCTAGAAAATATGACTCATGAGCTGGATAATTGACCAGGATAATTCATAGCAGAAATGATGGAACCAAGACTTTTTGGAAAGGTGTTATAAATAATACACACACTCCCTTCCAGGGTTAGCTCTTCCCTGAGACTCAAGTCCTCTTCCAAGATCTCTAGTTACTAGAAGACTTCGGTCCCCTGTGGTTATAGGACTATTCTCTGCCCTCAGTGCTCTCCAATTCCTTGCCATGTGGCTTCAGCTGCAGATACTATAAACCATGGTTTAATTTTTTTGGCCCTTTGAGGCCAGCAAGAGACCGTCTTCTGCTTTGGGTTCTTCTGACTTTTTCAGAATTCTTTCTCGGTAGGTTGAGGCCCATCTCATGTCTTTTCCCTTTCAACTGATGCAGTGTCAACTGCTTAGCAGCCTTAACTGCATCAGCAAACCCTTCTGTCATGTAATGTAATGTCATCCTAAGGGTTAGTCCAGGATCTGCCCACAGTAGAGGGAAGTTGAAGACACAGGGAAATTTTAGGGACCACGCGACTAGTCTTGCTAGCAGCTATTTTTCAAATACTTGTATCGGCGAAGAGGAAATACAAGGAGCCATTGGACTGAAGGCACACAGGCCGTAGCCACCTCTGAGAGATGCAGGTAGAAGGTTGCTCATGACTTGTTCTATGACATCCTGAACTCCTGGGGTCAGGTCAGCCTTCACTAGCTATTTCTGGAATACATTATGAATGAATAAGTGAGCAAAACCACATGAAGGACATCTTGGATGGAAACTCAAGGCTAGGGTGAAAGTGAGTATAGGAGACTTCATTCATCTTGGAGATCTTTCTCTGGGTTAGTACTTATATTAGGTTGCCCTATGGATTCGCTCATTTCCCAGTGGTGTGTAGACAGTCAGACAGATGTGTTCATGGATACCAGCTGTTTGCTCAGGGAAGTTACAAAATAGAAGTCACTTGTTATACTTTTTATCATTCTTTTTTATCAATCGAATTCTAAATACTGAAATAATTTCATTTCTTTGTCAGTATAATCTATATTCCTTCTTCATCCAAAAATGAACTGGAGATAGCTCCAAAAATGAGTATCTTGGGGGGAAAAATCCAGGTTATAAAAAAATAATGTATCAGGGAAACGAATTGAGCGAAGAGCAAAAGAGTGGAGGTATTTTCCTCAAAGGAGATGGCAACTGGCTGTAGCATTTTACATCAAGTCACGTGGAGAAAGGCGGTGTTACTGGCATGTGTTCTTACCCAAGGCACCCAGAATCTTCAAGTCTATAGACAAGGAAGTAGGGTAGATGGTAAGACTCCTGCCGGCAGTAACTGGGATTTTCTTATACTATGCTTTCAACTGGAGCTCTAGTCTAAATCAGAGCTCATTCATGATATGTGGTTTACAAACCAGCCTTAGTATTATATAGTTTGCATACATGAATATTCATGCATATTCAAAGGGCACAGTTTGTTTGGGCAGCTGCAGATTGTGGTCTAGGCTTTGCTCTGACTGGAAGCTTTCTCTGCCCTGTGTCCTCAAAGCTCACTAGAACTTACTCACATTCAGTTCTTGACCACACTGTTGTTCATTTTCTATGAGCAGTAATATGAAGAGCAGTGCCTCCTGGCCTTTAAGATGGGATTATCATGAGCCCTTCCTTCCAGCGTTGCCATGGAGATTATAGAACGCCATGAAGCGTTTAGCAGGGTGCAGCTCATGGAACAGCCAGAGTGCAGCTGTTATAATTTTCCTCTGATAAAGCCATTAGGGACCAAATTGTGCTAGCCTTCAGCGAGCCCAAGTCATTATATCCCTAATTCTGCAGAAGATGTAAAACCAGGTATAAAAAGGACGCATTTTAGATTGCTTTCAGTCTGATTGCCCCAAACCATACAGCATAGAGCAGCCAGGAGTGTAAATGTATCAAATGTTAAATGTCCTTTCCCTCTGCCCCTCCAGTCTGTCACCCGGCCAGGAGTTCTGGGGACAGGTGAGCCGGGGGCAGAAACTGCCTTTGCCCTGCTTGGTGCTTATTTTTTTTTTTTTTTGCCTGTATTGCTTTGAAAGCAGAAAAACAACCTCCATGGAGTCAAAGGTTATAGACTCCAGTGGGTTATTGGATTCTCAAAACTTTCTGGGGGCATTCCAAAGTCAGCATGACTTCAGGTCCCTGTACTGAAGTGGTTCTAGCCACACAGGACTCTAACTTCAGGGAAGAAGGGCATGAGGGTAAACAATTACTCAGGAAAATGTTTCCACATGGTACAAGAAATGCATTCTGCTGCTGGAATTTTTGACCTAAGAGGCAAATGTTGCAAATAAGAGGTGGAGTGCAGGGAAAGGAATCCTCAAGGAATCCAGGGACACCTTCCTCTTTGCTCTGCAAATTACTTCAGCTAAATGTGATTTACTTCCTGGGTGATTAACATGGTTTTATGCTAGACTTATTCCACCCCCTCCTCTGTCTCCCCTCCCCCCCCCATCCCCCAGCCCGGTGTTTGCATGGAAATTTCCAGTCATGAGCTTTTCAGGTTTGCTGCTGTCACTTACACCTGCAAACAAACCGAGGCTGTGGTGGGTGGAGCTGGTGTGCAGACCTCCTCTCATTGGGTCAGTGGAGAGGCCCCGCCTTCCTGCTTATGTTGTAAACGGGGGAAGAATGATGGAGATAATAAATACACCCCCACATCTCGAGTTGTCCCATGTTCAAATCAGAAGCCCCACCAGGCACCACCCTTGAAGAGAAGAGCAAGGAGAGAGAGAGGCTGAAGAACAGCAGCTCATCCACGTCCTGACAAAGAGCAATGCCCCCACTCACAATCAGATAAGGGATATTATCTCGGTAATAAAAGGCAATTGAGAATCTAAATGAAAAATCTGATGCTTTTCATGCTGATTTATTTTAGATTAGGAAAAGTTAAACCAGATGTAAACATGAAGAGATGAAGTATGAAGAGGCAGTCACGGGGGAGAGAGAAATCTCTGATTTGAGTTATTATAGGTGCAGGGTTGCATTAACCAGAAAATACACTGTCTGACACTAATTACTGTTGCAGAAGAGAGTTCATAAGATTGAAAATAAACATTGTGGCTCTGGCAAAGACCATCTGATGGTGCCTCTGACTGCTATTGGAGAGGCAGGATTATTCAGCCTAGGACTAGCCACTCTATGGGTCTGTCTCCCCATGGAACAAACCTTCTGTGGAGGTGGTGGAAACTGGTGACTGGCTTTGCTTTGGACTTTAACAGCCTGTATCATTGTCCTGAAGGGAAGATTCAGCCTTGTTTTCTGACTCCTTGGAAGAGAAATAGATTTGGGCGCTCCCTTTGGTTTACTTTGAACTTTGCCAGTATCCAGGGAGGCTATAGGCAGGGAGGATCTGTGTAGACCTCTAAGATCCCCGATTGTTCACTCTCTTCTTTCCTGAGGTATATGAAGTCCCAGCGCCATTCAGGACCCTTCCCAGGCAAATGCGTGCGCATGCGCGCATGCACATATACACACACACACACACACACACACACACACACACACACACACACACACTCTGCATGCAGCTGCATCTGGGGAAGGGAACATCTATGTGCCTGCATTCCGTGGTGATGTGGGAGTATCTGGACCAGGATGGACATCTCCTGGTTAGGTAGATCTAGGACGTAGAGCACATTCTGTACTCTCTCTATATGTATCTCTATCCAGAGCAGTCAGAGAGGTCTGTGGTAGGGGGGTCTGTGGTAGGGGGATCTGTGGTAGGGGATCTGTGGTAGGGGATCTGTGGTAGGGAGTTCTGTGGTAGGGGATCTGTGGTAGGGAGTTCTGTGGTAGGGGGGTCTGTGGTAGGGAGGTCCGTGGTAGGGGGGTCTGTGGTAGGGAGTTACTGTGAGGAGTGGAGGGCTGGTCACCAGTGTCCATTGAATGTGCATTGTTGAATGTGCATTGTTGAATGTGCATTGTTGAATGTGCATTGTTGAATGTGCATTGAATGTGCATTGGCTCTGGTCTTCCATCTTCCATCCCAAACCCTGGGGAGCCAATATGGCTAACAGCAATTCTTTCCATTTTACAAATCTACAGCTTGAACAGAGACTCTAAGCTGACCTTCCAATTAAACTCACTGATACTTTGGTAATAAAAATCCATACTAAATGGAATAAAATAATAAGATAGCCATCATAAATAGCCGTGGGTTAGTTTAGGTAAGGTTTGCTGTCAGATTAGGGAGGGAAACTGTCAGACATGGGCCCTCTATGGATTCTGGACCCAAACAGAGTATCTTGGAGCAGTGTGCCAATGGCGTAGGCCCAGTTGCTGGACTTGGGAGGCTCCAAGAGTAGAACACGGGCAAGTTGCTCTATGCAGTGTGAAGTCCTACGTGTGCGTGCGGCTTCCTGTAACCACAGCTGCGCATTCAGCCACAGCTCCCGGGCTGCTTGCGCGTGTGTGCGCCGCTGCCGCTGGAATTTGCGGAAGAACTTGCTGTTGGTATCTCAGTCACAGCCTGACTACAGAATCCCTGCGGGCGGTGCTGACCGGCTGACCTGTCCTCTGGGAAGCGGTGGCCGCTGCCTCGGGTGACAGGCAGGAGGGCTGGTGGAGCTGACAGACACCATTTCCTCGGCTTTGGTGAATAGGCAGTTTACCATTCCTGGGCCTTAGTCCCAACAAAAACCAGAACCTTCTCCAAAGCAGAAATAGCAGACATGCTCAGGCCTCCCGGCCATTTCTTAAGAGATTTTAGGAGTGAAAAAGGAGGTAATAGTAAGACTTTGGCACATTGGAATGTTCCATATTTTTTATGACCTCTTGGGATCTTTCTTTCCCCTCCCTCCCTCCCTCCCTCCCTCCCTCCCTCCCTCCCTCTCTCCCTTCCTTTCCTGGGATTTGAACTCAGGAGCTCTACTGTTTGAGCTGTAACTACCCAATGACTATGGGGGCTCCTCGTGTGGCCTCCCCCAAAGCCCTACTTGGGTGGGTTGTGCCAAAGCAGCAGAGACATAGATCACCGCTGCTGCTAAATGGGGTTTAAGTTCTCTTCTAACCTCACATCCTACATCACACCACCGTTTTCCTTTCTGAAAAGTGATTGTGCATTATCTAGTCTTTCTTGTGTGTGTTCCAAGTCCTAGGAAAGGACAAATGGAGGGATAATAGCTTACTTGCAAGCTTTGCCAGATAGTGCTAACTAGCCAGATAATAACCCTCAGGAGTGATAATGGCGATGATCTTTAGAACAGGCCGGGTGGGAGCTGCAAGACCCTGGGTCTGACATTGCTATAAAAACTGGTTGGAGACCTGGCTCCATCTCATCTCCTTCCCGCCGCGACCTTGGCCTGTTCCTCCACTGGGCCCTTGGTCCCTCAGCTGCCACAGAGGGGCTGGTGGCAGCTGGTCTTTCTCATAGTCATGACGAGGTGACATTGGGGAATGTGGAGCTGGGGACTGGCTCTGGTGATAGCACAGTGGCTGTCAGCACTTACAATCGATAATCATGTTGCTAGGCGGCCAAGGCTGAGTGGAGCCAGGAGGGGACAGCAATGCTGCTAATGACGGACTTCTTAGATCTCAGCCCAGCCCTGTCCACACTCCCACACCCGCCCCCCTCCCCCCGCCCCATTCCTTATACCCCACAGTGTCTAGGGAAGGCTGCCTGTTCCCCGAGGCAGGGGCATCATTTGTCTGCAGCATCTTCTGATGCCTCTCCCAGCCCCTCCTCCCCTCCCCACAAGGGGAAGTGGGTACCAGGAAGTTTCGCTCAGACTTGGGGCTCTGAAATGACCCGAGGACCCGAACAAGACCCTAGAGTGAGCCCAGGTTAGGATAGAGCTGTCAATTGGGTCAGGCCATGGGGCACGGAGGGCTGAAGGAGATGTGGGCAGACCTGAATGAGTTTTGTAATGATCACCACAGCCCAAAGCGTCACACCCACAGCGTTGCAGAACAAACCTTTGCCTCCTGACAGAGCAACCAGTCTGCCAACCTAAGTGAAGACAGCAGCGCACTTCTGTTTGCATTTATTTTCTTTTTATTGGGCTTTAAAAGCTAATTCCTGAAACTTAATTGCTCACGGTTTATCCATTTATCAATATTTATTGAATTCTCAGTTCTAGGTCTTCTGCCTCCCACCAGCACAGCGGTGGGCTGGAACTGACCTATTAGATGTGGTTCTTTGATCTACTAACAAAACCCACAGCAGAATCGATGTTGGCTGATTACAGCTTTTCTCCCTTCTTTCCTTTCTTCCTTCTGGTGCATTTCGAAATGATCAGAAACATATCTTTTATTCACTGGTAGAGTTAACTCTGGAGAAAATAGAGCTATGCATTCACAAACTCCCTAGTTCTTTCCTGGGAGAAAGGAGACAGTCTATGCATGTTCCTAGGGATTTTTGTTTGTTTATTTGTTTTAAAAAATAAGATACATTATTGAAGATTATGTATCAGGCAAGCGAAAACATAACACTGAGAACGATTTCTGCTTATTTTCCAGATCCACAGTCAGCTTTTATCATCCCCCAAAGATCCCTCTGCCTGGGAAAGAAATGGAAGTCTTTTGAGTGCAGGTAAAAAACTGGGCTCTTTACATTCATTCATTCATTTTTCATTCATTCATTCATTCATTTGCTCATTCTCTCTCCTTTACTTTTGTTAATAATGAAATGTACACTGGAGCCTCGCTTCCCTCCAAACATGAGATGCTAGCTAAGAGGTTCCATCAAGATTTGAGGCTGATTTGAATTTCTAAACCCTCAGGGTTTCTGCCAGCAGCCAGCAGACTCTGTAAAAGCAAACCATGACAAAGGAGCATTGGCTGCTCAGGCGGTGTTTTTGGAGCGGAGGTGACCCAGGTGCTGAGTGGCGGGTTCAGGGCCGCACTGAGTGTTCTTCCAGGAACGGGCAGGAGGACACACAGGTAATATTCTCAGCAGAGAATGCGTGCAACTTCAATGTGGGTGTGGAAGCTGTGCATCCATAAATCATTTTTTATGAGGCTTCAGCTCATAGCCAAGGAGCTGTAAAAACAGCAGGTGAGACGGTTACAGTTCAGAACTTTGATAAGTTTGTTAACATAAATTATGTGAAAGCAGCCCCCCCACCTCCTTCCGGTTAGAAATCATATGGATTTAGGTCAGACTTTCCGACAGTAGTGTAATAAGACTACTGAGTGAAGGGCATATTCAACTCAGTGGCTCAAGCAAAAACAAATTCCAAAAGAATGTTTTCATGTAGCAGACTTTAGTTTTTCAACCTTCAATTTTTGATGAATAAATGCGGCCGATGATCTACTGTGGATAAAAAAAATGTATGTGCGTGTAAATACATCTGCACAATGCCTTTCCATGTGTATATGTGTGCATACACGTGTATAGCCTCTCTCTTCATTTTCGGCCCACACATGTCTTCCCAGAAGATGTTAAGTACCTGTATTTCTTTCCATAACCAACATAGTCAATGCAAGACCACAAGGCGGGACTCTCTAGAGAGCTAGCATCCTGGGCAGAAAGGGGAGGGGGAAGGAGAGGGACCCAGAGGGTGAAGAGGAGCAACGTGGTTTGCATGCATATGTGACCAGGTCCTAATGGGACACAACAAATACTGTTTTAATAAGGGAAGAAGGGGGATCTCATGAAGGTGGAGAACTTCTTCCAAGTATATTGTACGCATCTATGGACCTATCACAATGAACCCCCTTGTCTTATTAATGTATGCTAATGTTCACAATGCTGAAAAGATTATTTGAAAGAAGCTTTTGTACTTGGCTCTCTCTGGAGGCCCCTGGAACACGGTTTGTAGCTTCTCCTCCAGTAGTGGCACATATTTAGTTTGGACCCTTTCAAACCCAAGCCAGAACTTGCCTGTGTTGTGAACGTGACTCCACTGACAGATGCTTTTGTCTGGATGGCAAAGGCAGGCCTAAGGAAAAGAGTCAAGCTGGCTGTGAGAGCCATTGGATCTGGGAACTCTTTCAGTATACATCCTGGCACTTTTTGGCTTATGATCAGGTCAGGCCAAGGTGGGCCTAATTGGGCCTTGCATAGTGGATGCTCTTCCAGAGATGCAGAATCCCTTAATGACACAGGGACCAGTGTGTGCTGGCCCCAGGCTGGGGGTTGATGGTTTAAGCTGCAGGAAGTGGCCCAGTCACTGTAGGTGGGGATGGGGACTTATTTCCTGGCTTTCTTTTTGAAGTCTGTCTTTATTGTCAGAGGGCTGATTATGACCCAACACCATAAGAGAGACTGCAACCTTGGGGTTCTGGTGTAAAGCAAAGAGTCACACCTTTCCCCAGGGCTGACTTTCTACAGCGCCCCCTTGTGTTCTGGGTGTCTTCCTT
The DNA here is from genome assembly GCF_024711535.1 of Dipodomys merriami. Classification (NCBI taxonomy): domain Eukaryota; kingdom Metazoa; phylum Chordata; class Mammalia; order Rodentia; family Heteromyidae; genus Dipodomys; species Dipodomys merriami. The sequence goes on along the minus strand of NW_027205048.1, from coordinate 15,559,753 downwards.
TTAGGTTGTTCCATAGGTACAAATTTGCATTGGGTAGTTCTTAGAAATAAGAAGACAGATTCTGTTCAGAGCTTCTGACGTTGGGGATGGGGGAGGCTTCCATACAGTGCTAAGCTCGGCTTTGAATGCAGAGGGCAGGGGTGAGACCCTTGGTGGATGGAAGCTTACGAGAAGTTGACACTAAAGTGGGAGGACCAGAACGGGGCCTGCTCTCCCTGGAGAGCAGCCTGGCAGCATTCTCACCAGGATGTGGTCCAATGAGGCTCCTCGTGCAAACTGGACTCAGCAGGCCAGTGATGAGGCCTAGCAAAGGCCCAGGAGCCTGCAGAGGAGTCTGACGCGGTGTGATCAGCACAGAGTCCTTTCTACCATGATGGCCCTGAGCTCAGCTGGGCTGCTATCCCCATACCGGTCCAGATTTCTCCTCCAGAAAAGCACAGGGGATTTGGATCAGGAACCTGCTTCCCCGTCTTAATCTGTTTTCTGCTGCTATTCACAGAATCCCACTGACAGGGTAAATTATAAGCAAGGGAAGTGCATGTGGCACAAAGTTTTGGAGGCCGAAGTCCAAGATGGAGAGGCTGCCTCTGGTGAGGACTTCCTGTCAGGGGCGCAGAGGTCATGGGGTGGCACAGAGGTCATGGGGTGGTACAGATGACAGGGTCCTACATAGGAAGGTTTGGACAGGGAGAGGCCAATGTGACATCTGCTCTAGAAATCCAAGAAGCAGGGGGTGTTTGGGTAGACTTCAAGAGGCAAGCAGGAGCTTGCTCTTGAGACAGTAGTGTCTCACGCCTGTAATCCTAGCTAATCAGAAGGCTGTGATCGAAGGATTACGGTTCGAAGCCAGCGTGGGCAGAAAAGTCCATGAGACTCTTATCTCTAAACTACTCAGAAAAGGACAGAAGTGGTGCTGTGGCTCAAATGGTAGAGCACTAGCCTTGAGCATAAAGCGGCTGAGGGATGGTGCCCAGGCCCTGAGTTCAAGCTCCAGGACTGGAAAAATAAATAAAAAGGCAAGCAGGGCTACAGGTCTTGAGAAGCCATGAAAACAGCTGAGATTTCTGCAGGAGAGAATGTGGGTCTGGGAAGAGGATAAGGTTGCGAACCCAAAGACCCACAGGCCTGAATAGGAAGAGCACTGTTGTGGTAAGAGATGTGACTAGGCCTCTGTGGGTGGTTTGTTTTCCAAAGGAAGACATCTCCCAGGCTAGCATGGACTTCGCTATCAGTTGCATTTCATCTTGAGATCAATCATTCCTGTTCCTCATGTCTTAGCTCTCCTGAGACTTGACTGATTTAGGATTCTCTGGTCTCCTTGCAGTGACCCTCAAGTTCAGTGGCGTGGGCAGCAGCCTCTTCAGAAGTTAGATCCACCGGTAGCTGAGTCCTGACAAGGCTCATGGTGCTGGGGCAGGAAGTTTGAAGGGAATGTGGGCTGGGGATTCTCATTTTTACTTCTTTGATTTGCACAAGGCAGCTCTTTGCTGTCTAGGTCTGTAGAAATTCCAAGCTGCAGAGGACGAGGAGCTGATTTCTTATGGCTAAATTGTCCTCTTGGCAAGGCCTTTGAAATCTGTTGGCTTGGATAAAATTTCAGTGATTAATAGGACCCAAACCCGAAAGGAGAAAAAAATGTAGGAAAGATGACAATTTCTACTCAAAGTCACATCTGCTTTTGAAATCAGAGGAAGGTAGACAGTCCCTTTCAAATTCCAATTCTGCATATTATAAAACAGGTGCATCAATGCTACCCCTCTGCGCACACGCTTCTAGAAGGGGATGATGGAGAGTCAGGTGAGTCTCCTCAGGCCACTTCTGGGGGAAAACAGCAGACAGGACGCATAAATAAGGGAAATTGATGAAGATTACCTGGAATTTTAAATTACTGATTCTCTTTGGCTTATGAAGGAAGACAGGATGGCAGGAAATTCTCTCCCTCCTGATCAATTAAATCCGACCTTTCCAACTGGCAGTTTTCAAAGGGTGGGTTGTGATAGATGGGTGGAATTAGAGACATTATATTTCACTTAAACCTGGAGAAGAATTGTTGCTTTATTCCAGCTTTTATAAGAGCAGAGATTTGCTGTCTTCCTAACAATAGTTTTAATTTTGTTAGTTATGAGTCAAACAGTTCCCCTGAATCAAACATGGGCCCCTGGTCCTGCTTTGAGGAGCATTGTTCTGTTTTCTTCAGTAGATCACCTACTGAAGAAAGTCATTTGTAAATGTAGCTTCTGTGAGGACAGGAATAGAAGCTCAAGGGGTGTCAGGTGGATTCTTTCTGAAGCCTTGACTTTATGATGGTTCTAGTTACTGAAGTTGACTGTGTAGAATTTTTTTTTAAAGCATCCATTTTGATCATTCTTCCTTTAAGTCTCTTTTTCTTTTTACAGATTCCTTTCTGGCTATGGGGAGAGTTCATCTGTTGAACAATTTATAAGAGTATCTTTAATCAATGTACTTCTCTGGCTAAAAACCACAGTGGTCCTCAGAGGACAAAGTATAACCTGAAGACAGCAGAGTGCTCTTCACTCTCTGTCTACATTTTCCTTCTAGATTTTCCTCCAGTTTCATTGCATCCTGAGCATTGCGGCCTCCTCTCTCCACTCCTTCTCTGTACTGCTCTGACTAATTCCATCCTTTTGCCAGCAGCTTCCCCGGATGCAGCCTGTCCCACCCTGGCTCCCTGAGAGCAGTTTGTGTGTATCATTGTTTATCTTATCTGCCTGGTGTGTCTCCTTGCTTGCCTTCAAGGCGGTGGGCTTTGAGGATGAGGATGGACTTGGTTTTCCTCAAGGCTCTACTACTAGGTTCCGGCACCAGAGTGTAGTTGTTCAATAAATCAAATGACATATTCTGCACAAAATGGCTGCTTGGCTCCGTCAAGGTACCTTTGACCTTCCCAAGCCAGCCTAAAGAGCAGGGCCTGCCAAGAATTGGATTATAAAGCCAAGGCCCAGAGACTGGCAGTGCTTGGCTTCAGTCAGAGGCTTGTGGGTTTTCCCTCGGCCACCCCGGGTGGCTGCTTTGGATCTGCAGCAGTCCCCATCCACTCAGTACCCTGTCTGCTCTACACTGTAGATGGAGAAGACAGTCTCTGCTATCCTGACGGCTGGAGAACAAAACACAGCCGCTCTGTCTTCCTGCAGATGTGGAGAGGCTCGTGTAGGCTTATTGAACCTACTTGGGGAAAACATTATTGGAAGCAAACAGACCAAACCACCCTTGTCACCAGGGCTACGTGACAGTCCTGTGTGTTCTTTTGGGTAGAGAATTATGCTCACATCCTCTCCTGGATTCTGCCCGGTGGCTGTCGGCCACAACTCCACTTTGCTGCAATTGCCTATAAGTCCTGCAGTGAGCAACCTCCTTCCTCCCTCAGGTGAGTTTCTGCCTCTAGCTGCTTCTTTGCCCATCACCTGGTACATGATCTAATTAAAAAATAATTGGTTAAACCATGCACTATGCAAAGAGCTCAGCTGCAGATTCCTCGCTGTGTGGCTTCCAGTCAGACAGAATTGTATCCAACACTTTTTATTACTTCCTTTCCAAGACATGCAAGCTTGGTCCTGCCTTAAATATACTGGTGGCCGGGGAGTTGACCATGGAACCAGATGGAGGTGGACGTGAGGTGGTTGGGGGTCACTATAGCTCACTCTACAAGGGTATAGGAAGAAGCTTGCCTCTCCTCCCTCTCATAACGTGTGAGCCGCTCTGCCTTGCCCGGGCTGCCAAGTTGGGCACCTGGTGCGTAGCAATCCCACGCTGAACACAGGCACCAAATCTGCAGGAAGGCATCCAGCAGTGCCCTCCTCTGGGAAAGAACATGCCTTGGGGAAGTGTCACTAGAGAGCTTGAGTGTTTTGATGAGTAGCAGTAGCCCCTTGCCACCAGGCTTGGACAGGAGATCTTCTCGAAATCCCAAATGGGCAGCATGGCTATGCTTTAGCACTAGTTCTCATCTGGGGAAATCGAATGAGCCATCACAGATCCTAAAGCCAAAGGAGGACTCCAGGCCCCACCCAGACCCACAGCCAATCACAGCCCACCTTCCAGGTCCCACTCCGATCCACCAATCACAGCCCAATTTCCAGGCCCCACCCAGGTCCACAGCCAATCACAGCCCACCATCTCCTCCTGTGCTGTGCATGTTATAGTCAGGATTTGATGGTTGTTTGCATTTGATGACTGTCTGCTCCCCCACACAGACCATGAGCTTCAGAAGAGCACAGGTCCTGTCAGATTTTGTTTACTAGCCTGAGTGCCAAGCCCAGCTGCTCAGAGAACAGCTCTGGAAAGACATGGCTGATTAGCAGCAGGAGCCACATCGCTTGAGGAGTCTCGGGCTGGGTAGGGATGGAGAAACAGGCTTATCACCCTGGCCAGCATCAAAAGGCTTGAGACAGCAGGGTGAGATGCTGGGCCTGTCCCTTCTCTGTTTTCTGTTCTGATTTGATTCACCTTCACTCCTGTCCTTGCTTTTCTCCCTCCCTCCCACTATTCAGTCAGCCCCTTCCATCCCAGGCTGATAAGGTCTGGAATGTACAGACTTGATCATGAGCTCAAGTGGCATTGTTGCAGCTGCATTTGCTAGTTGGCCACTGAAGGAAAGGATGTAAATGAAATATATAAACAGGTACAGCATAAACGGAGAGCAACACACAGAATCAAAAGCATTTTTGAGGTTATTGTGGTATTTCCTGTAAAGCTCACATTAACGTCTGGATTCCCAGAGCGAAAGGAATTATTTGGCAAGTGAACTCTAACAGAACCAGAAGGGACAAAAAGGACTGGGACACTGAGTAGAACAGCTGTCAGATAAAACCCAGCCATTTATCCTACCCTTGTGTGCCCAGGGCTCTTACTGCTTGCTTTACATCCTGGTATCAGACCAGCCTGTGGGCCATAAAACCATTCTTGAGGCATGTTCTTTTTGAGAGAATTTCTCTTCCTTGGTTTTCAGGAATGGGTCTTCTCTGTCTCTATGCATACAGGTTAGTGCTGCAAAGGTTCCCCATAGCTCATGGCAAGGAGATACAGTAGTCAGGGTGGCCTGTGCCTGCTACAGGAGATCTGGTATTAAAAGTGGCAGGTTATCACTGGGACCAGTGACCCCAGCGACCCCAGCCAGTTTCCAAGAGGATGCAAGGACATACTTGGCCCCAGGGCAGGCTGTATTCCTGTGCAGGAGATCGGGAAGCTCTGGCAACCTGTTCCGCGTGATTCTTGAATTTCACGTCACTTGCCTACTTTGGGCATGTGAGGAGATTTTATGATAGAAAACTTTCCAGAACATTCTCCCCTCAGGCTGGTATTTGATAATGCTTTGTCTGATCTCTGTGTGAAGGGACAGGCTCCTATACACTAATTTAGGATTCAGCTAGGAAGTTTCGGGTCTTTTTGGTTTTTTGCATGCATGCTTGGCCACTGAGGAGGCCCAGCTCGCGGAGACTGCTTGCCTAAAGCAGTTGGTGCTCTTTTTAAATAGAAATCTTTCTTAAAGTGGACTCTTAGGGAAGCCAATTAGTAAAACCACTGAAAGCAGATAGAGCTCCAGAAAAAGGGAGGCTGGGGTGTGTGCAGACTGCCTCCCCGAGGCCCTGGTGGTCCAGTAGGGCCAGGAGAATTGAGAGGAGGAGGGAGCAGGAGGACCACCGGACTCGAAGGATTCAAGAGAGGATGGGCCACTTGAATCAAAATCGATAGCTCTCTCTTTGAGCATGGAGATTTCCCATCGTTAACCTGAAACCCTGTGGCGTGAGTAGATTTTCACCACGGGCGGCCGTGGGAGCTCAGAGATAGTACCACTTCCTTATTGACCTGAACTCCATTTCCTAAATCCTGAGTCACTTGAGTGAATGGCTCTCATGAATGTGATTGTCTTTAATGTCTCAAGCCCAAGCTGGTATTCTGGGCTCACTCCGCACAGGTAGAGAGCCATGCACCCCCTACTCACACCCCTCCATTCCCATGAATGAAGAGGAGGTAGAAATGTGCTATGGGTTTTAACTGGAAGATGGGATGAAGCAATAGTTAAGACTAATGGGACGGTGCTTTTAAAATACACTTCCTTTTCCGGTATTAAATAGCTTAGCTTTAATGACCCTCAGCCTCTAGTTTCTTTTAGATCCTTCAAGCGGGTGCTGGCAGGAGGCCAACTCTGCACTCCACTCTGAATGCGGCTTTCTCTAATGCCTTGCATGTGCTTAAGTTTGATTTGTTCTTTTCATGGGATTTAAGTGATAATCTATGAAAGTGGTTAAAGATCCAGACAGGCTGCCTGGAGGCGGAGGTTTGGCCAAAGCTGTCCCTAGTCAGCTTTGAAAGAGGGAGATGGGCGGGACAGGGCAGGGACTTCCCTCCCAGAAGTTGTGTCTGGAGATGAGGTCTGGGCATATGGACTCTGAGCATGGGTTAAAATGTGCGGCCAATGCAGTGTCCCTGCCCTCGGAGACACAACGGGGAACACAGGTTCTGTCGGGGGTGAAAGGCCAATTCTCCCACTGCTGCTTCTGTGACCTCAGACCTAGTTTACTGGGTATTTATGTGATGATTTGGAACTAACTTTAATCACTGATCATTAGCATCCAGGATGCCAGTCTCGTCACCCTCCGGAAAAAGGCAGGTACCTATAGCCACTTATATGCTATAGCTGAGAGGCTAAGAAGGGGCGCTAGAGGTGAAGGATGATCCATGGGCTTCCTCCCGGTTGGCAATATGGGAATTGGCCTTTCAGCATGTGACATCGACTCACACGGTCCCCTTGCCTGCCTTCCTCTTCATCCCTCAATCCTTGGCCCAGGATAGGCTCTGCTCTTCTCCCAGCTTACCCCACAGCTTCCTGGCCAGGAGCCCTGCAGTGGTCTACTCTGTCCTTAACCTTGGTCACACTGACCAGGCCATCCTGCAGGATGGATCAGGTCTGTGTCGTGGCCTACACTTTGGAGACCAGCAAATGGCTGGTGACCTCACCTCTGGTGTCTATAGCTCTGCCCCAGGCCTGCGCAGGGAATCATGGGGCTGGAATATCCAAGGCTCCCCTGCACATGACTTCATGGTTATCTGTTGAGGGAAGGCCGGGGAATGCCTGCGGAGCCTGCTTGCCACGGCCTGCCAGGAAGGGTCTCAGCATATGGGGATGATGGGAGGGGTGTAACTGAAAGATGGCAGCAGGCCTCAAAGTCAAACCAGGCTCCATGAAGATCAGGATGTGTTATGAGGAGGTCCTCATAACATCAGAGGATCCGGGGGGAGGACTAGTTATCTATAGAGTCATGGAATTTAGTTAACTACAGGCACAAGAAAGGTGGAAACCAACCCCGCCCCAGTTCTTGATAAGTTGATTGACCATTGATCATTCTATAGCTCCCAGGGTCTGGTGTGGCGATGTTGGTAGGATTCTGCTCAGAGGTTTGGGACCAGCAAGCTGTCAGCTTGGGTGAAGCCTCGGCTCAATCCAGCTGGTCTGAAAACTCTTCAAGGTGAAGGCCAGGCCAGGAGCAGAAAGAGGAACGTGCCATTGCACATCTAGGTCAAAGCAGAAGTCTAGAGATGAGAAAATGGGCCCTGCTTCTTGATGGAAATGGCTGAAAGCACATTGAAAGTGCACTGAAAATAACTGAAAGTTTCTGTCCCCAGGGGGCACGTAGAGTCAGAGTGCCTCATGCCACTTATCCAGGAGCCACAGGGCAGCCTGCCTCACGCCCAGATACTCCCTGCATGTTATAAGGATTTCTGCTGCTGTCTACAACCACCCCATGAGGTAGCGTCTACTGAAAGATAAGAGTATTGGGGTTCAGAAAAGTCCAAGAACCTATGGGGCTCCGAATTGCGCATCAGAACAGGGGAGTTCTGATTTATACCCGAAGGTTTTCGCCGGCGTTTGTTGATGCCCAGGACAGCGTGCCTGCTGTGTGCTGAAGGTCTAGGAGATGCCAGCTTCCCACAGGCCTCCCCAAAGCCCAAGAACCAGAGCATCACCTTTGCGCCATGCAGCGCCCACACAGTGTTAGGTCCCGATAGACAGCTGTGGGCTAGATACCTGGCGGCACAGAGGTCAGCAGGTCAACCTGTGCCTCGGTGGTACCTCTGGTTTGGAGAGCTGGAGACAAGATCATTCTTGACATTTCCCAGTCATTTCCAGTCTGTGTCTTAGGATGCTGGTGCTGGCTCTGTCCCACCTCTACAGGACATCTGCAACCACACAAACCAGGCCAGTGTCTATCCCCACAGACACCTGTCTTTCTGCTGCTCCACATCCGTGGGGACACGTCCTTGGCCTACAGAGGGTGCTGTACCTCGTGGCTCTTTTTAAAAATGTATTCTTTTTTTAAATCAATGTTAAATAGTTTTACAAAGGAGTTGTATGGTGGATTCAACGAATCAGTTTATAATGTACACTGCATCTTGTCTTTCACCCAACCCAACCCTTCCCTTCAATTTTCTTCATTTTGTAAAATATGCATTGACTATTACGATTGCATTCTTCCTCCCTTCCTGTCTTCATTTGTCCACCTTCCTTCTCTCCACACCCCTGCCTCTTTACCTTTCAAGTGCATTTCCTGGTGTATTCATTGTGTTGGATTATGAGTTATTTTTCATAAGGAATAACACCATTTAAATTTCCCCCTACAAATAAATACCATACTTTGGGTTAGTATATTTGTATCCACTTGCAGACAGCCTCCTATGTGTTTATGTGGCTGCTTATAAATTAGTTCTAGTTTCCACATACAAGAGAAGACATATATGCCTTTTATCTCGATGGGCCTGCCTTACTTCACTTAACATAATTTTTCCAGGTCCATTTCTTTGCAAATGATATAATGTCATTCTTCCTAATGGGTGAGAAAAATTCCACTGTGTATATATTCCACGTTTTCCTGATACATTCATCAGTTGAGAGGCATCCGGGTTGATTCCATGCCTTGGCTACGGTGAATGCAGCAGTTAGCATGGGTGTGCAGGTGGGTTAATTGTATCCTAGTTTGCAATCTTTTGGATAAATGTCCAAGAGTGGGGTTGCTGGGTCATAGGGTGGTTCTATGTGGAGTTTTCTGAAGAATCTCCAAACTGCTTTCCAGAGAGGCTGAACAAGTACATAGTCCCACCAGCAGGGCAAAGTGTTCCCTCATGCCCATTCCAGCATCTGTTACTGTCTGTGTTTTTGATGATGGCCATTCTAACTGGGATGAAATGGAATCTCAGTGTTGTTTTGATTTATATTTCCTTTATGGCTAGAGATTTATGGCCAGAGATATTGAGCATTTTTTCAAGTGTCTACTGGCCACTTTCAAGCCTCTATTTGGCTTGTTTGCCCATTTATTAATTGGGTTGTTGATTCTTTGGGGTTTAGTTTCTTGAGCTCTTTGCGTATTCTGAACGTTAGGCCATTCTCTGAAATTTAGCCGGCAAAGATCTTCTATTCTGTAGACTATCTTTTTAGCTTGTTAACTATGTTTTTTTGTTACACAGAAACTCCTTAGTTTGATGCAATCCCCTTTGTCAGTTCTTTTCTTGGATTTGCCGAGCCCCTGAAACTTTACTCAGAAAGTTCCTGTCTGTGCTGAGAAGTTCTAATGTTTGTCCTACTCCTTCCTGTAGTAGTTCCAAGGTTTCGGGTCTTACGTTGAGATCTTTGATCCATTTTGACTTGATATTAGTACAGGGTAACAGATAGGGATCCAATATTAGTATTTTTGCATGTGGATATCCGGGTTTGCCAGCACCATTTATTGAGCAGGCTGTCTTTCATCTATTCTATGTTTTTGGCTCCCTTATTAAATGTTATGCAACTATCGGTCTCTTGGGTTCTTTCTAGATCCTCTCTTCTGTTCCTTTAGCCCTGAAGTCTGATTTTGTGCCAGTATGAAGCTGTTTTCTTTACTCTGTAGTAGAGTTTGCAGTCTGGAATTGTTATACCTCCAGCACTACTTTTTTGTGGCCCAGGATTGCTTTTGCAATTCAGAGCCTTTTGTGGTTTCATATGAATTTCTGGATTGTTTTCTCTATCTCAGTGAAAAATGGCATTGGTGTTTTGATGGCTATTGCATTGAATTTGTAGACTGCCTCCGGCAGTATGGCCATTTTCGCGATACTAATTCTGCCAATCCAGGAGTGGAGGGAGGTCTTTCCACTTCCTAATGTCTACTTCAATTTCTTTCTTCAAAATTTTATAGTTCTTGTCGAGAGGTCCTTGGCTTCCTTGGTTAGGTTGTATTTCTTCTATGAGTCTTTCACCCTGGCCTTGCTGCTTGTACCGGGGCTCCTTGGATCTTGGTGTTTATGCTGCCAGAGCCCTCGATTTCAGTCTCTCCCTGTTCCAGCCCCTGTCCTTCCCGGAGCTCTGGAACCTCAAAGTGGACAAGGTGGATAAGTCATACTGTGGCGATTCCCCTGTGGCTCAGCATTTACTAAGTGCCAAGAGCCAGGCTGAGTATTCAGCATGTCACACGACCCTCAGGGATGCTGCCATCTTCAAGTTCGTATTCTAGTGATTCAGAGCAGATAGAAATCAAGTGAACAGTCATCCTCCTTCCATCTTGTCTCGTACCCCCAGCCCCATCAGCTTCATTCACAGAGCATTCACTCACCTTCAGGACTTCCATAAGGAGTAGAGGGCCTGGCCAGTGTTGGGTGTGTTCCCTGCTCCTCCCTCCATGAGCGCAGTGAGGCAGGCTGGCGAAGTGCAAGGGCACCTGCTCGGCCCTCTTGTTACAAACATTGACGTGACTAAGTGAAGCCATGCTGGCACAGAGCCTCCAGTGGGGCGGACATGAAGGTGGTCGCTATTTTTATGATCTGTATTTTAAGAGGAAAAAGATGTGAACAATCCAGCTAATGCTGGAACACTCTGAGCTATAGTTGTAGGTGAAGAGGGAAGTTGGTGACTACAGTGAAGTTCATGGTCAGCCTTTACGGTTAGCAGCGCCCACTACCACATTCACAGTGCCGTGTGTTTATCAAACCCTCTCCGCCAGGCTCTGTCCCGGGCCAGCCCTTTATAGTGTTGATAGCTCCTGTCTTTGCTGATTACCGAGTATGGATATGTATTCACAAATGGAAAGAGAAATTGTATCCACAGTGAATCCACAGCATTGAGAGACATTTTACTTATAAGACTATTTTTTTTCCCTACAAATCCCTTGTGGGCTTCCTTTTTTCCCTGAGAAGTTTAACTGAACTTTTAAATATGCAGAATTTAAAAATTACTTTGAAAACTTTCCCCCTTTCAAGTCACTGTGTAAAGAATAGATCCCTTCAGATGTCTGCATCTGCCAGGCAGCTGGAAGCTCCATCCTTGCTCTGGCTGTTCACACCTGCCATTTGTTCCCAGGCAGACATTCCTTGGTAATTGAGATGTGTGGGGCGTGGGACTTGGGCTCAAGCTTTCGGCCACCAGCCAGCTGCTTCCCTTCCGTCTGTGGTGACCACTGGAGGCTGCTCAGGACAAATCCTTGCCAGAGGGAGTTTGCCTGTGTCATTGCATTAGACAAGATAAGCTGAACTTCTTGTTCTCTTGCCAAAGACAATGGAATTAGCACTTCAGAAGCGGCCGTCATGGAAGTTTTCACCCTTCACAATTAATGCACCAAGAGGTCAATGATGGTGGATTAATGCTGTGGAAACCAGCCTTCATCATTCATGAGCAGTTCGGACCCGAAATGTCACATTTAGAGGCTGCCTCTTGCCTTCCAGTCTCAGCAAGGATGTCACTATGTTTGGAATTTAAATTGGTCCACTGGCAGTGCACAAGGAGTTCTTTTAAGATGCTTGATTCTTCCACAGAGTCTCTTCAAAGGCCAGTGGCCACAGGGCAGGGAAGATGACCATCTACACAGCAGCTGGGCAGGAAGGAGTGTAGGAGAGACACATATTAACCTGGTGTTGAAGTGGAACAGAGCATTCACATCCCAGAGGCCCTCTCCTGTGGATTACCAGGTCAATCTTATCCAATGCAGAAAGTGGAGAGTAAATGGCCGGCAGGTCATCTGGCCTGCGGAGAATTTGCAGAGACTGGATGAAGGTCAGGCAGGCATTCTGGTGACTGCAGAGATGCACCAGTCGGGAGGGTAACTGCCAGATTGCAGAACTGTCCACTTGGCAAAACCAACTGAAATTACTTATTGACTGGCTCTCACTGCCGAGAGGCAGAGCCAATAGGACGCACGGATGTCCCTGAGGCTGACCTCCAGAAAGATCGCCATCAGTCCTTGGACTCTATTTTCTGTCCCCAGAGGCACTCAGTCCTCAAAGAGAGGCTTCATCAGTTCTTTATGTGTGGAGAACCCACAAAATAACGAGCAAGTCAACATCCCAGCCCTTTCCATTCTCACGTTTGTTCGGCAAGCCCTCTCACCTCTACTAGGTGCTGGCTTTGGGAAAGGTCTGCTAAGTACATAAATAAATAAGACACCCACTTTGCCATTACCCTATAACAAAAAGGCATTTGGAGATCTTAAGAATCTCAAAGCCAAAGAGATGTCTAGACTTTACATATCAGAGTGGGCCAAAAGAACAAATGAGTGGCCCGTCCTGAGAGAGCCGGAAGCCAATACTCTTTACTGTCACATGAGTTTCAAGTGTGGCACAGAAGGCCACATCCTCATGGTAGGAATACACTTATTGGGAATAATTTTAGGTATCTTCCCCAGAGACAGGCACTAGTTTAGATGAAGAAAGCAAGCAGATATTCAGCGAAAACTGGTCTGGCTCATTGAGAAATAAACCAGGCACTAGGAACATAGTGTCTGCAAGTCAGCTGGCACCTGAGTTTCCTTTGCTGGGTGCCCACAGGAAATGAGAGTACCTAGTCACAGCCCCCAATCTGACTTTCAAAGGGGAACTAGAAGTGATTACTTTTCTCATGGTGGATCCCCCTGTATTCATGCCTCCGCTTAAAACCAGAGCAAAATAAAACAAAACGTCACCAACACTGCAATGACTTCTGAACTAGAGGCATGAGCCAGCAGGAGATAAGCAAGAAGTCTATTCCTTGGTGTCTTCCCTCCGCCCCCCATCTTCTTCTCAGTCAGTCCAATGCTGTTCAAGTGCAATTTCTCCATTAGGGAGCCCAACGCAGTTTTTACAGTCTTGTACAAAGCCTGCCATGGTGGAATCATTCCTTAGAAACGAAAATAACCAGTTATTTCTGTTATTCTTTTAAAAAGTCACCATTCATTGAGGGCCAGCCTGGCTTCAACGGCTTAATCAAATTTATCAGAATGGCCTCTGTCACTTGCAGCCCCAGTGCCTGACGCATGGATGTCATTGTAGTAAGAAGATAGTAGAAGTTGCGACAGCCCCAAGGAGAGTTACACTGTCACGTAAACATCGAGGTTTCCCAACCACAGTGGAGCACTTTTAAAGCCACACTGTTTCTTGAATTGCCCATCCCAGCTACCCAGGAAGCCTGCAGTGATAGGACGGAGACAGCTCAGGTTATCGATCCCTGAGATTCAGTGTTTCTGCTCAAGGCCTATCTCAGCACTCCCAACAGTTCAGCACAATAGTTCAGGGATCAATCATCATTTCCCTGACTGATCCATTTTAATTGTGATATCAAAGATGCCATAATCCCTGCTTGCGTTGGAAGAACACATCTGAAGCAGCCAGAGTTTCTGTCATCACAGTAGTGAGTCTCTCTCTCTCTCTCTCTCTCTCTCTCTCTCTCTCTCTCTCTTACACACACACACACACACACACACACACACACACACACACACACGGGTTTGGAAGTAACCACAAATCATGATCTTAACGGAAGTTTCTAGTCAGCAATTCACCAAGCTGGGTGACCCCTGCCCCTATGTCCTGTCCAGGACAACTGGGTGACCTCTGCCCCTACTTCCTGTTCATGATGACTGTGGGTCCTGGAGATAAATGGTCTCAGTGGGACAACAGAGATGCAAATCCTGAAACAACAACTGGTCTCCAGAACTGGCCTGGGCCGAGGGCTACACAGGGCTGCTGCTGGGGAGTCCCCCCTTGCTCCCAGCCTTCCTGAGAAGCTGTCCTCACCTGACTGTGCAGGGGTCCCCAATCAAACACACGTGCCCCAGCCTTCCACACTGTACAAAGGAATCAGCATTTCCTTCAAGGCATCTAGCCTCAAAACCACCCATTATAGGAATTAGAGATGGTCATCAAAGTTCAATGGACAAGGAAAGAAACAAGGTGATTGGACGTCACTCCTCAAGCTCATTTTCCTGTTGTCACCTGTCACTCCACTTTGAGCCTTTGATACCTTTAGAAAAATGAACGAGGGGCTGGGAAGGTGGCTCAGTGGTAGAGCGCTTGCCTTGCATGCATGAGGCCCTGCGTTCGATTCCTCAGCACCACATAAGCAAAAAAGAAAGAGAAAAAAGCTGGAAGTGGCGCTGTGGCTCAAGTGGTAGAGTGCTAGCCTTGAGCTGAAGAGCTGAGGGACAGCGCCCAGGCCCAGAGTTCAGGCCCTACAACTGGAACCCCCCCCCAAAAAAAGTGAATGAGTCATCAAAAAGTTAGGTCAGTCAACTTCATATGTAAGCACCAAAGATTTCAAATAGCCAAAGCAATCCAGAACAAAAAGATCAATGTAGAAGTTTCAGAATCCATGATTTCAAAATATACTACAGAGCCTTAGTAACAAAACCAGTATGGAACTGGCTCAAAAACTGACAGAGACCAACATCATAGTCTAGGAGACCCAGAAATAAGCCTACACACTTAGAGCTGTCTGACTTTTGACAAAGGTGCCAGAAAATCAAGGTGGAAAAAGGATGATGTCTTCATCAAATGGTGCTGGTAGGAAAGGAAAGCGGGTCCCTGTCTCCCCAGTGAGAGACATCAGTGTAACACGGATGAAAGGCCTTAATGGGAGACCTGGAACTACTATAGGAAAACTAGGAAAACATAGGGGAAATACTGGAAGATAATGGGCACAGACGAGAGCTTTCTGAGAAGGACTGCGATTGCTTCAAAGGAAGATGAAGGATTGATATATCCAAGAATCTTTGCCAGCTATTCATCTGACAAGGGATTAAGAAGCTGGATACACAGGCACTAACACAGCGAACTTGAAAGGTGCATGCCCTGGCTAGGCGCACTGTGTTCCCCCATTTCTGCGCTCTCAGCCCCTCCTCGCAGCATGAGCAAGGACCACTTTGGCTTCCCAAAGAGTACATCCTCCTGGATGTCAGTGACACAGGATGATGCTAACTTCATGGCACAGGCTAGGAACGTGTTGCCAGGTCAAGTCAGTGTGGAAGATGACGCTGGATACTGAGATGAGTTATTCCCTTTCCTGGGGTTCCCTTAGAGTACCCCATGTGCAAATGGGTGGATACAGACGTTGTTTATGTTGGTGTTTGCACAGCAGGCAGGCTTCTTGTTCATGTGGAGCGCACACTGAGAAGAGCGCTCTAGTAGATAGAGATCCTGAGACATTTGCTCAGCACCTGTGTGAGGCTGGGCCCTGGGGCTGCGGGAGGAAATGCCAGGTGTCTGCTTAGGCATAATCTCCAGGCTTCTCAAAGGGAAGAAGCGGGGGGGGGGCGTTCTGAGACCCCTGCTCCTGGGACCCCCCCTGCTCTCAGCACAGAGTCTTCAGTCCAGATTTAGTAGTAAATAGCTGTCAGCTCCTGGAAGCCAGAGAAGAGCGGGAGTGTGTTGCATTTGCTCAGTCCTAACGTTTTAAATCTCTCTCCCTATCCTACCAGCAACTGGACTCTTTCTAGGGCTACATCAACCCACGGCCGGCAGCCCGTGGGAATTCCCCGAGCCCTGTTCCCTCCTGTGCAGTGCGAGGTATCCTTGGGCATATTTTTCTAAGTCTTCCCTCTTTCTGCACTGCTCGCTTGGTATAAGGCTGAAAAATGACCCATGGATGCGCTATTCCAGGACACAGACCCTGGAATAAATAATGGAAAGACAGAATAGTCACGGCCTCTCTCCTGGCTCCATGACTTGCTGCCTGTCTGCTCGGCTAGGAAACCATTCCTAACTCTCTGCTGCTTCACTCCCAGGAGCCTGCTTAGCGCCTGCCAGGTGCCAAGTCTGTTCTCAGTCTTCATAGTAATTCTGCGAGCTCCCTAAATCCCATTGGCCTAGGTTAGCCAGAGGCAGCTCCTGATGAAACCTCAAAATGGAAAACAACACACACACACACACACACACACACACACACACACACACACACACACACACACACACACACACACACACACACACATCCCCCAGACCATGTTGTATTATATTGTAATCATCCTGTAGGGCCTGCACTCAAAAAACACACAGCAAGAGTCCCCCCCCCCCCACCAACATAGTTGCTGAGCAGATCAGCAAAGTTCCTTGCTGCTTTGCATCATGGGAATAGAAGTCCCAATACAATAATGGGGATATCCAAATCTATTTAATAAGCCAAGTACCAGGGTGGCACACCTGTCAGTTAGGTGAGGACTGAGATTAGAAGGATTGTAGTTCCAGGCCAGCCTGGGCAGGAAAGCTAGGACACTCCTTCTGAAAGGAAGTTTTGTTAATGGCAACTCCTTTGTACAACTACTTAAAGATAATAAACTAAAAAAAGAATAGGAAGAAGCTGGGTGTGGTAGCATGCTGCTGTAATTCCAGTAACAGCAGGAAGCACAAAATAGGAAGACCGAGGTTCACTCATGTGCACCTATGGCCAAAAAAGCACTAGAGGTTTGGATCAGAGGTAGAATACTTACCTGGAAGTGCAGATCTACTGAAGTTTGAACTCCTGTACCACACACACACACACACACACACACACACATACACATACACACATACATACACACACACACACACACACACACACACACACACACACACACACACACATTAAATACCCAATGTATTCTAGAAAGTGTTCAGGGACTCGAGACTATAGTTTTGAACAATCAAAAACCATCCTGCAGCTGGGAACTGGTAGCGCTCACCTATACTGTAGTTTTATTTATTGAAGAGGCTGAGATCTAAGGATTGTCTGAAGTCCGTCTGGGCATAAAAATACCCCACAAGACTCTATCTCAATTAATGGTACAAAAGCTTGACTGTAAGTATAGCCCTCGAAATAGAGCACTAGCTGTAAGTGAAAAGAAAAACAAGTCAGAGCAAGAGACTTTGAGATAAGCCTTGGTAGAGGCACAAAAGATAAAACACAAAACCCTCCTGCATGGAACAGTTGTTCTGCCTGCAGAGACGGACAAATAAGGCTGGGGTTGCTTTGGTGCCGAGCTCCGTGAAGGACAGTGACCGTGAGGGTGGCCTGGGATGTGGTATACCTTCTCATCAAGGTGGTCAGGGAAGGCCTCTTGGAGAAAGATGCATCAGAGGACCTGAGTGATGGAGGACGCGGCCTGTGCAGTGTGGAGAGCTGGAGTCCTTGGAGCCAGGCATGTCCGTAGGGCTTGGGCACAGCTCAGAGGCCATCCTGGAGCCAATGAAGAAGACAGTGGTGAACTTGACGCCATAAGGAGAGGAGTTGAGTGTCCTGTACTCTCAGGAGCCAGGGAAGGTGTTGAGCAAGGGGCAGCATGCTCTTACCTATGTTTAAGAATAAGAGCCCTGGAGTCTGCAGTGGCATCTAGCTATAGGTGCATCCAGCAGGTCTGAGCGCTCTGAGACGGGCCGGGTTGGCCACAGCTAGGGGGCTGTGCTGTTTTCTTTCACTTCCCTGTGTCTTCGGGAGGATGCTTGCATAGAATACTTTAAAATCAAATTATATAGTTAATGCTGCATGCGGGGCTTTCCAATCATACTACTTAATTTGTGGCAATGAGGAATATGTATGAAAATATGTGATTGCACATGTAAATTGAATAATTTTGTGTCAAGTAGGGATCTGAAGGGTCATTGAGGTTTTTTTCTAATAGGAGCATATGAGCCTTTCTGACCATGGTGGGATCGGTTCTGAGAGAGCCAGAGCGCTTGGCTGCAGCAGGACCATTGTGGCCAGGCCAGTGACAAGTCTCCCTGTCACTTCTCCAATTCTGGGGTCAGTGGTGGGTAAAGGAAACAAAGTGCCGAAGTTATTGGGGAGGATTTCAGCAAGCAGGGTTTCTTTATTCAGGGTGGGATGCAGATGTATGCATTGTACACTAGGCACCATGGCACCTCCTTCCTCCAGTGATGAAAACCACAATTATCTCTGGACATTGGCAGGTGAACCCTGTGGCTGATGGACCAGTACTTGTTGAGAACTATTGCCACAGAGTACTGAGGCTTAGACTCCTGAAGGTTTTGAGTTGGAGGAGAAAAAAGGAAGAGCTCAGTACTAAGCTGGAAGAGTAGAATGCTGGGTCCAGGTCTTTCTGATGAAATTATGGACCGGTGAACCTACCAAGGGGGATGGACATGGAGCTCATTTCAATCACTTATGTTCATCAGCAGTGAATGCTGAGTAGCTGCTGTGTCTTGGGGATGGAGATGCATTCGGGGTGAAGAATGAGAGCCAGCCACACCCCCTGCCCATGACGCTAACATTTCATGCAAGTCTGGATGGAGATAGGGATAGAGCATCACAGCCAGCCCATGAGAGGGGCGGACCAGGAAGATGTGGAGCTGAAGTTTCTGGAGGTGAGCCAATGAGAGGTCGAGCTAGAGCAGGGAGGGTAGCAAGGTGGAGCTAGCCTGTTCACAGGTTCTTTCGAGGGGATTAAGTGCCCTGCATTCAATATTGCTGAGCTGTGAAATACCTACTGAGCACGAGGAGCTGTGGATTGACGATCGCGGGTGTGTGGGAGTCCTTGATACATTTCCATATTGATTCTACACTGATCATTTAGAGAATTTTATTAATATGTGAAACAACTCCCTCCAAAAAAAACTCCGCAATCCTTAAAATGGTTAGACTGCAGTAACCAAGTTAGGGACTCTTATTCATGACAGATGCCACTGAAAATAAACATACCGTATGTCATCATTATCATAATAAACAATCAACATTTATTAGTGCCTTCCAAGCACAAGGCACAGACGGTGGCCTTATAGGGGGGGAGTATGCTTGCAACAGATAGGACTTAATTCACTCTTGGCAAATATTGGTTGAGTGCATGCTGTGAGCTAGTCATGTGTCACCATCCATCAGACGCAGATAAATCCCACATTGTCCTTGACCTGCAGGGCCACCAAGTCTAATGAATGACAATGATGATTTTTGTCATCAGAAAAGTACCATACAAAGTGATAAGAAAACTATTAACACCATGTATGATCTGTCAATAGTCAAAGGATGAAAGAGACATGACTGGCAAATACACTGAGAAATCCTCAACATCATTAAAATGTCAATGACCTCACAATTCTTACACTGAAACGGAGTATTTCCAATGGTTGGGTAAACTACTGAAGTCCATTGGGAAGAAGGAATTCAGTAGAAGGTAAACAACTCAGAACTTAAAGATTTTCATTATTCTTCTAAAAAGAACTATAAGCAACCTAAAAGTTTGTTAGTGGCGGGAAGATTTACCAATATGTACAATCAGATATTACATTCACCTTAAATGAAGTCGTGAAAAGTTCAATAATACCAAACATGCTATAATGCTTGTGTCAGTTTAGCTAGCAGTGATAAAATGTATTTGTGAAATAGAAATTAGGCTGAGATACATCAAATGTATAATTACTGGTTTACTGGGAGTAGAGATGCCCTCCTTCCCTTTTATTAGAATTTGAGATGTTTAGATGATGTCATAAGTTGAAAACTAAGCAAATACACACGTGCATCTTTCTAGCCTTTTCCTCCTACCTAAGCAATAAAAATGATTCTGGACTGTTGACAATTCTCACCTCTCCCTTATTCTTCAAGGAGTGTCTTCTACCTTTTCCTGCTAGCTTCTGAGATAAAAAATAAGAGTGTGAATTGAAGAGTCAAGAAAAGGTGCTAAAATTAATGTTCAATAAATACAAATATCATTGAATGCATTTGAAATTCCTTTAAGTTCCATGGCCTGTATTCTTTTTTTTATTGTGAGAATACCATACAGAGGAGTTACAATTACATGGGCAAGATAACTAGTACATTTCTTATCAAGCATTGTTGCCTCCTCTTTGTTTCCCCTTCCCATCTGTTCCCATATTCCCCCTTCCCCCCATTTGATCCTCCCCCGCCACCAAAGTTGTAAAGTTCGTTTTTCAACATAATGACTTGTACATCTTATTGTTGCAATGGGTCCACCTGTATCCCTAGTTAAACGATTTGTTTTTTCCCTTCCCCTCCACAAATTATACAACATCAAATACAGTGAAAGCAGGGGTTACACTGACGGGGAGGGACATACAAAGTAACGAAGAAATCATCTTATAAATATGTTAGAAACAGTTGTATGAAAGGAAAAAAAACAAAAAAAACATTTGAATACTTATCTTGGGGTTCATTCCCCCAACATCAACTTATCTGAGCTTTTCTGCTTGACTCAGATATATACTAGATATTGCAAATAAGGGAAACCATGGGACCTATATTTCTTTGGGCTTGGCTTACTTCACTTAATATAATTTTTTCCAAGCCTTTCCATTTCCTAACAAATGGGGCAATATCATTCTTTCTGATGGAGGCATAGAATTCCATTGTGTATATATACCACATTTTCTTGATCCATTCATCTACTGAGGGGCATCTTGGTTGGTTCCATATCTTAGCTATGGTAAATAATGTTGCAATAAACATAGTTGTGCTGGTAGCTTTAGTGTGGTCTTGTTTGTAAACATTAGGGTAAATGCCCAAAAGTGGGATTGCTGGGTCACAGGGGAGCTCTATATGAAGTCTTTTGAGGAACCTCCATACTGCTTTCCAAAGTGGTTGAACAAGTTTACACTCCCACCAACAATGCAGTAAGGTTCCCTTCTGGCCACATCCCCTCCAGCATCTGTTGTTATTAGAGTTCTTGATTTTTGCCATTCTAACTGGGGTGAGGTGGAATCTCAATGTTGTTTTGATTTGCATTTCTTTTATGGCTAGAGGTTGAGCATTTCTTCATGTGTCTATTGGCCATCCTTCTTTCTTCTTCAGAGAAGTTTCTCTTTAAGTCGTTAGCCCACTTATTTATTGGGCAGTTGTTTCTTTGAAGATTTGTTTTGGGGTGATTTAATTTTTTAAGCTCCAGGTATATTTTAGATATGAGACCCTGTCTGTTGTATGGCTAGTGAAGATCTTCTCCCAATCCGTAGGCATGGCCTGTATTCTTGTGGTCAGGATAAAGAAGAAATCAGTTGTGTAAGTGACAATTTGATAATGTAAACATTTCAATGCTTTATATGTCCTTAAATAAAACGATAAGGCTGGGCAAGTGTGATGGTTCATACATGCATATAATCTAGCTTCTTAGAGGCAGAGATCAGAAGAATTGTGTTTTGAGGCCAGCCTGTGAAAAATATTAGAGAGACCCAGCTCAGTCAATAAGTTAGGCATAGTAGTGTGTGTTTATGGTATCAGTTCACAGTAAGTAGAAGTATGACGTCTGTGGTTCCAGGTTGGCCCTGGACAGAGCTACAAGGCCCTACATAAACAATAACTAAGACAAAAAAGGCTGTACAATGTTGTAAAATTGGTAGAGTGCCTGTTAGCAAGCCTCAGGCCCTGAGTTCAGTCCCCAGTACTTCCTTCCACCAAAAAGGACCATAAAACTAAAGCAATGGAGACAGTGTGGAATTAGCAGACAGACCAAAGATTGAGCCCACCTACATCACCTAGTCTATCACAAAGAGACGACCACAGTGGAGAAAAATAGTCTTGAACCAAAAAAAATCAGTTCTGGGTAGACTGCAGACCTAAGCTAAATAACCAGGATTTAGACAATGATGTGGGAAAATGTTTTCATAAGTTTCATGTAGGCAAAACAACACTAACCATGACGAAGTTACTGAGTGAATTATTTTAAAATTTAATTGACATTGAGGACCCATGCTCATCAAAATTTCACAGTCACAGTATACTGTAGTACAATTAATATACAGAACTGTGGTTCAAAGCTAGCCTGAGAAGGGAAGTCCTGGGACTCTTTCCTCCAATTAACCATCAAAAAGCCAGCAGTGGAGCTGTGGCTCAAGGCACCAGCCTTAAGCAAAAAAGCTAAGAGACAGACTCAGAACCTGACTTCAAGATCTAGTAGCACTTGTACACACACATACACACACACACACACACACACACACACACACACACACACACACACACACACTCACCAGCAAGCAAGAAAAGAAGCTGGGGTGGTTGAGTTATGGGGGAGAGACAGTGTTTTTGAGAATTACCTTTAAGCAAATGCAGGGTTTATTTAAAACAAGGAAGAGGCCTAACTCACATCCCAGAAAGTGGATGTTTGTCTGTCTGATCTATGCATCTGTCTATAAATTAAATTAATAAAAACATTGGCCAATCAGGAAGGAGGATTTCTTGAGAACAGATGGCTATGCGGGCGTGGGGTCTTTCTGGCCTTAGACTCTTCAGTAGGGGTGGTCAGTGCTAGCACCAATGGCTCGGAGTTTTCCCACCAATGTCAGGGGCAGAGCCAGCTAGAAATAGCCTATCTCATCAATTCCAAGATGCACATTTTGTCTCATTTTAACTTCTCTGTGATTGAGATGCATCTCATACAACATAGCCCTTTGCAATTAACAGCCACGTCTTTCTTTCTGAGGTCCAATGAAATAATGATGCATCCACAGAAGATTGTAAAGATTGAAAGGCACCTTCAAATCGATGAAATATGGTAATAAAATTACTTGTAGCTTTAAGATTCCCTTCTACGCTTCCCGGCAAGAGAGGCTTATTCCCTTAGGAAGATATTTTGTACCCTGTGGAAGGCTCATCCACAGGAGGGTCAGAAGGGGCCTCGTCCATTATGGGCACTCAATAAATATTAAGCATCAGCCATGGCCTGCAGCCAGCTCGGAATAAAAAGTGGCATATGTTATTGCTCATGGACTTGGTGACTGATACTCTCTCTCTGTTTCCCTGTGTCTTTATCTCTGCCTCTGCCTATCTCTGTCTCCCTCTGCCTCTCTCTGTCTCTGTTTCCCACTGTCTCTGTCTGTCTGTCTGTCTCTTTCTGAATGTATAATCTATGCCTATAATGGCAAATTCAAGGTAAATAGACAGAGGGAAGGCTCATAGCAGATGGTTTTCACTGTAGAGATAAACTGTGTGATGAGAAAGAGATCAGCCTGGTAAATCTTATCTAAGAGAGGAGCCCAGGGCACAGACAAGAACACAGTCTCTGATACGGGAGCTCTATGTCCTAGCAAAGACCTTGACCACCATTCCCTGAGTGGAGCAGAGTATTGGAAAATGCTGTTCCTGCAGTGAAATAATGGAGAAGTTTTGTGTGTGCGTGGTGTGTGTATGCATAGAATTCTACCTGCTAAGAAGCCAGGCTCTAGGCAGTCACCTAAGAGCCCACATTGCGAGGCCTCGACCTAGTTGTTTGTCTCAAGCAGTCATTACCAGAGGGGAGAGCAGCCTCTCTGCGCAGGTATTTAGGTCGGTGGTGTTGTCTTGCTGTGGGACACACGACACGCTGTGATGTTCTTTCTTGCCAACTTGCAAGTAGAACATTCTTCTCGTTGGTGCCCTGGGGAAAGGATTAGAGATCAAGCATCAGTCTTACTATACTCTCTGGTTGGAGATCAAATTAGACCAAGCACCTGGAATTTTCTCCGTTGGGGTGGGCTCTAAGTGGCTAGAGTAGTTTGGGGAAGCTAGAGTCACAAAGTCAAAGACAATTCACCCAGCATACAGACAGAAATTTGTAGTATTTATTTATGCAGAGTGTTATTTTATGTCTCTTTGGGTATCAGGACGAGAAGAAAATTTCTCCTGGTAGAAATTAGTCACTTTTTAATTTTCATCAAATGGTATATGTCAGATTTATTACAAATACAAACCAAGGATCTCAGTCCCTGATCAGTATTGTCTTCCAAGTTATGTCTCATAGATCTGGCTAGAAAATGGAGGTGAGGGAAAGAGGAAGACAGGTCACATATCAGTGTCCTAGGCCCTAATTTTGCTGGGCACTGAAGGTCACAGGAGGAAAGACTTGCCATTTCCTTCCTGAGATTCATTTAGGAGGAGATAAGCAAAGAGCAAGGTTCAAAAGGTTCTGCTCTTCAAGTGGCACAAATCGCCACAAGCTCAGCTTTAATTGTGGATGGTGATTAATTAAGGAGATAAATTGTGAAGACCAGAAAGATGAGGCTCACATGGCCCCAAAGCCCTGCCTCTGACCTCCAGAGTTATGTAAGCGGACAAAGAGCCCCATGCTGTCAATCAAGAGAGTGCCGGACACTTGCCAGCATGCAATCTGCGTGGTCCTCCCTTGTGCTTGCGCCTGTATCTGTTCACAACTCTCTCCTGGAAATCCTTCCAAAGCCCCCTCTTCAGGCCACCTCCCTCATCAGCAAATGTCAGCTGGACATCAGGCTCTGGTGGTTTCAGGAGGTAAGTGAAACCATGTTTGAACTGTTGATCCAGTTCTTCAGAGGAGGCCCAGAAACCATTCTCCTGGGATGGATTGGCGTGGCTTACCTACTGCTTGTTAGAAGAGGACTGCTGTGGAAATGGAAGCAAAGGTGGCTGAACATGCTTTATTACTGTGTTCAGGAGCCATTGGTAAAAGAATAAGGCTAACAGATTAGGATGTACATTTGCAGAGAAGTATACAACAGATAACACACTCAGACTTGGACTGAGGGCCAGCGTAGGCAGGAGTGGCAGAGGTCCGGCAGAAGAGCTAAGACTCAAGTGCATAGCGAATTGCTGGCCAGCCAGCCAGCAGAAATGATGCTCATTTATACCCCGAGACATGGACCAGCCCTGCATCCAGCTACTCTTGGTCAGTAGTACTGGACTCTCAGATGCTCTCATCACGAATGCAAGATCTGAGATGCCAAAAGGTAGTGGTGGCTACCCCTCAGGTAGCCCCTGACATGTGTCAAATAGGAAGCAGATGGGAACTGGCTGGCGTGGGGAGGGTGGTGAAACTTGCAGCGATGAGGTGTCGCCAAAAGCTTGCAGAGCCTGAGCTCAAGCCATCTGGATTCTTTTTTGTCTCTCCTGTAATTCGTTTCCCCCTTTTTTATTGCAGTTTTTACCCTGATCTGACTGAAGGCTTTATCTGTCCCATTGGTCTCTAGAAGGTCTCATACATCATACATGGTTAAAAAATACATTTGCTGAATAGCTGAAAGAAAGATGATGGGTATAAGGCAAAGGGATTTGATTAGAGAATAAAACTCAAGGAAATTAAAATGATGAGCTTGAATCAAATCATTGGATCTTTCTAACATCACCTTAAAGGCATCTTTTTCACAGATAATGGTGGCCGAAGTCACAGTATGAAATACCCTAGCCTGGCTTCTCAGGCCTACGCCCCTTGATTACTCATGAGGCTGAGATTCAGAGGATTGTGGTTTGCAGTCAGAGCCTACTAGATTCTGCCTCTGAAATAACCAGCAAATGCTGGACCAAAGATATGACTCGGGTGGTAGGTAGAACACCAGCTGAGCCAGTGGGAGGTCCTGAGCTCAAACTGATACCTAAGGGAGGAAAAGTAGAGCAAGCAACATCCTAATAAGAACAGTAGCTTGGCTTGAGACTCTTGTCCAGTTCCATATCCCTCATTCAACAGAAGAGATTGGCGTTAGTAGTTTACAGTACCCAGGCCTTCACATCTGGGGTCACTTAGGAAAGACTGTTGGAGAATGGCCCCCCAGCATTCTAGTAGCTTCACTGTTCGGTGGTTTCTCCCACTGACTTGGAATGGCCGAAGGGATTCAGCAAAGGAGCGGAACAGAGAGGCCTGTGAGGACTAGCATCTGAGAACACACTTTGCACCTCCATGAACTCACCCGCTAGAGGATGAGAACACTTGGAGAGAACCCAGTACCCGAGCTGGACATGAAGACAGTTCAGTGAGGGCCATCCTGGGCTCTCTCATTTCCACAAAGCAGCCAGCACAGAGGAACGCTCTACAAAATCCTCTCTGATCTCCTGACACTGACTTTGCACAAGACTGTCAGGTGTAAGTGCCGGCTGATCCCCAGCCCACCAGTTGAAACAGAAGAACAATTATTTCTGCTGCTACAGTTCATAAGGAATATCACTTCTCTGTGTGGTTCTACATCACTCTTATGAGAAGAATGATGCTGCCTCTCTCTTCATTGCTAGTCTTCAAGTTTGGTAACCCTTCCTGGTGTTGAAGGTTGGGTTGGCATGTAAGTCCATGGTGGTAGACTGTGGACCTCCTTAAAGATGGGATGAAGGATCCAGGTGCCGGTGGCTCACACCTGTCATCCTAGCTACTCAGGAGGCCAAGATCTGAGGATTGCAGTTCAAAGCCAGCCCAGGCAGGAAAGTCCATGAGACTCCTGTCTCCAATGAACCACCAGAAAACTGGAAATAACACTGTAGCTCCAAGTGGTAGGGTGCTAGCCTTGAGCAAAAGAGCTCAGGGACAGCACCCAGGCCCCCAAGTTCAAGCTCCATGCCTGACCAAAAAAAAAAAAAAAAAAGGACAAGATGAAGGGTCTCCTTATCCAGAATCCTCAGTTCCCCTCAGGACTGCCTGGCCCCACGGACATGGGTAAGCTCTGGACTTGCTTCGGGACTGCTCAGGAGATTCAGGTGCCACCAGTTTTCACGTGCCGTTCTCTGCATCTGCCCAGGCTGTCTGACTCTGTTCTTGACATTGTGCTTTGAAGGCCCTCACCCAGTTTTTTGTATTGTTTTTATTCCCCCTGTGGTCATGGCCGGCCGTGTACTCACCATACTCTGTGACTCTGGATGAGCTGCTCAGTTTTTCTGGCTTCCTGTGTAAGGCAGGGATGATAAGTGGGCAGTGGGGAGCCTCTGGGGTGCGGGGCAGGGCCCGTTCTAGACTTACTCGGCTTTCTCTGTCTCCAGTGTCATTGGAACATACCCGCCTCACAATGGCGTTGGCCTTTTCTGAAGTCTGGCTGCTGTTTTTTTGGGGGGACACAGCACAACTGGGTGAGAAGAGGGAGGAGGACAGGGAGGCCTTTGCATTAGTCACGGATCTTCAGGAAGGAGAGGTGGAGGCCTGCTCGGCCAGCCGCCCCTCCCGAGGACCGCATGTTCCCTCCAGCTAGTCGGTGTTGAAAACCTTGCTTCCGTGTATACCAGAAGCCTTTAGGCAGAGGGAAGAAGTCCCCTCTGCCCTGCTAGAGGTACTTACAGGTCTCTTACTGTGAATTTGACTTATTCTGATGGACAAGTTGGTGGTTGCCCCTTTAAAACCAGACCCCGCATGAGCTCATTGGTCTTTAGCCAGGGGCAGCCGTGGTAGTGGTGGTGTGTAGGGGTGACGGTGGAGCTCTGTGGAGAATTTGGCTGTTAAGTTGCTTCATATAGCATTTCCAGTTTGAATGGTTAATGGTAACATTTTCTCTCCGTTGATTAAAATGGTCTTGCTTTGTTGTTTGGACATCACTGAAGTGTAGAACGGTAATTTAGGTAATATCTTCTATGTGAAAGTAAGAGTACTTCCTTTCTTTTCAAAGTATAAGTGAATGTCTCTGAATAATCCTCATCATTGAAGGTGTGCGGAAAGCTAACAATTCCTATACCTCATAGACAAGGCCGACTCCACTTTTGTATGTAAAACACAATACTATGGCAAGGATGGGTTTTTCTCCCACAAACAACCCAGATAACATTTCTGCTATGTTGGAAATGGAAACGTGTTAATTGACTGCTAATTATTAGTAGCACTTGTGCAGCAAATTCCTTTTTTAGACACGTATGAATGTTGGCAGTTCTTCAAAGGAGAGCTTTCTAAAAGAGATCGTTTGACATATCTAGTATTTCTCAACCCAATCATTGAGGTTTGAATAGTTGGACTTTGAAGAGTGAAAAGAATAGATTAAATGTTGTTGAACTGATGAGGGGGTGGGGAAGTCCTCCATCAGAGAGATCTGGAGGTCTAACCGTCTTTATCTCTGCATAAAAAGCACACTCATCTCTTTATGTTTTGATTTCCCCAGAACTTTGAGCTTCTTTGGGTGCCTGACTGAATGGCCCATTGGGTCGGATTTGGTGGAGGGACTTAAGTGGAAGGGGCTGGGGACAGAGCCACTCTTGTTAGAGTTTTCCACAGGCCGGTGGTGTGAAGCGCCCTCATCTGTGCCCTCGTGCTATGTAATAGACACTTCCGGTTGGTGGGTGGTGGAAGTGTATTCCATCTACACTGGGAGTCCCTAGTCCCATAAGAGCCTTCAGCATTTCTCTGGCTTCTGTAACAAAATAGCTGAATGTTTTGTTTTCACACCATTTCATTAAATCTAACTCTTTATGGCCACATGTTGGACAGGAGGGTTCTAGATCATATAGGATTCACATGTGGTATTTGTCTGGGTTCTGTGTGCATAGCCGGGTACCACAGCTATTCTGTGAGCTTGGAGTAGAGAGAAAACTCTAAAAAGGTTCAGTTGCTGGGAAGCAGGTCTAGAATAATGCTGTCCATGTGCGGCCACCATGGTGGGGAGTTCAGTGAACTGAAGCCACCTCTACCAGAGCCTTCTCTCTGGGGAATGTCTAAGAATGAATAGAAAACTACAAGGAAACAAACAGCTCATCATAGGTGTTGACAGGGTGTGAACAAGTTAAAATCTTTATACAGTGCTGAGGGGAGGAATGTAAAATGGTGCGGCTGTTTTGGAAAATGATCTGGCAATTTCTCAAAGGGGTAAACCATTGCCGTGTGACCTGGCGATTAACCCAAGAGAAATAAAAACATGACCACATAAAACTTGCATGCAAATGTTCCCAGAAGCATGATTCATAATAGCTTAATAAAAACTAGAAATAAATCAAATATCCATCAGTAAAACGAGCTTGAGCCATAGAGTAGAATATCATCTGGCAATAAAAAGGAATGAAGCAGGTGCTAGTGGCACACACCTATATTCCTAGCTAATCAGGAGGCTGAGATCTGAGGATCTCAGTTCAAAGCCAGCCCAGGTAGGAAAGTCCATGAGACTCTTATCTCCCATTTACTTCCAAAGAAAACCCACCCAGAAGTGGAGTGGAACCGTGGTTCTAGTGGTATAGCATTAGCCTTGAGCAAAAAGCTCAGGGACAGAGCACAGGCCCTGAGTTCAAGCCCTAGGACCAGTACACACACACACACACACACACACACACGAATGAAGTACTGAGCCATACCACCACATGGATGACATGGACAAGTTTGAGGACATCATGCTGTGTCAAAGAAGACAGCTATTGTAGACTACCAAGTTTACGATTCCACTTAAATGACATATCCAGAGCAAGGAAATTCACTGAGCTAGAGTAGTTCAGTACTTCCCGAGTCTGGGGAGGGGGCTTGGATGGGAAATGGAGAATGACTGTGCCTCTTCTTGGACTTAAGAAAATGCAACTCTAGATGGGGTGATACTGAGAAACAATAGACTTTCAAGGAGTGAAGTTATGTTGTTTGAATGGAGTGAACTACTTCTTACATTGTTATATGTAGAAATACCATAAGTAAAAAATAATATACCAATGAAGAAAAGGAGAAGAAACCCAGAGCCTCCCACACATCTACACTGGCCAAGACTGGTGTCCAGAAAGCCTGGGAAGGGCGAGAGTGCCGCACCGGGCCGCCTTTGCGCTCTCCTCCCCGCTAACCTGCCATGGGTCTATTTTACATTAGTTAACTCTGGTAGAGTGAAGATTTGATTAAAGCTGTGGATTGAAATAATGACTAGAGGAGGCAATTAACTCCCATTCTAAAGTGTTTTGAAGCATTTGATTTAATATGTGGCGAGAATCACAATGGAGTCATTTGTCACCCATTCATCTACTGACTGTCCAGTAAGGGCCTACTAAGTGCCTGGAGCAGGGAGTAAGCAAGGTAGAGGAGGTACCTGCCCTCCTACCATGGGGACCATCCACATCTGAGGTCCTGGGCTGGAGCCAGGGGCCTGGATGAAGAACAGGGTTCAGTTGAGTGTGTGTGTGTGTGTGTGTGTGTGTGTGTGTGTGTGTGTGTGTGTGTGTGTGTGTGTGTGTGTGTGTGTGTGTGTGTGTGTGTGTGTGTGTGTGTGTGTGTGTGTGTGTGTGTGTGTGTGTGTGTGTGTGTGTGTGTGTGTGTGTGTGTGCTGGTCCTGAGGCTAGAACACTGGGCCTGGGCATTGTTCCTGAGCTTTGGTGCTCAAGGTTAGAGGTCTACCACTTGAGCCACAACTCTACTTCTGGCATTTTGCTGGTTACTTAGAGCCTCATAGACTTTCCCACCCAGGCTGGCCTCCAACTCCAGTCCTCAGATCTCAGCGCTCTGAGGAGCTAGGATTGCAGGCAGGAGCCACCAGTACCTGCTCAGGCGGGTCATTTTATGTGTTAAAGCAAGGCTGTTTGTAAGTGTGGCAGGAGTTGACACACAGCTCAGGGCTCTTGCCCGCCTCCTCCGCTGGTCTTGCTGACAGTGACCCATAAGACCAGATTATGGAAGGTGGGCCTTGGACGGTGGCGTTTGACAAGACTTGCCCTCAGGCCCCTGCTCTAATCCCATGCCTCTGAGCATTCCTGCCCCGCCCCTCAATATCCTTCATTCCAGGTGCTAATGTGTTACCTATTTGAGCGGCTTTGCCTGCTTCCCTTGGCAGACTTGAGCACTCTGGGAGGGTAGGCTGGCCTGGGCTTGTGTCAGGACCCAGAACATGCTGACCATACACGTTCCAGAAATAACTTCCGAGCAGCCATTAAACCACTGGTGTACATTATCTTGTCCCCATTTTTAAAATGAGAAAACTCAGGCAGAGCAGGATTAAAGCCCTTGCCCAGGCCTTCAAGCTCTTATACTTCAAGCCATCGTAGCAGAAATAAAATCCTGAGTCAGTGGTTCTCTATGAATTTTTGGTCATGACTCCTAGGCACCCTTTAAGGTCACAAGAGACCCTCAGATGGCTTTCAGCACTGTGGACTTCTCTCTGTCCACTCTACTGAACCGGAAGTTTAAACCAAGCACAGATTTAAAACTCAAGCACAGATTTGTTGACTTTTAAAATGCCCCTTCCCTTTTTTTTGAAAACTGCCAATCCTGTGGCTTGACCTCAGGATCTAGACGCTGTCTCTGACCTTGTGTGCTCAAGGCTGGTGCTCTACCACTTGAGTAACAGCTCTACTTCTGGCTTTTTTTGGTGGCTAATTGGAGATAAGAGTCTCATGGACTTCCCAAACTGTGATCCTCACATCTCAGCCTACTGAGGATTATGGGTGTGAGCCACCAGCGCCCAATTATAATACACTTGTTTTTATAATAAGTAAGTTCATGTAAAGCTATTTTATTGACGTAGATTTTTTTTATAAAAGGCATGCTTTTCAAGATAAAAAATGTATGAGAAATTTGGCATCACTTCACATTTTGTATGCCTCCTGATGCCTGGATTGATAGAACACATCTGCTTTTGTGCATGATCTACAGTAGTATGATGTGCAGGTTGGTACAGAGGGCGAGAGCCAGACATCATGCAGGTACGTGGCTGGAGAAGGAGGAGTAGAGAAACAGCCCTTTCACATGTTATGGGTAACTTCCTCTCAAAGTCATGCCAGAATTTGTGAAGAGCTGCTTTCTTCTTCCATTTTGTAAAGTAAACTCAACATAAAACTTACCAGCTACACGATTTTAAATGTACAGTTCAGCGGTACTAAGTGCACCTGTGGTGTTACGCATCATCATCACCCTCCATCTCGAGTCTTCGTTTCTGTCTTGTAAACGGTGGGACTCGGCCTGATAAACACCAACTCCCCATCCTGTGCTCTTGCCCTGGAAGCCACCATTTTCACTTCTGTCTCTGCCATTTGGATTAATACCTTGCATAAGTGTCATTGTACAGCGTTTGTCACTTTCTGACTGGCCTATTTCACTTTGCATTAGATGACAACAGGGATCTTTTCAAATGGTATTGAAATATTGAATATAAAACCTTATATTATTGATCTTTTCTTTGTTACCTCAAAACCCATTGGTAGATCATATATGGTGAATAAATCTCTTCATCCAAGAGTGATTTTGTTATCACCTGCATTGGTGATTTGGAAATAGTAATTTCCTGCGTTATACAGATCTTCAAAATGTCAACTCATTTTACTATATATGGAAACGAATTCATTGAACTCACAGAACAATCTCTAATTATTGAGAAGCTGTCAGCTTGTGAATGCATATACAAACTTTCCAAATTCTAATTTCACTTGAAAGTTCAACTTTCATTATTGACAATTGAGAATATCTGTTGTTTCTTTAAAATGTCAGGCTTACCTTATTCTTGAAAAATATCCACCAAGTACAACACACATCCAAGAAACCATAATCTGTCTGTCCATCATTCTTTGACGTGAAGATAGTGTTTGATGAAAACATGGCTCATTAGGTTTGTGACCAGTGTTTTCTATAGAGACAGTCAATGTACTGTAGCCACTGTGAACTTTTCCTCTCTCCCACAGGATGGTAGTAAGATGATGAATCCTCCGGGTAGCTCTAGAATACAGTGTTCTTGCCTCATCTAAAAAATTGTTGGATAGAATTGAAACTTTTTGTGTGCCAGTATTGGGGCTTGGACTCAAGGCTTTGCACTCTTGCTTGGCTTTTTTGCTCAAGGTTGGCCCTCTACCACTTGAGCCATGCCCCCACCTCCAACTGTTTGCTGGCTAATTGGAGATAAGAGTCTCATGGACTTTGATGCTCAGGCTGGCTTCAAATCATGATCCTCAGATCTCAGCCTCCTGAGTAGCAACGATTACAGGTGTGAGCCACCAGTGCTTGGCTTTTGTTTGGTTGTGTCCTCCAAGCATGTGGTGGTAAGGCATAAAACGACTGTTGTAGAGTTTGTTGTCATGTCCATCCTGGGCTTGTGTTGAAGGGCCAGCTGCCATCACTTACGTACCCAGTCCACACAAATGTTAACTCAGGGAGAAAAACTATACCCTGGTTAAGATTCACAAACAGTTTTACTTGTGGGCTTCTTAAGGATCAGGGATGCTATCGTTCCCATGTGTCCCTCCAAATTCATGTATTAGAATTTTCATCTTTGGTGCAGCAGTATGGGAGTGGGGACCTCCTGAGTAGATTGATATTGCTATTGTAGGAGTGGGTTACTTATTGCAAGAATGGGCAATAAAAGTGAGCTTGCAGCTAGGTATAGTATAGCTTCAGTACTTAGAAGGATCCAGAGTTCAAGGACAGCCCTGGGCTCCATGACAAGACCCTGCCTCAAAATACTGAAAACTAAAAGGGTGTGGGGTTGCCTCCTGCCGTTCTTGCTCTCCTATGCTTCTTTGCCTTTCCATCTCCCCAGTGGGTTAGGCAGAGTGAAAGCTCTGGTGAGTGATTGCACCTGGATCTTGGGCTTCCCAGCTTCTATGATCATGAGGAGACACTTCTTTTCTTTGTAAAGTACTCAGCTTGTGATGTTCTGTTATAGCAGCAAGAAACAAACGAAGGCAGGAATTTGGAACAGAGAAGTGAGGTTGTAGCTAGAATGAAGACCTGCAGGTATAGAAGTAAGTGCACAATTAGATAATGAGTAAATTCAGAGGAGTTTGGAGGAGCAGGCTAGAAAAACTACACTGACATGAGTGGAGCATTCATGGTGCTTCCGGTGAGGCCTTACAAGAAGAGAAGAAATGTTGGAAATGTCTAGAACATCTTCAAGATTTCATAAGAGGGTGTGGTCAGAATTGTGGAAACATGGCCAGTGAATCCGATGAGGTCTTAGGTGGAAATAAGGAGCAAGGAATTGGAAGCAGAAATAAAGGTGACCTTTGGGATGAAATTGCAAAAGGTTGGCAGAATTTGGTCTGTGTCCTAGAACAGAGGGTTGGGACATATGTGAGGAAGGATTTGTAAGGAAAATACCAAAGTTCCTGCATGACCACTTCTAACTGTATATAGTAAGATGCGAGAGGAAAGGAATAACTTAGAAGCTGGGATTTATTCTTCCAAGAGAATCAGTATAGAAAGATTTAGAAAATTTGTTGCCTAACTTTGTAAGGAGCAAGGGTCCCTTGCTCAGGAGAACAAACCAGAAATGTGATCAAGTAGAGCATGCGTAGTAGATCAGTGCCGATGGAAGCGGGGACAGTAGGGGAGAGAGACCTTGAAGGCACTTCGGAGAGTTTTGAAGCTGCCCCTGCCAGCACCGTTCTGGAGCTCTAGGATCAGATGTTTACAGCACCTCTTCCCTGCCTTCTCTGCTCCCTGCATCCCAGGGTCGGGGCCCAGGCTAGGCCCCACCCCCACACTCACACTGGCCTCTGGAAAGCAGCAGCCAGGGCGGTGGTGGTCTCCCCGTTATGTTAACCCCGCAGGTGCACAGGGGCCAGGGCCATAGAACATGGCTCCCTCCACCTACATCTCAAGGTTCAACTAGGCCCAGGTCACAGCCCAGATGGAGCAGCCCAGCAGCGATGGAGGGGGCCATGCTGGCGGGTCCTAATTGCTTTCTCCCACAAGTATTTAAAAAACCCAAGTCATTTATCTTACTGATAATAATCTACAAAGGTGACATTGCTCATCATTTTAATATCACTTCATCGCCCAAAGGATACGATTATTCTTCTAATCATGTCAGTACGATTCTTCATAGGTTTCCCACTGTCCTGACATTCACATTATGACATGTGGGCAGGGGACCCCAGAAGGCCTGGGTCCTCCCTGGGTCCTGGGGAGCAGGGGTGTGGGGAAGGGGGAGGACATGCTCCCTAACTGGAGCAGAAGCTTCACCATCTAGGAACTGCAGACCAGCCAGTCCACCAAGTGATTTCAAGTTAACTAATTTTGGTCTCAAAGTGGTCACCCTCTCCTTCAATTCTCAGGTCAAGTGTCAGAATTCAAAGGTCACATTTCAGGTACAGGAGTTTCCCCCCTTCTTAACGCTGCAGTTGAATCCTCTGATTGATTTAGAGACTGGCTGGTTTCCGGATGCCCTGGTATAGGGACCAGCCTTGATGCTGTCTTAGGGTACAAGTTCATTTTCTCTGCCGATGAAAGAATTAAAGGGCAGGAAGGTGTTTAGAACAGACAGAACAGGTTTATTTGAAAGCAAAAAAAAAATAGAAGAGACTGACAGCTGGATGGCTTGTGTGGGCCAACCTAGCTCTTTCCATTGGTTGAGCAAGATCCCAGGGCACTGTGGGAAGAAGAGGCATCATGATGAGCCACATGTTATCTGCCATTGTGAGGTCCCCTATTTTTTGTCCCTTATCTGCCTAACAGTTTCCCTTTCTCTCCCTGATCCCAGTTTCCGGTGACTCCTCCCCTCTTGAACTACTAAGCTCCCAGACCCCAGAGCTTAGTAGTTCTCCTTGTTCTCAGAGTCCTGATAGGTTTGGAGAACACTGCCCTGGTGGAGTTGGCAGGCTCTTTCCCCAAGGGCAGGGTTAGCACCTTGGGGACCTCCTTTCTCCTTGGCTGCGAAAGCTGCTTGCCTTGTTCTCCAGGGCTGATGGCGTGCCTCACTCTCTATGGTTCCCTCTCCCTAGCATCTTTGCTGGGCAGTTATCCAGGCTCTTCCCGCCCAGGGCCCAGAGCTCTTCAGGGTTCTGCAGCACCAGCCCCGGAGGAACTGCAGCCTGCCAAGCTTTGGGTTGAAGCTTCCTGACAGGCCCAGGCTTAGGCCCTGGACTTTGGGACTGGGAGAGAAGAGAGTTGAGTCTGAGAAGCTCACCCCAACTTCCATATGGCTTCTTGTTGGTCTGCTTCTTGGAGGGTGCCTATGGCGGTCCATAATCATGATGCTCGACCAAAATTCCCATTTGCCTTAGAATAACAAGAAGTTATTTTCAGAGAGAAATTTCTTTTTTTTTTTTTTCCTATTCTGGTTGTAAGGTTGGACATGGCCATTAAGTGATTTGGTGTGCACAGAGATCGGAAGCTACGTTTGTTTGAAAATTGAGTTCTTTTAATATCTGCAATATGTATCACGGTCACAGGTCTTCTTGCCTCTAGTTTCAGCTGTTTTCTGAGCCTTCCTGGTGGGACACAAGGTTCAAGAGGGCACGCAGGGAATGCCTACATTTTATGCAGGGGCCCTGCGGCTACATCCCGAGACCCATTAATGGAAAAATATGCATGCCACTTGTGCCCTATTATGAAAATTTACCTTCTTTCCCTGATTAGACTGTCAGCTCTTATTAACATGGATCCGTGTAGCAAAAGGAGTCCAGGCTTGGTGGAAGTGGCTGGGAAGGGTTGCTAAATTGTTGTCCCAGTAATATCTGCTCCTCTTACCAGAACCTCAGCTTGGCTGCCTCTGTGCATGTTGACAGCGGCAGGAAAACCAACTCTCTGGCTTCTGAAGGGAAGAAGACCTCGAACTGGCTTTGCCGTGTCTGGGCTGAGAGAGCATGTCCCACCCACATGGGCATTCCTGGGCTATGTGGGCTATCTTCCTGCCTGCCATAGTGGAGCTCGGGGCCCTGCAAAGTAGAGCCCAAACAATCTCTTTCTCCTTTTGAAGAAGCGCATACATGTGGGTTTATAACTCTGCCCTGAACTGAAGATGAAGTCTGAGGGGAACATGAAGAGCCAAGATAGTCGAGCAATTCAGGCAAAAGATAAATTGGCTAACTTAACCGGAGGTGTTATTTCATTATTTTACTACTCGGAGGTGGTGTTGGAGTTTGAACTCGGGGCTTCACCCTCGCACACAGGTAGTGGGAAGCAGGCCTCTCGCCTGTTTTGCTGCGACTATTTTTGAGATGAAAGTCTTACCCGTCGCCCACTCCAGCTGTGATCTACCTACTGAGGCTTCCCACCAGCACTGGGCTCACTGGCTTGCGCCATCACACCTAGATTTTCCTCTGGCGATGTGCTTTCTTGCTCAGGCCGGCCTGGAACCATCCCCCTCAGGTCTGAGCCTTCCTGAAGTAGCGGAGATGATGGGCTTGAGCCACCCAGTGGGGCCCATGTTCGCTCTGTGGCCACCGCGGAGGAACAAGCTCCCAAGTGGAGCCTAGGGATGCAGAAGCCAATGTTTCCCCCTTGGCTGCTTTCAGTGAGTACCCACTTACACAAAACGTACGCGTACATGCACACCTACGTGGGAAAGCACACCTCCACGTGCGCAGCATATGTGTACACATGCACACTTCTATTGTACCTTTACATACATACCTGAACACACACACACATGTATACAGCATCTCGCAAATTCTTTAGTTCAAGCAGGAAGAGGACTTGGCTATTTTTTGTCTCGTTATATATATATAAAGTTAACCAAGATGAGGCGAACGGCTCCCGAGGTGGGTGTGGGTGGTTAGGCTCTGCATTGCCTTGCACACGGCTGGGGAGCACTCCAGGGCTTTGGTTGCTGTGTGGGCACATGGACTCTTCTCTGCCTCTTCCTTTTGTTCCTTGAGTAGCTCTGCCCGCGCACCGCACAGGTTTCTGCATGCACCAGGCCCGGGATTGTTCCAGCTCACTGGCCACCAGGGGAGACGGCAACCTTTCCCTGCACGCTCTCCCTAGATGTGCCCCCCAGGCACGGCTTGGGAGGTGCGGGCTCAGCATGCTGCCTACCGGCTGAGCCCTGTGGGCCTCTTCAGCTATGAGAAATGCCATCACCTCTCCCTTTCTCTTCACCCCCTCTCCCTCTTGTGTGCACACACACACACACGCGCACACACTTGGGCACATACATGCACACATCACGGGACCCTGTTCATGCCAATGAGACCTCATCATCTTAGTTGGATTACTTTTCCAGCAGAGGCTAATCACAAAATTCTCAGAGGCAAAGACAGACACCTGTGTCTCAGAACTTCAATAGAGATTGGAAAGTAAATGATAGTCTCCCTCTTCCTCCTCCCTGAGTTTCCTGTGGACCACAAAGTTTGTGTACTACAAATGAAAGCAAGGTTGAAGGCTGTCCTGCTTAGAAAAATACTGCCCTACCACGCTGTGCTCCTCTGTCATTGTTCCTCCCTTTAATGAAGTAGTGTTTGTTATATAGTAAGAGGGGGGAAAAAGCACTTTAATTAATATTAACAAGTGGAAGGGGATTAGTGCCCAAATCCCTGTTACCAGTTTGTCTAATCCACCTAATTGCACGTAAAGCTATCAGTGAAGCACTTAAAAACCTAGAATGCTTTGGGGTAGCACGTCTCTGAGGAAGATGGCCTCTGAAGGTCCCACCCAGCCTCTGCTCCCTGGCAGCCTCTGTGCCTGGCCTCCCCTCACTGTCTGCCCTTCCATCCATGGATGGTGAGCCTTTCCATGAGCAGAATGCCAACAGGCCCAGCATCCTCCTCTCCATAGTACACGGGATTGTGCACCCAGTGCCGTGGAGACGTACTACAAAGATCCCAGAGGGGGACATGTCAGGTTTCAATGGAGACCCCGTGTTTCCAGCAGATCTCAGCCATTGTCAACAAAATAACAAGGTTGTCAGTGCGCGCATACGAAGGTAAGGCCATCCTGATGGAAGCATCATTTAATGAGGAGAGGGGTGGTGGGGAAGAGTGAAGGGAGGAAGGGGTTGTAGAGAATGGTGATGGGGCAAGGGGAAGAGAGGGAGGGAAAGGGAAAGAGGGAAAGAAAGAAGAAAAGGAGAGAGGAAAAGAAAGGAAAGGAAGTAGGAGGGAAAGAGAATAAGGAAGGGGAAGAATAAAAAGACAGAAAGACAGAGGAAAGGAAGACAAAAGAAAGGAGAAAAGGAAGTAAAGAAGGAAGGAAGGAAGGAAGGAAGGAAGGAAGGAAGGAAGGAAGGAAGGAAGGAAGGAAGGACTATAGGCTCGATTTCCCTAGCTTTTGCCCATTCTCTTCCCTCCACACCGTTGGCAGAGGGACGCACTCCCCCGTAAACTCATTAATTCCACTCTGTTTTGACAGCCTGCTTAAATCATCTTAGAAATGCCACCGCTGAATAAGCACATCCATGCTGATGGCTGCTTTCTTCCTAAAGCCCAGCTCACATGCCAGGCACAAGTGCTGCGGTGTGCTGGGAGAGAGCTTAATTACAGGTCTGCTGGAGGAAGACACGGAAAACGCGTAAGAATGAAGGAGAGCGCAGGCACGGGGCGTGGAGCCTTCCCCGTGTGATGGATGCTTAAATCATAACCTGTTGGGTGGCATAGCTGGAGGATCAGGCAGGTTCTATTCTAAATATCTCCTTTCAGTGGATTTGCTGTTCAAAGATATTCATTCTCGTGTGGTCAGACTGTTGGATGTTCAACAACAACAACAACAAAAGGAGATGTTCTTTCTTTCCCTCTTCCAAGAAAAGCACCCAAGGTATAATTATGCAACAAAGTTAGTAGCACACGGCACAGGAGGTCAAAGACTAGTTCTGCTGGAGTCGATGCCAGGCCTAGAGCTGCTACTGGCAGCTCTTTATGTGGACATCTAGTTTTCTGGGGCAGGGTAGAGGTGATGGGGTAAATCTCTAAGAGTAGAATTGCTGGTTTGTGTGATAAACATATGCTTGACCTGATAAGAAAGTACCAAAATCATTTTCCAAAGTGAGCTGTATGATTTTGTATCCCCAGCAACAGCAACAACAAAAAAGGTTGAATTTCTCCACACAGGCACAATACTTGACAGTGTCGCTGTTCTTTTTTTAAAAAAACAATTGTTATAAATAGGTGATGTAGAGGGGGTTACAGTTACTAAGTCAGGCAAAGACTATATTTCTTTTCTTACAATGTCACTCCTTCCCTTGTTCTCTCCTAGTTCTGAAGCTACCATTGTTCTTAAATTCCCATTTTAGAAGTGGCCGATGATACTTCATTGCAAATTTCATTTCTATTTCTCTGATAGGGAAAGATGCTGGAAATCTTTTCATGAACCCATTTGTAATTCACATAGCTCTGTGAACCATGTTTAACAGTCTTTAGATCATTTCTTAAAACTGAGTTATTTGTCCCCTTATTGGCTTATTATAACCATTTTAATGCATTTATATACCAGATAGATATATAATGCAAATATTTTCTTAGGTTTGTGGTTTACCTTTTCACTTTCTTAGTGGTATCATTCAAATACCAGAAACAATTCATTTGGATGAGGTCCAATCATTTTTATAGTTAGTACCTTTTGCATTTGGACAAAGTGACCTAGTTTCCCCAAGGCATGAAGATCCATTCTTATGTCTTATTCTGTCCATTTTGTAGTTTCAACTCTTAGACTCAACTCTGTGATTCACTCCACAATGATTTCTGTGTGTCATGGGAGATAAAGATTGAGGTTCACTTAAAAGGCAAGAACCATGTTGAGATGTGATGTGTGTGTATGTGTGTATGTGCGCACATGTGCACACACATGCACACGTGTTGTGCTTTGCTAGGAGTGCGGCATCCCAGATCCTCCTCTCTCTCCAACCAGCACCTCTCTACTTTTATCCATGGATTGAGGGGTCCTCTTCAGAAAGTTTTGCTTGAAAAACTAAGGCTTCGCTTTTTTTAGAATTCGACGTAAACCCAATAGAAGATGGCAGCTGCGGTCCAGGGAGGGGTGACTCCCCGGTGGGGACATCAGGCTTCAGGCTCCTCCTGACAGGTGTGCGCCCCTTTCCTCTGTGTCCCCTGCTCTGTCTCTGGCCACTGGAAATTCCCCACAATGCCTCATTTGCAGCTTACCTTCTCAGCAGTTCAAACATTGAAAACAGGCCACCCGTGACACTAAATAATTTAGATCCTCTTTTCCTGATGCTGTCACTTGTGGGGAGATGAAGGATGGGTTTGTCAGGAGGGGTGGCAGCCCTCCAAAGACCACGCCAGCACATTCTGCGTCTCTGTGGCAGAGCCTGAGCTATCCATCAGTGCGGCGTGGAGGTCAGCTGCATGGGTATCAATTAGGGAAGATTCCCCCCACTCTGCTGCCACTTTTCTGAAATGTGGCCTGCCATCTTAATGATCTCTGCATACTCTCAGCCTGACTAATCA
This sequence comes from Dipodomys merriami, assembly GCF_024711535.1. Classification (NCBI taxonomy): domain Eukaryota; kingdom Metazoa; phylum Chordata; class Mammalia; order Rodentia; family Heteromyidae; genus Dipodomys; species Dipodomys merriami. Next base: position 15,518,850 of record NW_027205048.1, on the reverse strand, counting down.
CTGGAACTGCAGACGGACGCACCATGAGGGCTGAGTTCCATGGTTTAAGAGAAAGGCCAGCGTGTTCTGAGAACCTTTCATCGGTCTTACAGATGGCAGGCTATTACGCTGCCCCTAGTTTCTGCGCATCATTTTGTTTTCTTGGAAAGCTCTACATTTTGGTGAAAAACTTTCAGAAGTATATGCACAGACCAGGCTGGGCACTGATGGCTCACAGCTAATTGCTTGGGAGATAGAAATGGGGGACTTGAGGCTCCACACCAGCAGAAAAGTGTAAGAGGAACATATCCAGACCTAGAGGAAGATGTGAGACTCTCTCTAAAAAGAGAAATGAAGAAAAGGGGGCTGAAGGTCTGGCTCAAAAGGTATAGCACCTGACTAACAAGTATGAGACCCTGAGTTCAAACCCCAGGAACACACACACACACACACACACACACACACACACACACACACACACACACACACACACACACACACACACACACACACACACACACACACACACACACACACACACACACACACACACACACACACACACACACACACACACACACACACACACACACACACACACACACACACACCCTCTGCTCCCATTCATGTCTATCCCCTTTATCCATGAGAGGTGTCAGTCAGTTGAGGTCACCGGTGACAGTCGTGTGGTCACGTGACCACCTCACCAGGAGACACCTCCCCTTAAGGCCATCTCACAGAGCTGGCCACTTTTTTCTTCCCAAGATTCTTTCTGTCCCAGCCTTCCAGGCTGCTCTCCACCTGCTGAGCCCCCTTCTTGATCCTTCACGTTGGCTCCTTCTTCCTCGGGCCCTAGATGTTGGTGTGTCTGAGCTCTGTCCTCTTGTCTGTCTGCTGCTCTCCTGTGAGCCCTCTTGCCCCATACTGTGACACACTACCTGATTCACCTGACCCTGGCCAGTGTCCCTCCTGTGCTGTGTGACTGTCTCTGCTGCAGTGGTCACTTCCTCATCAACGTTGGTAGCTGATCCTGACTCAAGCAGCCACCAATGCTGATCTCCCACGAGCCATCTGTGGGCAGTTAGTACACATCTCCTCCTCTTGGCACCACTTGATCCCCTGGGACACTCTGCAGTGTCCTCATGGCAGCTTATTTCATGGTGTGGATTAAGGAATTGGATAATATTTACCCCACAATTGCAGTTGAACAGTGCTTCTGCCTGCCTATTTGTTTTATAGGTCTATCAAATGGTGGGGCCCTAAAAATCATTTTACCAGCTCTTTATGTGGAAAGAAAATCACAAAATTAATATCAAATATGCTTCATTAATTATCTAAAAATATCACATATTGGCAAATCAAACAGAACACACTAGTAGTATGTGTTCGGGGAGGTCAGGGTCTTATAGCTTGAATTCAGGGCCTGGGCCCTTGTGATCCATGAGCTTTTTTGCTCAAGGCTAGTTAGTGCTCTACTACTTGAGCCACAGCTCTACTTCTGGCTTTTTACTGGTTAATTGAAAATAAGAGTCTCATGAACTTTCTTGCTTGGAGTGGCTTTAAACCACAGTCCTCAGATCTCACTCTTGAGTAGCTAGGATTGCAGACTTGAGCCACCAGTGCTAGTAGAATTCAACTCTTAAAGGAATAGAGCAATGCTTTGCACTGAATGTGACCCCTCAGAATTCTACACAGAAGCCCTGCCTCCATGGGGACAGGATTGGCGTGAGACTGGGAGCAGATGAGGTATGTTTAGATGAGGACATGAGGGTGGGACCCTCATAGGGGAGTTAATGGCCCCCTAAGGAGAGACACCAAGAAATGTCTTCTCGCTTTCCTGCACCTGCCACGTGAGGGCACCTGCCATGCAAACATGGCCGCCCCCCTCACAGGCCTGCAGCTCTGGAATGGTAAGTGATAAATCCCTCTGGCCTAAGCTGCCTCATCTGTGGCCCTGGATGATGGCCCCCAAGTTAAGGACACAGGCCTCATCACGCACACCCAACGTGTCAGATGTGTCCCATGTGCCATAGGCTATGGCAAGGGCGAGGGTCTTCAAGTGCTCAGGACCCTTCATGATTTAAAACAGTAGTAATGAGTTATATGAATGGCCAGAGAGAGCGAGGACTCTGAGCTGTTACCCGTGAAGTCCTCAGGTCATAGATTGGAGGACTCAGTCACTGCAAGCACAGCCCCTGATCACTGGCCCCATCAGAGGTGACAATGGAGTGGCTATAGAGACAGTCATGAGGTCACCTTGGATGGGCTCTTGTCCTCTACCTGATTTTCTCTTTTCCCAATGGAGCAGAGATCATGGCGGTCCCTCTCCATGCAGGCCTCTGGGCACATCATTGACTGGGATCTTGGTCCTTGGTTGGTTCTCAAGGTATAGAGTGGAGAAGAAGTAGAGTTTCTGAGGAGTCTTTGGCAGGCAGGACAAAAGCACATACTTCAGAATGTAAGAATCTTTACATCAAACCTATTCTTTTTTTTTTCAAATTTTTTTTCTTTATTCTTTTTTTTATTGTGAAAATACTGTATGTACAGACAGGTTACAATTACATGGGCAAGATAATGAGTACATTTCTTATCAAGCATTGTAGCCTCCTCCTTTGTTTCTCCTTCCCATCCCTTCCCCCTTCCCACCCCCTGCCCCCCATCCTCCCCGCACCCCCCACCAAAGTTGTAAAGTTCGTTTTCGACATAACCACTTGTACATCTCATTGTTGCAATGGGTCCACCTGTATCAAACCTATTCTTTACTCACCTTGTAGCTGTGATCACTGCCCTTCTATCCAGAGGCTGAGAGAGTCTCTTGAGTCTCTGACACTCCAAGTCTGACACCTCTCCCTGAACTTCTGGGGAATTAAAGGAACCAATTAAGAAAATGTTCTAAGCTGGGCCTTGGTGGCTCACACCTGTAATCCTAGCTATTCAGGAGGCTGAGATCTCAGAATTGCAATTTGAAGCCAGCCTGGGTAGGAAACTCTGTGATACTCTTATCTCCAATTAACCACCAGAAATCTGGAAGTGGTGCTGTGACTCAAAGTGGTAGAGTGCTAATCTCAGTGAAAAAAGCTCAGGGACAGTACCCAGGCCCTGCGTTCAAGCCCCATGACAAGAATAATGGAAGGAAGGTGGGAAGGAGGAAAGGAGGGAGGGAGGAACGGAAAAAAGAAAGGAGGGAGGGAGGGAAAGAGGGAAAAAAGGTAGAAAGGAGGAAGGGAGGGAGGGAGGAAAGGAGGGAGGAAGGAAGAAAAGGAAAGAAAGAAAGAGAGAGAGAAAGGAAGAAAGAATAAAATGTTCTATAGTCATTTTCTGAGCAGCCATATGAAATTGAAGACCTTTGGGAAAGAGATGGAAGTGGATGACCACTCTGAGGACACTAGCAATTTCCGCCCTAGCTTCTCACTGGTTAGTTTGTGACCAGGGCGAGGTGCACAGTGGCATGCTGCACGCCTGACTGACTCACCAAGGGTGGTTGTGTTAATTCAGGATGCACCTGCCTTTCTGTGGCTCCACCTCCAGGACTCAGGGACTTGCAAATGCTCTTTCATTTAATGAAAGTGCAAATGCCACAGGCCTCCAGTCCTGGGGGCCACCGGTGCTCTGAGCCATGCATCCTCCAGTCTCTCTCTTCTTGGCCAGACTTGCTGTGGTTTTCATTGTCACCTTGGGTATTGGACCACGATGGCTGTTTCCACAGTCTAAATAGTGGAGTGGCACAACGGTTCCTGGCATAATTAAGACTAAATATTTTAAAATGCTCTAAGGGCCTTTAAAGTTAGGGAATTAGGACATGAAGAACTTAAGCTTTGCATTAACCATTCATATTCTGTGTAGCTGAAAAAAATAAGTTGCTTCAGTATTTTTAAATTTATTTTTTATAGTTATAAAGGGGAGGTACAGAGAAGTTACAGTTTCATAAGTCCAGTAATGTGTACAAATTTTTTTGGACAGTGTCACCCTTACTCTCACTCTCTTCCAGTCTTTCCCGCCCATCCCCACCCACAAGTTGTATAGTTTATTTTTACTAGCGAGTACCACTGTTGCATTTGTAATTCCTTTGGTTTTTATGAGCATTAAGTTGCTTCTTTGTTCCACACTCTTCAGTGACTTCTTATTGCTGACAGTACAGAGTCCAGACCTGTATCAAATCAGGAGATGTCTGGGCCCACTCAGGAGCATCTGTAGGTGGGGAAGGGCAGAGGTCCCTGGAGAGTGCCTGTCCCTGGGTTGTACTGTTGAAGCTGGTGCTGGTCTGCAGACTCACTGGGGAGCGGTAAGATTCCAGGGCCTCAGCCCAATACCTACCTCATGAGCTTCTCATTCTGGCCCCCACGGGCCTCTCCAACCTGGTCTCTGAATTATAAGTTGTCTGCGCATGCTGCATCTAACCTACCCTGCCTCCTCGCCCCCCACCCCCACACACCTGCCTGCTCCATTTTCTTCTAAGGCCCAAATCCTACCTTCAAGAATTCATTGGCTGCCTTATTCCTGCCTTCATGATCTTTGCCCTGAGCCACTGGGATTCCCAGACTTAAGTCTGTCTCCATCATCTCCTGTATCCTACCTCCATGTTGCTGGGAAATTCTGGGGCCCTGCATTGTCCAGAGCCAATGTCTGCTAACTTGGTTGGGATACTATGAAACGATGCTCCTCAGCACCCACCTGTGTGTTCCAGAAACATTAGCTGCTCCGAGTCAGCTGCATATTGAGAGGAGACAAAGCAACTCTTGGTCCCTCATGCCGTTAAACCCCAGGGAGGGGGGCTAACTCACACAAGGGGTATCTGTCCTAGACAGGGAGATTCAGGATGGCTGTGTGTGAAAAATGTCTACAAACTGAACATGGCTTTGCCCCCGCCTCTCCCTGGTCCCTAGTTCTGGCTGAAAATGCCCCCTGGGCCTGTTGGGCAGCTCCAAAGATCAACACATTGTTTGTCCTTGTCATTGGTTGCTTTTTGTTTTTCTTCCCAGGACAGAACACTGACTTTTTGTCCAGTTTTGTTTATCATTGAATTGAGACCAATGCTGGCACATTGGTAGCCAAACTGTGTTTTCAGTGGTCCTTGTGTATGACAGAGCTGTCAAAGCTGAATGTAGAAGTTCTAGCTCGAATAGTGAGCTGGGTGCACAGCTGGCTTTGTGGGGTGGCCCCACCATCAAAGCTTGGACAGGACACAACACCTTCCAAACAATAAGAGAAATAGCTCGCCGTGCTGGGCTGAAGCACGGGCAGAGACATGCCCAAAATGATTACTTCAAGAGCAGAGTTGATAGCACCACGCTCATAAATATGAAACAGAAGGAAATTTAAGAACATACATTCGAAGCTTTTATATTTGAAATATTAAGCCGGATAAGAGATCTTTCAGACAACCTAGGATCTGTTTTCATGTTGAAATCCCAAGCAGAACGCAGTGACATTTGAGGCTGAGCCACTTTTGAGCTCTTTATATTAGAATTTCTAATCACTTTTCTCTGTCTGCATGTTGCAGAGATAAAAGAAAATTACCTTGAGATATGGTGGACAATTCAACTCTTGGATTTTCCTCAAGCTATAAAAACGTGTGTGTCCACGGGTGCACACACAGAAAGGATTCCTGCACTTTGTTTAGGTGAACTGGTCTACCGTTCCCACCTCTGAGTGGTGGCTTACTGAGGGCGGTTTTGTTCCTTAGAGAGATGCAAAGAGAGATCTTGTTTGACAACTGCGTGAGGAGTTCTGCTAGCACCCACTGTGTATGTGTGTTTGTGTAGAAATTGATGACCTTCCCACCAGGTGCAAGACCACTGTCCCAAATGTCAGCAACATCCGTTGAGGCTGGGAGACATTCTTGTAGATTGAACCATTTAAGGGAACAGTCTCTTGATCTTTGATTTTGTGATGCCGCCCACTTTGTCCTAAGAGCAGGGAGTGATATGTGTTTTCCCATCGTGAGTCATTTAGCTCAGCTTTGATATGGAGGCCTCTGGCTCAGCCCTTGGTGGTGGGAGGCGGTAAGAGATAAGGCTTGCTTCTCTGGACTGCATCATTTTTATGATGCTTAGGAGACAGGAAGGGAAAGTAATCTTGAGGAGAAAAATATAGATACCCAAATGGAAAGATGCACAGCTCCCCATTTGTTTCCATAGTTACATTATAACACACAAACACAACCTCTCTCCTAGAATGGTCTCCTTTTCAACCACAGAAATCCCATCTGGATGTCACTCACTGCTTTCTCTCCCAGATACAGTGTGAGGCAATTGGTTCCCAGTTCACCAGTCTTCCCTGCTGGCTTCCTGAGGCCCTCGGGCTTCATGAAGATGTAGGTAAGCATTAAATAACAACAGAAAATAACCAGCAATAGAGCAACCAGGGAGCCCAGGGAGGCAGAACACTGCTCATTGTGGAGCAAAAGTGCAGGAACTATTGAGGAGGCAGAGCAGGAAGACAGAGTGCTTTTTGGTGCCAGTCCTGGGGCTTGAACTCAGGGCCTGAGTGCTGTCGTTGTGCTTTTGTGCTAGGGCTAGCACTGTACCGCTTGAGCCAGAGCTTCACTTCCAGCTTTTTGGTAAATTGGAGATAAGAGTCTTGTAGACTTTCCTGCTTAGACTGGCTTTGAACCTCAAACGTCAATCCTCAGATCTCAACCTCCTGAATAAGTAGGACTACGGGTGTGAGACACTGGTGTCTGAGCACAGTGCTGTGTTTTAAAAGGTCAGCGCAGGTTTGGAGCCTTGGCCAGACCTCAAGCCCCTTCAGTGGGTTCCAGGGGGTCCTTAAGGGCATCCTGGATACAGGCTCTGGGCTTACTTCTGGCCCTGCTGCAGGATGCTCTGAAGGAGGAGCTCCCACAGAGGCTAGGACGGTGCTGGTCCTGCCAGGGTCAGGAGGCCACTGCCCCTTCTGGTCAGCTCCTGGACAGGAAGCCTGATCCCTTACCGCAAACAGAAATTGACTGTCACCAAGCTGCTAGCCGCAGGAGCTGCTAACTCTCCTGTGATTGGATTCTGCCTCTGCCCCACAGGAAGGAGACCCCGGGTGTACCCTGGCCGATCAAGGGCAGAGGGGACACGGGGTGCCGTGTGCAGCTAGCCTAAGTGGTCTGTGGCTCAGACAAGCAGTGTAAGTGTTTCCCAGTCAAACATTTGTAGCTTTGCCTTGTGAAGGTAAATGAGTGCCTCTTGCTACAACTGTTCAAGTGTCAATCATATCATTGGAAGGGCAGGGCCTAGTACACAGGAGAAAACTGACAATGTCACTAGCCGGGGAGACATACCTAGAGGAGAGAGGGAGTGCAGGTATCTGTCCAGCAAAGGAAGACATAGACACGTGCACACACATATACACAGGCATACACATGTCTACAGTGCCGGGCACTGTGTTCAATGAGAAGCAGCTGTTTCTCATTACATAGATGCCCACTTGTGGGAGAGTTAGTTTGCAGTACAACGCAGTTGACCCCATGGTAGGTATTTCCTGATTTCATTGGCTTTTTTGTTTGTTCTTTCACCATGCATTTTACACACTCGGCACGTCTTACAAATTTCAGTGGGCTTGATTTGAACAGAGTTCAACGATATTTGTTCTGTGTAAAATAGCTTCGAGAAATATAAATTCGTGAGGCCCCCCTCCAGAGGGACATCTTACAGAAACACCTGCCGGGGAGTGGTTGATGAGTCTGACCCCGTGGTTGTTGCTTTCACTGAGAAGAAGGCCATGTGAGGTTTCTGCTTGAGCCAGTGGCTCTGTACCCTGAGCTTGAAAGCCCAGACAATGCTTCTTTCCCTGATGTGCATTATATCTACTGAGCAATGCCCACAGTTGTGAATTTTCTCAAAATGGTCACACTTACGTGACTAGGACCCAGACCAAGAAGTAAAAGGTGTCCAGCTTCCTTGGAGTCTGACCTTTGCTCTTGGGATTGATATGCTGGCCCAATTGTGGGTCTGTTCTATATACCATGTTGCTGGGTTCAGGTAATATCTGTGTGTATATGCAAAGCTTTGTGTGTGTGTATACATATGTATATATATACACATTTTTTGTGTGTGTACATGCATTTGCATGTGGATTCCTTCCCCCAGCATGGCACCTACGAAATGCTTGTATTGTCTTCAAGTACCGTTATTACTAAGAGAATGTCCCTGCTCAGGTATAGACCATTTGCTTGTTGTATTGTTGTGAACAATTTGAAGACTTTGCAGTTGGGGCTGTAATGAGCAGGATCGATCTGAACATTTTCGTGCCTGTCTTCGGGGGGGGGGGTGTTTCTGTTGAGCAGGTACCCACAGGTGACTCTCTGAATCAGAGGAAAAGGAAGAGTTTTCTAAAGTGCTTTGGCTAATACCACCAGCAGCTCTGTTTAAGAATTCCAGGGACTCTAACTCTTTACCAGCACTTGGTATTTTTCTAGCTTTTCCATTTTAGCCATTCTGATGGGTGTGCAATGGGCAGGTTTAATCAGACTTCACCTGGTGAGCAACAGTTTGACCGCCAGTACACCATGACTGCTTTCTCAGGAGTTATTGTGGAGTGAGAGGTAGGTCCCAGATCCATCTCCTCCCTTTAGAGCCAGTCCCTTCCTGGGAAGGCCTTCCCCATATGTCAGGATGCACACTTCCCATAAACAAGACAGTGTTGCTGGACTCTGCTTGTTTCTACTGGTTGTTTGTCTACCGGCATCCAGCATTGCTCTTGATTTTTTGATGTTATTGTTTTTGTTGTTTTCTGTTTGTATGTTGATACTAAATTTAGTATTCTGCTTTCTGAAACCCCCAAATCCTGCTACTTTTACTTAGTGATTTTATTTGAGTTATAGGTTCATTTGGGCTTTCTGCATACATGGTCATGGTTATCATGTGATTAGACTTACCTTTCTCTTCTGCTCTCCTCTTCCCTCTCCTTCTCTCTCTCTCTCTTCCTCTCTACCCTTCTCTCCTCTCTCCCATCTTCTCTCTCTTCCCTCTTTCTCTCTCTCTCATGCTTCTTCTTTCTCCCCCCTCTCCCATCTTCTTCTCTCTCTTCTTGCTCATGTTGCTGAGCCTGGCCTCTTGTAGCATGTTGAATGGAAGTGGTGTGGAACATCTGCATCCCACTCCTGAACTTCCTAGCTGGAATCTCCTGTGGAAACCATCCTTGCATCCATCCCTTCACTATATCTTAAGTCACCTCTATATAATCATCCTGTATGGCTTGCTAATAATTAAATTATTATTTTGGTTAAAGATTGATTTTTATTTCTTTCTTTCTTTTAATATTCTTCTTGGATTTTAATAAGCTATATTTCTTTTTTTTTTTGCCAGTCCTGGGGCTTGACTTGAGGACCTATGTGTTATCTCTGAGCTTCTTTTGCTCATGGCTAGCACTCTACCACTTGATCCATAACTCTACTTTCATCTCATAGAAGTCTCACAGACTTTCCTGGGCTGGCTTTGAACTGTGATCCTTAGATCTCCGCCTCCTGAGTAGCTAGGATTACAGGTGTGAGTAACCAGTGCTTGGCTGTATTTCCTACTTTGTAGTAAAGTTAAACATCCTTTCATATTTATGAATCATTTCTGATTTTTCTTTCTCTTCTAATCTGTCCATTTGCATTCTTTGTACATTTTTGCCTTTGATTTTCCTTATTTAAGAGCTCATCTTCAGTCTCACAGGAATGTTTGATATATTCCAGCCAGTTATACTGCTTGCCTGTTTGGTTGGTTGGTTGGTTTTGGTTTTCTGCGACAAGGTCTCTCCATGTGGCCCTAGCTTGCCTGGAACTCAGGGTCTTCCTGCCTCTGCCTGCCTTTCAAGTGTGACTCATCATGCCCAGATCTCCTGCCAGTTTTTATCTTTGATTTTGTTTTGGTATATGTTTTCTCACTTTGCAGAATATTCAAAAATTTTATGTAGTCATAGTCTTCAGTTTCCTATCACTTCTGGATTTGGAATCTTTCTTTGAAGGGTTTTCTCATGTGGAGTGTAAAAGTATCCCTCTTTCCCTATTTCAATGAATTTGCTTCATAATGTTTAATTTTTGATTGCTAGGATTTGTTTTGGAACAAAGGATATAATACATTTTTGATAATCCAAAATGACTTACATTGTTGGTTCAGTGGTTCAATCTCATAATCCCAGCTACTTGGAAGGCAGAGATAGGAGGATCAATAGTTCTAGGTCAAAAGTTACTAAGTAGCTACAAGGGGAGGCTGAGATCTGAGGATTGCAATTTGAAGCCAGTCTGGGCAGGAACCTCCATGAGAGTCTTATCTCCAACAAACTACTCAAAAAAAGCCAGAAGTGGTGCTGTGACTCAAGAGGTAGAGTGCTTGTCACAAGCAAAACGAAGCTCAGGGACAACACCCAGGACCAGAATTCAAACATAGGACCATAGAAAAGAAAGTTGAGAACGTCTCTCACCTTATCTCAGAAACAACTAGGACACATTTGGGTACCTGCAGCCCTCTAGCACTTCAGGTAAGAGGATTGTGGTCAGGTCTACAGCAGGTCAGGCAAAAACTAGAGATCCTATCCAAACAATAAACTCAAGAGCAAAAGGAATGGGAGCACGGCTCATGCAATGTGTGAGGTCCAAAATTAAATATAAAGTAAACACACCCTGTTCACCTCCTGCTCCCAGGAGCAAAATGAAACATATAACAAATTACCTACACAACTGGACTGGGCCTGTCTTCAAGATCTCATTCTTACCTTCTCTGTCTGTGTGCAGTTTAACTTGAACAAACCGTACCAACACTGGTCAGGTTTAAAAGTCAGTGAGCACCTGCTGTGTCCGGGACTGTGTGGGTTGCAGAAGAGCAGGCTAGGACCCTCTGAGTAGTTCACTGGCAGAGCTGGAGGTCCAGGGAGGTCTTGGGCAGAGGGCTGTGTCCCACAAGGGAGAACATTTGCTCAGCAGTGGAGAGAGGATCTTGAAAACATGATCCAGGGCAGGCAAAGCACAGGAGACGTGTGGGAGGATTCAGGGCAGGGGTGCTCAGGACCCTAGAGCAAGTAGCATGGTCCTGGGCTTATTGCTGTAGCTAGGAGCCACTTAGTCAGAGCACTGCTGGAGGTTCCGTGCCAGTCTGCTCCCTCACTGGACTTGCTAGGAGGAAGGTGGGCTCCAGGAGCTGGCTCTGCAGAAGTGCATAGGCCCTGGGGCCTTATGCCTGTCGGGTTGCTGGCCTGGGGTTTGGGATCCAGAGCCCTGAGGTCTTATTTTACCATCCTGGGTTTCTTGGAGAAGTTATTCTCCTCTTGCAAGTAGACTCACCCAGGGGTGACAGGGCAGGTGGAGAGAGTCAGTCAGCCCCAGGGGGCATCCTCCTGGGGGTCCCTGCCTTCCCAGACTCCTTATCCTGATAAGGGAAGCACATGTCTTTTGAAGCAGGAAGAAGTGGATGCCTCATTTGCCTCATCCAAATGGAATCCTAATGGTATCATTTGAATGCAATGCTAATGACGGGAGGTGAGAGCGTCTTCATCATCCACCAGCCACCTCCTAAGGCCTCAGACACCCTAGAGGCTTCCTGGAGGCACAGCAACAGGTGACAGATTGTCCCCAGCACCCAGAGTCTGGGCTGGAGGAGCAGCCTGGATGTCCACGTTTCAGACTGCATCATGCAAGGTGAGATGGGCTGCTGGCTCAGTACCAGCCTTCTCTGGCCCCCGGGGGGGTGAGAACAAAGGACTCCTGCCTTTGAAATGTGACTTCTCACTTTAAAAGAAGTCTCCACGCCCCCAGAGGGACCTTGCAGGTCAGTGGCTGAGTGCTGTCCTCCGAAGGCTGCTTCTGATTGCTTTGTGCCTCTGCTTGCGACTTCTGTAGCAGCGGGAACTGGCACCGAAGCCGGCACTCGCTTCCCTGGCAAGCTCCAGCCTGCCAGTGCAGGTATTTTAATGGAAATAGATGAAGTCCAGGGCCAAGGGTGGTTTTATTCTGGGTGGAGGGAGGCGGATAGAAGTGGCTTCGGAGACCATCAGCGATAGGGCAGCCTGGAGAAAATGTATTTCTGGGACCTTGAGGGAAATTCTGTTATGACTCCAGTAGTTTTTCTTTTCCCCCTTTTTAAATGAGATCACATTAGTTTGAAAGATTCTGGGAGAGACCAGAGGTATGTTCGAGGGACCAACATAGCCCCAAAGGAGGAAGCATTCAATGGAGCAACAGCCCCTCCAGAGAAACATCAGCAGGACCCTGGGCAGGATCGGTTTCTCACAGGAAGGGTGGCATTCCTGTGTGGTTTCTCATTTCTTTTGGGCAAAATACCTTCAGTGAGAGTATAAGAAACAGTGCTCTTGAGAATGACTTTGGAAGAGCTAAAAAACAAAACAAACGCCTTTCGGGAATTTCCAGGAGAGAGAGAGAAGAGGAGAGAGAGAGAGAGAGAGAGAGAGAGAGAGAGAGAGAGAGAGAGAGAGAGAGAGAGAGAGAGAGAGAGAGAGAGAAGCAAAGTTTTCAGAAATTCACCAGGAATCCTATAAAGTCTCTAAATTTTCCTAATGAAGTTTTAAAGTAACTCATTTTATTGCTTAAGAATCATTGAGCACTGCATTATGGCACCATGAAATAAAACTGCTAACCGGGTAGTAATATATGCACTTCTTGGGGTCCATTTAAATGCATTTGAGTCCTGCACCTTAAAGAATCAGCAGCTGAGTGGTGGGAAAGGAAGAAGGACCCGGAAGGGCCAGGAACAAAGTTCATTGTGTGCATGAAAATGCTCATAACTCTCCACTGATTGACAGAAACCTTAATGAAGTCCGTGCCCTAAGGAGTTCCTGCGTCTGTAGGCATAAAGTATGCCGTGCAGGAGAATTAAAAGAAGGGAGATAATGCAGCACAAACCAGGGTGCGCCATAAAGTGGGGGGAATTTGATTAGGGTGGCACTCGGCCAGGAGGGTTCCACCAACCCTCATGGAGAGGTTTGGGCTTTATTTAATTTTTAAAGAGATATTTCTTTTAGATGCACACTCTTGCTTCTGGTTCTTAGGGATCACAATGAATCATTTAGCACAGCCAGTATGCAATGTGCAGGGTAGCCAATTTTTAAAAAAGCATCCCATTTCTTTTCTTCTTCTTCTTCTTTTTAACTAGAAGGTGATACTTTTTTCCCCTCTCCCCCTGTGGATCCAGTTCAGGATTGAACATGCTAGACAAGTGCTCTCCCACTGAGATTGAGATCTATCTATCTATCTATCTATCCTCCATGGTTCTCAGTGATTCAGAAATACTTCTGGAGTTTTGGGGAATCTTTCTAAATTGATTTACCCATGTCAAGGGTTGGTGTTAGTGGGTGTGATCACAACAACCCTTTGGTTGGTGGAGCATTTATAACACTCATTAGCATAGGTTAGCTGTGAGTGTGACAGATTGTTCTGAGCAATGACTCCAAACCTCACTAAACTCCTCTTGGGCTTTTTCTCCCTTTCTGCTTATTCTCTTCTTGTTGTTCTTCTTCTTGTTCTTCTTCTTGTTCTTCTTGTTCTTGTTCTTGTTCTTGTTCTTGTTCTTGTTCTTGTTCTTGTTCTTCTTCTTCTTCTTCTTCTTCTTCTTCTTCTTCTTCTTCTTCTTCTTCTTCTTCTTCTTCTTCTTCTTCTTCTTCTTCCTCTTCCTCCTCCTCTTCCTCTTCTTCCTCTTCCTCCTCCTCTTCCTCCTCCTCTTCCTCCTCCTCTTCCTCCTCCTCTTCCTCCTCCTCTTCCTTCTCCTCTTCTTCCTCCTCTTCTTCCTCTTCTTCTTCCTCTTCTTCTTCTTAGTTGGTTGCTGGGCTTGAACTCTGGGCCTGGGCACTATCCCTCAGCTCTTCAGTTCAAGGCTAGTGCTCTACCACTTGACTCACTGCACCACTTCCGGTTTTCTGGTGGTTTATTGGAGATAAGCATTTCATGGACTTTCCTGCCCAGCCTGGCTTTGAATTGTGATCCTCAGATCTCAGCCTCCTGAACAGCTAGGATGACAGGTGTGAACCACTGGCACCTGGCTACTCCACTTCCTCCTCTTTTAATTGGGGAGGAGGGGCTTTTTTTTTTTTTTTTGTCTGTTGTGGGGCTTGAACTCTGGGCCTGGGTGCTGTCTCAGAGCTCTTCAGCTCAAGGCAAGCGTTCTAACACTTGAGCCACAGCGCCACTTCCTATCTTTTTTAGGATTTAATTTGTACTCCTCTTTAAAGTGGTTTTGCCAAAGGCGTTTGCTTGGTGTGTACCCCACGGTTCCTGTCTGGACCCCGCCACCCGTGGCCTATCCCACATCAGGCCTCCAGGTCCTAGAGGAGAGGACGGGACTCCAAGCTCAGGCCCTCTGAACTTGGTCAGCACAAAGCTGGCTCAAGCTCCTTGTCCTCCTCACTCAGATCTTCCTAACAGGTCCTGTCTGTCTCCATCTTTCCCTCTTTCCTCAGACACATTCATCCTGCGTGATGCCCTCCCCTTGCGAGTGGGCAGAACCAGGGAGTGGGATGGCATGTTGTTTCCATGGTGACATGACTCACTCGTCCTATTCAATTTAATCACAAGAAAGATTATTTGGGTAGACCTGACCTGATCCAGTGAGCCCTGGAAGAGACAGACAGAGATGCTCATGTGAAAATTCTTTGTGCTGGTAGAGAGTCTATGGTGAAAGCCTGAACGAGCCCCTAGAAGCCCCTGCCTTACCAACAAGCTAGATGGGTGGGGAGGATGGGAGTGGGCCCGAAGCTCCCAGAGATGCCTGGGGACTGGGGCCTGCCTGGTTCCAGCCCCTGAAGCTGTGTGATCACCAGTCATCTTGTGCTCTCCAGTCCTAAGATGTGATTGTGAGGTGAGGTCTACCCAGAGAGCCAGGCTGTGTCTACCTCTGCGGTGGCCTGGCCCTCCCTCTTCTACCCCAGCCTCTCTCCTTCCGGAGGCAGACCTTCCTCCTTCTGTACCCCTGACCTGGATTGTTTCCATTTGTACATAAACCTTCTTTGTCTTAAACACCCCCTACTCCCCACTAGCATCCCAGTTCTCTTCTCTCATGGACTTGCTTCCCGAGGTGACACCTGCCCCTTGTGCCAGCTCTCCTGGCCCCAGCTGTGTGCTCAGTGGCTGTTGCTCTGTCATGAGCGTGGGTGCAGCACCCTGTGTCCTGCCTGGCTCTGTCTCCTAGCAGCCTGGCAGTGGCCAGCTTCCTTCCTCAGTCATCCTCTGCACCCCTCCCCTCCTCTTTACCCTCTTATACGCCCTCCCCCACCCCCCGCGTGGCTTGGACTTGGCCCATCCTGGAGAGAAGGGATCTCGTAGAGTCCCATGGGTGCCTGGCAAGGTAGCTGGGACTCCCCGGGACTCCGCAGGGGTCGGCCCTCCGGGGCCTTCTCTGAGCACTTGCACATCCGTGCAGCCAGCGGCTTACTCAGTGCCACCTTCACACGGTGACGCACATTCTGCACATTCCTAAGTGGAGCGTCTCACCTCCTTCCACCTCCCGGGCCTGACTCCTCAGTCTCGTTTTCCCTTCCTCTCCACCCATACGTCCCTGCACCCCACCCACCCTGCCACCTAAACAGCCTGCTTGCTCTCGCCTCTGGTTTGCCCTCATGGATCATTCTCTTCACAGCCGCGGAAGGGATGCTCTTAAGAGGCAGCGCGTCTAGTTGCCTCCGCCGCCCTTCCTGCTCACCAGCCCTCCTCTCCCCGTTCCCATTCAGGCCCTCCTTCCTGCCAAGGCATCCACCCTGCTACCCCAGCTCAGGGGGCCCTCGCCTCTCGTTGTCACGTTCGTTCTTCTCCCCGTCTCCTTTTCAGCTGGCTCTCCTGGGAGGCGGCTCTGTCCTGCCATCTTTCATTTGCCCTCTGGGGGTCCATCCTAGCGTTTACTGAAGCCCAAAAGTGATCACTTGCTCGGTTTCTTGTGTCGTCTTGCAGGGGGTGGGGTCCCAGTCGACTCTCCGCTCAGCCTCATCTCCGGCATCTGGCACAGGTCCTGGCCCGTGGGGGGAGGGGGACAGGGTCCTCAGAGACTATTAGGTTACCTGAAACCTTACAAAGGACAATCAATGTTTGGCTTGATACCTTTCAAGGCCCAGGATATAAGTATCCTAGTCATAAATGTGTATACATTGGAGAAACTGGGAATGGGCATTAGCTCAGGGTTGAGCGTATGTCTAGCATACTCAAGGCCCTGGGTTCAATTGTCAGCATCACAAATATATATGTGTGTGTGTGTGTATATATATATATATATATATATATATATATATATATATGTGCATATAGTAATTAAGAAATAAAAATAAGTGCAAGGGGAAGAAACAGAAAAAGGCAGGGAGGTAAAGTAATTCACCCCAAACTGTCCCTTGCATCATGAGTCAGAGTTCAAATCCAGCCATTGGGCTCCGGAGCCCACCGTGCAGTGCTGTCCTGGTTAGAAGATACGTTCATTCACCAGACCACTGGAAATGATAGTGAATGGTCACTGACTGAGTCATTTAAAGATGCAGAGTTGCCCAAAAGGAGACCTCTGGAGCATGGATAGTAAGATGGCCAGGAGCTATGGGGCAGTACTGATGTTTGCTTTGTGTCCCGAGTGGCCAGTGAGATTGCATTAGGTACGTTTGCTTGTGAGCGGGTGGGAGGAGGGATTCAGAGGAGGGTGAATGAAAGGCTGTGCTTGCTCAGGTTCAAAGCAGCGCGGGAAGACGGAAGATGCTGGGCCACGTGCGGAACTTTTAGAGAGGAATGCAGCCCCGGGGCTCATCAAAGGCTGAGCAAAGGAGCCTGGGCTTCCTTCTCCCGCTGGATGGAGAGGGCTGCCTAGAATGGCTCCTTTCTCATCCCTTTGTTTTCTGTTCCCAATTTGTTCAAAGAGAAAGGAGCTTTGAAGTGCCTTCAGCTGCCCCAGTGCAGGGCCTGGGACCACTGAGCGTCGAGAAGTTTCCCATTTCCCTGGAAACATGCCAGCTTCCCACATGCTAGTAGAAAGGACTTACAAAATCAAAAGCAGAGCTTGAGGCTCCTACAAGTGTCTTTTATCTTGTTTCTAGGAGGAGGGACAGCAAATGGATTACAGTATAAGTTTTAAATCATAGAAATTAAACCTTGGGCCTAGCGTCTTATTCCTAAGCTTATAATTGAGTCAACACAAACTTATCATGGAGTCCACGATAATTGAATATCAATTTTAATAGTCAATTGGATGTGTTGGGGAGGGAGAGGGGAGCAGACTGGACTGAGCGGACACTGCTCTGGGACAGGGTGAGGCTTAGAGGCGAGGCTCCGGGAACAGGTGGCCCTGGTACGTGGATACCCCCTGCCACAGAGGTCAAGTATGCACCAGATATGGGGTCTGTGTGAGTCACCCTCCTACCCCCTCACCTCCATCCCCAGCAGGAATCTGTATGGTTTGGATGTCAGGAGAGAAGCCTCTGCTTCCAGCTCTTCCTACTGCAGAGATGGCTCGACCTGTCTCCTCATTTGTGGAGAACCTAGAGGATCAGATTGAGTGACATTCTCCGGTCTTGGAGCGGGTGGCCATCATGAATTGTCATCGTTCTCAGTGCCTCTGGTTCCCCATTGCATGTTCTAAGATCTTGAGAAAGTCATCTTGTAGACTGTGGTGTCTTTGCTGAGTGGGGCAGGGGCAGTTTGGTTCCACCAATGCTGGTGGCACACGACGGGACAAGAGTTCCCCTCGGCTGAGAGCCAGGCTGCGGCTCTCTGACGTCTGCGGGGCTGGTGTCCATGGAGAGCCGTTGTCCCTGAGGCTGCTTGAGGGTGGCCTCCTCTGGGCCCTTTAGGAGGTGATCTTTAGGGACCAGGCCGAGGCTGCTTCCTCATGACCTGTGCTCACCTAAAACTAGGGACTGGGACTTCACAAGGATGGTGACGAAGCTGACGGATCCTGAAATACTCAGCTTCCTGAGAGGCAGTTCGTAGCAACACTGCGCCTGCTTTCAGCTATCTCCTGAGCCCGCACATCCTCAGGATTCCGGGGTTGAGACCCCTGCCCTGCTCCCGCAGCCCCACAGGCAGAGAGCCGACTAGGCAATGCTTCTCAACCAGCACAAGTCTGAGACATTTGTGATGACTGTGACGTTGTTGACTGTCACACTGGGTTGGAGGTCTAGCCATTCCCACCACAGGGAATGTATGCTCTGCTCCCAGTGCTAACCGTGCCAAGGCTGAGAAGCCTGTCGTACGTGCTTCGTGTCTTACCCTCTGCTCGCCCGGTCCCTGCTTGAGAAGGCAGATGTGTCCCTGCCCGGTCCCTGGGGAGTGTCCGTTAAGGAAGGAATAAGACTCCCATGGTGCATTAGCCCCCACTCCCACTTCCCTGGTCTAAGGGCTACATGAGCAATGTCTGGATGTCCTGGGCTGTGCTCCTTTTGTTGGGAGCTCAAGCGGTGCTCAACAGGGCACTCTGGTAGGCTGTTCGCTCGTCATGGCTGCCGCTAGCACAACCATCCCTGTAGTCTGGGCGCCGTGTCACACTTGGTCTACACCATGTCAGATGGGCAATCAGATAAATCTTCAGGACAGCTAGTAAGGAGGCAACTGTGACTGTGTCAGGCTTCCTTCAGCCCTTCTACATTCTGTGGCTGGACTAGGAATTGAACTGGTGAAAGAAAAGCAAGCGGGAGGAAAGCATTTTAATTATGTGCACACGGAAGTTCCACAAAGCACAATTCTGAAAGAAGGGCCAGAAGGGGCCGATGAGCCGGCAGCCTGGGCTGCAAAAAGGTGAGGCACAGGGCTGAAGACTTCGCGGCTGATGAGGTAAATTATAGGCTAGCGAAAGGGAAAATACAAGGGGATGCAGCCTGTCTATCCTGCAGCTATTGTCTCTCTGCTCTCGGGTAATCACAGCTGTCTGGAATTGCTCTGTCCTGATACGCATACTTTCTCAGACAATTTCAGGTTTTCTTTCCCGGTGAAAGTTTCTCTTCCAAAAGGTTGGCTTACTCCAAAGCCTCAGTTGCTCGGAATAAGCGGCTGGAAATCTGCTCAAGTATGTTTGGAGGTGGCATGTTCTGGTCCCCTGCAGGCATATTTTGAGGTTTCCCTAAAACCGTTGCCCTGTTGGAGACAGAAGAGCAGACTGAGCAGATCAGTGCCTGGCACTGATGGATGCGTGGGGCAGGCAGTGGTAAGGCCCGGGCGGGCAGGCTGGTTCCACTGGTGCTGCTGGGACCCATTTCACAGTCATTTAGGGCACAAGCTGGGGCCCTGGGGCCCATTCTGTCAGGTGTGAGATGGAGGGCTTGCGGCAGGGGTCCTCTAGATGGGAGCCCTGCCTTGGGCCCCTGGGGTTCACCACGAGATCCGCTGCAGCCGCTGGCCCAGCCAACCGTGTGCTGCTGCCTGCAACCTCAGGAAGCTGGCGTGCCGGGGGTTCTGCTGCGCTGTGGCGTGGGCCGCTTCCTGTGGTAGAATCTCTCCCATCACCACCACCACGGCGGGTGGTGGTACCAGCTGGATGCCCACAGGCTGACCTGGGAAGGCAGCTCTTTCATTGTCTAGGTGAGCTGGCCAGGTAGCAGAGTGAGCCACTCCCGCCCTGAGGATCATGGAAGAACTAGGTCATAAAGGGAGGGGCGGGCCTAGGTGCTTGGCCATCCTGGTGGGGAGAGATGTGGCCGGCTTGGCTGTCTGGGAAGCGCCTTCAGTTGGGCTACAGGATCTTAGCAGTGGCCTTGAGGAGCTGGAAGAACCCAGAAGTCGCCACTGACACGGTGACTTCAGAAGCCAAGCTGGTCCTGTCCAGAAAGGGAGCGGGCACTGAGGGATGGCTCTATGCAGTTACTTTGTGTCCCTCTGACGGTGAGGCCACCACATTGGGCAGATGGTGGGGGTGGGGAGCAGGGTCACCACCCAGAGCCAGGCCCTCCCTTGGGTCACTGGGTCCTGTGGCTCCCATGTTCATGCAGCCACGAACACTTCCGTTAGGGGCCTGGCTCCCATCCCTCCTGGGGCTGACAGGCTTCATTCTTACTCCAGCCCGGCTGAGGGCGATGGCATCACACAGTGACACGGGATGCCCAGCCCGGGTTGGGGCCAGGCCTTTGGATTCTGCTTCGACATCGAGAGTGGGGTGGCCAGGAAAGGCCTGTGGAGCTCAGAGGCTGGTAGATGCCGGGGAGCAGGCACATAGCAGGAGGGTCACCTCCTGTCCCAGCAGGGTTCACAGCTCCTCGGGCGATGCCAGCAAGAGCCCCAAACTGACACTGGCAGGGAGCTGCTGGGCTGTGGATTCCTCCGGGCAGCATCTCCTGCTGGGGTGCAGGGGTCGGGGCCCATCAGTGGTCCTACTAAAGGGACCCCCTTTCCCATGCGCTCTGGCTGCGCCAGGCTTCAGCGATCTCATTCATGTTTTATTTATTCGGCAGTGAGATCTGAACTCATGGCATAGCACAGCTTGCTTATTTGGTGTTTTACCACTTGAGCCATGCCTCCAGCCTTACTTTTATTGGTTCTTTGGAAGATGGAGCCTCACAGACTTTTTCTGCCTGGGCTGGCTTTGAACCCTTCATCCTCTGGACATCTGCTTCCTGAGCGGCTAAGATTACAGACGTCAACCACCAACTCCAACACTGGCAGAGTATTTATTTTTATTTATTTATAGTGCTAGGGATCAAACCTGGGGCCTGCTGCTCGCTAGGCAAGTACTTTACACTAAAACGGCACTGTTTTCTGATGCCAGGACCTTTCTGGGCACCGCTTTTACCTCCCTAATTCAGCTCCCAGCAAGGGGTTTGTTCTTCCTTAACTTCCAAATTTACACTTCTCCAGTCTCGCTGGCACTCATATCTGGAGGTGTTGATGGGTGCTTAGCAGGCCCCGGGCTGTCCCCTCCGCGCCACGCATACACCTCTCTCTCTCTGCCTGCCGCTGTCTCTGCTTGTGGCTCCGCTTGGAACACAGCCATTGCTTCTCTGAGCACCCCCTTGTTTCATTTGCAGCTGTGTTTCCAGAAGGTGACATTTCTCAGTGACATGCAAGCCTCCCTGGGCAATGGACATTCTGTGGCTGCCGTGGCCCAGAGCAAAAATTCACCTCCATTTCTGTCACCAGGGCTCCGGCAATGCGTCAGCCCTGCAGCCTGATGCTGAGGGTAATTTTTAATGAGTGCAGCAGAAACCCGCCTAGCAGGGATGGGATGGAATTGCCTACGATTTCATACCCACTCTCTGCAGAATTCCATCCGCTCCCGCTCTGCAATCTCATCACCATGGAGTCGCTGTGTGCCAGGGGTTGCCTGTGCCCGGATGAAATGTGTGCTGAATTCTCATCCTGGAGCCAGGGCAGAAGCGGCTGCCCTTAAGATTAATTAGAGGGTGAGGGCCAACGTTTGGGTGCCAGAGGCAGGCCGTGAATTACATTCTTAGTGCACTTTTCAAAGATTCTTTCTTCCGGAACATCTGCCCCCACTATATCTCCCTCCCCTCCCACCTCCCAGCCCTCAAGTCTATCTGGTACTTTTGACTGCACACACTGACTTTATTTATTTATTTATTTATTTATTATTTATGGGGTGCTGGCCCTGAGGCTTGAACTCAGGCATGGGTGCTGTCCCTTAGCTTGTTTTACTCAGGGCTGGCATTCTACCCCTTCAGCCCTAACTCCATTTCCAGCTTTTTGGTGGTTAGTTAGAACTAAGAGCCTCATGGACTTTCTTGCTCAAGCTGGCTTCAAACCTTGCTTCTTAGATCTCAACCTCCTTGAGCAGTTGGGATTACAGGCATGAGTCACAGATACCTGCCTTTTGACTCAATATTTTGTATTCACTCTGAACACCACTTTAGAGAGAAGCTGGGGTAAAAGCCAGGGTCAGGAAGTGGAGGACACATCATGATTGAAGCTGAGTTTCCTGTGGTTTCCCGAATGGTTCAGGAGACACAGTTCAGACATAGGCTCTGAAGGCCCCTTTGACACAGCCCTGGAAAACCACGCTGACTGTTCTCCTGAGACCCCCGAACGGCACTGTTTTCTGCATTTGTAAATGATTGGCTAAGTGCGGTTCTGTGTTTGCCGACGACCCTGCATGACGCAACTCTGGTTCGGGCCTCTTGCCCAGCAGCAGTGGTGGCTGCTCTGCTCAGGCCCCCGGGGTCGGTAGGCCTGGTGCCGGTGCCAGGGGATGTGCTCCACGGCTCCCGCCACGCGCCGCACCCCACGGCATCTTATTACTTGCTATTTATCACCATGCCTTGAATGTTCAGAAAAGTGAGAAATAGTTTGCCAATGAAGTAAAGTGGAAAATTAATTTCAGTTTTCCTCCTGTTGCAAGTAAATGCTGAAATTAGAAATGGAGGTTGGGATCACTGCTGTATTTCCACCATTGGCTGCTTCCCACCCACTTAAACCAGGAGGGGGGTGGTGTGCTTACTTTATTCTGAAAGAATTCTTTCTGGCCAGGAAGAATCATCCACTAAGAAGGAAAATATTCTCTCTTATACGTGGCTTTGCTCAGAGAGCAAGCTGATGAGTCTGGGGAAAGCAAAGGGCTGGCTGGGTAGAAACATTACATTTACATAAGGGATAATATTTATATAACATAGATAATATAGATATATACACATACCACATACAGCTATAACATGTATCATGTAACATATAACATATATAGGTGACATGGAGATATCACATATACATATAACATGCATATAACATATAGAGATTGCATACACATATACCACGCATCTAATACATGGATATCACATACAGAAATAATACACATAGATAATATATACATATTACATGTAGATCTAACATATAGATATGACATATAGAAGATAGAACATTTATCATGAAGAGCAAATACAATGCATTGAAAATGTGCTTCTTTAAAAGGCCTTCTTTGGAGCTGGTTGTTGTAATGGGAAATAGAAAAGGATCAGAACTTTAAAATCTAAATGGGGACTCTCCCAGTTGTCTGTAAGGTAGCTTCTATAAACAATGTGTGGCGGTGTGCCTACTCTTTGAAACCTTTGAGGCCTCATTTCAGCAGTATTCCCATCAAATATTATGAACTTGAGAAATGTTTCACAAGTTCTAGAAAACTTGTCTCCAACTTGCTTAGTGGAGGACGTCGACTCCGCTGTAGGCTATGACATGAAATATCCTGACTTGCCCAGCTGGCACCTGCTCTGGCCTCAGTGAGCCTCCCCAGAGTTCATGAGGTAGAGGCTGGCTTCTCAAGGTGGCAGTGTTGGGATCTGGGTGGTGGTGCAGAGATTTCAGAATGTCACCCCCTTGATTGGCCCCTCACTTTTGGGGGGGGTGGCTGTTTGCCACCATGAGAACAAATGGTTACAAAGCAGGTCTACCTGGCGTGTCTCCCTCTTCCTCCAGGGTCTGCTTATTCCTGTCTTTGCCATGATCTGAAGCAATGTGAAGTTCTCTCCATTGCTGTAGACTGGGTTTTCCCAGACCCCAGGACTACGAGCCAAAACCAATCTTCCTCTTTTGGATTCTGTTGGGAACTGAATTCAAGGCCATGCATTTGCTAGCCAGGCACCCTACCTCCTGAGCCACACATTCAGACCCCTTTCCCTTTTGCACTGATTATTTTCAAGGTTGGGTCTTGTTTTATGTCTAGGCTGGCCTGAGCTCCTGCTTCTTGTGCTTCCTCTGTCTCTGGGATCAATGGTTGTGCATCACCGTGCCCACCCATTGTGCTCCCCCACGGCTGGGAGGTCAGGCACACACCACCACACCCAGCCAAAGGCTGACGAACTTTATGCTTGAGCCTGCCTCCATCTGTGCTCCCCCAACCTCTGCCTCCCAAATGTCTAGGATTGCAGGCTTAAGCCATTGTGCTTGGCTTCTTTCCTTTGTGAATCCTCCTTCTCAGATATTCTGTGATTGCCACTATACACAGACTTACAGCAGCACCTTCCAAGGGGATGGGTTTTGGTTGATTGGTTGGCTGGTGGTTTAGTTTAAAGCCTGTGGGTCTTCTCGGACACAGCAGGTGATCCTTCTTTGGATCAGTTCCACCAGCAGCCACAGTTTTAAGAGGCTGTGTTTGGCTCTGGTGCAGAGGTGAGAGGAGAAGAGGGAGGGTTGGAGGACATTGAGAATGGCCCTGACTTTTCCTGGCTGCTTTCAGCCTGAGGTCAGCCACACGGAATGTCACTGGAAGAGGTATGGTGCAGGCCCTTCCTTGCTGGTTGGAGAGTGACAGGGGGGAGGGAGGAGCATGAAGGTCATTGACAAGGAAATCCAAGTGTCCACAAAAGTGGGCTGCCAGGCCCCCTGACGTTGGTATAAACCCTGGCGTGGATTTCAGACTTTGGAAATGGATGCTCGTTTTAATGACCTATCAGAAAAGTGGGACCACATCTGAACAGCTCCCTTTAAACATTAAACAGAGCAAAGCACCAGGAATGACAATGAGAATATGGACCAGTAGAGGCCTGGCAGTGGCCTGCGAGGACCAATGTGGTTGTAAAGAGCCCACCATGTGCAAGAGAATATTGGCTGGTTACCAGCCAGCGTGTAATATATGAGGGGAGATTTCTACGGAAATTACCAAGTCCAAGTTGGCTCCAAGCAGTGAAGTTCAGTGATGCAGCAAAGCCACGTTGTCTTATTCCCAGTGGTGAGGCGGCTGACCTGCTTGTGACCTCCAGGTGTCCTGATAGAGTGTTCCCTCCTTCATCCATCCCTGACAGGTGTGGTCCTGAAGGTGTGAGGTGTGCATGTGCGTGGCCCTGCTCTCAGTCCCACCTCTTAGCGAGAGGACAGACTGGAGAGCTTCCAGCACTGTGCAGGCGTGCCGAGCACGGGGGGGGCTGGGAGCCACGGAGCGGGGGCCCTACTTAGATGGCTGAGAACTGGGGGAAGGCCTTGTGAGCTGTCTGGAAGGACTGGCAGCCCACACCGGCCAGGTGGTGGATGGAGGGGGATGAACAGATGCAGAAGCAACTGTAGATGAGGTTTGTGTCACACAGCCAACCCGTGACATTCCCCAGCTCCTCTGGAGTGAAGTCTCAGGGGACGTGGCTGGCGGGGTGGCCAGGGATCGGATCACAAGCAGATGCCCACATTATTGCTTTGGGGATTGGATTTCACCCCAAAGGCAAGGAGAAGTCACCAGAGGAGGATTTGTTTTTTATGGTGCCTGGACAGAGGCAGGTTAAGATTCAGGTTTCAGTCGCGGAAACTAGAGTCTGCTCTTCTCTTACCATTAATGAAACTGGTAAGGTAACATGTTCATGAGATGTTGGGGCCTGGCCTGGGTTACTGACAGTCAGTGAGAATGGAGGTAGCCTCCATCCAGAGGACCACAAGCAGACGGCTGGGCAGGCACGTGCCCACCACACAGGCGGGAAGAGACGTGAACAGTGAGTGCCGGAAGGGGCGAACCTAGGCGAGGTCCACGGGCTGAAGGGAGGAGCTGCCAGGGAGCCTGGTCCTCACCGGCAGCTGGGGATGGAGGAGGAGTCGGAGTCCAGGTTTCTTTTCAGTAGTAGTAGGAGTGGGGAGTAGACCCTCAGGGATGACCTCCTTTCAGAGATGATCTACTCCAGGGTATCACCAGCCTGATGCAAATGATTTGGAAATAAGGGAAGAAAAGGAAGGGAGGGAGGGAGGGAGGGAAGGAAGAGAGGGAGGCAAGAAGGAGGGAAGGAAGGAAGGAAGGAAGGAAGGAAGGAAGGAAGGAAGGAAGGAGAGAAAGGGAGGGAGGGAAGGAAAAAAGGAAGGAAGGAACAATGGAAAGCAATCACATGTTCACATGCACAGTAGTATAAAGGAATTCCATGGACCAGCAAGGGTTAACCCAAATGAACCTCAAAATGTGGAAATTGAGAAAGAGAATTTGAGCAGGGCAGAACATTACAATGCTTCTCATACACGTCTGACAACACGCAGCATGGCAGCACTCAGGGCTAGGGCGGGGCAGATGTACTCAGGGTGGAAGGTTGAGCACCCCTTCAGGGGGAGGGCAGGGTCCCAAGCCCCTTCTTCTGGGGACCTCAAAAGGCCCACCCTCCTTGGGCACGGGAGGCTTCAGTGATTTTGGTGACATTTATTTCTCAATCTGGATGGTGAGTGTGCATAATCTATCATGCATTTGATCTTTTCTTTCTTCACTTTGTGGTGACACTGGGGAGTGAACTCTGGACATCACACTCGCTAGGCAGCAAGTCTACCACTCAAGTCACAGTTCAGCCTTGCTTTACATTTAGGCTTCAGATAGCCTCTCCCCCTCCCCCTTCCCCTCCCTCTCCCTCTCTCCTTCTCCCTCTCTCCCTCTTCCTCTCCCTCTCCCTCTCCCTCCCTCTCTCCCTCCCCCCTCTCCCCCTCCCTCTCCCTCTCCCTCTCCCCCTCCCTGTTTGCTGGTAACAGAATCTTCTTGTGTAGCTGGAAAATACAGGCATGCTTCACAGTAAGCCTACCTGGCTTGTTGAGATAGAGTCTTGCTAGCTCACCCATCTCTCACTGCCTTTGTGACTTTCCTGAACTCTGTCCCCCGAGTAGCTTAGACTACAGGCATGCACTACCACTTCCAACTCATCGCCTGAGACTCTCTCCTGGGAAGAACTGCTCACTTCTCTTGGACAGAGCATTTTCTGGAGAGGTGGCCCTGAACCCTACCACCAAGACCTTGCGGTTACTTGCTGGCCCTTGGGCTCCGGGATACAGGCTCTCCTATAGGTTATTTAGGGTCATAGCAGCTGTTCATGTTGTTGAATCCCAGAGACTTCCAGGGGAATCCTCTGCTGCCCTGTCTTTCCAAAGATCCCACAATATTTTCAGGAAATCATAGTTGTCACAAGTGATTAAGAAGCCCAAGTCAGTCCCCCAGGAGTGACTCTGAATACACTTTGTCCCACTCCACCCCAACCTGGGCCCTCGGGTGTTTTGGCTGCGTCCCAGGATCCTGGCCCCTCAGCCCACAGCGTGCTGCTGCTCTTACGCGCAGCTGTAACGCCACTGACTCTGCTTTGTAAATAGAATTTCATTTTGGGAACCAAGATGAAATGAAGAAATAATTTCCACATCGTATATATTTATTGAAATTATATCAAAATAAGCAACGAGGAGAAATTTCTCTTGGTAATATAATTTCAAGGATCATTTCATAAGTTTCCAGCTAGAAAAGCATCTGGAAATGCCTGCATTTGGTAACCATAGAAGAGACAGTCTGTGCTCTATTTTGAGGCTGAGGGAGTAGATGGTGTCCTGTTAGCTCCCTTGGCGTGGTGTCTACTCCAAGTGCCCCCTACGACCCACCCATCCTAATTTCTTACACCCTAGTTCCTTCAGAGTGCAGAGTGCTGGTATTTGGACCCGTGAATATCAATGGTGCCTATCACAGTTTTCCGTCAGTGAACATCTGAAATGATTGCTAGAGGTGCAGCCAGTCTCCAGACAACAGCCACTTTGGCTCCACATTGGTGGAACTTCATGCCAGGCACCTAGCTGGTTTGGGACAATATCAGACAGTGGAGACTCATGGATGCTTCTGAGATGGCTGACACAGGCATTTCCCACCAAGTTGGTTGACTGGAGATTGACACATGTCACACACTCACAGTATAGCATTCACCCAAATGCTATACTTTGTGTGGGGTGGGGGGTGGGGAAGGGTACTGGTCCTATAGCTTCAACTCAGGGCCTAGTTATTGTCCCAGGCTTCTGTGCTAAAGGCTCGCACTCTACCACTTGAGCTATAGCTCCAGTTCCCACTTTTGGCTGATTAATTTGAAAAAAGAGTCTCAAGGACTTTCCTGCCGAGGTTGGCTTTGAACCACAATCCTTAGACCTCAGTTTGCCAAGGAGCTAGGATTATAGATGTGAGCCACCTGTGCCGGGTTCAAACTATCTAGTTTTGCAGATGTTTAATGGCAGGTTAAAATGTGAACTTGATCTAGGCATCACTAGTAATACTTTCATTTATTCATTTGTCTATTTGTCAGTAGTAAGGCTTGAACCCAGGGCCTCTAGCTTTTGTTTGTCTCTACCACTTGAGCCATGCCTTAGTTCTGGCAATTAGCTGGGTAATTGGAGAGAAGAGTCTTACACATTTGTCTGCTTAGACTGGCTTTCAGCCATGATCTTCAGATCCTAGTCTCCCAAGTTGTTAGGATTATACAGGCATGAGTCCCCTCGCCAGGCTCAATAGTGCCATCTTGTAGAATGCAGTGATTTCTCTCTCTAATAGCGAGCAGCTTCTATAAAGTGTACCGACTCTTCCCACGGGGAGCAACACTTCCTCCTTTCAGGACCAGAGGTCATTCTGTCTGGTGCTCATTCCATTTGTTCCAGCCCAACTTTGATTAAGTGGGTTTGACATGAAGGGTCTGCTGAGCCATGTCAACTAACTTTGTCTACCTTCCCAGGTGCTTTGTTTGGAGGCTAGTGCTGGGCTAGTACTGGATTTTACATTTCTATTTACCACTCCCCTCTCCACACATACACTCCTGCCCCTTTAATCCCTAAAGCCCAGTCCATTTAGCCTGTAAAGACTCAAGGTTAACCCAAAGTCAGGTGGTGAATTAGTAAGCAATGGCAGACCCCACGAGTCAGGTGGGACCATCCATCTGTGTCAGTGTGCGCCTTCTGGTGTGACTGCCTGATCTGAAGGTGAAACCCTTCATGACATCCAGATGACACCCCATTTGAATGGGGCCTACCCAGCCCTGTCTCCCAGAAGAAAAGGGGGATTAGGAGATGGTGTTCAAGAATCTTGAAAATCCCCTAGGAAGACAAGAGCGTGGGATTAAAGCAAGACCTGTCATACCTGGGTTGTTCCAGGGTCCCTGGTCCCTGGTTACAGTCTCTTGTGTTTTTTTGTCCTTGCCTGTGTTAAATGCTGCTTGATTATACCTACCACACATTTCGCTGAATATTTTGCCTGGGTGTAATCAGCAGGAGTCATCATTGGAAATAAAAGTCTCTTTGACTTCATATACATTTTCTGAGACAAAAGAGAACACACAAGTTATTTTTAGCTTTAAAAGTATTGTGTTGTCTGCAGTCTTTGTAGGAAAATCGGTAGCGGAGAATGGGCTGGGAGAGGAATCTGTCACTGTGATGACAAAATTAGCAGAAATGATAGATTGCTAACCTTTCCATTGATGGCTCTCTATCTTGCATTGTGCTTTGCGGATCTTTATTATGTGTAATGGGACATCTTGTGTGCACAATGCATCTGTAATTGTTGTGCACAGCTAGATGTGTGTGTGTGTGTGTGTGTGTGTGTGTGTGTGTGTGTGTGCTGGTAGAGGGCTTGAACCCTACGGGCCTCATGGTCTTACTTGGCTTTCTTGCTCACAGCTGATACTCTACTGTTTCAGCCACATACCCTGGCATTTTGCTGGTGAGTTGGAAATTGATTTTCATGATCTTTTCTTCGTGGGCTGTCTCTGAGCTGAAGTGCTAGATCTCAGCCGCCTGAGTGGCTATTGTTAGAGGTATAAACCACAGGCTTATAAACCAGCCAGCATGTACCTTTTTATACATGTATGTAAAAATGTGCAACTACTACCTAGATCAAGACAATATGTTCAGTGATTCAGAAGATCCTTTATGTCTTTTTCCCACCCATAACTACCTCTGGCTGCCTTGTCAAGATGCTCTATATTCTGATTTCTATTGCAATGGATGGAATTTGCCCCTTGAACTTGAAGGAAACAGAATCATGTTACATGTACTTTGTGTCTAGATTACGTTGCTTGGCATTACAATGAGACTCATTTCTGTCTTGATGTGTTTTGATGTCTTAATGTTCTTTTTTTCACAGTGGAATACATAGTGTTCCATTGCATGGACAGTCATCACCAATTTGCTGTTCTGTTGGTGGACATTAAAGTTGCACACTCTGTGTGTGCCTTCTCTGGTCATATACACCTAGAAATAGGACAGCTGGTAGGTGTATGTTGTGGGGTTTTTTGTTTATTTTGTTTTGTTTTTATCTTGTAAGGCCCATCAGTTTTGCAAAGTAGTTGATCAATTTATCTTTGCTCGGAGCACTGTTTGGAGTTGTGCCTGCTTTTGCCCATGCCCTGGATGGTACTGGGTAGAGTTAAGCATCTCAAATTTTGTTCAGCTGTTTCCTCATGTCAGTCATTCTCCGGTTTGATGGTGATGAACCACTTTGAATGCTTTCTGGATACTGGGTTCCTCTCCCATGAAATGCCTTTTCAAGTTCCTCAGCCAGCTTTTAAATTGTGCTTTCTATATCATTCTTATTTATTGGAAGGGGTTCTTAAAATATTCAGGGCATAAGATATAAGTATGGTAGATACCATTTCCCACATCTTAACTTGATTTTTCTTTGTCTTCATGGTGTCTTTTTGATGAATATGGTGTTGATTTTTTTAGGTGCAATTTATCTATCTTATTTTCTTTTCTTTAAATCAGAGCTTTTTAATATGCTTTTCAAGAAATGTGTATCTTAAAGTCATGAAGCTATTGTCTGAGGATTTCTTATAGAAGGATTGTACTCTTTGTTCTTATATTGGCCTATGATTTTGTGGAATTGATTTTTTTTATATATATGGCATGAGGTTGGGGTTGAAGTTTATTCTGCCCTACCTCCTGACAGGTATCCAGGTGACCTGGACCATTTATTGGACATGTTTTCTTCCCCTGGCTGTGTAGAAACAGTGTCCTGAGTGTTTCCTGTTCTCTGAGATTTCTCACAATGACCACCAGGTACAGACCCTGTTTCCACCGGTCACGCACAGGAGAAGGTGGTGCTTCAGAGCTCCTGTGTCAGGAGCTCAGCTCTCGCTGCTTCACCCTCTGCCCCATTGGCAGGACCTGTTGCTGCTGCATTTCGTTTCACGGTGGGTGAGTGTGAGGAGGTGGGAAGGGAAAGTCAGTGAGCTGCACAGTCAACAAGGGGAAATG
Source organism: Dipodomys merriami (assembly GCF_024711535.1). Classification (NCBI taxonomy): domain Eukaryota; kingdom Metazoa; phylum Chordata; class Mammalia; order Rodentia; family Heteromyidae; genus Dipodomys; species Dipodomys merriami. The sequence goes on along the minus strand of NW_027205048.1, from coordinate 15,488,075 downwards.
CGATGGTCTTAGGAGCAGGATAGCAGTCCCTGGCCCATCACTGGTGAACCATCCTCACAAGCCAGCATCTTCTCCCAGAGCTCAGCCTTCACCCTCTCCATTGGCTCTAAACAAAGAAGTGATCGCTGCTTAGCAGCCCGGGAAGATGTCGCTGGGCTACCCCTTTGCAGCAGTCTCCTGTGCGGGGATTTCCTGCTTGGCCCTTCTCAGCCTGCTTAGTGGACATGTCCATCTCTTGTTGTCTTGGTTATCCTGGAGGGAGACTGTGGACCAGTGTGGAGGAAAGACAAAGGTGGACTTCTCTTTTTACGCTCTCCAGTGGATCTGCATCCTTGGATTTGACAAAGCAAACCCGTCACTCATTCAGCAAATATTTACTGAGTGCTTGCTTCCTGGTACTGACAAAACAGCAGTGAGCTGAAGATGGGAGAGCCCTGCTCCCCTGAAGACCGGAGATCCCTGCTCCTCTGAAGACGGGAGATCCCTGTGCCCCTGAAGACGGGGGAGCCCTGCTCCCTGCACGAGAATCTCCCTAGAAAAGCTTTCACAGGAGTGAGCCCAAACCATTTTGATGAAAAAAATCCATTGACTTCAGCAGTCTTTTTTCCTGCCCCGTGTTTCCTATTCCAACCCTCCCTGCTGCTTTGTCCACCAAGACTCTTGGGAGGCAGGCTCCCAGTTCCTGAATGATCTCCAGTAAATCCTGCTTTATCTCCAAATGTGAAGAAATAGAAGGAGTGGCTAGAGGCACCTTGGAAAGGCAGGAGGGAGCCCAGGTTACATGAGCCGAGGAACCGAATCACAGACACTGGTGTTCTTCGCTACCTCATCAACACACACAGACAGTCCTCTTCTTTAGCAGCCTGCAGGCCTCAAGACTCTGTTCTTCTTTGTAAGGAAAACAGTTGTGGTCTCAGCCACGTGAACGTCTGTGCCTTTTCCTTTGAGGCATTTTATTAAATGACCTCAGATGCAGCCTTGATCTCAGACACACATTTGGAGTCAATGTGGAAGGTAGAGCAATGGCAGCCTCCTTGGCTCTGCTGAGATAGAGTGCATTTCATTTAACAAGGCTATTTTCGTTCTCCTTATTCATTTTTCAGCTTTATGGTTGTTTTTTTTTTGCCTCTGTCCTCCCTACATAATACTTTATTCCATGAATTCAATTTAAGGTACATTTATGGCACAGCAAGGATAGGAAAGGCTGTAAGTCCTGGAGGGAAAACAGATGAATAGAACCTAGTAGATTACTGAAGGAATTTTCAGTCCAGCTGGGAGGAACATGGGTACCAGGCAAGGTGGGTTGAATCCTTTAGGAGACATTGCAAGAGGTAGAAGCCGGTATTTTACCGAGCGTTTATTACTGCCAGGCACTGGTGTACGTCAGTGGTCTCTTCACCCTTAAGGTAACTCGTTCAAGTAGATTGAATGATCTCCGTGTGGGAGAACTGAGGCTTGGAGAGGATAAATGACTGGCTCAAGGTTTTGCTCCTGGTACATGACGAGCAAGGGCTTCAATCTGGGACCTCCATGGTGCCACGGCTGCCTCTGCCCTGGTCCTGCTCCCTTCTCTACCCTGATACCCCAAAAAGGAAGAAACTCACAGGAGGGGCAGTTTAATTCTGGTTTAGAGAATTCCAGTGGCATTAGAACTGTTTTGAATTAAAATGTGGAGATAATTGCAGGTCACCATACAGTTTATAAAGAAACGCAACATAAAGCTCCCGTGCCCTCTACCTATGGTCCCCCGTCCCCACCCCATCCCCACCCCATGGGGAGCATTGAGCCGCCTTCTGCTGAGAAGCCTCGATTCCCTCTGGCACTCCTGAGCTATCTTAGAGCAGGCGTCTCCATATCCATTTTACATCCGGGTCCTTTGCACTGAGTCTTTATCTTACAGTCAACACAGGAAGGACTGCACTAATTGATGACACTTCGCCCAAGGCACAGACCACCACCAGACAATAGTGACTCTCATTGTCTCAAGGCCAGGCCTGACCATCGGATTGCCTGAGACAATGAATAGGACCACCCATTATTGCCAGAATTCACTTACTGGGACTGTTTAAAGATTTATGCATGTTGATAGGCAGCAGTGGCTCACCCCTGTAATCCTAGCTACTTAGGAGGCTGAGATCTGAGGTTCATGGTTTGAAGCCAGCCTGGGCAGGAAAGTTTGTGAGCCTCTTATCTCCAATTAACCACCCAAACAAGCCCAAAGTGGAGCTACAGCTAAATTGGTAGGGCACTAGCCTTGAGCATGAAAGTAACTTAGGGACAGTAATGAGGCCCAGAGTTGAAGCCTCAAGACTGGCACACACAACCTATGCAAAATAAAACCCAAAACAATTGTGCACACGTCTTTCACCTTGTGTCTACTTAAATCTGAAATGAACGTCTACACAGAAAAAATGGATTACAAGCGTGCCCTGCTTTTTCCCTTGGTATGCCCGTGTAGCATTAATTAAAATCCAGCACTACTGCAGCAAACTCTTTATTTGGCATACTATGGCAAATAGCTGGACTTCCCTGTAGCTTGGGATGACGGGCATGAGCCACCTTGAGCAGCCCTCGATGGAGGTGGAGCCTCATGAAAACCTATTATTGTTATTATTTTAAATGCCTGAGCTGGCCTTGAATGTCCTTCCTGCCATCTCTACCTCCCATGTAGCTAGGTGACAGGTTACATTCATCAAGTCCAGTAGGTTTCTGATTTGCGATGTCTGTTTCTTCTCTATTTTTTTTCTTGTTAGATGCTCATTGATTTTATTCATGTTTTTAAAATGCCATAATTTTCTTAACTCTTTAATACTTTTGTTTTTCATTTCATTTCTGCTTAACTTTATTCTGATTGCTTGCTTTGGGGATTCATTTGTCCACTTTCTAATTTTTCAAAGATAAGTTTTAGGTTATTATTCAGAGACTTTTCTTCTTTTCTATTATATGCAGTTAAGGCTATAGTTTTTCCTCTTCAGCTGCTATAGCTGAGTCCCACAAACTGTGATTTGCTGTTTGTTCAGTTTCCACCCAGTTCATTTTATACTGGTTCCCTTTGAGATGTAATTTTGATCCTTTTATTATTTACAAGTGTGTTATGTGGTCTCCAGTGTTCAGAGATTTTCCTTTTTCTTTTTGTGTAACTAATTTCTAGTTTATATCCTATGTAGCCAGAAGACACATTAGGCATAATTTCTATATGTTTAGATTTGTTGATGCTTGTTTTATAGGTCAGGATATGGTTTGTTGTGGTAAACTTTCCCTGGGCATTGTCAAGTCATGTTTGTGCTGTTGCTCTTGGGTGCCATGCTCCGTTTGTATTGCTCCATTGTGTTGTTGAGGGAAAGAAGAGAGGAAAAGAGGGAGGGCAGCAGAGAGAGATATTAAAGTCTCCAAATATATTTTCAGAATCTCTTAGTCATTTCAATTCTCTGAGCTTTTCACACATTTTTCAGTCTGTTTTTGGATTATACACATTTATGATTCCCACGTCTCCTTGCAACTGAATTGGCCCTTTGGTCATTACATAATATTTCTCTTACTCTGGTAATTTCTTACTCTGATGCCTGTTTTATCTGATAGTCGAGTGCCCCGTGATTAATATATATGTTCCTGTCCTTTACCTTTGTGCTCACTAAGTGTATTGTCGATATGAGTTTCTTATAGACAGCGGATGTTTGAGTTATGCCTTTCCATCTACTCTGCTAAGTTCCATCTTTTAGTTTGCATATTATACAACTTACATTCAATATAATTACTAATGTTATTTCATAAGTCAACCTCTTTATGGTTTCTCTGCCTTTTATTTCTCTGGGTTTTTATTCTGCCTCCTATGAGCTACTCAAATATTATTTCTAATTCCATTATAATTTAATAATTATATTTTTATGTCTTTATATGGCATTTTGAATGATTACTCATAGTATCATTATGTCTGTTTATGACATTAGTTTAACAGTTCAAGCGATGCACAGACATTCGAGTTCCCTCTGTTCTCCCTTATTGATAATTGTTCAGCTTGTATAAATATATTTAGAACTACATCAGACAATATTATTAATTTTTGAACTTTTGTTTTAACTTTCAACATAATTCACAAAATGCAAGCCTCTTTGGTCTTATCTTTACTGTGTTCTTGCTCTTCCTGATATTTCAGTGTTCTTTCTTTTTTTGTTGTTGTTATTGGTTGAGTCTTGAACTTGAGGCCTAGGCACTGTCCCTGAGCTCTTTTGCTCAAGGCTAGCACTCTACCACTTTGAGCCATAGCACCACTTCCGGTTTTCTGGTGGTTAATTGGAGATAAGAGTCTCAGACTTCCCTGCTTTGAGCCATAGCACCACTTCCGGTTTTCTGGTGGTTAATTGGAAATAAGAGTGTCAGACTTTCTTGCCCAGGCTGGGCAGCTAGGATTACAGATGTGAGCCAGCAGCTCCAGGCCAAGGCCCCCTTTCTTTCTTTTTAAAAAAGGTTTTTATAATCTTTTCTATATTTTTATTTTATTGTAAAGATTCTGTACAGAGGGGCTATAGTTATATGAATAAGGTAATGAGTACATTTCTTGTCAAACATTGTTACCCCTCTTTTGTTCTTCTCCTACTATCCCTTCCCTTCCCCACATACCCCGTTCTTCCCCCATTCCTCCAACATAATGTCTTATGAATATCAGTTTCAATGGATCATCCTGTGTCCTTGTTTTAGAATTTTGTTATTTCCCTTCCCTTCCCCAAATTAGATAAATGTATATACAAGATGCAGGGTACCAAAATCAAATATAGTGACAACAGGATATACTATAGGGGAAAGAACATACACAAGAAACAAAAGAAAATCACATAATACAACAAGAACGGGCTGGGATGTAGCTCAGTGGCAAAGTGCTGGCCTAGCAAGTGCAACGTCCTGGGTTCGATCCCCAGTACCAAAAAAGAAAAGACAAAAAAAAAAAAACCAACAAGAACAACCTCTTGTGTCCATATCTTGAGGTTCATTTCACTTAGCACCATCTTATCTGGTCATATGTACATAGCTTTTGAGCTTTTCTGCTCATCTGATAAGATTATCCTAGATGTATACTAATTATTGCAAATAAAGAAAACCATGGGACCTATATTTCTTTGGGTCTGGCTTACATACTTCACTAAATATGATTTTTTCCCACACTTTTCCATTTCCTAACAATGGGACAGAGTCATTCCTTCTGATGGAAGCATTGACAGTTAAGAATAGGAGAAACTCTAGGACTCCTTGGCATAGCCTGAAATTTTCTTAATAAAGACCCAGAAACACAATAAGTCAAAGAAAGGTTGGACAAATGGGATCACATTAAACAGCAGAGCTTCTGCACAGCAAAGGTCATAACTAGCAAGATCAATTGAAAGCCCACACATTGGGAGAAGATATTCGCTAGCCATACAACAGACAAGGGCCTCATATCTAAAATATACTTGGAACTCCCTCCACAGTTATCTATGAGAAATCGGCTGTTACTGTTTCCCACGTAGGTAAGATACATCTCTCACCTGCTGCTTTCAAGATTTTCTCCTGTCTTTGTCTTTTAGAAATCTTAATTATGAATGTTTTCATGTGGAATATTTCTTGTCTGGTTTCTGTTGGGTGATATCTTTTGTTTTCACTGAGATTTTTTTAAAAATATTTTAAGATGTTTTTAGCCATTAAAAAATAGAAGTACTTTCTTAGCCCTACATTTTTCTTTTCTCCCCTGGACTCTGATGCTATAAATGTTAGATTTTTTTGTTATAATCACACAGGTCCTTGGGTCTGTGTTCAGGGTATGTAGTGTGTGTGTGTGTGTGTGTGTGTGTGTGTGTGTGTGTGTGTGTGTGTGTGTGTGTGTGTGTGTGTGTGTGTGTGTGTGTGTGAGTGTGTGTGTGTGTGTGTGATGTGTGTGTGTGTGTGTGTGTGTGTGAGACAGACAGGCTTGAACTCAGGGCCTGGGCACTTAGCTTAGCTTTTTCATTGAAGGATGGCACTCTACCACTTGAACCACAGCTTCACTTCTGACTTTTTGATGGATAATTGGAGATAGGAGTTTCACAGACTTTCCTGTCTGGGCTTACCCTCTTGAGTAGCTAGTGTTTCAGGAGTAAGCCACTGGCACCTGACCAGTTTCTATGTGTGTGTGTGTGTGTGTGTGTGTGTGTGTGTGTGTGTGTGTGTGTGTTTGTGTTTGTGTTTCCCAATGTTCAGGTAATTCCAATTATTCTGCCTTCTACTTCATTATTTATTCTGCCCATTCTAACTTTTTGTTATGTTATTTTAGTTTTGTATTCTAAATATTTTTCTTTGGCATTTTTGTGTTTCTATTCCTTTCTTTTTTCTTTTTGCTTATGTGGTGCTGAGGAATCGATCCCAGGGCCTCAGGCATGCAAGGCAAGCTCTCTACCACTGAGCCACCTTCCCAGCCCATTGTGTTTGTATTTCTTTGCTAGGACTTTATTATTATTTTTTCCTTTTCTTGGAAACCTTTACCCCTGCACTTGTTTCAAGCGTGCTTAGGACGGCTTGGTGAAGCATTTTTGTTCTGGCTGCTTCATTATCTTCCAACACATTTTCACACCTCAGCGTAGACATCTATCAGTTGTTTTTTCCTCATTTAGCTTGAGATATTCCTGGATCTTGTTACAACCAGCACTTTTTCAATTAAAACCTGGGCATTTCATTCTATGTGATGAAACTCTAGGTCTCACTCACATCTTTTGCTTTAATTGGCTTCTGACCCTGCTTTGGCTAGGAAGGAGTCAGATGGTGACTGCCAGATCCCTGCTTGAGTGGCTGACACCCAAGGTGGGACTCCATGTTAGCTGGGTGGTGATGGGTCCTGGGATGGTCCCAATAGGCATTGACTGGTCCATCCTTGGCTAGGGGATAGTAAGGCATGGCCAATCACAGCTCCCCTATCTTCTCCCTCACACTGCAGGGGTGTGGCCTTGGCATCCTCCCTCCTCCAAGTGGTCTTTAGGGACCCAAGGTAAGCTCCTCTGCTCCCAAGGTAGAAAGTTCTCATTCCCTTCTGGCCTGGCTTCCCTGCTCCACGCTGCCTGTGATGTTGGGGTGGGTGCCTCCTTACAGCCCCACACAGTCATCCAACCCCATGCAAAATATAATGAATCTTTGCTTATAACCCATACCCTCTCCTGTGTTTGAGGTCATCTCCAGATTACGTCTAATACCTAATATAAATGTGTGTAATTAATTGTTATATTATGTATATAATGATGGAAAGGGAAAAGCCTGTACGTGTTTGGTATAGTCTTGATCTTTTCAAGTATTTTCATTGTGGAGTTGACTGCATCTGAGGATGTGGAGCTCAAGGATATGAAGGCTCGCCCAAACTCAGTGTCACCTCCTGTCCCATGCTTCCCTGGGAACACAGACTGGGCTGCCAGTGAGAGAGATCAGGGGAAGGCCAGGGGACAGAGCTGAAAGCTATGCTAGTGGGCCTGGCTTGGAGAGCACACTGCCCGAGACAAGGCCTCACCGGGAGGAGGGGACTTGCCTTCATACAAGGACAGCGGGCGTGGGTCCGCACTGGACTCCTCCGGATATGATGATGTGTTTACAAATCATTTTGCCAGCACAGAGATGGGAGAATGCATTCTAAGAATTGACATCAACATCCAACACCCTACTGCACTGCTCAGGCTGGAGGAGCAAGCGGTGCTGAAGGAGGCTGGGCTTGCCGGAGCCCCTTTCCATGGTACACACGTGACCGGCTGCACCTGTGGGAAGGACTGGGATTCAAAGTGGTACCCGAGGTGTGAAGTGTACAATTATTCACTCACCTTGCTTATGGAACATCGATTCTTCTCTAGCCTTGCCTGGTGGCATTGTAGTTTCTTTGTGCCTAATCCCATTGCTCTCCTTTAAATTCATTTAGGATAATCTTTCTAAAAACTCCAGAGCAGAGATATCAGATGGTACAAAATTCCATTGATTGTGTTAATGGTAAGAAAACAAAACTTGCTCATGTGCTCTCTGCCTGGACCATGTGCCCTATGATTTTTTGTTGTTATTTCTAGTGATGGCTTCTACCAAGAACATGTCATGGTAGAGGTCATGGGCCGGGCACCAGAGGCTTCTTCAGGAAAGCACAGGGATGGAAAGCCACCTGCCATCTCCGGACAGGCTGGGCAGGACCCCAGAACTCTGGATCGTTTGCCTATGACAGGCTTGGTCCATCAAAGAATCTGGTTGGGAAAAAAGAGTTTTTGTCTTTCACTTTGGACTCATTAAAAAAATATTTCAAGACATGGGAAGATTTCTTAAAGGAAAAAAAAATTCAGGCACAGAATTTCTTTTGAATAATTAGAAGATTTGAGGGCTGGGAAGGTGGCTCAGTGGTAGAGTGCTTACCTTGCATGCATGAGGCCCTGGGGTCGATTCCCCAGCACCACATAAGCAAAAAGAAAGCCGGAAGTGGCACTGTGGCTCAAGTGGTAGAGTGCTAGTCTTGAGCTGAAGAGCTGGGGGACAGTGCCCAGGCCCAGAGTTCAGGCCCCACGACCGGACCCCCCCCCCCCCAAAAAAAAAAAAAGAAGAAGAAGATTTGACAATGCTAGATCTGTGCTAAACTGAACTGAATTTAGCTGAGGCGGCCAAATCGAGAGATACCAAAGACTACCCAGTTTGCCCCAGCAGCCTCCCTCCCAGGCCTGGCGCATGCATGCCAGCTTCTGACCTACCACCTTGGAGCTCTGGCCCCTGGCCTAGGGAAGGTGACAGTCCCAAAGCTTGAGCCAGTGGCACAATGAGTCCTTCAGGGAAGGTCAAGTTGGTATCAGCCTTCTAAGTGTCCTTTACACTTTTCTCAGAGCAAGGATTTTCTTGAAAGTAATGGCATTGCTAATGAAAATTGATTTTTCTCTTCAACAGTTTATTTATTTCTAGAGAACAAACCCAGGGAACTTGTAAGCATATGTGCTAATGGGAATAGTCCAGGCATGTAGAAATTGAATCTGACCCATTGGGGACAAGCATATTACCTCTCAGCCACAGCCATGAGCTTCAACCTGGTTGACTCCTAGCTCCCATAGGGACATAGTGTAGTGGTAGACCTGCCTACAGTACCCTGTGCCCACAGTACCCCGTGCCCACAGTACCCCGTGCCCACAGTACCCCATGCCCACAGTACCCCATGCCCACAGTACCCCATGCCCAGATTATTTCATGCCCATATCTGCCACAGTCCCACTCACTGTGGATTGTAGAAAAGTCATCTGGAAATTATCTGCTTCCTCTTTGCTGTCATGAACCCTGAGGACCTGACACCCCACATTTACAGCATGGCTAAGACTAGGCACTAAAATGTTATCTAACTCATTACATCCTCATACCACCCCTTTGAAGCAGGTATTTAAATCATCTTCATTTTTTTCCAGGAGAAAGAACAAAAGTTTAGAGATGCTTGTCTATTTGTCAACAAGCAAAGCTGGCAAATTTGAATATTTACAAACTTGTTGAAGGATGTCTAAGCAGTGTAACACTTGAGTGATTCAGGTTCATTACAATCTCTTTGTGGTACCATGTGTCATACATTATAGTGTAAATTAATACACATGCCTTTTATTGCTATACAGAGTTACTTACCAAATCATACAACACACACACACACCCAAATTATGGGTGACCTAAGAGATGTTCAGGGCAATTAGACAACAATTAGTTCTTGGGTTTTTCTCTTCAGGGTTCTAAACATAACAACATGTGTGCCAGATTTTTATTTTTAATTTGTTTCATTTTTATAAGCCAGTAAAATACCAGGGCGTATCTAACTAGCTTGCAAGCTATCACCTATATATTTACTTGCCTTTCATCTATATCTATCTATCAACACATGTGAAATTGAATTCTGTAAGTGATATTGATGAGTCTTAGGGCATGTACATGTTCAATTTTAGGAGATACTGTCAAATTTCCCTTTCCCATGTTTACATTTGAGCCAAAGTGTGCTAAGATACCATATTCCCACTCTTTAACTTTCATAGATATGTATGAATGCATGTGTGTGTGTGTGAGAGAGAGAGAGAGAGAGAAAGAGAGAGAGAGAGAGAGAGAGAGTGAGAGCCAAATAAAGGGAAAGACAAGGTATCACCGCACTGCTCTTTTACACTGAGACCATTCATGTGACACACACACACACACACACACAACACACACACACACACACACACACACACACACGGCCACCTCCACTTAGACCCAGGCTTTCTGATCACACACACACACACACACACACACACACACACACACACACACACACACACACACACACAACACACACACGGCCACCTCCACTTAGACCCAGGCTTTCTGATCACACACACACACACACACACACACACACACACACACACACACACACACACACACACACGGCCACCTCCACTTAGACCCAGGCTTTCTGATCCCCACGGACAGCCATTCCCTGGTCCTCAGCCCCTGACATTACTCATTGGCTTTTCATAGCTGTGGATATTATGTATCATAACTGTATTTTGTATTTGACTAGTTCAGTGCGTGATGCTTCCTGTTTGCCATCTGTCACCTTCAAGGCTGCCTCCACTGTGGCGTGTGCCCCTGTGTTGCTCTGCTGCATGCCGGAACACGAGTCCTCTATACATACACACAACTACTTATCTGTTCCTTTGTTGATAGGTTCTTGGGTTCATGCCACCTTTTGGCTCTTGTGAACAGTGGTGGAAGGACATCTTTGGAGGATTTTGTCTGAATAGGCATCTGTACATGGCAATGCTAGGTTGGGCTTTCTGGGGAAATGTCAAATTGTTTTCTACAGTAGGCATACCATATCACCTTCTACCAGCAGCTTCCATTCTCCCTAAATTCCTTGCCAACACTTGTGATTTTCTGTTCTGCTCTGTTTCTTATTTTTTTTTATTACAGTCATTCTTGTGGGACCATATGGCATCTCAATGTGTGTGTGTGTGTGTGTTGATCGTGGGGTTCAATGGTCCCTGAATGTGTTTTGCTCAACGCTAGCACTCTACCACTTGAGCCACAGCTCCACTTCCAGCTTTTTGCTGATTAATTGGAGATAAGAGTTTCACAGACTTTCTAGCCCAGGTTGGCTTTGAACCTCAATCCTCAAATTTCAGCCTCATGAGTAGCAGAGATCCCAGGCATAAGCCACAGATGCAAGGCCCACCGTGCTTCCCTAGAGACTAATAATATTGATCAGCTCTTCATGCGCTTGTGGGTTCTTTGGAGAATGCCTTTTGGAGTTCTTTGCCCATAATTAAATTGGGCTGCTTGTCTTTTTAGTGTGGAGATTAAGAGTTCTTTGTGCACTCTGGCTATTAAGTCTGTTTCAGATGATATGATTTATAGGTTTTCTTCCATTCTAGCAATGTCTTTTGACATTCTTCATAATGCCCATTGATGTGTAAGACATTGATGTGCGATAGTATTTTTTTAATATTATTGCTTTAATTTGCATTTCTCCAATTGTGAAACAGCTCTGGCATCTTTTGAGCATACGTTATCTTATTATATTTATTTTTTCCATGAAATTCTTGTTCAGGTAATTCAGTGTTATTATGTGCTTTCTTCTAATCAAATCACAGAAGTTACTTTTACAGTCCAATTATTAATGTTTACTTTTGCATGTTGTCCAGTTTTGTTTGTATATAATAATTTTCACATACAAGTTGTTTTATGCATTAGTTGATAATCTTTTATAACCTCTGGATATTTTGTCTTTCTTAAAAAGACTTTGAGTATTATCACATAGATTCTTCTGAGCGGAGCTTAGCACTGTGGCAGAGAAGTTGCTTAGGACACATGAGCCCTGGGCCCTGTCTCCGGCACCACAGAAACAAAACAAAACAATAACAACCTTGGACTATATGTAAACATTTTCACATCTTAATTTGTGTACCTTTAATCTACTTTCAACTTCATTTGGTGCTTTTCTTTACCTGTGAACCATGAAATTATTTTGTTCCCAAATAGGCTACAATTATTGTTTCCTTTGATTTGAAATCTCTCTTTGATAAAATAAATTCTTAAAACTACAAGTTTCAATAGTGCTCATTGATCCCTCTTCTCCTGTGTTGACACTGCAGTACTTTAAATAATGGTGAGCTTCAAGCTACAAGCTGATGTTTACTCACTTCTCCTGGGCACTATCTCTGAGCTTTTTTTGGGGGGGTGGGTCCGGTCGTGGGGCCTGGATGCTGTCCCTCAGCTCTTCGGCTCAAGGCTAGTGCCTACCACTTGAGCCACAGCGCCACTTCTGGCTTTTTTCTTTTTTTGCTTATGTGGTACTGAGGAATCGAACCCAGGGCTTCATGCATGTGAGGCAAGCACTCTACCACTGAGCCACCTTCCCAGCCCCGCTTATTCACTTCTCATCGCATGTCATCAACACTGTCTTGCTTCCTCATGTATCTTCTGTCTTCCGTAAAAATGTCGTGAGTCAGGTTTTCCAGTCCTAGATAAACACAGAACTTTACAAATGAGTTTGGACAATTGGTACAAACTCATGAGCAGTTTGGACAGTTGGTCCAAACTCATGAGCTGGTCACTTTGCAGTGATTACGTCTGCCTCCAAGAACTGCCTACTTCTTGCAAACACTGCCCGACTCATCAAGCCCATAACCATGAAATGGATGTGCTTCTACAGAACTTGGCTTAAAGTCTGCGTGCATAGAATAATAATGAATAGTGTGCATTTATTCCTATGATGTCACACTTTAAATAATGCAGTTCCTGGGCCTGAATACAACAATTGTTTTCTCTTTTCCTGTCCTCCAGTAGAATTTTGGATGCCTTTCAGATAGATCTTTACCCATTGTTTTGGAGAGGTGTTCTCCAATGTGTTATAATTGTGTCGTCATCTGTTTCTCCTGATATTTCCTAATTGAGTTTTGCTGCTCTTCGTGGCAGTTATTGATCCTTGGAGCTTGATTTGATTCTGGGTAAATGATGCCAACTCTCTCAGTGGTTTTAGTAGTGCTTCCATAAACTCTGAGCTGGAGGCAGCCATCCCCTCCCAAATCTCTCCTACCCTTGCTCTGCTCCTCCTTCCCCCGGCTCCCTTCCTTAGCTCACTGTGCCGCAGCCCCTGGGTTCTTGGGGATGGTTGCTTGGCTCCCAGTTTCTGACCATTTCTTAGGTGGCATTTCATGGTTCAGCAAGTAAGTCTCATTGTTTATGCAGAACTGTAAAAAAAAATCCAACATTCATATAATACACTGCATAACTCCATGCTGGAACGAATTAATTTTCACACATTTGTGAGAATATATTACTTTGAGAACTTTTGCCCATTTCTGTAGAAATCACAAAATAAGGATTATATTCCTTTTGGCTATTTTTTTTTTACAATGTTCTCCGGATTGTTATATTTGACCATTTCCTTTAGACTGTTATTGTGGTATAAGTGCGTAGCAGTTTGGCTGCAGGGACATGGAGCGGCAGATGCACTTAAATGCATCTATCTATGTGGTCTCACAGTTCAACATACGATGGACTTGGAGGTGGTCCCCTTGGATGAAATCTATGTTCCTTCCTCTCCCTCTCTGTCCCTCTCCTTCTCTCTCTCTCCTTCTCTCTCTCTCTCTCTCTCTCTCTCTCTCTCTCTCTCTCTCTCTCTCTCTCTCTCTCTCTCTCTCTCCTTTACACACACACACACACACACACACACACACGCCCCTATCATAATTTGAGCCTGCCTCTGCTGCCAAAGAGAGCCCTAGCCATAGATGTTTCCTTTCATTCACACTAGGTTTGCTTTCCTTGCTAAATTCACTAATACAAACGACAGTAGGGTTTGTGGCTATTCCCAACATGAAGAATACTGCTGAAGTTCCCCCAAGAGCCACTGGAGGAGAACTCTCCTTCCTTCGGTGCTCTGCGGGGGCGGCCCCCAGGCTCTGTCTCCCTGCTGCTGTGGGGTTTAATCAACTTCAAAGCTCATTTAGCTCTGGGCTCAGCTTTCTGTGGCAGGAATCTCTTGTCCATCAGCCAAAGACCAGTTCCTGGCGCCAGCTCAGCTGGCACTATGCCTCTACCATCATATTAAATTTTTAATGGTGCCTTGGCTTTGGGGTTTCCCTGGCCCGGTTAGCAGTTAGCTTCACTGTTAATCACTTCGAGAGGACCCTCCTCCCACCACGGCGTGCTGGGAAGTCATGTCTACAATCATTGGAGGCCAGCGCAGGGGTCAGGGGCACCGGCTTCCAGGTCCTCTGACATATGTTTGAATTTTCACTCTTGGACTTGGAAATGTGGAGTGTAGATCCAGCTCCTCCTCCACGGAGCCTCAGCTTTCCTTTATGTTAAATAGTAAATGAAATGATATGCCTTAACTCTGCATGGCACCTGGAAAATCTTCATGTAAGTTTCCTAGTGATGCTATAACAAAACAACATGAAAATTAGGAGACTAAAACCACTGAATGGATAGATTCGCAGTTGTAAGATTTGAACTATGTCTGAAGACTAAGGACTGACAGTTCTAATGGCTAGAAATCTGGGGCCAACATGAAGCAGTTAGATCTTTCAAAGGACCATGAATTTGCTCCATGCCTCTCCTTGACTCCGGGTGGCTCCCAAGGAGTCCTGAGTGCCCTGGTCTTATAGAAACTTCTCCCCCATCTCTGCCTGCATCTCGACATGTCATCTTCCTCTGTGTGTGTGTGTGTGCATGTGCGTGCACATGCGTGTGCGTATGCATGCGTGGGCACATATGAGCCAGTACTAGGGCTTGAACTCAATGCCTGCGCTCTGTCCTTTAGCTTTTTGGCTACAGTTCTACTTCTAGCTTTGGTTAACTGGCAATCAGTCCCATGGATTTTCCTCTTGGCCTGGCTTTGCACTGTGATCCTCGATCTCAGCCTCCTGAGTGATTAGGACAGGTGTGAGCCACCAGTGCCTGGCAACATGTGTCCTTTCTACTAGTAAGCATTGAACCAGGGCCCACGTTAACGACCTCACATTCACTTGAACACCTTTGTAGTGAGCTTTTCTGCAAGGGTGAGGTGCTGGGGTTAGGATTTGAACCCAAAGATACTGAAGGGGCACAATTCAACCCATCGCCACATTTAGCAAACTTTAATATCTTCAAAATGTTCAGCCATGTGCCAAAACCTGGGGCGTTATCTACAGGGGAAAGAGCCCTTTCACTGCTAGGCCACAGAGAATCGGTGGACAGGAGGAGTTCACAGGTGTCACATCAAGCTGTAGAAGTTAAAAAAGTAGAGAGCAATTCTAGAAAGCAGTGTCTTCATTTCCTGGGAAGGCCCAAATCATCTTGTCTTCCATGTCCAGGCATCTCTTCTTGAGTGAAGGCGACTGATGCAAACTTAACGTGCCTTTTATGCAGAGAGATAGACTTCAAGGGGCGGTCAGCATTGTGAGGCCTTCCTAAGGGCAGTGGCATGGTTGGTATTTCCTTTGTCCTGCAGGGGCTGTTTTTCAGTTGTGCATTAGAATATCAAGGAGACTCGACTTTGGTGCTGAGTGGCAGCAGTGGACTGTGGGTCGCAAAGGGGATACCAGCCTCTGCTCCTTCTTTGCTTTCCAATTCCAATGCCAGCGATAAAAAATACAATTACCTGTTATCTTCTGTTGGAAAGGAAGATAAGCCCCAGCCCCACTTCCGTCCTCTTTATTTTCATTCCCTATGTTTGTTTAATCTCAAGCGTTCTGATTGCAGGGTTGCTGGCATGGGCAGGGAAATGGTTAGATTGCCAAATCCAGCCCTTGGAAGTCTTGTATTTTATAGGAAAATGCAAAGCCCACAAGGATCAAACGCCTTGGGTCCTGCAGGTCTGGCCAGGCCTCTCCCTGTGGGCTTTTCAGGGCTCCTTTGAACAGAAGATGTTTTTATCAGACCCAAGCAGGCCTGTGAATGAATTCAAGAGCAGTCTTGTCTAGAAAAACACAACTGTGGCTTCGCTCCTGGATTTGTGCTGCCGGGTTGCTGGGTGAAGAGCGCAGGGAAAGGCCCTTGCTTTGACACCAGTGTCGTGTGTTGAGTTGCGAGTTTGGAGGCAGCAGATCCATTTTAAATTCTTCGCTGTTCCTCAAATTGTGCAGCGTCTCTGATCTGGGCTTTCATGGCTATTAATTTTGTTTTATGGAAGTACTACCCTTGCACTTGCCAGGCGGGTGCTCTGCCACCAAGCCACAACCCTATCCTTTTTTGTGCACAAGTTACTTTGGAAGTAAGCTCTTTCCTGCCCGGGTGCATTTGTGAACCATGATCCACCTATTATAGGCTCCCTGTCATTGCTGGGATGGCAGATGTATGGTCTCATAGTAGACCATGCTCAACTTCTTTCCATTCAAATGGAGTCTCAAGGATTTTCTGCCCAGAGCGTGAGAGAATTATGATTCCCCTGATCCCTACCTCCGACATAGTTTAGGACGATAGGTGTTACCAATGTACCTAGCAGTCAGTGGAGAAGCCTCTTGTGAACCCTTCTGTTCAGGGTAGCCTTGAACCATATTATGCAATCTCAGCCTCCCAAGTAGCTACGATTACAGGAATGAACCACCAGCCTGGGTTTTCCTTTCTCTTTAAGCCATCAAGGAACAAGGCTGCTGGGAACACTAAAGGAGATAAAATACTGGGGCTCCCCACGAAAGTGCAGGAAACAGGGTGGTCTCTCTCTTCCTGAGATCTTACATAGCACCCAAGCCAGGGCTGAGAGCTTAGCAGCACCATGGATTCTCCAATTCCCTCCTCCCTCCCTCCCTCCCATCCCTGCTCCTTTTTGCCACTGCCAGAGGCCTTCCCCAAAGTCAAAGTCATTTGAAAACTCTACCCTGGAGGATTCGTCCGACAGTAGCCCTGACTGCCCCACACCAGGGTGGCCCAGGTTCCCAGCAGCACCCTGGGCAGAGGCCCTCGGGGAAGCCCTGAGTGTACATGTGACGAATGTGTCAGCCATGCCTCCTCCTGTCCCCAGGGCCCGATGGCCCTGTGTGGGGCTGGGCCTAAAACTCAGCTGTGGTAAACAGGTGAGCCTGAGCTCCTCGGTTCAATCCCGTATACCACCAAAGGTAAATAAATCAACATGAAAACCTCAGTAGAAATCAAGGCTTTGTTCCACCTGTCCGGTCATGATGGAGAAGAGCCGGGATCTGAGCCCAACGTGGGCCTGAGCGAAGGGCGCCAGGAGGTTCAAGGACATCTCCGTCTCATCAGGGGGTTTGTAGCTCATTGTTATTCATACCGTGTTCCCTAATGAGGACAGCCAGGAGGACAGGCCTGGCTGAGTAACACCGCTTGACAGCGCGTCTCTGTCACCTGCGGAAGAAATGGCTGTGATTTCTTCACATTTATTTTCAATGGGAAGATCCAAGATAAAGGCAATGAAAAAATTACAGTTTGGTTATGTATATGTATATGTCAGAAGGCCTGCCGCAATGGGCTTTCACTGTGAATACTTTTCTCACGATTCCCTTTGTCTCCAGGAATTTCAAACAGTGCCCTTGATTTATAGACGCCCAAGTACAATTTCATGTTTTGCAGTGCTAGAATTACAGTCTATTAAAAATGGAGCAATATCTGGGCACTCATGTCTGGAATCCAACTACTTGTGAGGCTGAGAATGGGAGGATTATACCCGGAGGCTAGCCAGGCAGAAAAACTCCCAAGACCCCCTTTCAAGATATGGGTTGAGAATGGATGGGCAGAGGGGCATTTACCTCTTCTCTCAAGCTGAGATAGGAAGGAAGCTGAAAATAGGAGGATTACAGATCTAGGCCAGCCAGGACAGGAAAGTCTGTGATATTGTCTGCAATATCAGACATGGTGGCTCATGCTGTGACTCAGAGACTGTGGTAAACCTAGAAGCAAGAAGATCATGGCTCAGAGATGGACCCAGCTGTGAGTGAGAAACTACCTTAAAAATCATCAGCAAAATCTAACAACAACAACAAAAAAAAACCATGGCTAGAAGAGGTATGGTACCAGTCTAACAAGCATGAGGACCTGAGTTCTAACCCAGGACCACACAGTGTGTGTGTGTGCACACACACACACATTCACTCACTCATACACCCAGCCAGACACTGGATGCTCATGTCTATCCTACACACTCAGGAGTCTGAAGCCAGGAGGGTTTTAGATCACACTAGCCTGGGCAGTTCCATCTGCAAGATAACCAGCTAAAAGCCAGACTAGAGGCAAGGCTCAAGTGGTAGAGCATCAGACATGAGCAAGAAAGCCAAATGAGTGCAAGCCACAGTACAGGCATAAAGCGAGAGAAGAGGCAGGGAAGAAAAGAACAAAATTTTCCGGAACCCACGTAGTGCTATGCATCTGTTTCCACCTGTGTAATCTCCCTGACACAGTGTCCCATCCTTAGCCCCTCAAGGCGTCAATTGGGAAGCAGCTCCCAGGAGGAAGGTGATATGGTACCCTTCAGGAGCACAGACCCCATACAGAATCGTCTGTCTAGGCTGTGGACACAAAGTGAGCAGGAGCTTTCTGAGCATTTCCGTCCCTGCCCGCTACTCCTTTGAAACCAAAGGTAGAAGGCATTTGGCCTTCTTGGCAGGAACCCAGGGCCCTAGGTGACCCAGGAGTCCACAATTTTCCTTTGCCTGACCAGTAAGGAGATGGAGGAGGGCGAGTGGAGAGAGCTGGCGGCGCTGGCTGCACCTTGGTTGGTGGAGCCGGTGATGGCAGGGGCCAGGTATCGCCATGTCTCCCACGCTCGGTAGGAGCCGGTGGCCGGCACAACACACCCTCGGGGCTCAGAGAATTGAAGGGGAATGCCCACTCACAACCGCAAGCACAAGTACTGCGAGAAGGGGAAGGTGCTGGCTGGGAATTGCTGCCCAGAAAGGCTCAGTGACCGAACCAGGGAAGTGCTTTATGCATGAAGTCCTGGGGTCCTGAGGCCTTTGTTGGGCCCCATGTGGCTTAGGGGCCACATGGAGTCTTGCAGGTGGGCTGACCTGCTCCCTGGCTGAGCCACACGGGGCCTCTTGAGGGAGCTGGCTAGCTGGGCAAGAGGCCTTCCTCAGCCTGCGAGGCATGGAATTGGCCATTCTAGGGCTGAGTAGAGGGAGGAGAAGCAGGGGTACTTTCCCCTCGGGTGGGTTTCTGTAAGCCTGGGCATCCTTGGGGCTGTGACTGAGCTGCTTCCACTGCCCACAGACGTCCTGAGCTCAGAGGAAAGGTACCGTCGGAACCCCGGGTCCACCTCGAAGCTCAGCACTTGTCATTCAGCCCAGCTCAGCAAACATTTAATTAGCTCTTATCCCCATTGGCAGCTGCCACTTCTTAGCTTCTGCTGCGTGCCAGGCACTTGTGCTAAGAGCTTTCCATGCCGTAATCAACTCCATAACACGAATGTGACGAGCATTCTCATTTTACAGACAGGAAGCAGGCGCCCAAGCCGGAGCTGGTGCCAGGTCCTCAGGGCTGAGCAAACCCCCTGCTGCCTTATCTCCCTGTCCCGAGGCTTCCCTGTGGAGGCCTGCAGGTTGTGGCTCTGGCCCAAGCCTGGGCTACTGGTCACCTCTGGGAAATCACCACAGACACTACAGGAAGGCTCTCACCTTGTCTTTAAGTTTTCAAGACTAATGTTTGTGTCACAAGGCTAGAAGCCTGTTAACTATGAAGCGAAACACGAATGCCTAATCCACTATCAGGAGCCGCGCTGAGTTTCTGTATGGCTGGCATTCACTGTGTGCCCAACTATTCCTACGAGTCTAGACCTCACTCTGTGGGGTTCATCCTTGGTGCCTCCCCCCCACCACACATACTTTGATCAGGCCTGGGAACTCAAAGCTTATAAAGGCGGGAATTCTTTGTCAGGGTTCCTAGAGCCATGGAGACCGATGGATGGAGCTGGAATAAAGACACACTTGGGATGCCGGGAACTGAGATGGCAGCCTTTGATGCCGACTCCATGCATCGACAAAGAAGTCAATGAGTAGGCATGTGAGATCACCCAGGGAGATCACCGCGGAGTTACCCAGCAATGGTGGAAGGTAGAGTGGAGGTGGGGAGCTGGGGTAGATAGATACAGAAAGAAAGCAGGGCCTAGACGGCCTGTGAGCAACCATGGAGAAGGTAGGAGTCCACCCCAGCTCCCGAGCTAAGCTTAACTGCACTGCTTTACTTTTCTTCATGACTGAATGTGTACATAGGCAATTTTATTGAACATGTTTTCTATGTCTTTACCTGGTACCACTTCTCCTTCTCCTTCTTTTTCTTCTTCCTTTTGGTTGTAGGGCTTGCACTGGGTACTGTTCCTGAATTCTTTCACTCAAGGCTAGTGCTCTACCACTTTGAACCACAGCATCACTTCGAATTTTCTGGTGGTCTAGAGATAAGAGTCTCACAGATTTTCCTACCTGGGTCGGCTTTGAACTGGTGTACTCAGATTTCAGCCTCCTGAGTAGCTAGGATTACAGGCGTAAGCTACTGGTGCCCAGCAACCTTTCCATCTTTTAAACCCATAATTCTTCATTTTGGTCTCTTCACAGTGTCCCAGAGGTTTTGCACATTCTATTCATACTCCTTTATTTTTCCCCCATTTCTTCATTTGACTGTTCCAATGCATCCATGTTGTCCTCAAGTCCTGACAGTCTGAAGTCTGTCTCTGATGTGATCCACTCCACTGGAGGGACGCATTTGACATATCGAGCTTTATTTCCTGGACCTGTGACTGGAACTCTGCTTGTCCGGCGGCCACCAGACAGCTTATAGCTGCTGAGTACTCGTCCTGGGTCTGCTTCCATGGAGATCCTCAGCCACTGGGTCTGGCTCTAGCCAGGGAGAGCGGGGTCACCATCCAGCAGGCCCTTCCCAGGTAGTTACTGCATTGAACCCTCAGCTCGCCTGTGCCTTCCCTTGCCATGCTCATGTCTCCTGGCTGGCTCCTGAGTGATCCTTCTTTCCCAAACCCCTGAGGTGTGTGGGCTGTGGTCTAGCCTAACTGGCTACAGGCAGCTTGTAAGGAGCTGATGTAAACCAACCACTCTGGCACTGTCAGCCATGCACACATGCTCACTCAAGTATGGGCACATGCTTGTGCATGCACTCGCATACACACATACATATACACATACGTGTGCACACACACATCATTTAGCCCCAGATAATCCCACAGGCAGTTGGACTTCACAACAGGTCCAGCTGGAAGCCTCTTCCCTCAGACTATGTCACTCTTCTAGAAGGATCTATGACTAGCCTGGCAGATGTGATCAGGCTGCTGAGTCACTTCACAGATGAGGACACCTAGAGAAGGCAGGAGACTGGTTCAAGCTGGTTCGGCTCTGCCCTGTGCTGGCTGAGACTGGTTCAGACTGGCTCAGCTTTCACAGCTGCTCTGCCCTGTGCTGGCTGAGACTGGTTCAGGCTGGTTCAGACTGGTTCTGCTCTCACAGCTGCTCTGCCCTGTGCTGGCTGGACTGGTTCAGGCTGGTTCAGACTGGTTCTGCTCTCACAGCTGCTCTGCCCTGTGCTGGCTGAGATTGGTTCAGGCTGGTTCAGACTGGTTCTGCTCTCATAGCTGCTCTGCCCTGTGCTGGCTGAGACTAGTTCAGGCTTGTTCAGACTGAGATTGGTTCAGTCAGCCTACCCCAGTGCTCTGAAGTGGAGCTGAATGCAAACTCTTGATTGTATTTCCACCATGACTGCTGAACCAGATGCTGGGAACAGAGAAGGCCTTGGTGATCTCAGGACCTGATTTTCTCACCTAGGATTTGCTGCCACCTCTGGAGGATGCGCCATCTACCAGATTCTTAACTCCCACAGCTTTCCACTCCGCCTGCCCTGCCCTGCCTAGCCTTGTTGGGCCTGCTTTTCAGGCAGCATGTGTCTCTATAAAAGTTCCATGACTCCCCCAGCTTGGGAAACCTGACTTAGAGCTCTTTTGTCTAAATGGCTGGGGCAGTCGAATTTTAGTGTTTTCTCTTCTATTTCCCTGAGACTTGGTTTACCCACTTCTCAGACCTTTCCCCTTTGGAGTCTGTGCGCAGAGAGGAAAGAAAGGCCATGCTGGGAGCTGGCGGGGAGAGCTGTAATTATGGAAACTCACACTTCATTTCTCTCTAAAGTTCAAGTTCATTAGTAAAACTTCCTTTGTCTTGTCTGTCTCGTTTCCGGTTTCTGATGAGCTGCTACGTAATTTGCAACGGAGAGTGAAGATGTTGAATTGTAATAATAACTAGCATCATTAACTTTTTTTAAGAATGCTAAACTGCATATAATTTCCACAAGGGCAGAGATGAGTGTGTGTGTGTGTGTGTGTGTGTGTGTGTGTGTGTGTGTGTGTGTGTGTGCGTGCATGCACGTGCACATGTATGTGTGTGTACACGGGTATGTGTATGTGTACATGTACGCATATGCCAATACCATGGCTTCAACACAAAGCGCATTCTCTTGTTCAGCTTGTTCGTGGCTGACACTCTAACACTTGTCTGGCATTTTGTTGAGATAGAGTCTTAGGGACCTTTCTGCCCAGGCTGGCTTTGAACTGCAATCCCCCAGGTTTCAGCCTTCTGAATAGCTAGGCTTATAGATAGCAGTCCTTTTGGTTTTGGTTTTCTAGTTTGCTCTTTATGGTGACCTCAGTGTCTAGACCAGTGGCTGGCTCATAGTGGATGCTGTAGGCGTAGAGAAATTCTTCCTGTAGACACAAAGAAATGAACTGTCTTCAGTGTTCCCACATGGCGGGCAGAGCATTTACAGGTCTTGCATGTAGTTTCTCTCTTAGCTCTCATAACAATCCAACAAAAGAGATATTGTGCTGCCTGTTTTGCAAAGAGGTAAATTGAGTCAGAGAGAAGTAAGATGACTTGTCTTAAGTTGAAAACTCAGATTCAAGTCCACATATGTGTGAGGTCAAAAAGCATTCCTGAGCTTCTGTGTGGTAAAGCCTGCATCCTGGATCGTCCACAAGTGTGGGGTACTGCCTGAATACTGCTGTATTCTTTCCTCCAAAGAAGGCACAGGAATGATGACTAAGTATGTGGGCAGTTGCTCTGCATTGCTAGTCATTATGGAAAAGCAAATCAAAGTACTCAGTAGGATGCCTATGATGAAAATAGAGACAATGATAAACATCGGCAAGATTGGACAAGAATGGAGTCTGCATATGCTGTCACTAAAACACAGAATCACACAGTCACTTTGGAAATCAGTGTGGCAGTTCCTCAAAAATTAAAACATGCAGTTTCCACCACCCAGCAATTTTTACCCAAAGTATACAGGTGTATATCCACACAATAACCTGTATACAAGTGTGCAAGGTATATGTCCACACAATTATCTGTACACAAATGTGTACAGATGTATGTCCACACAATAATATATACACAGTTTTTACCCTAGATACACAGTTATATGTCCACACAATGATCTGCACACAAATATACACAGGTGTATGTCCACACATTATACACAGGGGTATGTCCATGTGGTATGTGTACACAAATATACACGTGTATGTCCACACAACTTGTACACAAATGTACACAGGTATATGTCCACATGATGACTTATACAGTTCTACCTTAGGTACACAGCTGCATGTCCACACAAGGACCTGTACACAAATGTACACAGTTGTATGTCCACAAAATAACTCATACACAAAAGTATACAGGTGTATGTCACACGATGACTTATACACAGTTTTCCCTAGGTACACAGGTGTATGTCCACACAATAACCTGCACACAAATGTGGAGAGTAGTATTATCTAGTATAATCAGAAAGTGGTGTCTGTCTGCTGACACATAGATGGAGACTAGGGGTATCTTCATACAAAAGAATATTTCTTGGTTATGAAAAAGAAAGGTACCCTAATGTGTGTTGTGTGTTGTAGCATGCACATCCTTGTACACTCCATGCTACTGGGAAAAAGGCAACCAAAAGGCCTTGTATCATATGATCTCACTATATGAAATACCCAGAATAGGCAAGGCTAGAAAGAGAAAGTGTGTTAGTGGATGCCAGGCAATCATGAGATATAAATGCTAATAAATATGGGTCTTCTTTGGGGAATGATTGAAATATCATCATGAGTCTATGCTTTTAAAGGGCAAACTTTGCAGTATGTAAATTATATCTCAATAATTATCTCAATAATCACAATTACATTATGTCAGCAATGATGTGTCAATAATCTACCTCATCATTCTTAAAAATATATAATCAATATATTTATATATAATCAATATATAAGCATAGGTTGGTCCAGCATGAAGGGGTGTGGTTCAAAGCAGAAATAGTGTCAAAGACCTGGGCTTAGACTCCTCTGAGTGTGTCTGGCTCTCAATTTCCTGGCTGGAGTGTCAATCTCCCCAAGCCCCGCCTCTCCCTGACCTGTTTCCTGTTTTCTGCGGTGGCAGTGGTACACCCCACACATTTGAAGGGGCGGGCAGCCTGGTCCCTGTCCCTCTACTGGCCCTGCCATAGAGCAGGAGGGAACCATAAGGATAGGATCTTTTGAGAGCTTGGCTGCACTCAACAAAAAGCCCAAGGACTGGTAGGGAAACTGTCCAGGGAGAGCGAGCCCTAGCTCTAATGATCATGCCCAAATAAGCTGCTGAGGATGTCTCTAGAAGCTACTCTTTTTTCCAAGTAGGGTGCTGGATAATGGTTGCAGCTTGGGAGGTTTTCCTCTAATGTCAGGCTCTGGGATCTGGCCGGGCGACAGGGAGTGTCTTCCCTGGACCCCTGAGGAGCCGTGTGTAGCTAATGGTTCCTATAATGACAGATTTGTCACTGGGGGCTTTCAGATGCGGCACCAGCCTCCTTTGTCCATCTCGTGGTTGTTGCCTGCAATCATCTCTGCAGCTCCACTCCGGGAACCAGACTCGCTGCTCTGGCCAATTCAGCTGTGCGGACGAGAAATAAGAAACCACCCAGTCCTACAAACAGGTGTCACGTTGCTGGCGAGGGATGTGAAATGCATGCTGACGCCCGTGCCAACATTTTTGTGTCTTTTGGTCTCCTTGGCGCAGGTGCTTCGCAGCTGGGTCACATCCACTCCCGGTTGCTCTTAAGGGAGATTTCAGTCCGTCTCAGTTCCCATCCATGTATGTTGACCATCCTGCAATCACAGCTAGATAATCACCCTGCTCATCCTAGACAACGTTGTCTGGTCGATGGCAACTGGTAACTGGAATCCTGACCTCATTATCTGGCTCTCGCTTAGGATGAAGCCAGAGAAATGGCGTCTTTTTGACCCCAATTTCCTGCTAGCCCCCTCCTGTGAAGGCAGAAACACCCGCCACCAAAACCAAACTGCTCCACGACTTGAATACGACACGTTCATCAAGCCAGACAAAGAGTGTGATGCGAACAAGGGCATTTGCTACTTAATGAGGAAGTGAGGTTCCGTGGAGCTGCCCCCCTCTTCCACACCCCCTGCCTCACTCAAATGCCCCCTCAGCTGCTAGCCTCTGTCAGCCAGGACCCCACAGCCAAGCCACACATCGCTCTGTAGTTCATGCAGCTTGTGTGTCACAGTTAGGAAGTTTGAGATCGGGAGAGGGGCTGGCCTGCTCAGGAGTTGGAGCTGAATGGCCGGGTGGGGTCCCTGCTGCCTGTCTGGACTATTCCTAGCATATCATTCAGCCAGAGCAACTCGTAATTTCTCCTTCCGTGTCTTCCTACTGCCCGAGCCATGTGCCTGCGCTTAGGTGAGGGTCCGTGCCTGGGGAATGGCAGAGTTCTCGCCCACCTCACCCCTCACCCAGCAACCCAGGGTCTATGCTGACTGTCCAGACTCTTCTCAGAACATCATGAGACCACAGCAAGGGAGGCAAAGCCCGCTTCTTCTAACTTCTCCTGTAGCTTCTGCTGCTGCCCAAGCCACTGCTCTCTGCTTAAGTGAGGTCCAGCTTCCCAAGGAATGGCACAGAAGCCTTAGTACCCCACTCCCAGGCCTTGGTGTCCCCTGAGCCAGGCTGCCTCCTAGCTCCAGGGAGTCTGTCCTGCCTGGAGAAAGCATCGCTCTCCTTCCGTGTCGCAGTCCATGTGGGGTAGCAAACAGAGACCGCTGTGTTCAAAACAGGCCTTAAAGCAAAGAGACAAACATGGTCTCCTTGATGTGTGGATGTTAAATCCAAAACGTAAGGAGATATGACAAAGTAAACAAGACTCGAGAAACAAAGGACCTCCACTTATCTGGTCGAATCATTACTGAATAACCCCATGCTGCTGACCACATATATGGTATATATGCGCACATCTGAGGGAAACTAGGAGGAGGACACAGAAACACAGGGAAACAGGGGAAAACACAACAGTGGGACCGTCAGCTGCACTGGACATCAATGAAAATGAACTAATCAACTAAAGGGCAGCGATGGGAGGGAGGGAAGGAGAGGGAAAGAGGGAACAGCTGACACTAAGCACAATAATGACAATTTGCCCCATGAAGGTTAGAATGTGTCTGTGACTTTAACCAAAGTATCACTATCTCACAAGACTATGAAATTTGTGAAATTTATGTAATCACTTAATCACAATTAAAAAAAGAAATAGGCCTTAAAACAAGACCTGTGTCCATCACCCCCTCCCTCCATGGCTATGTAGGGAGGAAAAGATGACTTTTTAAAGATGTTTTTAAGTGACCACTGGCTTGATCTATCTATATACCTCTCTATACCTTCCCTCTACCTATCTTTCAAGAAAGAACTTCTGTGCGCTAAGAAAATACTGCACACTAAGACTCCAGACAGAGAGAACCACAGAATGAAAAGCAAAAGAAAGCGTCAAGAAAGAATGCAAAGCAGCACCTTGAGCAGGTGTGTGTGTGCCTCTCTGCTCAATGCGACACTAGTCACAGAAGCACCTGAGGGTCTGTTGATAAATGGGTAAGCCACCTGGTGTGTCCATACAGTGGAAAGGATGGGCTACCACTCAGCCTTGAAAAGGAAAGGGAATTCAGGCACAGGCCACAACCTGGATGGCTTTGTGTTAGTAGAATGCATGAGCCCCAAAAGCCAGATGCCGTCTGTCCCACCTCCTCTGCGGTAGAGAAAGGGGAAGGGCACTTGACATGGGACAGTGGACATTAGGACTCAGGTTTGGTTTTGCAAGCTATAAGAAGTCCTGGAGATGGCAGAGAGTGGCAGTGGTGATGAGCTTAATGCTCCTGAATCCTTAACGTAAAAATTGTCTATGTGGGGAGGATTGTGAGTTAGAGACCAGCTGAGGCAAAGTTTGCAAGACCGTATCTCAAAAAACCAGAGACAAAAAGACTTAAGCACTTGCTTAACATGTATGCAAGACTCTAGATTCTACTCAGTACTGCCAAAATCCATCCATCAACCAATTTATCAATCAATAAGTAGAAATAAAAATAACAGCCTATGCTAGTGAGTTTCACATTATTTGTATTTTTTATAATTAATGAAAAAGAGCCCCAGAAAATGATCAAATCCAAATTGTACTGAAAATGTCTTCTTGTATCTCTTCATAACTGCAGTACTAGCTCAGAGCCTCAGTGGCATTCGCTTCTCTGAGACCATTTGTGGCTCTCATACATGGTATCATGCTGCTTGCCCTCAGTCTTTGAAGGCAGTGGCCTTAACCTATCCTGCAAAGAAGACTCATTCCAGCTACATGAGTCAGAGGCTGACTCCTTGTCCTGGGCACCAAGGACTGGAGGAACAACTTCAGACTCCTGGGGTCTTAGTCAGCCAGAGCTCTTGGGAAGGCAGAATCCAACAGGCAGGCTTTTAAAATATCTTTATTACATGCCCAATTTTCTGAGAGAGGAAAATTATATGTAAAACTGTGGATAATAATATATTTCTTTTTTCCTGGGGACCCATTATGGAAAGCCCTAGGCAGAGCCCATAAAAAACTTTTTTGTTGATTTCACTGAATAGCTTCCAGCCCCACAAGGCACAGGCCAGCCCTGCTCTTTCACACAGGAGCCAACGAGGCCACATGTCCCACTTCCACCTCCCCCAGGGGCACAGGGATTCGGAACATGCCAACGTCTCAGCTGGTGGACAGTGACCTTTGGCAAGCTACTTAAATGTAACCCAGCTTCCTAGCACCCTCTTCAGAAGGCCACCAGGTGTCCAGGGCTTGCACCTTGCCCAGCCAATGTCTGTCTTGTGGTCAACAAGATATGAAGTGTGGCCATTATCCCCTGGTGGCAACACTGGCCAGGCTCCAAGTCCCCTAGACATTGCCCATTCGTGTGACGGCCTGAGTTGTGGGGACCTGTCCACACGCTCCCTGTGAGCTGGCATAGGTCACTCGAGGTCATGAGTGATGCTCTTCCCTTTAGCCCGGGCTGCTGGAGCTCACCCCTGAGCTGTGATTCATCTGCACCTGGGCTAGCTAAGCCCAGGGTGTTTAGTTCAATGACTTCTCCAGCATGTTGCTTGCTTCTTCATCAGTGTTTACTGGTTATTCAGCCATCTAGTTTCCCTTATGTGAGGCTTCACTTCCTTTGTTACCTATAGCTCACTACAAAATATATATTAAGTGGCAAATTCCAGAAACAAACAATTCATAAGTTTTCAATGTTTTCTTTCAGTATATTCTTGTTAAAATTACTCCATTTTATTATGTTACTGTTGGTAACATGCTACTGTGCCTAGTTTGTAAATTGTCCTTTATCATACCTATGGAAGTTTATGAACCACCAGCCAGGATCTGGTGGTTCACACTTATACCAGCTACACAGAAGGCTGAGATCTGAGGATTTATGGTTCAAAGCCAGCCTGGGTAGGAAAGTCCATCAGTCTCTTATCCTTAATTATCAAAACAGCTGGAAGTAGAGCTGAGGCTTGGATAGAAAAGCTCAGAGATAGCTACTAGGCCCTTAGTCCATGTCCCCCATCCAGCACACACAAAATAATTTATGAAAACATAGAAGAGAGGTTGATACTACCCTGTTTCAGGCATTTGCTAGGGCTGGGAATGTGTCTCTTGAATATAAGGAGACATCATTATCTCTATAAGCCACCACCCACAGCCATATATGAATTTTAAGATGATATTTATTACCATGCATGTCAAAGATGGCTTATTAGATTACATGAGAGCTTATTATAACAGCTTTATGCTAAGTAGGCTTCTGTACCACCCAACCCTTTAAACAGACTGGTTTGCAAATATTGGTAACCAGCAGGTGACAGTTTAACATTGTGACTCTACCCCATGCTAAGGAACCTGTTTTTGGCAACACTAGATTTGAACTCACGGCTTTTTGCTTGCTAGACAAGTGTTGTATATACCGTTTGAGCCACACTTCCAGCTCTTTTTGCTCTGGTTATTTTTAAGGTGGGGGATGACCCTCCTATTTACAATTCATACCATGGCTAGACTGATAGTATGTATCAACATGCTCACTTTTGTTGTTGAGATAGGGTTCCTGGAACATTTTCCCCCTGGGCAGGCCTAGAACTCAGACCTTCCCAGTCTCCCCCTCCATAGCCATGCCTGGCCACCATTGGTTGAGTGAGTGTCTGGTGAACGTTTGGCTTGGGCTTGCCTAAACTATGACTTTCCTCATCTCTACCCTATAAGATAACTAGAATTACAGGCATGAGTCACTAGACTAGTCACCAAGAAATTCTAAAACTGATTGAAATGCTGCCTGAAAAGGCACCATCGAAGTCCATGGAAGGTAAAATAAGGAGAGGCTGGGAAGAGAGAATTGTGTGTGTGTGTGTGTGTGTGTGTGTGTGTGTGTGTGTGTGTGTGTGTGTGTGTGTGTGTGTGTGTGTGTGTGTGTGTGTGTGTGTGTGTGTGTGTGTGTGTGTGTGTGTGTTATTAGTTCTGGGGCTTGAATTCAGGGTCTGGGTACTGTCCCCGTTTTTTGTT
This sequence comes from Dipodomys merriami, assembly GCF_024711535.1. NCBI lineage: Eukaryota > Metazoa > Chordata > Mammalia > Rodentia > Heteromyidae > Dipodomys > Dipodomys merriami. The sequence goes on along the minus strand of NW_027205048.1, from coordinate 15,458,264 downwards.
TTGTTTAGTTTTTTTACACAAGGTTAGTGAACTACCACTTGAACCGAAGGTTTATTTCTCGCTTTTTGGTGGTTAATTGGAAATAAGAGTCTCATAGGCTGGCTTCAAATTGCAATCCTCAGATCTCAGCCTCCTGAGGAGTTAGGATTACAAGTGTCCAGCTGAGAATTTTTAAATGTATATGAATTATCATATAAAGGGAATTTCATAATATTTCCATCTATGTATACAATGTATTTTAATCATATTTAACCTTCCTCTATTATTCTATTTTATCCACCCCCAGTTTTACAATTGACAGTGGATTTGACTATTATGTTTTCATATATGCAAATAATGTTAAGCATGCTCGACATTTCTGGTCAAAAAGGAAATGCAAATCAAAACAACACTGAAATTCTACTTCACCCCAGTTAGAATGGCTTTATCAAAAAAATATATACAATAACAGATACTGGCGAAGGTACACCCTAATGCAGGTTTGTGGGGAAGTAAATGTGTTCAACCATTCTGGAAAGCAATGTGGAAGTTCCTCAAAAAAACAATTCAACATAGAACCGGCAAATTCTACTCCTGAACATTAATTCGGAAGATTACAAAAGAGAATACAGTAAAATTGCCAGCTCGGCTCCTCAATGGACGAATGGGTCAAGAAAATGTGGAATACACACACAACGGGATTCCTCACCCATGAGAAGGAATGAGATCGCACCATTTGCAAAGAGATGGGGAGACTTGGAAAAAATATGTTGTGAAGTAAGGCAGGTCCTGAGAGACAAAGGTTGCATGGTTCCCCTTACATGTGGAAACTCGATTTAGTTTACACACTCATGAGTAAATACCCTAGGTGGTAGGCAAGGTTACACAAATGTATTATCTGAAATTCAAGGGAGAGCCCAAACACCAGGAAGCAGAAAGGGGTGGGTGGGGTCAAGGGGAAAAGGGGAGACGAATAAAGCAGGGAAAGAGAGGGAAAATGCAGACAAGAATCTATTGTATATCCCACAAAATAAAAAACAGCGAGGGAAGGGGTAGGGGTAAGAATGTTGAAAGGGGTGACATTGATCGATACATTATTTTTAAAAAGCATAAACAGCTTTATTAAGTGACAGTCCTTTGTGCAACTACTGAAAGATAATAATAATAATGTTAAATAAAATTTTTAAAAAACAAATAATGTATCTTGATCAAATTCCCCCATCCACCGGGAAGAGAGAAATTCTTATCTGACAGTACACCATACTTGAAGCGGCCCTTTGTGGTCTATCAATGCTCTGCAGAGAGCTTTGCAGTCATGTCAGAAAACTTATTTTATTTATTAGGAGAGACTCAGGTACAGCCCCATAGTGGTCCCTAGAAGAAATGCCTTGAGTAGACATAGGCCCCGCCCCTTGTTGCCAGGTAACATTCCTACATTCCTCACCTGGCTGAGGGTGGAAGGTTGGGAGTTTTCTCATTCTGAGAGTAGTTACAGATGTAAACTGTTGCCAAGATTTCTCTCATTTCGTGAATGCGTCTGTGTCATTAAATGGCCTTTGCAGTGAAGCAAATGGCTTTGAAACATCAGTGGAATATGATCAAAGTATCTGGGGAAGGTATGTGCTATTATTTCTTTCCTTAGGTGTCATGTATGTTTGTCCAGGCTACACTTAGCATCTTTAGCTGGCCAGACTCTGCGCTAGGCAGTGAGAAGGTTGAGCTTCCTCTAAAGACTTCAGCTCGTGTAAGAGAGAGACTCACGAACAGATCAACAGGGCACGGTTTGTTGGGAATCCCTGCTCTGGGTTGAGCCATGTGGCAGGTCTAATCCCAATTCCTGTGAAAGAGGTCAATTGGAAGTGAGGTCTTGGCAGATGGGGCCAAGGTCAGTCAAGGTCATACTGGCTTAGGATGAGTGCCTATCCAGTGACCGGAATCTGTGTAAAGATGGACTTAGAGTCATGCGGCATGGGGTGATGGCCTGTGATGGTGGAGGTGGAGACCTGTGAGCCAAAGCAGCTAAGGACTGCCAGCAGCCACCAGGCACTGGGAGTAGGTGGACAGGGATTCTTCCCTGGCGCTTCAGAGAAGCCCAGCCCTGCTGACACTGGGACTTCAAACTCACAGCCAGCAGAACACTGGCAAGATGAATTCCAGATGTTTTGAGGCAGTCAGAGTGTCGTCATTTGTTAATAGCAGCCTTAGGGAACCAGTCCAGGCACCAACCCAGGGGGACACACAGGCAGGAGGGACCAAGAAGAGAGTGGCCTTGTGTAGGTCAAGGTGAGGACGTGGCCCAGCGGGAAAGCTGGAGAGGCAGCACAGAGAAGGCCACAGAGAAATGGACACCCAACTGCGCCTGGAAGGGGAAGGGGTTATTTCCAGGGTTCCTATTCTAGGAGACCTACTTGTGCTTGTATGTTGCTCAGGCCCTGATCTTGGGAGCAGTGTTTCTCTTGCATGAGAATTGATGGGGGAGCATTGCCCCAGACCCCTTGTGGGCCACCACTGGTCAGGTCAAGGGCATTCGGCTCCCCTGCCAGGAGGCACAGCTGGTAGCGTCATCAACCCAATTGTGACCTTACTGAGACCAGGCAGCCCAGGGAGGCCAGCCTGATATGATGGGGCAGAGGTTTCTCAAGGTAAAAGCAGCTGGTTTGCAGGTGGATGTTGCAGGTGAGGAAGGAAAGGACAGAGGGCCTCATTCCCACGGAGGGTGCTGGGAGGATGTGTTCTCTCTCCAAGGAGATAAAGCAGGAGGAGGAGGAAAGAGAAGAGGGTGTGAGGGGGGGGGTCCCATTTTGGACAAGGGGAATTGGAGGTGTCTTTGAGGCAGCTGAAGTCCAGGGTGCTGCTCACAGAGGGGCCCTGGGCCCTTCCTTGGCAGATTGGTCCCTAGAGGATTTGGAAGATGTGACAGGCAACAGCTGACACCTCCAAAGACAGTATGAAGATCACATGGCCCTGGAAGCCACAGAAGGACAGAGTCGCTAGGGGCTCTGGGTAGTGACCAGAGTCACGTCATATGAAGGTGATTAATGCATCTAAACCTGAAAAGTGAGTCTATGAGAAGCATCTGTTCCACAATAGTAAAAGGGCTTAATTGAGCTTTGTGAGAACTCAGAGTCAACCTTGACTCCTGTTAGATAAGAAAGGAGGGGTGTCATTTAAGATCCATTAGGAGGAGACGTGGTGTCTCCCCCCCCCCCCCCCCGCCTCTGCCATGAAGCAGGTAGATGTGAAATCACTGAAGCTCATCCGACGTGCCGACAGCCCCAGGCTTAACCGATGGCGTGGTAGCGTGATGGATTGGTTCATTAGCCCGGACATGATGGTGCTTGTCTGCTCTTTCCGTAGAGACAATTTAAGTAGTGTTGGACAATATACAGGAGTTACGTACACTTCTGGAACTGTATTCTGTACTTCACCAACATACTACTGGCTCTTCTCCAAATACATGGGATTTTCTTGCTTGTGTATTTTACTTGAGCCATTCCTCCCCTTTCCTTTGACCTCTGCTTGGGCTCTGCTGCCTTCATCTTGGTCCAAGTCCTCTGAACACCTGTTTCCAACATCCGTACCCTTCCCCTAAACTATTGCGAGAAGGTCATCTTGGCTGGAAGAGCCCTCTGGCTTTCTGAGACCCAGGACAGCAAAGGTGTGACATTATCTTGCGGGAGGGGAATCACTGGGAGAGATCTCGCTCAGTGCAGGGCCTCCTGCCCCCAGCACCTGTGCCTAGTTGGCACAGCCCCTGTGCGGCCTCTTCTCGAGGGATGTACAAAGGGGATACAAGCTGCTCTGTGTGTGTGGATCAAGCTGATCCCAAGTGAAAGCACAATCTTCCCAGCCAACTGAGCAGAGCAAAGTTCTTGTCATAGGTGAGTGAGTGGAAGTGCACCCCTGCACAGAGGACCTGACTTGGAAACCAATGGTGGCAGTGGTGACCAGCTTCAAAATCAAAGCCATGGGCTGGGAAGGTGGCTCAGTGGTAGAGTGCCTGTCTAGCATGCATGAAGCTCTGGAGTCAATTCCTCAGTACCACATACACAGAAAAAGCCAGTAGTGGAGCTGTGGCTCAAGTGGCAGAGTGCTAGCCTTGAACAAAAGAAGCTCAAGGACAGTGCCCAGGCCCTGAGTTCAAGCTCTACAGCTGGCAGAAAGGAAGAGGCCAGCACACTGACATTCCTAACAGTTGTTGTTCCAATTGAAACCCAGTTCAGATCTCCGTGCCCACGGGCTAGGTGTGGTTTCTTAAACCTCATAGGTCATTTTTGAGTTGAAGCATCGTGGTTCCCTTCTAGGGTGACAGTCTCACCTCTACAGGTGGTGTGCTGGTCTAGGGCCCACAGATCATCTGGACCTGAGCTACCGTGGAGACTTGGCAAAGCACAGGCACCTGAGTGCCGTCCTGGGTTCCCACTCAGGACGCCATTGGGGACCCTTGCTGGGACACAAGGATTGAATTTCTTACAAGCTGACCCGTGATGCCGGTGCCCCTGCTCTGGCTGTGGCTTGGTCCCCCCCTCTCCCCTGCCTACTCCCCCGGCCCAGGTAAGAGAGCTCCAGGAGGTCAGATGCTACCTCATCTCCTCTCCGCTGGAGATCTGCCTCTTTCCTGAGAACAGAGGATGGGTGTGTGTGGGTATCAGTCCTCTGGTGAGCAAGGGCGACTCCCCGAGCCAGGATATTGTCCACGGTGAAGTCTGCCTTTGGTTTATGTTTGGGGCACAAACAGTGGCGATGTCCCAGCCTTTTCTATTCACAGGGTCGCATTGGCTGTGGTCCAGCATGGAGAATCATTCTCCGGGAAGAAGGAAGGGGTGGGCTGTTGGGAACCATGGCCCATCAGCAGGGGATGGAGTGCTTCCACCAGCAAACAGGAATGGGATCAGGTTTAAGGGTGCCAGTTCTGTGCTTGAATTTCTCGGATGGAGAAATCTGAAGTAAGGAGGGACGTGGTTAAGCAGAGCCACACAAGGTGAACACGAGGCTGGCCTGTCGGCTTGGCCCACAGTCCCTTTGGTGCATATCCTGCGCTGTTCAGAGCCTGAGCATAGTGCCAGGGACATTTTTGGGTGCAGTGACTGCTTTCCTGTATTTGTGTGTTTGGCACACATAGTTTAAACATTCCAGTCATGTGATCCATCTCTTCCTTCCTTTTTACAGTTGGGACACTGTACATATTGCTTCACATATGTGTGTGTTGTTATATAGACTTCATGTTCATTATGTATGTGTATATATATATATACATATATTTCATCATATCTGTAGATTATATAGAGTTCCTGTTCATTATGTGTGTATATAGTTTTATAACAATATATAATTGTTGTTATAAAACAATATAATAACCATATACCATGTATATATTTAGAGACTTCACGTTCTCCCTCTGTGTGTATGTTGTATGTATATGCATTTCATGTATATTACTGAGGGCTGTACATTTCATCTAATCCATCTACCAGAGCCACCTCAAGTACTCTATAGTGGGTAAGATAATGACATGCCAAGATATGTCCACACCCTAGTGTCAGCAGCTGTGAATACGTGACCTTGTGTGACAGAGTGCTGGGCCGTGACCCAGATGCCATGATTATCCTGAGGTATCCAGGGGGGCTCAGTCTAATGCAGGGGCCCTTGTTAGAAGGGGGTGAGAGGGCAGAGGCAGATGGCAGGACAGCAGAAGCAGAGGCTGGAGTGGTACAGTCATGAATAAGGAATGGCTGGTCTCTAGAAGGAGGACAGGCAAGGGGAGAGTCATTCTCCTGGGAGCCTTAGAAAGCAATGTGATCCTTCAGACACCTCGATTTTAGCCAGTGAGACCGTTGGTGAGCTGCAGACCTTGAGCTGTGGAATAACACAGGTATGTAGTGGTCATCTGTTCCGACAGCCGCAGGAAGCTCCCGCATTGTCCCTGCTTGCCCGAACGTGACACTTTCCCTCCTCCTCACTGGAGTGGAGCTGGTGTTTACTGCACCATGGGAGGTTCCGAACATTGTTCTAAGGACTGTCCGGTTGGGTCACTTGATGATTTTCCAGTGACAGACACCATCATCTCCATTTCATAGCTAGGAGCCAAGGGATGCTAAGTAACTTGTTCAAAGCCACATGAGTACCAAAAGCTGGATTTGTGCTTCATTGCTGGATCAGATTCCAGTGACTTCTCCTGACCACTGGTACCACCACCGTGGCGACCACATGGCCCTATGAATGGTTCATTAACTACACACCTCACTCCTGCCTGAGGGACGTGTGGGTTCCTCAGTGCGGAGGGGACAAGAACCACATGGCAGGGGGAGGTATCACCATTTCCACTGATGGATAAAGACACTCAGGAGAGAGATGGGCGCAGGTCACCCACTGCGGGTCAGTTGGGACCAGGCTGGGTCAGACCCCACCTACCTGGCTCAAAGGCTGGGCTGATTCCCATGTTCTTATCACACACACCACGCTACACCTCCAAGGCTGGGCACTGTCTGCCTTTATCCCTCGTCTTGTCAGCTTGTCGTGATGCATCAACTCTGTGCAGGAATCCATGAGACCTTCAGGTCTTCCATTTGTGCTTCACGAGAAGTCATTTGTGCACATCATCCCAGATGACCATCTCTGTCATGCGGTTATCGTCATAGATCGCCACACGTCAGAATTAGAGCCCCAAGGACAACTGGAGCCGGAGCAGGGCTTCAGGCTGGCTTGTGACGACCCTGGGAACTCACTTGAGCCACATCTCAATCCCTTTGTGAATCAGCCAAATACGAAAATACCATCGCATGTCATTTGCTCCTAAAACTGATCTAATTAAATAAAACAAGCCATTCCTATGTAGGGCTCTAGAGAGCCACCATCTGAAGTTCCTTCTTTCTTGTCACTAGTTCCTGCAGCTGGGGGCTAATCGCTGTGTGGAAAATTCACCTCCCCAGAACATTATCCCTGTGGAGGCAAAAGCGCCCGCCTGGCCTGAAGACATCACGCCCCTGGCTGGGTTATGTTTGCCTCTCGTTCTGACAGCGGTCCTTGGGAGAGATCTCAGGAGTGTCCGTGCTGAGGGATGTGGCTAATGTGGTCTCCCATCTCCCCTCAGCCCCAGGCAGCCTTTGAAATGCCCCTGGCTTACGTTTAAGAGTGATTTTTCCTCAAGAGAACTACTCTGGGCTGAGGGGGTGATCCTGGGCTGGCTTACTGCATGAAGGCATTTGAGAAGAGCAGTTCTGTAGATGCATGCATCTTTAGTGCACTTGGAACTGAGGGACCCAGCACTGGGGGGGCAGAAGCTGGTACAGAGGATTGTGCATGCACCCAGTGTCTTGCAGCGTCCACACCACCAAGGCTGGGCACAAAGCATTGCAAAGTATCCTTGGTACTCTAAAACAGTGTTAACATCCATGCTGGAGTCTTGCTTTGCCTCTCCAATGATGGTGCCTGCACCAAGATTAGATGCAAAAGTGTATGTGTTTTTATTGTTTTCTCTTGTGTTCTCTCTCTCTCTCTCTCTCTCTCTCTCTCTCTCTCTCTCTCTCTCTCTCTCTCTCTCTCTCTCTCTCTCTCTCTCTCTCTCTCTTCATGCCAGTACTGAGGCTCAAACTCAGGACTTTGAGATCTCACTTGCTTTTTTTCCTCATGGCTGGCCCTCTACTATCTGAACCATACCTCCAATTCTGGATTTTGCTGGTTAATTGGAGCTAAGAGTCTCTTTCATTTGTCTGCTTGGGCTGGCTTTGAACCATAATCTTTTGGTCTCAGCCTTCTGAGAAGCTATGATTACAGACATGAGCCACCAGTTCCCAGCCATGATCTTGCCTTTCTTAACACTATCAATTCTGGAAAATTAAAAAGTATGACTTTTTTGTTTTGCATCTGCTGGCATAAATTCCAAATGCCAAGCATGTAATAGGGCTACGCTTGTTCCATTGCTACAGAATCTAAGAAACAAATTCATGGAAGAAGGATTCTTTCATCCCAATAAAATAAACAATAATGTTCTCTCCGAGAGTACAAATGGAGGTGAATGGAATAAAGAAGGGAAATATGCAAGGTTTTATTATGGGTTGAAACATACTGGGTTTACTATTGGCTGGTATAATATGTGAGCAGGGGACATTAAATTTCATAGTAAAATTAAAATTATGTACTCATTTTATACTTTCATGTACTAAAAGTAGCAATCATATCTGCTTTTGTCTAGGATTCCCAGCCCACCACTGCAGTACAAGAGATCAGTTTGCCCTTAACAGCCTCCCATCGGATGTTGCAGAGAGGGGGTCAGACTTCGTCAAGGTAACGTCCGCCTGTGATTCCTAGGGTGATCTGCAGAATGCACCTGGCTGTGAAATGTCACACTGGCACACCTGAAATGCTCTTGCACTGTCTTTTGTTTCATCAAAAACTGAATTAATGCAGCCAAACATCTAATCAGCTGTGACTAAGAATCATTCCACCCAATGATGCAGTACATAGTTAATTGTTCTTCTATAATCTTCCCAACAATGTGTAAATTTATGGTGATATAGAGGAGCATAGTGATCGATCTCTATTTTAGAATAGAATTAATGCATGGGGAAAGAGGGGGGTATTATACTGTAGAGCATAATGGAGCATGTTATGTATAGATAATATCCATTTTGAAGGGCAGCAAGAGGTTCTCTGAAATCTAACAAGCGAGTGGAGGCTGTTTGAACTGCAAACGGCATCGGTGGAACAGAATAGGGAAGAAAACGAGAGGTCATATTTGTACAGCAGAGCGTTTCTGATTCTAATGGTTAATGGTGCGTGTTGTAGGTCAGGCTCTGTCCCCACATCGATTCCTTTCATACTGCTGTTAGCCCTGGGAGGAGGTGCTTTTGTTGGACCCACTTTGTAGATGAGCCAACTTGCTCTAAAGCTTGTAGTTCCTAATCTCCAGGGCCCCTCTGGTGGCCCCTTGCTCTCAAGGATGGCTGCAGAGGGAACCTTTTCCCAAGTAACAGGACCTGCGTGTGGGCCTTCAGACATTAAAGACTTGTCCCCAGATGCCAGCTGCCCCTCCTACGGGGGGGGGGGTAATTCTGCCACCAACTTTTGTAATGAGAAGGTGGAATTGTACGAATTGTTGCCATTATCTAAATCTCTCAGATTTAAACAGAAAACATATCTGTTCATCTAAATGCTCATCTCAGGAATTACTGTTGACTTCCCATTTAGCAAAGCTCTACACATCTCCCAAGACCCCCCAGGCCCTGAATCCCACAAGACAGACAACGGATGCTCTTTTGGGTCCTGAGATGCTGTCGTTTGACATTCAAAGTCTTTTCTAAATGGAAGTACCACCCTCGCTGTCTCTGCATGCAAACAGACATGCCTGTCTGTAATTGACTTGCTCCCTGAGAAGGAGAGGGACCCCTGGGTGGAGGAGGAGGGGCAGTGGGCAGGGAGAGTCTGGGCTGGGAAGGGAAGCTGGTTAGAAGGAAATATGGGGGAGGGTGGTAGTGGGGACTGAACTCAAGACTCCACTTGCTAGACTGGCATTCTATCATGCAAATCGAGTTTCAGGCCTCTTTGCTCATTGGTTATGTTCGAGGTAGAGTCTCAGCTTATGACCAGGCCAGCCTGAGCTATAATCCTCCTATGTGTGTTTTCCTATGTCACTGGATAAGGCTATACCTTGACATTGGTTGAGATGGAGTCTCTTGAAGTTCCTTTTTTTTCCCCCCAGACTGACCTCAAGCCCCTATCCTCTGGTCTCTACCCTCCAAGTGGTTTATAAGTTTAAGTCACCACGTCTTGTGGCTTCCTACTCTTAAAAAACTTTTTTTTTAAAGCCAGGCGCCAGTGGCTCACGCCTGTAATCCTAGCTACTCAGGAGGCTGAGATCTAAGGATCGCAGTTCAAAGCCAGCCAGGGCAGGAAAGTCTGTGAGACTCTTATCTCCAATAAACCACTTGAAAACCGAAAGTGGTGCTGGGTCTCAAGCGGTAGAGTACTCACCTTGAGCTGAGGAGCTGAGGAGCTGAGGGACAGCACCCAGGCCCAGAGTTCAAGCCCCACAACCGACCCCCCCCCAATTTTTTTTCAGGGCTGAGGGCCATAGGTCAGTGTCAGAGTGACTTCCTAGCATGCACAAAGCCTTGGGTTTGATATTGAACCCCACATATATGAATTGTGAATGTGTGTATGTGTGTGTGTGTGTATAAGCTGACCATCCCTTCACATTCACACTTTCTCAACGTCCATTCTAGAGTCACTTGGGTCATCTAATTTGATCTGCAGTGTGACTTTCAATTTTCCCTCCTAACTTTGAGCTTAAAGCGTTGTCCCTCTGTGAGTTCTAAGGATGCTGTAAGATGATGAAACTCGCCAGCAGATGCAGCGCCTGTGTAAGTGCCATCAATCTCTGCATCTCTCCAGAGGCTGCACAAGATCCATCACTTCCCTTCCAAAACGCACTGAAGCCACAGCCATGACACGAGGCCTCCTCTTCTGCCAAGTGATTACTTAACAGGAGTGAAATATGAAAGTGTTCTTGTCTTTAAAATAGTTCAGGCTTTCCTGGTCACCAAGGAAATGACAGCCCTAAGTGCAAACTTAGCAAAATAAAGACATGCATAAGGAAGAATATATAACATGTGTGTGCATGCGCACCTCTCTTCTTTTTTCCATGTATTTTCTTATAAAAGGCTATAATGCACATTAACTTTCATAGCTCTCTTTTATCACATAATATTCCATCACAAGCAGTTCCACGTGTTCCTTAATTTATAATTTTTAGTTTTAATTTCTGCAGAGCATACAATACAGTTGTGCATTTTGTGACTCACCCACTCAATCAGTTAAAAAAAACCAGTCTTGCTGGTTGTCAGGACCCTGGGGACGGGAGAACAGGAGATGTCCTTATTTAACTGGTACCGACTTTCATTTTACAAGATGGAACAATTTCTGTAAATGGATGGTGGTTATGAGTGCACCACATTATGAATATATTTGATGTCACTGAAAAATACACTTCAAATGGTTAAGATTGTGTGTGTGTGTGTGTGTGTGTGTGTGTGTGTGTGTGTGTGTGTGTGTTACCACAATATAAATGTTGGCGAAAAATTGATTCTTGCTAGCTTTTCAGTACCTCAGGTTACCCTGCATGAATCTTCTGGTCTTTAGTAACTGCACAGAAAGATAATCGCTTCACAATAGAGAGTGAGAAGAACTCAGACTTTCCCATTTGTCTTGAATCTGTGTTTCCCCATTGCTCTGGAGCAGAGTGAGTGCATACAACCAAGATGCACTTATGTCTGGGATGAAATGGTACTGGCTTGATGGATTACCTGGCATTGATGATGCTTCTAGAAGGCTCAGTGGGGGTGGGCAGGCTGGCAGCCAGCATGGAGGTAACGGTTGCAGAGTGAGGAGAGGAGAGGAGACGTACCCGAAGAATCTACCAGAAAAACATGGTTGTAGGTTGCAGAGAAGCATTGGAAAGGGAAAGAATTGTCTTGTAGAGGGAAAAAAGCCTACAGATTTCAAAGGTACAGATCGGATTAGATGCTTATCCTTTGGAGAAATAAATTGCTCCTGGAATAGCTGTATCTGCACTACAGGAGCTCAGGATCGGATTTCTCTGATCATCTGCCTCCCATCTCTCTCTTATTTCAATTTATGAAATGATGGCCTTCTTAGTCATATGCCTTAAGGCATAAATATAAAGTTAAAAACAGTCAATAAAAACCATAAAACTATGAGTGCATTTACCAGCTCTACAAAATCATGTTCAAAGCATTTAAAGAAATCAATATCTGTAACGTAGCATCTATGAAAAAGAAATTGTAAAAAAAATGTGTTGGAATGGTGGTGGTCAGAAAACGGATGGTTTACTGACAAAGCAAGACACAAATCCAGCTATTCACCTGACCTCTCTCTAACCTTGAGTGTGCTACTTTAAATGCAAGATAATTTTCCTCTCTTTTTTATGTCAAATCTTACATCTGTTAACTTTATTTTAGATGAAAGAAATCTCTTTTCAATGCCACGTTTAGTTAACTCTGTCTAAAAGGCAGATGGGGCATCATCCTGATTTGGGAAGATATATGCTATAAGAGATGCAATTACTTTTCAAATTCACCCACTTTTAAATGTAGTAGCTGGTTTAGGAATATCACACAACCCTTACTATTGTCCTGCTTGCTTTCCCAGGCTCAGAGGAAGCATTGAACAATAACAAAAATGATGGCTGTAGTGGGTGACGAGCTGAATCCCACAGATTCATAGATTAGGTTTTGAACCCCAGTTCTCAGAATGTAACTATATTTGAAGATAGGATTTCTCAAAAGATAATGACATGCAAATGAGGTCATGACAGTGGGCCCCCATCCAGTATGAATGGATGAGGAAGAGATTAGGACCCAGGCAGGTACAGAGGGAAGAGCATGGGAGGACAGACATGGAGAGAGGCCTGGGGCAAAGCCAGCCTACCAACACCTGGACCTCAGACTTCCTGCTTCTAGAATGAGGATACAATAAGTTGTTGCCTAATCCACCCAGCCTGTAGACATGGTTGTAACCGCTCCAGCAAACAAATATAGATTTTCTTAAAGGTTGCACATTATCTTTGATTATTTAATAGGTCTCAACTAGAAAATCGGATTTAAGTAAAATTTCCCTGAGTATTATGTATCTCAAAGAACACAGAGTAAAGCGTTTCCCTTTTCATTCTTTCCAATTTTTGGGGAGCTCTTGTCACAACTGAGTCTAAACACTGGGAGTTACTCTGTCCTGGTACATGAATCACCAGTTGGTGCTACCTCTAGGCTGTTAACTCTTTGAGATCAGGAGTGAGCCCAGTGCCCCCAGCATTGGTTGCCTGGCATTTTACCAAAGTTAATAGACACTGAACAATTAGACAAATGGTTTGACCATGTCTGTATGTTTCGAATAAAGAACTCACATCTCAGCACACTCATTATATATTCTTGTTAGGATCATTTCAGCGTATCAGACATGCTGAACCATTTCACTTGTGTAGCTCAGATGATCTCACATGCATCCTTGCACCTCCTACTGACACACGACAGAGCTTGGGACTGCTTCCTTGGTGGGTTTGATGCCATCAGTGACCCACTGATGGCTGCTGAGCCATAGGAAGAGCCATTCCTGGAATTCCTTAGACTCGAGGTACTTTATGATCTCCATCCCTTCCCTAGTTGAAGAGAAGGCCACCAGATTTCCCTGTGAAGTTGGGTGGCTATCCGCGGAGTCCCCATGCAGTGTCCCCTGAGGTCTGACATGCTTCCAGAGCTTCAGAAATGAGGTCATCATCACTCTTCTTTTGATAGGGTCACAATCACAGTAACATCTGCCATGTCCCAGAAAATAAAATGGTGACTGACACCTTATCCTGTCTTCGGGCCTCTGTGCCCTTCCAGCATGGCGTCCATGTCTTACAGCCCTAGGGCAGCCCTCGATGTGTGGGTACCACAGCTCTGGCCCGAGCCCCCTAACTCAGCCCAAACGGAGGCAAGCCTATGTTGCCAGTGTCGGAGTCTTTTCTGCCCCAGCTTCAAGCCAAGCTTATAGCCATTCATGTCTAGCAAAATCTCCTTGTTGATTCCCAGGTCTTTATGGGACCAGAGATTTCAGGAAGCCTATGTTCTCATAGGCACCACCCGTCTTCTCCTTGTACTCCAACTCTGGAGATCAAGGCTTTCTAAGGTTCTATAGCCTCTTATAGCTCAGGATGGGTCCCAGTGGCCTCCATCTACTAAGCTAAGCTTTCTTTCCATCAGATCTGAACGGAAGGAGCACTGAGAGTTTATTAAAAATACAGACTCTGAGCTTTCTCCCCACTGATCTTGATTCAATGTAAGCCTAGGGAGGGAATTACCCAGAAATCAACACACACGCATTTTTGTACACGTTTAAACTTGGACAAGCATTGCACTAGAAAATAAGACTGATGCTGTAGCTTCTGAGATAGTGTGTGTGTGTGTGTGTGTGTGTGTGTCTGTATGTCTGTGTGTTTTTCCTCCAAAGTCAAGTGTCAGAGGAGTTCCCACTGAGTGTGATTATGCACTTTGCAGGGAATGAAGGAACAATTATTATCAGAACTAAATTTAACTAAAATGGGAGGGACTGTGGGCCTTCACACAGGCACCAGGTGCGCTGCCATTTTTGTTCATGTAAATCAGAGCCATGAAAACGTGATCTGGGGGAGAGGCGTGAGTAAGCGGGAGGGTGGCACAGTAACATTTGCCCGCTGGTATCTCACAGCGAGCTTAGGAAACACTGACACCTGCCACCAGCCCTGGCCAGGGATGCTACCGGAATTGTCTGAGGAGGAGGCCTGAGCATTGGGGAGGGTCCCCAATGTGAGGGTCACCACTCACAGCAGGACTCTCAGCCAGCCTGGTGCCCTGGAAACACCACAGCCTGTGACCTTGAAGCAGAGCGGGACCTTGAAGTGGGAGGTAGCAGTGAGACTGAGGGAGAAGGGGAAATGTCCTTGTTCTTCTCCTATAGCTGGAGATTAAAAAAACAACAACAGGTCTTAAAATTACTCTCTTACCTATTTCTCCTGTACTCACCTCCTTTTGAATTTGTACTTTCTCTTATATCTTAAAAAATCTAACTAACGTTATATGAGGTGATAGAGATGCTCCCCATATCCAGCAGAAGTGATCCAAGGCCTAGGGGCTGCTAAGATGGCCCCTGCTGGACCCCGAGGCTATGTGAATGTGCAGCTCCGATGTCCAGCTGGAGAACACTCAATCAATAGTTGACCAAATGGGTATTGATTCTGTCTTGAAGTAAAGAAAAATGCTCCATTGCTTCAGGCAAGCAGTCTTGCAGGTCCTAACATAAGCAGGCCTGTCCTCTCCAAAAGTGGTCCCTCAGATGACCAGCAGCATCGGGGCTCTGTTAGCAGCCCAAGTGTGGTTCTCAATCACCTCCATTAGAATCGCCATAATATGGGTTAAAATGCAGGTACCCAGGCCCCACCCACAGCCACCAGAATCAGAATCTCTGAGCTGGGAGACTGTGATGTCATGCATGTTGGGGTTGGGGATCTGTGGGGTACCCCAGACATGCTTTGGGGCTTCCAAGGTGAAGATTC
Source organism: Dipodomys merriami (assembly GCF_024711535.1). NCBI lineage: Eukaryota > Metazoa > Chordata > Mammalia > Rodentia > Heteromyidae > Dipodomys > Dipodomys merriami. The sequence goes on along the minus strand of NW_027205048.1, from coordinate 15,443,203 downwards.
TCTGCAAGCAATGGGCTGTATCTAGAGAATTGTTGATATGGATCTTGATGCTGTGCATTCTCATGCAAAGGTTCATTTTAAATATGTGCAATAATAGGTATCAAATAGTGGCACCAGCAGGGCACTGGTGGCTCATTCCTATAATTCTGCTGCCTTTTTTTTTTTTTTTGTCAGTCCTGGGGCTTGAACTCTGGGCCTGGGCACTGTCTCTCAGCTCTTCAGCTCAAGGCAAGTGCTCTACCACTTAAGCCACAGCACCACTTCCAGTTTTCTGGTGGTTTATTAGAGATAAGAGTCTCACAGGCTTTCCTGCCTAGGCTGGCTTTGAACCGCAATCCTCAGATCTCAGCCTCCTGAGTAGCTAGGATTACAGGTGTGAGCCACGGGCACCCGGCTTATAATTCTGCCTTCTTAAGAGGCTGAGATGAGGATCACAGCAGTTCTAAGTTCAGCCCAAGCAGGGAAACTTCATAAGAGTGCTATCTTCCACGGATCATCAAAAATCAAGCCTGGAAGGGGAAGTTTGGTTCAAATGGTAGATTGCCAATCTTGAGTACAAAGGGCAAGGTGCTGGTGGCTCATGTCTGAAATCCTAATACTCAGAGGCTGAGATCTGAGGACTGAAGTTAGAAGCCAGTCCAGACAGTAAAAGGTCGGTGAGACTCTTCTCTCCAATAGACTACTCAGAAAAACCTGGAAGTGGCATAGTGGCTCAAGTGGTAAGAGTGCTAGCCCCTGAGTTCAAGCCCCAGGACTGGCAAAAAAAAAAAAAAAAAAAAATTGAGTTCCATACTCTGCACATTCCCAGCGTGCTTTTTACATGGTTGCCCTTCTAGTTTTTTTTTTTAAAAAAAAAACAGGTTTTACCCAAAGAGAGTCTAGTTAGATGCTATATTAAAAAATCAAATCACACAGTTTTGGACACACCAGTGATTTACTGTTAGGACTTACGATCTTCTGATTAGGCAGCATGAAATGCCTTCATCATTTTAACATGGTGGATGGAAACGCCTTCATCATTTTAAATTGCAGCTGGGCTTGGAGATGCACTAACGCCACATCACTGCTGGTCCTAATCAGTCTTGGCCCACACTCCCCTCCCTCCCTCCCCAGCCTGGGAGGTGAAATCACCTGATTGTCCCAGTGTGTGTCCAGACAGTTGTCCACCAGGGCACTGGGCTTCCATTGTCTTGAGTTCTCCTGTAAGTAGTGAGCCAAGTTGGGGGAGGGGGGGGGAGAGGAGCAGGCGGATGAGTTGATCTAAATCAGCAGGAGTGAAGGACCAGAGCGGGAGCAGGTAGGAGGGGGCTCCTAGCACTCTAGAACCCCAAACCCCGGCCTGCCAGGGCCAGTCACCCCTCCCCCCCCATTCTGTCTTCTCCCCTCAGGATGTACCTTGTCTTTGAGGACCCCTGAATCTGTGGGGGATGATGATCGCCACTCACAGAACACGTGGTTACATAAGCTCACACTAGACAGGTAACGCGATCGCCGAATCAGGTGTTGTTGTTGTTATTGTTATCGTTGCTACACGGATCCGGTGTGCTATCCGCCCGCGGAGGCCATGCAGCCGGCCCTCGAGGGTTCGTGGAGCGCCAGCCGCGCCCACGGGCCGGGGACTCACCGCGCTCTGTTTCCGTTTTCCAGGAGACGCTGGCATCACCACACCCACAGGCGCTTTCCTCCGTGGTCCTTTCGCGGCTGATCGAGGAGAACGACCCCCGGGACTCGGGGCGGCCGCTGCCCCTGCCGTGCGCGCTGGCGCAGCCTCGGGCCTGCCCGGCGGGGCCCGCCTTCCGCAGGGCCTTCGACGTGTTTCCGGACCGACGGAGGCTCCCGGCGCCCCCCGAGGACCCAGGCCCCCCGGCGCCAGCGGAGCCCGCGGCGGGCCCGGCCGGCCCGTGCAAAGGCTTCGCGTCCATCACCATCACCGCGCGGCGCGTGCGCCCCGCGGCCGGCGGCCCCGCGTGGGAGGCGGGCGGGGACGCGCTGTGCCCCCGATGCCAGGCCGAGGAGGCCGCGCGCCGGTGTCCCCCGGGCTTGGCCGGCGGCCCCCACCCGCGGCGGCCGCGTGGACCCTTCCCCTGCGCAGACTTCCCCCGGAACGGCCCCCCGGGGAGGCCCGGGAGCCCCGAGGCGCACGCCAGGCTGAGCGCGGGCCGCGGGGGCCCGGGCGCCCATGGGGAGGACCCCGGAGGCGGCTCCCCGTCGGGCCAGGCCCCGCTGGTGTTCAGCTCCTGTGTCCACCTGCGCGTGTCCCGGCCGTGCCCCCGGGCCATCTACTACCTGGACAAGACCCTGTGGGTGCCCGCGGAGCCGGCCCCGGGGCCCCGCGCCGGGACGCACCGGTCCGTGCTGTCGCTCAGCCTCGACTGCAGTTCCCACAGGCCGACGGCAGATGGAGTCGACGGCACGGCGAACGGAGAGCCAAGGGGCGGAGGCCTGGAGCCCGGGCCCGGCCGGCCACCCCTGCACCTCCCCGGCCCAGCCTGGCTTCCGCCCTGGGGCCCCGCGCAGCCACCCGACGGCCGGCCAAAGGAGAAGCCGGGCCCGGAGCGGGTGTGCCTGGGTACCGGGGGCTTCGTCGACGCGGGCACTCCGCAGCTGGCCGTCAAGAAGAGGAGAGGAGAGCACGCCGGCGGGCCTGGCGGCCAGCTGTCCATCCACATTCCCGGCTGGAGCTGCAGGGCAGGTGAGTGGATTGCGGCAGGGGCCCGGCCCCGAGCCCCGGTGGTGCTTCCATCTCGCCTCCTCCTCCTCCCAGGTGGAAACCCATGGCGCGGTGTTGATGTCAGGTGGCACCGTTTCCTCCCAGGCTGTGAGAGGCCTAGCCTCCAATTCTGACTTCTAACAGTGGCCAGGAATAGAGCGCGGTGGTTCCACCTCATGCTCCCACCCCTGGGGTGAGAAGGAAAGGCGAAAGGCTCAGCCAAGCCCAGGCGTGTTGGCTCTTTGGCCGTCAAACACCTGCATGTGTGAGACCCTCCAGACTTCTGCAGTTTTGACTTTTCAGTCACTCGAATACTGTTCACACATCGCTTTCACAGACGTGGTGTTGAGTAATACCTTGTATTTTCTTTTTCTTCTCATTCCTACCCCCCCCCCCCACATTTCTGGGCCTTGAACTCAGGGCCTGGGATCTATCCCACTTGAGCCACAGCTCTGCTTCCAGCCTTTTGGTGGTTAATTGGAGATGAGTCTCACAGACTTTGCTGCCTCCTGAGTAAATAGGATCACAGGTGCAAGCCACTAATGCTGGGCATTTTCTAAATGAGGAAGCTTCGCCAGCCTGCTGCAGCAAGAGCAATCCCTGCTTTGAGTTTTGTCTTCTGGGACCACTTGACTGGTTCTCTTTGCTGTTCTTGCCATCTATGAAACCTGACAAGATTCCCATGCTGGGCTGTCCTGAGACCCTTTGCCTTTTCTTGAGAAGTCAGGAGAGGGAGAGTTCTATTTTGGAGAAGAGCAGCTGCATCTTCTTCTGTTTTGTTTTGATGCTATTGACCTCAGGGCCTCATGCTTGCTAAGCAAGCACTCTACCACGGAGCCATGCCTCCAGCCTGTTTTTTAACAGGGTCTCACTCCCTGCTTGGATGAGTATGTAGATTCAAGTTAATCCATTTTAGGCTTCACATTATACAGATACACACCTAGCTTCTTCCTACTGAGATGCAGTTAGGATGAGAGGCATGATGTGCCCACTTGTGCAGTTATTGGTTGAGAAGAGAGTCTCACATAAATTCCCAGGCTGGATTTGAACTCAACCCTCCTGATTTTAGCCCCTGAGTAGCTTAGATTACAGGCATGTACTGCCCACTCCAGCCTCACGGTTTTCTTTTCCCTTCTATTTAAACTTCCTATTTTTCTGCCTCATTTTCTTTAAGAAAGATTGGTTTATGAATTAGTGACTTTCCACTTGGGGAAAATATTTAAAGATAATAGTAATAAAGTGGAAAATGCAGCATATGCATAATAACCTTACTATGCAATTTTTGTCCATTAAAGCTTTATTAATTAATAAAAATAACTGTAAAACATTTAAAACTATAATGTGCATAGAAACGTTAAATGATGTAATTAATTTTAACAAGTGTAGATATATTAAATGCTCAGAGATTTTAAAAGCAATTTTGATATGGCTTTCAGATTGATTAGACTGAGTCTTAACAGACTACTGCAAGAAGGCAAATGTAAGTGGCCAACCATGTTCCCAAGATAAACCCCACATCCGTATTTCAAGAAACTGCCTAAGCGAAGCATTTGATCTTCCTTATTGACTAAGATTCCAAAAATACACAACCCATGCTGTGTGTGCCACCCTGGTGATACACCTCCCTGTCTTTACGTGGTGTGAAATAATTTGAATGTATACCACTTTTCACCAGAGGAACTTTAGAGCTAACTACAGCTGCAGCTCAAACATTCATTGCAGATTGAGGAATAAGAGCAGAGGAAATTCCCCCAAATCAGGACTGGATTGGTGCAGAGAAGGCTTTTGGATATGGCTTTGCAAATTGATGATGAGTCTGTAAGGGATTTTCTTAAGCAAATAGTATAAGCTAACTCTAATTCTCCTGGCCTTAGATTAACCATATGTGCTAAGGACAGTCTAGAGTAAGTGTAGTCCTCCATGCCATTCAAAGAAAGCAGCCAGGGGAGCCTTGATAACTTTTTTTTAAGAGTTGCCAATCTTAATTTTCTAGTACAGTGCATGTGGACAAATGACAGCTACTTGTGGAACTTATGTATTTGAGTACCAGTTGCAGAGGCTGAACTTGTTGTTTGTTGTTGTTGGGGTATATGTATGTGTGAGTGTGTGTCCGTGTCAGTGTGTAAGAACTGGGGCTTGAACTTAAGACTGTTTTGTGCTCTTGCTGGCTTTTTCTCTCCAGGCTAGAGCTCTGTTCTATTGCGTGACCTACACCCCTACTTCTGGCTTTTTGCTGGATAATTGGAGATGAGTCTCATGGAATTTTCTGTCCTGGCTAGCTTTGAATCCTGATTTTCAGATCTCAGCCTCCTAAGTAGCTAGGATTACAGGTGTGAGCCACCAGCGCCCAACCTGAATGGCCTGGTCGTTTTTGAGCGTGCTCAGGCTTCAAAGCATGTCTGTTCCACCTGCCTGACATGGAGTCCTTGAGAAAGGGGCTACTCCATCACAATATCCAAAGCCACCGAGCTTTGGCGGGGAGGTGTCCACAGATTGGGGTATGTGCCTCCAATGTATACAAATGCTCACATACGCACACTCATACACACATAGGCTTGTGTAAGGTTTCACTCAGATGCTAATACTCAGCATCGTTCCTGCTTGAGGTTTAGGAACACAGATAGCTCATTGACACCAACGACCACAGCCTGGCCTGGTGTAGCTGTGTTTTGAGGGTATGCTTGCTGACACGCCAGCCCGACAGAGCATTTTAACCTTCGTGCAAGTGTGCTCAGACCATGGCAGCACTCATGAAGACTCCGAAGCACTGTTTGTCTTTTCCTGTCTGAAACCATAAATGTACCTGAGGCCCTCTTGGCAGCCTGCTGTGGTTACACATGCTATTAGCAGTCTCCATTCTTCCTAGAGATGGAATCGGATGCTTTTTATATGAAGAATTCCCAAAATTCCTCCTCAGCATCATTCTCTCCAAGCTACATCCTACATGCTGCCTAGGGCTTCTAGAAGTGGAGCTGAAGCCATTTTAGTTCAAGTCATGGGGTTAGTGGAAAGTCCTACAGATTGCCTTCTTTGCATTGATTTGTTTATGGTCTGTATTGGGCTTTGAGCTCATGGCCTCATGCTCCCTTGGCTGGCTTGCTCACATGTGGCACTCTGTCACTTGAGCCACACTCTGGCCCTGCTCTGTGGTGCTTGTTTTGGAGATGGAGTCTCAGGCTTTTCTGCCTTGGGTGACTTTCGTCTGGATCTGATCTTAGCATCCTGAATAGCTTGGATACAGGCGTGAGTCACAGGACCTGGCTCAGATTATATTCTTTTAATTGCTATATATGTATGTATATAATTGTATTGTTATTATTACAGAGGGGTAACCATTTCACAATTCAGATAATGCATACATTTCTCATCTGAACAATGTCATTCCCTTCCTTTGCTTTTCCCCTGTCTCCCCCTCTTGCCCTAGCCTACAAATTGCATAATTCAGTTTTCACATAGTGTATAGTAAATACCATGATTGTATTTGTTCTCTCTTCCTCTCTCCCGTTCTGCACCCATTTTTGACCCCCACGGCCCCCAAGAAGCAGACGAAGGAAAAGGGAAAGGAAAAAATTTGAACACACACACACACACACACACACACACACACACACACACACACCCCAAAAACAACAAAATTGACCCATGTTTCCATTTTCTGGGATTCATCTCAATAAATAGTATTTCACATGTTCAGGAGAGTTACACCTTTGAGTTCCTCCCCTCCTGGTATTCTCCACTGGTGTGGCTGTGTGTGAACACCTGAGTCATGGTTAAATCATCATTTTAGATCTAGCTTCCACACATGAGCAAACACTGTATCCTTCATATCTTTGAGCTTGGCTTACCTCACTTAACCTGATTTGTTCTAGGTCTATCCATTTCCCTGCAAATAACATAATTGTATACTTTCTAATGGATGAGTAAAATTCCATTGTGTATTTGTGTCACATTTTTTGGATCCACTGGTCTACTCTAGGGCATCTGGGCCCTTTCCATAAATGGGCTATTGTGAATAGTGCAGCACTGTACATGGATGTGCAGATGTCTTCACCGTATCCTGATTGGTGCCATTCTGGGTAGATGCCCACCAGTGGTACAGCTGGGTCATAGAGAAGTCCTGTGTTTCTTGAGGAACCTCCAGACAGCCTGCAGAATGATTGCACTAGTTTACCTTCCCACCAACGGTGCAATAGAATTCCTTTTCTTCCACATCCCTGCCAGCATTTGTTGTTTGAATTCTTGATGCTGGCCAATCTAACAGGGGCGAGACAGAATCTCAGAGTTATTTTGATTTGCATTTCCTTTAAGACCAAGGATGTTGAGTATTTCCTCATGTTTTTCTTTGCCACTCTTAATTCATCTTCTGAGAAGTCTCTTTTTAGCTCCATTTGTTGATTGGTTCGTTAGTTTTGGAAAAGGTTAGTTTTTTGTGTTCCTTGTATATTTTAGACATTAGGCCTTTGTCGGATGTATTGCTGGTAAAGATCTTCTCCCAGTCTATTGGCTGTCTTTCTAGTTTAGTAACTATGTCCTTTGCTGTGCAGAAATTTTTTTTTGTTTTGGTGTAATCCCATTTGTTGAGTCTCTCTCCTATTTGATGTGCCCCAGGACTCTCTTCAGAAAGTTTCTGCCTATGCCTATAAGTTCTAATGTGCAACAGTTTCAGTGTTTCAGGTCTATGTTGAGGTCTTTGATCCTCTTTGTGCTGATACTAGTGCATGTTTACAACCAGGGATCCAATTTTAGTCTTGTATATATGCATGTTCAGTTTTCCCAACATCACTTATTGAAGAGGCCATCTTTTTCACACCACACATTTTTGGATCCCTTGTCAAATTCAGATAACCAGTATATGGTTTTATTTCTGGGTTTTCTAGTCTATTCCATTGATCATCAGGCTTATTTTTGTGCCAGTACCAAATTTTTTTGTATTATAGTTCTATAATAGAGCTTGGGATCTAGGATTGTGATACCACCAGTATAGCTTTTGTTTTGCCTAAAATTGCTTTGGTTATTGAAGGTATTTTGTTGTTTCATATGAATTTTGGATTGTTCTAGCTCAGTGAAGGACGACACTGGATTTTGATGGGAATTGCATTAAAATTGTAGATCACCTTTGGCAGAATGGCCATTTTCACAGTATTAATTCTAGCTATCCATGAATATGGGAGGTCTTTCCATTTTCTGATGTTGTCTTCAATTTCTTTCCTCAGGTTTTTATAGTTTTCATTGTAGAGGTATTTTTCTTAGGTTTATTCCTATTTTTGAGGCTATTGCAAATAGAATTGTTTTTCTGATTTCCCCCTCTGCTTGTACATTGTTGGTGTCTATTGTACAGAAAGGCTGATGATTTTTGTGTGTTGATTTATATTCTGATACTTTCCCATAGTTATTGACCAGCTCTAGGAACTTGGGAATCCATTCCCAAGCTTTTGGGTACTTTAGATATAAGATCATGTCATCTGCAGAGAGGGATAGTTTGACTTCTTCCCCTTGCCTCTTGCTCTGGCTAGGAATTCCAGAATTATATAGAATAAGCGTGGAGAAAATGGACTTCCATGCCTTGTTCCTGGTTTTAGAGGAGATGGTTTTAGTTTTTCACCATTTAATATGATGCTGGCAGTTGGTCTGTCCTATATAACCTTTATTATTTCTATGTATGTGCCTTCTAATTCTAGCTTCTTTAGAGCTTTTAGCATGAACAGATGTTGGAATTTGTCAAAGGCTTTTTCTGCATCTATTGAGATGATCATGTGATTCTGTTAATGTAGTATATTACATTTATTGATTTATGTACATTAAACCAGCCTTGCATCTCTGGGATAAAGACCACTTGATCATAGTGTATAATTTTTTACTAGCTTTTGAATTTTGTTGGCAAGTATTTTATCAAGGAGCTTTGTATCTATGTTCATCAGAGAGCTTGGTCTATAATTCTCTTTATTTCTTTGGGTCCTTACCTGGTTTGGGGATGCGTGTAATGCTTACTTTATAAAATGTGCTTAGTAGTGATCCTTCCATTTCTATTACATGGAAATGTTTGAGGTATACTAGTGTTCATTTATCTTTAAAGCTCTTGTAGGATTCGGCTGTGAATCCATCAGGACTCAGATTATATTCTTGAATGAGTCTTTGCAAATGCACCCAGAAAGATTGCTAAGATTAGGAGAAATGAGTGGAATATGGACAAACCTATTTAACTGGTCCTGGATGTTTTGCCCTAATTTTTAGTAAGCATCTTGCTGTCACTGTGGAAAAGGGCATTATACTAACCCATACATCTATAATAAGGAAAAATTTCATCATCATCATCATCATCATCATCATCATCATTTCCCTCCTAATGACAACACACATAGTGTAAGAATCTAGATATCTAGATGCCAGACTCTAGTCTAGAGTCATTATTTTAAATCATTCAAGCCATTCTGTAAATAGAGTATCATTATCCTTTGCTGACCATTTTATAAATGAAGCTTGAAGATTAAGTGATTTGCTGGAGTCCACATGGCCCTTAAGTCCCAGGGCTGAACATTGGACATCTGCTATGTCCTTGCTAGTGATAGCCCGGTGCAGAGAAGTAAGGGCCTTGTGTCCCTCCGTCACCACCCTTCTCCTCTGTCATTGGGAGGCTGTGTCTAAGAACTTCTCACTGACCTATGCAGCAGTACCAGCCTTTGATGACCAGTGACCTATAAGCGAATTTCCAATGAGATATATAATAGGTCATGTCATTTGATGCAGTTAAAATACATCAGATCAGAAAATTGCCTCAGAAATCCTTCCCGGCCTGCACGGCAGTTCTCCCTGTTGCTCTGTGGGGTGTCCGGTGTTGGTCCGAAAGGTGCTGTTTTTGTGGGGGACACTGGCCTCAAACACGGTTGGCTTAGAGCCATTGCTTGTTGCCCATTGCATTGTACACGCCCCGCCCAGCTCTAAAGCTTTCTTCCTTCCCAAGGCTTCTAACAAGATACAACACACTCTTCTAATGTTCAGTGCTTTCGGGCAGAGGGCAATGCTCTTATCATGCCTGTTCACCCTGTGTTTCTTCTCTGAGGAGGGCCCCTTTGCAGACAGGGCTTCTGTTAGTGCTCGAGTTCAGGGACTTTGGTCTGAGATCACCCCACGGGGAATTTTCTGTCACTAGTGACAAAGATACAGATGACTAGGAGAAGCAAATAAGTGTTGTGTCTGCTGTGTGCTGATGGCATAGTCAGTCAGGAGCTCATAGTGAGCAAGCTTTGTTTCATGTACACACGGGACAAGAACACCCTGGGCACACACCGGTCAGGACTCCCTGTGGGGAGAGAAGACGCACCAGTCAGTTTTCCCATCCCTCGATGATTTCTTTCTACAGGGCTAGAAGCAACCTGGGCAAGGCCAGTGGGAATGGGGGCAGCAGCTCGACACAGGGAAAGTGGGAGCACGCTGGGGAGGACTCAGATCCTGGGGTCGCATTTGAAGGAGAGCCTTCAGTGCTTGCCAGTGGGCCGGGCGGCTGGGTAGCTCCTGGTACTCACTGCTCGCAGGTGTGTTGACCCTGCCAGGTTTCCTGGGCTGCCCCAGTGGTTGTCTTCTCAGTGGCACTGGAGCAGCTGTCCCTGGACTGCTGATGTGGGGCCTGAACTCGGCCTGGGCGCTGTCCCTCAGCTCTTCAGCTCAAGGCTAGCGCTCTACCACTTAAGCCACAGCATCACTTCTGGCTTTTTTCTGCCTACATGGTGTTGAGGAATTGAACCCAGGGCCCTCATGCCTGCTTGGCAAGCACTCTACCACTGAGCCACCTTCCCAGCCCCATCATTTTATTTTATTAAGCACAAGATAAGACAAGGGCTTTGAGGTTCACTAACAAACAAACAATGAAACTGGGCTCTCATCACAAGAGCAGGCGTCGGCTGGCTATGACCCACAGGCTAAAGCCTACCTCAGCCTGCTTTGATTAATAAAGTTTCACTGGAACACAGCCAAGCATCTTCGTTTATACATTGTTCTGTGGCTGATCTTACCCACGGCAGAGTTGACTTCTTTGGAAGAGACCACATGGCTCACAAGATGGGCACCCTGTCTGGGTGCCTGTCCGCTGTCTGTGCAGGCTCCATCTGTCCATCTGTGGATGTAGCCAGTGGGCCACAGAGTATCTTGAGCTCCTCTCTCCTGGTGCATCAGTTCATTCAATTGGGGAGCCCTGGTTTTCCATCCCCCATGCTGTCAGACATCGAGTCTTGGAATGTGCGGAAGAAGCAATACTGGAGTGGAAGGGAAGCTCTCTCTCATCCCTGGCCTCCACCCTGTCCACTCTGGGTCTTCCCACCCTCCTTCTGGCCAAGCCTTCCTGGCTGCCTCTGATTCTATCTCTTATGTTCTAAACACAAAGGTCCTCATGATTCTACCTTGCCATGTAGCCCCCTGCTTGCCTTTCTGTCAGCTAGAAGAGCAGTTACTTGCATGTTACTTGCCAACGGTTGGGGCACGTGTTCAGGCCTGGCACTTCCTGTCAACTTCAGACCAGAACTCCATCTGGAGTAGCTTTCCTTCCTCACCTTACTTACCAAATAAGCTGTGGCACCAGGCCCTCGGCTGGCTTCTGGCTCTACAGGAACCACAGGAACAGAGCTCAGATGTGGTCCTCATCATGCAAGGTGGACCCTTCGAGTGAGACCCATTTGCTCTCTCAGGGGTGTCCTTTCCCTTCTTCCTGCTCATCTCTGGAGAATGGGGTCACCACCAGAGTCCTAGGTACTGACAACTTCACAACCAGCAGAGCACCGTGGAACACAGAAATTGGTGCTCAGGGCCTGTGTGCTGGGTGAGCTCTGATGACCTCACAAAGCCTGGAGGTGAGGTCAGCTCTGGAGCCTCACAGCAGCTCTGCTCCACCCACCCAGACAGCTCTGCTCCACCCACCCAGACCAAGAATCACTGTCCACAAGTGGGTGGTGGGAAGTAATGAAAACGATCGAATTTGCTTTGAAAGAATTGGAGGCATGAGATCTCCAAATATTGTCTCCCTCCTTTCCCCCAGGTTCTCAGTCCAAATAATCAAGGATTGTTCTTGGAACTGCTTAAGTGTCCTTCAGATGGTCAGATTTAATGGTCAGGAAGAGGAAATGTGCACGGAATTACAAACTTATTTTGAAGGCTTTCAGAGATGTTTGTTTGTTTAAGTCTTGATAAGTCTTGACCAGATGGGGTTGTCCCCAGTCCAGTCATAAGTACGATCCTTACACCATTTTCTGGAGTCTGTAGGAACTAAAGCTGCTTGTTTCAGAAACCCTAGCAGGCTCTGTGGATATTGGACCTTTTCTTCTCTTTTCTTTTTCCCAAGCAGTCCCCATCAGTTGTATGAATAGGCCACATCCTTACCTATCTAAGAGAAAGTCATTGGCTAATCTACCATTTGCTCCGATTTACCATGGACAGATGAAGAGAAATGGATTCAAGGCCTGAAGAGGGTTGGCTGGATAATGAGACAACAGCAGAACAGCTACCTGCATGCGAATGAGGAATGGTGAGGGTGAGGGGTGTCCACAGGGATGCCCACGGCCTTGTCGATTGGACCCACCTGTGTCTTAGTTCGCTCTGCCAGTGGTTCACCATATCCTGTGCTGGTCAATTCAGCATCGGCTCCGCGTAGGGCCTCCATGCTGTTCTGTAGTTATCATCTTCGGTACAGGCTGAGCTGTCTACAGGAAGCCAATTTTAGGCTGAGATTGGGAAGAGAAAGTGGTTAGTAGCGTGATCGATTCTGTAAGGAAATATATTCTAGATACAAGTGATCCGGGAAAACAGGCTGGGGTGGGGTGGGGGGAATGAATGAGAAATAATGTGTTTGATTCCTCTGGCTTGGTGAAGTTTTTCTTCTTTCCCAATAACCTTAAAGCAAAGCTTAGCTCTTTGTGTAAAAATGTGATTTTCTTTTGTGTGAGTAACTAACTTTGGAGAATAAGAGATGGGTGACAATGGTAGAGTAAGCTCAGAAATACGTCTTACACTGGAGTTTCAAAGTAGTTGGTTAAAATACAGAAACATTTTTTATCGTGCTATCCCATGTTCCTTTATTTTTCCCTTTAGAGCACATCCATGTGAGGGTGTCTGTAGATAGAGCCCCAGCCCACAGCTCAGGTACTTTGAGGGCCTTGCCTGGCCTAGGGCTGTTCCAGCCAGCCTGGGAAGGCATTTTTGTCCAGAGAGGACATCAGACACACTTGGGGGCTTTTCCACTGCTGGCACACTGACCCAAGGCTGCAAGTTGCTGTTGCTGTGGTTAAGAGCCTTTTCTGGAGAACATTCTATCTCCTCTTCCATGTGTCTTGATCCTCAGCTACTCAACAGCAATCAACAGGCTCTTCAAGATTGAGGTCCTTAGAAAGCTCACTGCATGGGCAGGTGCAGTGAGCACATTGCTGTCAAGAAATTTGATACTAGAGTCTGTGCCCTCACGTCACTGTCCTTGCCCACTTTTGCGATATGTGTCTGTGGGAATATCCAAAGTTATCAGCAGAGGATGGACATAGAGACTGGCCCCTTAGGAGCTCGGAGTGTGAAGTTGAACACCAAAGCTCCAGAGATTCTTTTTTTTCCTAATCGTTTTTCTCAGTGAATCGGGGTGTTTAGCATGCAGACATCATGTTCCATCTTCAGTGAGCCCATGTTTGCTTCTTTGTGCTTTGGTGTTGTGCTGAGAAGCCTGCAGTAAACAGATGACCATTGTGTCATTATTATATAATGTCATTTGTGTAGATCTTTCAACTCTCCCTATGTTCCAGAAGCATGCATCTTCTGAGCAAGTCATGTTTCCTCTCCTGGAGCTTTGTGTGTGTGTGTGCGTGTGCGTGTGCGTGTGCGTGTGCGTGTGCGTGTGTGTGTGTGTTATGCATATGTGCCCAGTGTTGGACTTGATCTCAGATCCTTACCTTCTTGCTTGTTTCCTCACTCAAAGCTAGCACCACATAACTTGAGCTACACCTCTGCTTCTGGCACTTTGCTGGTTTATTACCAATAAGAGTCTCTGTGTTTTGTTGTTGTTGATGATGTTTTTGCCAGTCTTGGGGTGTGAACTCTGGGCCTGGGCACTGTCCCCGAGCTTCTTTTGCTCAAGGCTAGTGCTTTACCACTTGAGCCATTGAGCCACTTCCAGCTTTTGTTTTTGTAATATACTGTACATAAGAGTCTCATGGACTTTCCTGTCTGGGTTGGCTTCGAACCACAATCCTCAAATCTCAGCTCTTGAGTAGCTAGGATGGCAGGCGAGAGCCTGGTGAGTCTCTTAGGTTTTATCTGTCCAGGCTGGCTTCAAAGTGTCACCCTCAGATCTCATCCTCCTGAGTAACTAGAATTACAGGCATGAGCCATCAGCACAACCCGCTCACTTACAAAGAAAAGAAAAAGAACTAAAGTTTCTATTTCCACATTGTTGAAAATTCAGAATTATCTTCAAGGATCACCTCTTACAAGTATATGGGATCTGATGGGACATTTTTTTGTGCAAAAGCCACTCATGGATTTGTCTTATTTTTTGCAGAAGCATATAAGTTGGCTGAAATTATATACGAGAAATTATAAAAAAGAAAATGATACAATTTTACTTAAAATGGGCTCACCATTCAGGCAGGACATGGAGTCCACGGGTAGGCCTGCAGTTGAATAAAGTGGATAAGAGTCTTGGATGTACATTCAGCAGGACTTTGTGTTTGGGGCATGTTGGAGAACAATGCTTATGTGTTTGGGGCCAGTTGGTATATGTGTGTGGATCATAAGGCAATGACTGACTTCCTCTGGCATCCTCCCCTGACCCTTATAAGCATACGTGGGCATGTAAGATCAAGTGAACCATCTAAGTGCAGAAATGACAGCAAGAGGGGCTGTGAGCAGTGGAGCGGTACATCCCCACTGAGGGGTTGGGCGGGTGGTTCATCCATGCATGGATGTCACGGGGGGGGGGGGGGGCAGGCGAGGGATACATTTAGAAGTTCAGCTGCTGGACAGCAAGGAGGATTTCGGCTCACCTGCATCACCATGTCCAAGCTGTGCTGAGCATCCCAGACTCAAAACCTGCCTGAGCTGTGGCCCTCCCTCTCCTTCCTGGGCTGTCATTCCTTCACAGTAATACAAAGAGAAATGTGGAAGCTTACTCTATCTCTGTTTGCCAGAGATACCCTCCCAGGTCATTTCCCACTATCCTCCCAAACAGATCACCTGCGTTCTCCACACACATGGCCTTTGGGAATCTCACAGAACCAAGACTGGCCCACATTATATCTTATTTTCCCCCTTTTAGTCATTTAATAGACAAAAAGGCTTCTGTCATATGAATTTCCTAAAATTTAAAAATAATCATGGTTTTAGTTTTTACCTTTTTATGAAATTATGTTGCTAAATAGTACATATCATCTGATTTTCTTAAATCAAGTTTAAATTTCCATGCAGAAGATAGGTAATTTTTAAGCCTTTTGAGTGTAGATTTCAAAAGGATCCTCTAAATAGTACTGTCTAAGCATAAATACCAGCTTCCCCAAACATATGAAGCATTGGGTATTGGTCTTATAAAAATTCCCATGCCATTTTCACAGGTGAAAAATGGCTTTGATGTGTTTTTTCCCCATAGACAAATGGACTTTTCTCATTTTTTTTTTTTTTTTTTGGTCCCGTCCTGGGGCCTAACTCTGGGCCTGGGTGCTGTCCCTCAGCTCTTCAGCTCAAGGCTAGAGCTCTACCATTTGAGCCACAGCGCCACTTCTGGCCTTTTTCTTTTTGCTTATGTGGTGCTGAGGAATTGAACCCAGGGCCTCAGGCATGCCAGGCAAGCGCTCTACCACTGAGCCACCGTCCCAGCCCCTTTTCTCATGTTTTATTTCACACCCACAATGCTGCTTGTGAGCTTTGCATGTTCACTTTTCTCTAAGCATTTCTTATTTTGTCTTTCTGCCTATATAGGAAGAGCCTTTGTATTTTAATATTTTTTCTTTTTTTGTGGTACTGGGACTTGAACTCGGCACCTCACACCTGAGCCATGCCCCTGCCTCTTGGCTTTCAGTTTCTTCTCCAGGCAGAGTCTTAGGCTTCTGTGCCCAAGGTCAGCCTCAGACTTCTGCACAGCTGGGATTGCAGATGTGCTCTACCATGCCCAGCTATAGCTTACCTGTTACTATTTGTGATCATTTCTTTAAAGACTTGACATTTTAAAATAGTTTTGGGTTCCCAGAAAGGCTACAAGGATAGTCTGCATCTGGCCTTCTCACCTTATGCAACTTCAGTCACTGAATAGAAAGGACATGTCAGCTCAGTGAGATGGACATCTTGGGCTGAGCAGGCCCTGGCTTTGGGGCTGTCCTGCCAGTTGCAGGAGTTTGTATCTTCCCTGCTCTCCACCTAGAGAGGACAGCAGCATGTCTCCTAACCCACCAGGTGTGCAACCAAGAATGTCTTCATCCAGATGTTGTCAGATGTGCCCAGGTATGCAACCTCACCTCCGTGGAGAGCCGCTGATCTCAACTAAGGAATGGCATTGGCTCAGCACTTGTTAAGTGAAGTACAGTGAAGTACTCCACGTTCAGCTTCTCCACGAATGCCTTTTTTCTGTTCTAGGATTCATTCCAGGATGTCACTTTGCCTTTAGTCCCCATGCCTGCTTGTGGAGATTTTTCACATTCAGATCCTTTATTGCCTTGGTCTTTCCCTCTGTCGTTTCCCAACAGGCTTAGAAGGGCCCTCTGTAGCCTGCATCCTTCCCCAGGCATTATTTGACTCTATAATCAATCTCCTGGGTGTATTCCTTGTGTCTGGAATCCAGTTTCCCTAAATGACTTGCCAGTCATCGACAGGACCACTGACAAGACAGCTCTTATGTCAGAACTGACCCGCAGGGCCACCAAGTGTGGAGTCCTTGTTTAAACGGGGCCCCAGCTGACTGAGGTAGCTGTTTCCCTGTAGTAATTTTCCTTGTTGAGTTGTTAGAGTAGCAAACATTGTTTTTACTATCTACGGACACAATAGCTGGGGGAATCCTGTAAAATGGACTCTAAGTGTGAACGTGTGGCGTGTAATGTACCTAGTCATTCCAGAATTCAGGCAGGGGCAGGCTCTGGCTGCCATCTGGCTGCCATCATGGGCGGTATTTCTTTCACTTCAGAAGTTTCGAACTCTGTCCAAGCACCCTCCCCCCACCCACATAGCTTCTCTCTGTTCCCATATAAAAGCCCACATACACTGCAGTACACCAGCTCTGCGCTCTGTGGAAGGTGGCTTTTGCCAAGACGAATGCTCTTGATTTCCTTCCCTCTCATTCTTGTGGTCTTCAGTATAGAGATCATGTAGGTACTCTGTTTAATTTATCCTTTATTATTTCATACTCTAAATTCTACTACATTGTTCATTTGTTTGCAGCCGTGGGGATGGAGCTCAGGGCACGGCATTTGCGAGGCAGGCACTGTATCACTGGAGACACACCTTCAGCCCAGTTTGCACCAGTCATTTCCAGGGCAGGGCCTCACTGGGTTTTCCTGGGCCGCAGTCCTCCTTTGTGCTTTCCTGGGGGCGGAAGCCTCTATGCCCAGCCATGGTGGTTCCCCAGAGGCTGGGAAAATAGGTGCAGGCCACTGCACCCACCCACTGGTTGAGTTGGCGTCTCCCGAGGTACTTCTTCCCTGGGGCTGGTTGGACACCAGGATCCTTGATTTCTACCTCCAAGGTCACTAAAGACTATAGGCTTGAGCCACTGTGCCAGGCTGATGCCAATTGTTCAAAATTTCAGTCCCATTTTTTTTGCCCACACATGACATATATATTTGATTTTTATAGAGTGACACTGCATCTTGTAGTTCAGTTAATAACCCATAGTATATACAGCAGTGTTTTTGTACATCCCTTAGAATTTTCTGTAATCATTATATTCTTGAAAACAAAATTTATGTTGTTATATAGTTATATTGTTGTGAACAAGTTTTACTTATTCTTTCCCTATCAGATAAAATGGTTTTTTTCCCTTGTCTTATTGTACTGGTAAAATGATTCCCAGTAGAATCTGAGTAGAAGTGACAGTTCAGGACATCCTTGGTTCATTCTTCATTAGCTGTAGGGATTTTTAAAAGGATGTCTACATACTCCATGTATACTGAAGCCTCGTGCCACTCCTGTTAATTTTTTTTTTTTTAGGTTTTTGTTGGGTGTAGAGCTTGAACTCAGGACATGGGCACTGTTCCTGAGGTTTGCTGCTCAAGGCTAGCACTCTACCACTTGGAGGCACTGCCAGTTTGGGGATGGCTAATTGAAGATAAGACGCTCTTGGACTTTCTTGCCTGGGCTGGCTTTGAACCACAATCCTCAGATCTTAGCCTTTCAAGAGCATGTGAGCCGCCAACGCCTTGCAGGATTGGTTGTTTGTTTAAACTTTTTTTAATCATAAGATACATGAAACACAAAATTTACTTTTTTTGTTTAATATTCCATGGTGTCGGTGGTATTAAGAGAATTGATGATGTTTTGCACATTGGTCTCAAGGACTCTTTTCCCTAAAGCTCTGTCCTCATTTAACAAACACTAACTCTCCATTCCCTGGCAACCAGTATTCTGTGTGCACGAGTTTCCAATATCTATATTTCTGTATCCTTTTGTGATTGGCTGCTTTCTCCTTAGCACAATATCCTCAATGTTTGCCTGTGCTATAGTATGTATCAGAGCCTCCTTCTTTGTTGATACCAAATAATATTCTGTCATAGGCTGTGTCTACTGTATTCGCCCACTGATGGACACTTGGATTGCTTTCTTTCATCTGTATACTACTGCAAAGGGTGCTTCGGTGAACTCTTGAGTTCTTGATTTCAGGAAGTAGAACTGTTGCTACATGTATTAATTCCATGTGTACATTTTGAGAGGCTGCCCAAATATTTTCTAGAAAGATGCAGTATTTGACATTGTGCTGGCAATGGACAGGGGTTTTATTTCTCTACATTCTCACCAATACTTATTTTGTATTTATTTTAAGCTTTTATAATTCATACTAATTGTTATTCGGGGGTATCTCATTGTAGTTTTGATTTACATTTCCCTAATGAGCCCTCAGTGATGTTGAACATTTTTTTCCTGTGTCTGTCAGGCATTCATATATCTTTGGAGAAATGTCTGCTCAGATCCTCTGTCCAGTTCTTATTCAAATATTTTTTAATTGTTGCTCTCTCTGCTGCTAATTTGATGAGAACTTCAATTATTCACGGGTATTGAATATTGACAAGTTCCTTTTAGTCATCTTTTGGGATAATAGTAGGGTTTTTCTTCTTTATTTAATGAACATTGGGGAATTCATTGATTTTCATGTTAACCTAGCTATATATTTCTGGGACAACTGTTTGATCATGATGAATTATACTTTTAAAAATAAATATATTGCAGGCTTCTACATGCAGTTTTCCAGATTTTTTTGTGAGAAGCATTGGTATATTGCTTTCATTTAAAATGCTTAATTTGGTGGTGGTTTTGTTTGGATTTGTTTCTTTTTGGAAGCAATAAGTATGAGCACAGGACTTCCTGCCCGCTAGGTAAGCCCTCCACTACTTGAGCCACACACCCTTCCAAATGCCATTGCTTTTGGAATCAGGAAATAACAGCTTTATAATATAAACTGGAAAGATTGTTTTTCTCCTGTAACTCTGAAGGAGATTTGGGGTTGTTAGTATTATGTTGTCCCTGTATTAGGATAAAATCACCAGTGAAGTTATAAGGGCTTGAAGTT
The DNA here is from genome assembly GCF_024711535.1 of Dipodomys merriami. NCBI lineage: Eukaryota > Metazoa > Chordata > Mammalia > Rodentia > Heteromyidae > Dipodomys > Dipodomys merriami. Next base: position 15,423,770 of record NW_027205048.1, on the reverse strand, counting down.
CTGTTGGTGAGAAAAGTTGAAATTATAAATATAATTTCTTAACCTGCAGCGTGACCAGCCAGGGTGTCTGCCTCTATGTTTTGACAGTTTGTGACATTTCATCACAATGTGATATAACCTATTCACATAAACATTTTCATAGGATTTTGTTATTATTCTGCATTCATAGTGATGTCCTCTAATTCCTGATAATTCAGAACTTTTTTCTTTTCTTTTGCCTTATCAGTCCATCTGAGGTTTGTCCAAAAATCTACATTATTCTGTTATTTATCAGTTTTCTATTAGGTTGAGCATCCTTAATGCAGAAATTCAGAATCTCAAATGCTGAAAAATCTGAAATGTTTTGGTATTATACTAGCATACAATATTGTTTCATGCCCCAAATTAATAAAAATACTGCATGGAATTGTCTTCAGATAATATAAGATGTACATGAAGCACAAATGTATCTTGTGTTTAGATTAGGGTCTCCTTCCCTAGATGCCTTAATATGTATATGTGAATTTTCCAAAATCCCCACCCAATCCCCTATCTGTCTGGTGTCTGGGCCCAAGTATTCCAGATAAAGGATACTCCAGCTAAAGCTGTGGCTCAGGAACTAGAGCATCTGCCTAACAAGTGCAAGGCCCTGAGTTGAAATGCCAGTACCACCAAAAAATATGATAGCAAATGGACACTCAATCTGAACATTCACTTCTGCCCTTAGTGTATTATTTCCAGTGTTTGCTTACTGAATTCTCTTTTTCACATTGTTATTAGGATATATTAATAATACAAGGGGAGGTCCATATATGATAATTCTGTAGATGTGAACAGTATACTGTGAACAATTCACCCCCTCTATTATGGCCCCCTAAGTGCCTCCTGTCTCCCTCCACTTCCAAGCAATGTTTCCTTCCATTTGTTCTCCCTCAAACAGTCCACCTTTTACAGTCATGTCACATTATCATCATCATCATCATCATCATCATCATCATCATCATCATCATCATCATCATCATCGTAGGCCTAGCTTCCACATATGATCACAAATGTAATATTTGGCACTTTGAGCTGGGCTCAGTTCAGTCAACAAGAGCTCCAGTTCCATCCATTTTCCTAAAAACAACATCATTTCATTCTTTGTAGTTGGATAATACTTCGCAGTGTGTATATCTGTCATGCTTCTTCATCCATCCGTTGTTGGACACCTACAGATCCCACAGCTTAGCTGTTCTGAGTATATAATAATAAACATGGGAGCACATGTTTCTCCCTCTTTTATGTTGACGTATGCTGCATCAGATAGACACCTAGAGGGTCAGATCACAGCTCTATTTTTAGTTTTTTGATGAAAGTTAGGACGTATTTCTGTGTTCGTTGCATTCGTTTACATTCACTCTGTCAGTGTAGGAAGATTTCCACTTTGCCACTCCTCACCAGCATTTGTTGTTTGTTTTCCTGACTGCCACTCTGATAAACGGGATAGAATCTCAGCGCAGCCTTGATTTACTCTTTTTTATGACTCACGATGTTGAACATTTTTCTATGAATTTATTGGCATTGGCACTTCTTTTGAGAACTGTCTGTTCAATTAACTTGCTTGTGTATTATTTGGATTATTTGTTCTTTTCTTATTTAATGTTTAAACTCTTCGTATATTTTGGATATTAATCCCTTAACAGATGAACAGCTGGCAAAGATTTTCTCTCGTGCTGTAATTGCTTCACTCTGGTAATTGTTCCTCTTGCTGCAAAGAAACTTTTAAATTTGATGCAGTCCCATTTGCCAAGTCTTATTCTTATTCCCTTAACAATTAGAGTCCTATTCAAGAAGTTACTGCCTATCCCTAGATCTTCAAGTGTTTTCCCTATGTTTTCCTCTTGTGTTTTTAAGGATTAGGATCCTTAGTCTACTTTTTTTTTTTGCCAGTCCTGGGGCTTGAACCCAGGGCCTCGGCACTATCCCCGAGACTCTCTATGCCCTACCACTGAGGCCACAACACCATTTCTGGCTTTTTCTAAGTAGTTTATTGGAGATACGAGTCTCACAGACTTTTCTGCCCAGGCTGGCTTCAAGCCATGATCCTCAGAACTCAGCCTCCTGAGTAGCTAGGATTATAGGCATGAGCCACCTGCACCCAGCTCCTCAATCTGCTTTCAATTAATTTTTGTATAGAATAAGAGATAGAGGTCTATTTTCAGCCTTCAGCCTGTAGATCCTCAAGTTTTCCTAACAATTGTTGAAGAGACTTTCCTTTCTCCTAAACAGGTTTTAAGCACTCTTGTCAAACATTAGATGGCCTTTGATGTGTGAGGTTGTTTCTGGACCTTTGATTCTATCCCATTGATTGATGTGTTTTTTTTTCCTGTCAGTGCTGGTTTTGTTACTGTGGCCCTGTAGTATAATTTGAATTCAAGTATTGTGCTACCTTTAGCATCTTTCTCTTTGCTCAGAATTTCTTTGGCTGTTTGGGATCTTTTGAGTTCCAGATAAATTTTAGGATTGTTTTTGTATCTCTGTGAAAAATGGCATTAGGATCTTCTTGGGAATTACACTGAGTGTGTAGATTTCTTTAGCTAGAATAATCATTTCACAATGTTAATTGTTCCAATCTATACTCATCTAATTTTTTTTTCTCCTGTGTTTTCCTCGTGTGTTTATCTTCCTTTTCTGTGGATAGTAGACCTTTAAATATCTTCTTCAGTATTGGTTGAGTGATCATAGTTTGCTTTATTTTTGTCCATCACGGAATGTTTTTTATTTCTCCTACAATTATGAAGGATAGCTTTGCTAGATATATTAATATAGATTGACAGTTATTTTCTTTCAGGGCTTGGAAAATACCAGCTCATGCCCCCCCTTGCTTTTAGAGTTTCTGTTGAAAGTCTGCTGCTGTTCTGATAGGTTTGCTCTCATATGTGCCTTGCTGATTCTTTCGCACGGCTTTCAGTCTTTGTTCTTTGTAGTGTTTTAAACATAATTGTTGAGGCAAGCTTGTCTTCTGATCTTGCCCATTTGCTGTTCTGAAAGCTTTCTGTGGCTAATCATCCCTTTTCATCAAGATAGACAAAGGTTTCTGTTGCTATTTTATCTAATGTAATTTTCTTTTTCTTTTTTTGTCAGTCATGGGTCTGGGCCTGAGCGCTGTCTTTCAGCTCTTCAGCTCAAGGCTAGCACTCTACCACTTGAGCCACAGCACCACTTCCGGTTTTCTGGCGGTTTATTGGAGATAAGCGTTTCATGGACTTTCCTGCCCGGGCTGGCTTTGAACCACGGTCCTCAGATCTCAGCCTTCTGAGTAGCTAGGATTACAGGCGTGAGCCACCGGCTTATTTAATGTAATTTTTATGCCTTTAGCTGACACCTATTCTCCTTCCTCTATACCCACGATTTGTGGGTTTGGTCTTTAGATAATGTCCAGAAATCTTGCATGTCTATTCTTATTTCATTCATATTTTTAATTAGTCTCTGGTTGATCTAATTCCTTCAGTTGATCTTTGATCCCTGAGACCTATTTTCAATGTGTTCCATATATTTGCAAGGCTTTCAGCTGACTTTCATATTTGGGTTACTAAGCTTTTGCTCTTCCCCATCTTCCCCCTCCCCCAGATTCATGTATCTTTATAAATATATCCTTTCATATCCTGCATTGTCTTCAGTTGCTTGTTTGAATTCTAATATTCTCAAATACTTGAGATCTTCTCTAAGATTTAAATAAAAGTTTAGGCCATTTGCAGGTGTTTTGGTAATTGATAAGTGCGGATTTATTTCTATCATGCTGTTTAGCATTCTAGTATTCTCTCTTCTTTGCCTTATTATCTCTTTAAACCATTATTTTTAAATCAAGTTATTTCTCATCCTGCTTTGTGTCTCTGTTAGTTGGAAATTTTATTCTTCCACTATTTTAGTGACAAGCTAGAACTTGAAACATGAATTTAACCAATCCTAAAATTAATCACATTTCTTTCTCCCTCACTGTGTTGACTCATAGGACATCTTCAGTCCCATCATCTCACTAAGGATATTGCACATCTTAGTTTTATCCTTGTGTTGGTTTGTTTTCTGGCAAATTATTATTTTTATACACTATTTACATGTACCCCATGATTGCCATTGCCTGTGCTTCTGTGTACATTAGATTTTATTTTCTGATGTCAGCTGTCCATTGACATGTCACACTTTACATATCATATGTTAAAATAGAGAACTGTGGGAAATAAACAGTCTTTTTGGGGGAAGAAAGAATTCTAAAACCATAGTTATTTTACCATTTTCTTAAAAATCTTGACACTGCACACCATTCTATTTTGAAAAAGATTTCCTGTTGGCTCTTTGAAAACAGTATCTTAGTGTTTTTGGCTTTTGAAATCTTGACTTATTCAACTACCTTTTGGAGCTGGTGTGGGGTTAAACCCAAGGCCTCCAGCTTGCTTCACATTCTTGCTGTGACTGACCTTCTATAACTTGAGACACAACTTCAAGCTAGCATTTTGCTGGTTGATTGGAGATGGCGTCTTATGGACTTTTCTGCCTGTGTTGGCTTCAAACTGCCATGCTCCATGTCTCAGACTCCTGAGTAGCTAAGATTACGAAAGAAAGCCACCAGCACTAGGCATACAAGTAGACTTAATAGTATGCTGTGGTCTGTTCATGCTGCTGTAACAAGGTACTAAGTTTTTTCCTTTTGTCATAGAGAATAGAGCTGTAATTATGTCATACTTAGAGCTTTTCTTTGGGGCTATATTTAAGATCTTCTCTTTGTGTTTGGTGTTATGCTTCATAGTCATGTATTTAAATGTGGATTTCATCTTGATGTGCTGTGATTCATGATTCTGATTGTTTTTATTTATCAGTTCTGAGAACTACTCAGACTATTACTTCCTTTCAAGATTTTTATTCGATGTTTTATATGGTCTCATTCTATTTTACTCTCTCCTAAATTATCTTCACATTTTCAATCTCTTTGACTTTCTCTGATATGTTTAATACTTTAGGTTTATATTCTACTTCAGTAATTATACTTTTAGGTGAATCAAAAGTCGTCAGTTTTTAATCTCACTGTATTTTTCTAGAAGTGGTTTTTGGTTCTTTTGGCACTCATTCTAGCCATTTTTCTAGACTCTTGTTTATTACCCATACTTTTAAATCTTTTAAGCCTTTAAATACATTAGTTATTTTTATACTCTGCATTTGTAATTTATAATATCCAAGGTATAAATATAAATCTTGAACCTACAGTATGCCTTCTCTGATGATTTCTTCCTGTAATAGTTGTTTCTTGTATGTGTTGTGACTTCTATTCTTTGTACACACACACACACACACACACGATTCTATATAATGATTCTAAGTTCATGTTTACTGGAAATTTCTGGAATGAGGGAAGTTCCTACAGAAGAATTCCCATGCTTCGCTCTGTGGGGCTCACTCCTCACTCTGCAAAGTTTTCAGCTTGTGGTTGTTCACACTAAGTAGGCTATGTGGACTTTGGCATCATCCCCAACAGGGAACTAGCTGTAGAGGTTTCTCACATTTTCTTGTCCAGAGTTTTGTTTCCTGGCCTCTGCTTGGCCTCACATCCCAAACTCTATGTGATCAGACATCACCTCCCACAAAAGCAAGATTGTTCTGCAGTTTTCTTCCTGACCCTGCTGTTTCTTTGCTTCCTAAATTTTAACGTGCATACTTAAATTTTATTTCCAAGGGTTTAGTTGCTTCATTATAGGAGAGTTTAGGGATACCTACTCTACCATATTGCAGGAAATAATAGCTTTTGTGTTTATTTGTTCCACTATTATCTTGTAATAAAGACCACATATTTTTAAATTTAGAATATTTGAAGCTTTTAGGAAATTAAATTTGTTACATAAGTCTATTGTCTTTACAAAATTCATTTTCCTGTATATGCACTTTTTTGTCATTGTTATTGTTCTGTTTTGTTTTGTTTGTTGAAGCGTGAATTCAGGGCCTGGGCACTATCTCTCAGCTTAAAAAAATTGTTATTGTAAAGTTGATATTCCAAGGGCTTACAGTTCCAGGAGTTAGGTTATAAGCACTTTTCTTTTTGAACATTGTCATCCCTCCCCTCACTTCCTCCCAGCCCCGACAAGTTTTATAGTTCATTTTGAACATTTGTTTACCATTTGTCCCACCACTTCTGTGCCCCTCCCTTACCTGCCCCCATACAGATAAACTTACAAGACAAAAGGTACAGAAAAGAAAAACAGCAACAAAGGAGAAAACAAATAAAATACCCCTTGTTTCCATTTCCTGGAGTTCATTTTGATAAATACCATTGTATATGATCATGTGCCCATAGCTATTGAGCCTTTGTGATCCTCTCTTCAGAATAGCCTCCTTTGCTCTCACTGTGAATGTCTAGAGTAATGTATAATTTATCATGTCCAAGTGTATTTTTTTATGTCTTACCATCCAGAGTGTTTACTTTTAGATTTATAGGCACAGTTTATTTACAACAAATTAGGGAAACCTATGTTTCTTTGGGTCTGGCTTACTCCACGGAATGTAATTTTTTCTAAGTCTTTCCATTTCCGTATGAAAGGTGCAATATCATTCTTTTTGATGGAAGCATAGAAAACTGTTGTGTATATATACCACATTTTCTTGATTTTTATGTTCACTGAGTGGCATCTGGGTTGATTCCATATCTTAGCTATGGTAAACAATGCTACAATGAACATGGTCATGCTAGTGGTATTAGTGTAGCTTGGTTTGTAGTCAATTGGATAAATGCCTAGGAGTGGAATTGCTGGGTCATAGAGAAGCTCTATGTTTAGTTTTTTAAGGACCCTACATACTGCTTTCCAGAGTGGTTGAACAAGTTTACATTCCCACTTACAGTGTAGTAACATTCCCTTTTGGTCACATTCTCACCAGCATGTGTATTGTTAGTTTTCTTGACATTGACCATTCTAACTGGGGTGAGGCAGAATCTCAGTGTTGCTTTGATTTGCATTCTTTTATGGCCAGAGATGTTGAACATTCTTTATGTCTCTATTGATTTCTGAGAAGTTTGTCTTTAAGTTTTTAGCCCATTTATTAATTGGGTAGTCATTTCTTTGAGGGTTTATTGAGGGAGGCTTACTTTTTTGAGCTCTAAGTATATTTTGGATATTAGGCCCTTGTCTGGTGCATAGCTAGTAAAAATCTCCTGTTCTCTGGGCTATTTATCTTTATCTTGCTAGCTATGTTTTTTGCTATAAGTTCTCTATCAGTTTGAGCCACAGCCCCACTTCCAGTTTTTAGGTGATTAATTGGAGATGAGACTATCAAGGACTTTCCTACCTGGCCTGGCTTCCAACCATGATTCTTAGATCTCAGCATCCTGAGCAGCTAGGATTACAAATGTGAGCCACCAGTATCCGGCGGTATTCTTCAATGTATAAGTAGATGTAAATAGTACATTCTTCTCTGTTCATGCTACTGTAACAAAATATCATAGGCTGAATGGTTATTTATTCCTCAAAGTTCTGGTAGCTGCAAATTTGAGTCCAAGGGACCAAGATAGTTAGATTCTGCTGAGGGTTGGCCAACACTTGATTTCACACTGCATCCTCACATGGTGAAGGGCAAGTTACCAGTTCTCTGGCATGCTCTAATAAGTGCACTGATACTATATCACATGCCTCCACCCCTGTGACCTGATGATGTCCTAAACACCTTACTTTTTATGATCTAATGCCTCACTGGTAGCTCTAAAGCTATGGTATGAACTTAGGAGATGATATTAGCATTTACATTATTGCACAGTATCTTTGAGAATTACTTTGCTGACATTTTTCTAATATTGTTAGTTTTTTATGAAGCCATGAATTAGAGTGCCCTAGTTGCATTGTTACTAAAAGTTTCTGCAAACACATGAAATAGCAAATACTCACCTCTAATAGTCTAACATTCATATCATATGTGAACATTTAAACTGTATACCTAATGTTGTACCTTTAGCTTGATTCCTGATGTTACACCATTTGAGAAAATATCTAAAGAGTATCTGGGTATATAAAAGTTTAATCACAGGTTTGGTTGTTCTTAAGCTATATATTCCTGGAAGGAAAATTGCTGGCTAAATTATTTGAGTGTTGTTAAAGGATATGATTTTGTTTTATCAATTGATTTTAAGAGAACTTATAAAATATACTCCACAGCTTGATTAGCAAACTCCATTGCCGCTTTCAGAGAGCAAGTTTGGGCCTTCCTGTGGTTCTTCCTGTGGTAATGGGTACTCTGTTGTCAGTGTAAGAATTTCTGTCTATACGCTCCCTAGAATTCAGTAAACATTTTTACATATTGCTAATTTGATAGGTTTCAAACTTAATAGTAATTTCAAATGGCCAATAAGGAAGAATTTTCTGTTTATGGGCCATCTATATTCTCTTCTTGTATTCTGTATCACTATCTGTTTTTGAGTGTATTTTTCTCTGGGGTAAATGGTCTTTAGCGTATTAACTCTTATGACTATAGGGAAAAACCCTTATGCCATTTGAACAGTGAACAGTGACCCCTAAGTCATTTTGAACTTGTGTTTTACATTCACATTATTTTATTCTTTATCTTTTCAGTATTGGGGTAGTTCAAAATAATGATGGTTTAAAAGATTGACAAATGCAATAAGAGACCAGGAATGCAAAATAACCGATTTCATAGTTCCATTCACTGCAGAGTACTGAGGGCTACTGTGACACAGCGAAGAGCCAGATAACGCTCTCTGCTTTGAGATCCACCCAGGGAGCAGGGGAAGGGTTGGGGGAGGAAGAGTGAGGAGGGAGGAGAGGAGATATGAGGAGGCGAGAAAGAAGTCTACTGAAACCATGTTTGCAAAATGAGTCACATCCAAGACTCTGGGACATCCAGACCCTATGCTAAGTCATTCCAGGGACTGGAACAGCCCATAGTGGGAGTCGAAATGCAGAAAGCCTTGAATATTACCAAGGACATAACCCTCGGTCTCTGGAGGCTTGATGTCCTAAACAGGAGATGATAATGGGAAAGATGCTTAGCGTCCACCACAGGAGCCATCTGTTCTACACCAAACAGCAGCCTCCCCAGGGCAGATAAGAGAAGCAATACCTGCATCCAACGGGCATCAGATCTCTTTGTAGAGTGAATGCCACTATCTGATTCTAAATCTGTATTCCCTCTGTCTTAGTGTTCTTTTACAAAGAAAGAAATAAATAAAGCCTGCAATCTCAAATCAAAGCCCCAAAAGATGTGTGCATTTTCAGACATCCTTGACTACTTGCAAATGAGCTTCCTGCTGTCCTCCTGGGCATCGATCAAGTTCACACAGGAGGCATCGAGGCTGGGATTAGTAGAGAAAGGATTGGGAAAGGATTTTTAACGTGATGTAATTGGATGTGAATCGTTAATTACATTATGAAACGCAAAGCACACAAGCTGGAGTCTGTGCAGCTGAGTTGAATTAGCTCCTCAACCAGAAGAAATTAGCGTACAAGTCAGAAGACTAGCAAGGACCCGAATGCCAAGTGCCATGTGGCCTGTTTCGCTCGGGCTCCCCCTGCAGGGAGGGAAAAGTCTTCAGTTCGTGTCATGGGACTCCCAGCAGTCTGCCTGGATCCGAACCTGCCAGCCACATGCTTACCAGCGTGGGGAATGCTCTGGCTTTGAAAAAGATTTGTCTACACCGGCTTCATGAATATGTAATCCACAAACTGCAGTTTTCTTGCATTGTGTTCCTTCATACAGTAATAACCTTTTAGAGAGGTACTTTAAAAAAACTGCAATGAAGTGCTTGTTGCTGTGTAAACCATGTACTATGGTACTGGTGCAGGGGACCCCAAAATTAAGAATCCCTTAAGCGTTCTTACTTCCTTCTCTAGCAGAGAAAGTTTCCCCTACATTTCTGATTTTTCCCCCTACAAGGAGCTGAATGTTCCGTCCCTTTGCAGGCAAAGCCTGAGCATCTCACTACCTTCAGTCACACACGAGGTCTGCTGTCTGATCCGCGTGGCCTGCAAAGCGGTTCTGGTGCTTCCTTCCCTCCCCCTGGCTGGTTGTGTTGGGAATCTACACACGTAATTGCAAATGCAGAGAAAAGCCTTGGCTACATTACCATGTAGAGGGAGCGGAAGGAGCGGAGGGAGTGGAGGCCCTTGCCTCTTGGCTCTTATCTGCCATTCCATGTTCTAGACTACTGTGCCAGCAGTGTGCACAGAGAGGTTGGCTTTGGTGGCTTTTGCCATGTACTTTAGAAGAGCTTTAGAGTGGAGAAGGGCAGTCAGTCATGCACCTGGGCTGCTGAGTATTAAAAGAAGAGTTGCTGCCACCTTCCCTGTCTCCACCACCTTCCCTGTCTCCTTCAGCTGAATGGACTCAAGTATAGTGGCTTCCACCACACCCCTAAGCTCAGAGGGGACTGCGTTGAGGAAAACAAAGGGCCAGAGGGGGGTGCAAATGCCCTGACACTCAGCATGTGGATTTAGTCTAGCTTTTCCTCTTCTTGGAGTCAATGGAACTGAGACACTTCTGGAATCTGAGAGTACGGTGGGATTATCTCCTGGTTTAAGGCATTCTTCTGTCACGTTACCCACTTTGCCGTCCCCGTGTCGTCCAGAAGCCTCGTCTCCTTGCTACCAACATCTCCCTGGCTCATAGCTGGAGGGCTGGACCCAGAAGCTGCCTCCAGATAGCCTTGAATCATTGATGCTTTGCCTTGCAGAGCCTGTGGGAATCCTGTCTTCGTTATCTCCCATCCTCTGACGGACAGGTCTGACCTAGCTCTTCTAGGGCTAAGTGCCCTGAGGATGTGAGTCATCGAACAGGGAAGAGGTGAGGCACGTGGCAATGTCCATCAAGTGCCAGGCCTTGACTCAGTGCTAGGCATTGCTTAAACAGCACAGGGCCCTCCCTGCGACCAAGCCAGTGATCTAGTGTCAGCTAAGACACACAAGAGGACATGTCAGCATGCAGAACGGAGTGGTGGCAGGGCATCACAGAACATCTGCGAATGGCACGGGGTTGGTCCTTGCAAGCTCTTTTTAGGAGTCAGTGTCTTTGTGGCCGGAAGGAGCCTGCCTTGTGATGGTAGAAAGAACAGGCATTTTAGGCATAAGGAAGTGCTGGTATAGCAGTTCCTGGCATGACACAAAACAGAGGTGGCACACTCAGGAGACGAGGCCAAGGCCTGTGGGGCTGGTACACAGGCGTCCCTGAGCTCCGAGGAAGCAGTCCAGGATCGTGGGGAGAGGAGCATGTGTTTTACTTCAGGTGGGCTGGGAATTATCAAGGAGACCTAAGCAGAGGACTTTCCTGAGCCTACTTGATTTCCTCTACATCCTGGGGGAAGCAGGGGATGGAGAGAGTGGGTGGGTCTGGGTGAGCTTTCCTGAGAGAGTTGACAGCACTTGTTGATGGGTTCCATCTAGTGGGGGAAGGAGGAGACGAGGCAAATCAGTCATTGACTCTACAGGACCCAGGGTTATCACAGCCCCCACAGGACCCCGTGCTGAGCAGCTGCAGTCCCATGAGACACAGGCAGGGGAGTAGTCTGGGTTCATCAGACCCCGGGGATGATGGCCTTTCATCGCCATGCAGAGACTAGAAGGGCCTGAGCGTCCCAGGCCCAGGATGAAATTGTTTGGAGATGCAACTATGCTTGGAAGATGCCTGCAAATCCAAGCCATGGGAAATGGACTTGAAGGACTGAAATGGCCCTTATGCAACATCAGAGTGTTAAAGACAACAGGAGACAGAAAATGGCGCCTAACTGGAAACCACTATGCTTAGAGGAGGCAGTTTTGTGGCATGCAGTGGTGTTCACCGATTGTTTGGCATGAACATTTTGTCACTGCCTTTCAAGGAATGTCTGTAGGGTGTTATCGTTTGGTTTAATTTTTGGTGGTACTAGGGATTGAGAGCTTGCCAGGCAGGTGCTCTACCACTTGAACCTCGCCTCCAGTCCCTTAGGATATTGGCTACTTTTGGGGTAGGGTCTTGGTTTATGTCCCGGTGGCCCTGGGCTATGCTCCTCCTCCTTGGTGCTTTTATGGCAGGCATATGTGTGTTCATTGTTTTAAGAGTGCTTTGATTATATTCAAGACCAGAGGCATTTTTTTTCACTCTTCCCTTACACAGTCACAATGAGGAAAGTCATCAGGAAAAAATCCTCCTCTTAGAAACCTTCTCTTCAGGGAGCTTTCCTGGAATTCGGCCCCTCCCCAGATCGGGAGCCACTCACTCCACAGTCCCGTGCCAAGAGAACCTTCCAGCATCCTGGTCTGCAGGGAAGAGGTTGGGGTGCAGTTGTCAGGGACGCAGGGGCGTGGCTGCTGTCACTAGGGAAGTCCATCATCCTGAGTGGACACTCGGAGGAGCAGGAGGCTCAGCTACCACCCTGGAGAAGGCACCGATGGGTCTCCAGGGCACCACGCCCGCTGGCTTCTTTTCTGTTGTTGTTTGTTTGTGTTTTTACCATTCCAAATAGAAACAGTGCGTGTGCTTTCCTTCTCCACAATTTATTTTTAGAAAATTTGGAAAATGAAATGCCTTCAGCCCAGCCACATGACTCCCATTAGCCTTAATGGGAGAAAGGTGTCTTTGTGGAGGAAGAGAGTCAACCACTATGTGGATCAGCAGCAGCAGACTGTGAACTGCAGCCTGTGCCCTTGTGCAGGGTTGGGCCTGCTCAAGTCCAGGCTCGTACGCAGACCGTGCTGGGGCCAACGACCCAGGCCCCTTGGGAGCTCCTGGGTCCCTTCTCTGGCTGGACTCTCAGCCCTGGGTTCTGGGTAGGACAGGCTCTGTCGTGCTGGCTGAGGAGCCCCGTGTATACTCTCTCCTCATCCCTCATGCCTTGGGTGTTTTCCCTAATGCTCGCCTGTGAGATGTTATTAATAACAATTTGATTTTTTTCTTAAATCTATAAGCACCACTGCAACCTCAGAACTGCTTTTTGAAAACACACACAACTGGGATTTGAACCCAGGGCCTCATACTTGTTAGGCAGGTGCCCTTACTACTGAGCCATGCCCCTAGCTCTTTTTCAGGAGGGTCATTTGTTTTAGATAAAGTCTCTCTTCCTGCCCAGGTACACGTGTGTGAGATTTCCCATTATGGCTAGCATTGTTGAGAGGGGGGTGTTTAGAAATGGTTCTGCCTGAGCTGGCCTTAGACTTCAATCCTCCCAAATTTAGTCCCCCAATTCTCTCTGATTATAGACATGAGCCATTAGTGGTTGGCTGGAAACCCACGTTTTAAAGAAAGCGGTACTAGTTCTAAAAGATTTCTTTGAAAATTATCAACAAGGAAGCATACATAGTTCCAACAATGGCAGGGCGGGTTAGACCCCAGGGTGTAAAACACAGCCAACATGGCATGTGCCTAAGAGCTCTGGAAAAACTCCACCGTGATGTTCAGAGGTTTATAATCCCAGTGAAAACTGGTGAACTGGTTTTATTCCCCCCTAATGTTTGAACTTGTTGCATATTCGAACCCATAAAAGAGGGCAGGGTACAGCTCTGTGGTATGGGGAAAATCCACACCCTGTGGCCATTCGGTGTAACTCACTGCTGACAATGCAGGCTTACACTAACACTTAGCTTTACAACACTTAGCTCTGTGGATCAACTGAGCATTTGAAAATGTTGGGAAGATCTTTACTTCCTCTCTTCTCATCATTTGCTAGCCAGAAAGAATAAAAGCACTTCAGGAAATAAAATTGCTTCAGGAAAAAAACAACAACAAAAAGCTGCTATTAAGAAGTGACTTTACCTTCTTTCCATTGTTCTGAATTGGTGCATCTTTTTCTTGCAGATGGCAATACATTTATTTCTCACAAAGAAATCCCTCCCTTCTCAGGAGCATAAAGGAAATGCTTTTAGTATGAGACAAAATAGCCACCCTAGCTTTGAACAGCTGGTTAAACACATTTCCCTTTTCCCATTCTAAGTGGTCTCATGAGTCAAGCCCCCGCACACGCTTTGTTTCTTAGGGATTTCTCTTGGTGAAGACGAGGAAGGCACTCAGGAAGTGGGCATTGGAGGGGAGCCATTAGCGTGCAGCCCGTCTGTTCGTCTGGTGTGACACTACCTGTTTATCTCATTGGAAGTGACCATCGCTTGGGAACGGAGCCAGAAGCAGAAGAGTAGAATGAATGCAGAAAAGTCAGAGGAGGTGGAGGCTGGGAAATCCCGCTGGCTCCGTGTTTCTGACTGGGGCCTGGCGGGTGCTGACTCAGCCCCCTTTGTGGCTTAGTTTAGTCCCAGTTACTATTTTCATGTGGCATGTGCATCTCTCTTCATATAGGCCCTTGGGAGTGTCTCCAACTCTGATTGTTAAAAATAGTTCTTCAAAGGGCGCGGCATTCTTAGGAGAAGATGCACGCAGGGCCCCGAGCTTCCAGCTGAGTTGGTTGACATGATTGAGGTCTGTAAAACGTGTGAGAAAACCAGAAGGCTCGTGTGAGCGAGGCTAGGAAACGCTTCCAGCCATCACAGCGGGGCTGAGAAGTAGAGCGCAGGGCCGTTTCCACGGGAATCCTGCAGCCTTGGAATTTGCTTCCTCTGCTGACCTGGAACCCTCTGAAGTATTTATATCCTCCCCAAATGGGGTTTCCAGATCTAGAGATGGAGGAGAGGGTCTGGCTGGCTGACTGGGGGTGGGAGTTGGGGGGGGGGGCTAACGAAGAAGCTGGAAATAGAGGTGTTGTGTGTCCGCCAGGTGTGTGTTTCTAGGCGCCAGCTCCCCAAAGCCCTACAAATTCACCACCATGGCTGGTGTCCCGCAAACACACTCAGAAGTAGAAAGGGGAGTCATGTGTCTTCAGGGCCCCTGGCCGCACTGTAAACGCCCTCATTTCATAGACCACACTTTCAGGCCCCGTCTTTGGTCACATGCGTGTATTTAATGTTTGTAGTTGGCTCTTTTCTTCCATTTCCTTCACAGTTCAGCACACCAGTTCACCCTCCCAGCTCCTGGCTCAAGTCCCAGGACCATCCATTTGACTGGATTCTTCCAGCACCTGGCCACTTTCTTCTTCATCTTAATGACGATGATTACGATTATGAGTGCCAAGCATAAACTCACGTGCTTCTATGCCCATGCATTCTGCCTTCTCATAAAACGAGCAAGTAGGATTGACATTCAGGTATTACCAGAAAACAGCTGTCTAAACAAGAATGACAACTGTGCTAAGGCAGGAGGGACCCTACGTGGAGGCTTGTGTGTCACCTGAGGTGGGGTGTCACTCGTAACCTAGGAATGCAAGGTTAGAACACCAAAGTCTGCTGCCTGAAGACCATGCAGGCACGCAGGTAGAAGCATTGCTGTTGCTGAGTGGGGAAAAGGAAGCCCTGATCTATCTTCAAGGCCATTGCTCACTGTTATACTGGAGCCTTCCCTGACTGATAAGAAAGTTCACACTTGAGAGTATTTTGTGTTGACTGGCTCTTGGCTTTATAAGTGGTCTTTCCTTTTGACTTTGCCCATGGTCATTGGCTGTCAGTCTTTCTGGGCTCTGTCAGTTAACCCCAGGTGATTTATTTGCAGCTGATGACTTGCATTGACAACACCCACAGTCACAGCTGGCTGTCTGGAAGATCCACCTCAGTCTTCCCAAACACAGATTCTTCCAAGTGAATGTCCCATTTAGGAGCACTGGCCTTTGCCTTTCTTCTCCTCTTTTCCAGGCATGCTTCTCATTATGTTCATAAAATGGTTTCCAGGACTCCAGCCATCACATCTCCACTGATCTCCAGTGGGGCCACTTCCTCTCTCCTAATTCTCCCGAAGGACTAATGGTTCGATCTGCTGACCAGAGCAATAGCTCCTGATACTGAGATGTACCTCATAGCTGTATTACTGCTCTCAAAAAAACCCCACCTCTCTCCCCTTAGAAGACCACCAAGAGCATTTTGTTGGGGAGTGTCATCTTGTCACTATTTTAACTTTCTTTTTTTTTTGTCAGTTGTGGGGCTTGAGCTCAGGATCTGGGTGCTGTCTCTGAACTCTTTATCTCTCAAGGCTAGCACTCTGCCACTTTGAGCCACAGCTTCACTTCCAGTTTTCTAGTGGTTAATTGGAAATAAGAATTTCACAGGCTTTCCTGCCCGGCCTGGCTCAAGGCCTGTGATCCTCAGATCTTAGCTTCCTGAGTAGCTAGGATTACAGGCATGAGCCACTGGCACCTGGCTTACTTTAATTCTTTGAATGGTTCTCTGAGTGAACAGATTTTTTTCTTTTCTTTTCTTTTTGGAGACAGAGTCTATACAGTCTGGCTGGCCTTAAACTTGCAATCCTTCTGTCTTATCCTCTCAGCTGCTGAGATTATAGGTATGCACCCCCAGACCTGGCAGAATATTAATTTTTGAATACATTTTTATGGTTCAAAAGTTTTAAACAGTGATTATACTCCTATCATTTAGAAAGTTTCATTTAATGGAACTCTATCTAACTGAAACCTATAAATACCCCTTCAAATGTGGCTACGTTTTAAGAAATGCTTAAAATGTTCTTTTCCTGTGTGCTTTGGGATCTGAGTCACGCTTTGGGATAAAGCATTGTGGGAAGCTGGTGAGGTAAGAATATTTCCTGAGTGGAAGGGAGAAGGATGTGATTTAATAGTTAACCAGAACTTGGGTGTCTGGATCATTCTTTGTATTTATGTGGTTAGGAAACAGGTGTGTGTGTGTGTGTGTGTGTGTGTGTGTGTGTGTGTGTGTGTGTGTGTGTGTGTGTGTGTGTGTGTGTGTGTAAATGAGAGAGAAAGAGAGAGAAGAGAGAAGAGAGGGGAAAGAGAAAGAAAAAAAGGGGGAGAGAGAGATTTCTGCCTTTTGTGTGTTTTAGAGCCATGTTCATAAATCTCCCGGCCCTCCGGGGTTATGACATAATTGGAGAAACAGCTCTGGGTAGTTATCCTGGATCCTTCCTGGCTCTCCCGGGCGGGGGATATGTGCTCCGGCTCGGTAGGAACGGCATGAATGAATCTTGCTGGAACTGAGTGCACTTTCCCACATGGTGTCCTGAAACCCGAGACTGGCACGGGTTGCACACCATGCGGTTATTTCCTTTTCTTGTGATGCGGTGGTCACACAGTGCTGCTCATCGCTGGACTTGTACGCTTGTCCCCTTGTGGCCACGTTGACATTCCAACAGCAGCTGTCCCTGCCCGGCCACTGGCCCTGGCTTCCTCACCCGTCTCCCGTGGCCTCATGCCTTGTGTCTTGGCCACTAGCCCCTCCCCCTCCCCCTTGGGCCTTTTCTTTAGGAAGGAAGGCCGACGGTTGGCGTTTATAGAAGAAACCTGTCCACTGTCTGAAAAGGTCTGGAATCTGCATGAAGTCTCGTTTCCAACAAGGGAGGGCCTCCCCTTACTGTGTGCCTCATCCCCGGGCCTCTCCGTCCTTCCCAGCCTGTGTCCCAGCTGCTGTCTCTTCCCCTTATGTGGCTCAGCCCTTGCACTTCTGACTTGTCCCTCCTCGTCCGGGTGGCGCACCGTGCAAATATGGAGGACTGTGTTAGGGACCGGCTGGGAGCCCTGCTGAAGACATCCTCCTTCTCTGTGTGGAGCTTCTTATCCCATTTGTTATCTGCCTCCTCCGCCCTGAGCTGCGGTGTCACCATTTAGAGACTGAGCAGAGATACACTGAAACAATCACTGTCTGATTTTAAACAGAAGTCTGCATGGGACAACAGGCAGTGGTATCAGGGGCAGCTCCATTTTCACATGAGGAAATTGTTTAACCCACAGCTGGAAGATGAAGCCTTCCCAAGACAGAGAAGAGACAGAGAGACAGACAGAGAAAGAGACAGAGACAGACAGAGACAGACAGAGACAGACAGAAGAGAGAGAAAGAGGGGGCAGGAACACATCCACTGCCCCTGCTCATGGAGAAGACTTGCTCTTTGTTTCTGCTCCCTTGTTTCTCAGAGGCCACAGGCCAGCTCCACTGTCTTTTATTCCATTTTCTGTGTGTTGTAATTGAAGATAGCTGTAGGTTTTCTCTCTTCTTTGAAAGGAAAATAATAAAGCAAACAAGACGTACTGGGGAAAGTAATGCCTTTCTAGAACAACCATTGTGTTGGCCTTTTCCTCTCTCCTCTATGTCCTCTTCTATGCCCATTGATCAGTGGACCTTGCATAGAGGGCTGCTCTCCGTGCTCCGAGCAGCAGACTCTCATGACCCAGGGATTGAAGGGGAAGCAGAACATCCTACTGAGAGAGGGAGACAGAGAGAGCGAGGGAGAGAGAGTGAGGGAGAGAGAGTGAGAGAGAGAGAGAGAGAGAGAGAGAGAGAGAGTGAGAGAGAGAGAGAGAGAGAGAGAGAGAGAGAGAGAGAGAGAGAGAGAGAGAGAAGAATGCTGTCTCTGTCTGTCTCTGTTTGTACAAGTGTCCAGTTCTGCAGGCATGGCCGTTCACAGGCCTAGTTAGATGCTATTGTTCTAGAGTTTGCTAGAGGAGACCCCACAGACAAAGGAGGAAGGGCAAGTGGATGAGCTTGATCTCAGTTGCAGACACCCACTGCTGGTGGAAGGTGTGGAGATGGGGGACAGCCTGGGCTACTTAGGGTAGCAACAAATAGAACCAGTAAGATCTATTGTCAAACAGGCTCAGATGAGAACCAGAAAGAGTAGAGCAGCCCATTCCCCCACCACAGCGGGTCAGTGGCTTCCCCACCACAGCCCAGCTCCAAGCCCTGGGCCAGCACCTGCTGCTCTAGACACAGCTGCCCTACAACCCTATCCCATACGCTGTCAGTGAAATGGTGGTCCAGCTAAGACTGTTGAACTCTCTCTAGAAGCTTCTGCCAAGTGGACAAAATGCCACATGGACAAGAGCTGGCTATTCAGGTAGTGAGGGCATGTTGGTGAGGGAGAAAATACAGACAAAAGCAGTGTTTGGAGGTGCTCACCGCTCAGGTGTGCCACATCTGGGTGGAGAGTAGATGTCATCCAGGAGGCGACAGAGAGGACACTGGAGGCGGGTGGCACCGAGGGGCAGCGTGGCGGGTCATCTGAACAGCAGCTTTACATTGTGGATGTCGTACATCACAATGGCATGGACTTGAGAGAAGGATTAGTAGGCATTGTGTAGTGCCCCAAGCTCCTCTTCATCCCGGGATCCCGCGTCACCGTGGGGCAGGCTTTGTGTTCTTTGTTCACTTTCAGTGGCACAGCTCTAGTGTGATGGACAGTCAAGCTCATCAACCAATAGTAGACAAGATGAATACTAGTCCAAGAAATTTCCTTCCCTTGGAAGGACATTTGTAGGGTCCCAGCCTCTTCATGCCCCAGACCTGGGAAGGAGGCTCACACACATGCCTGGCACAGGCTGCTGCTTTTCTGTGCTCCTTGGGACGTGCAGAGTCTGGGGCGGCCCTGGGGCCTCGTGGGGGTGAGTTGGTTACCTTGCCTGCCCCGGGCCACCTTGGTGGCCAGTGGTGCTGCATCAGCATTCACAGAAAGAGACTTGATCCAGGAGCTGTCAGAGTCCCTCTTCTTTCCTCTAGCACAGTGACTGCACTCTGCTATCCAGACCGAAGTGAAACATCGGACCCCCACATTATTATTTACTGAGAATTTCCATCGTACCAGGTAGAGACAGGTAGACCTTAGTTGAAAATGGAAGAAAAGATATATGGGTTGATCATTCTCCAAGATATAGATATAGATATAGATATAGATATAGATGAACCTAATACCAAGATGCATGTAAACTGGATTAATAACCAAGTTCGTTTTTGAATCTTTGTGGGAGTTTCTAATTAAAATCCATATCATGTTAAAAAGAAGGACTATTTCAGAACGTTGACCATAATGTTCTTTTTCAACCCATCGAGCCAGGCTGTGGGTTCAATGTGTCCTGACCAATGTCACCCCATGTGTCATTCTTCCCCATCTTTCCCAAACCCACTCACACCCTCATTACAAGGCTCCATTTCCACATTTGTACATTGAATATAATGACTGTACTCACCCACCCTTCCTCTCTCCTTGTGTATAACCCCTCCCCACCCCTGATAAAACATGTTTCAGCTTCCTGGTATTCATGTTGTCAAACTGTCCTATAATATTTTATACTTAGACATCACTGACGATGCTTGAGATAGAAGTTTGGAAAGATTTTTCTGTAAGATTTAGTGAAGTCCAAGTTTATAATAAGTAAACAAGCCTTGCCAAGCAATAAGGGCTTAGTAACACCTGCCCCTTTGTGTAGACAGAACTTCCAGTGTGGGAAGCCCTGGACCCTGGTTAGAACTTCACCTGTGTTTTGTTTGTTCACAAGAACATGGGGCACTGGATTCATGCCCTTGGTGAATGGGGAACAAGGGACTTGACTCCCCTGGGCTGCATCCCATAGTCAAGAGGTAGATTCTGCAGAGCAGGATCTGAAGGCGTTGCTGCGTACCCCATACTCAACCATTCTCTTTGGCTAGAACCCCAGAGGCCCCAGGGACAGAGGGGAGGAGCAGATATCAGAACGTGGCTGCTCTCCTCAAAGCTGGCAGTCATGTGCGTGTTCCTTTTTCTTACATAGTAAACATTTGAGAAACCAGAGCAAGAATCTTGGAACAGTTGTTATTATCCAACAGCTCACCAGTCTTCTTTTCCTGTGTTAACACGCAGAATGGCTATGATGTATTTATGCCACTGGCAGCAGCGGCCCCTGCCCAGACATGGGGTAAGGTGTCTAAAACAGGCAATGAAGAGAAAGTCTCTGCTCCTCCACTTCCTGTCCTGCATTGCCCTCTCCCGAGGCAGTGGCCACCACCAGGGCCCTCTGCAGAACTTCTGCATGTGTAGGCATATGGAAAAAGCAAAGCCCACACAGCATCCCCAATCCTGCTTTGTTCATTTAACAATATCACTTGATTATTCCTCATTCACACAAGAGCTTCTGCTCCTTCCTTTGAACGATTGCAGAGCATAGGTGTTCATATTTACTTCCCTCGTCCCCTGTTAGTGGACATAAGGTGCTTCCTGGAAACTAGCAACACATTTCACTTGCCTGTAGAGCTGTGCACAGTGACCTGATAGATTGTTTCCTACCTCTGTGCTTGCCTTCTCTGGCCGTTGGTACTTCTGCAACAATAATGCTAACTAAGGTTCATTAAGTGTACTATATACTAGCACATTTTATGCATTATTATCATATTCTGTTATTACCTAAGTTTGAATATTTGATCTTAACAGTGATAATTTAAATTCTTTTTGAGATGTAAACTACAATGAAGACAATTATGTAAAATATACAAAAGTAAATGAATAATATATGGTGTGATAAACTCATTACTATCTCACCTAGGTTTTATCAGTGAAGCTTAATAGTGGTGGGAGTAAGATTTGAAACCAGATACACTGGCCCCAGAGTCAAGGTGCTAAGTTTTCCACTCTACTGATAGAGGATTAATGTGAGTTGCTAACTCCACCTCTGAGCATGGTCCCTTTAGAGCCATAGGTGCTGTGGTTTGGGACCGTCTTCTCAGGAATGCAGACCACATGTTGAAAGTTTGGTAGTCAACCCACTGACTACCTCTAAGAGAGAGTGGAGGCCAATAGACATCAGAACTTAAGATTGTGGACTCGTCACATATTTTGAGCACAACTCTCATTTTATTTCTAGTAGAAACAAAAGTATTTTCTGGAAGCAGCAAGGAACAGCAAGGACAATCCCGTGTGACACTGTCAGCTCCCTCAGTGGAACACAAGCCTTTTAAACACTCTCCTCCCGATGGGGACAGTTCACCAAGCGACGATGGTCAGTCTAGCGACCTTTCTGAGCCCACAGAGAGGCAATCTCCGAGATTCCTGATACCCAAAGCCCCTTTGCCTGGGTTTCTCTGTCCCTTCCAAGACTCATGCTCCTCTCCACAAGAAGACAGTGGTGTTCAGATAGGAAGAGAATTCCCCAAAGGTAAGGAGCGAGGGTGGTGGTGGAAGCCATTATGTCTTGATGACCATCTGAATTTGGCGCAGTGTATTTTAGGTGGTGGTATCCCACAAACTCACCTCATGGAGGTGTTCAGAGCGGAGAGGGAACAGGATTGGTTTTTGTAGTTGGCAGGTGAAACTTTTGTAGGGAATTAAAAGGCAGCCCTTATTGGCCACAGGCTTTCACCCCTATGGGGCTCTGGGCCAGGGCCCACTGAGGCTGAGCACTGGTAGACTGCTCTGAAGGCAGGAGACCCGGACCTCCCGGCCCCTCAGGCTGGCTGAGGGCCGGGTCACTGACTGGCTTGGATAACGGCTGAGGGACACGGCCCCCACGGGCCAGCACAGGTTTGCTATGAGCTTTCTGGAGTTTCAGTGTTCACAAGGCAGATCTTTATCTCAGCCCCTCATGGAGGAGGAACCAAGTAGAAAATAGATACCATTTCCCTAGAGGTCCAGCTCCTGAGTAACACACAGAACACTGATGTATACAAGATGCAATAATACCACAGGAAATACTGAGTGGTACTGTCGTCAGCAAAAGAATTTAGATTCCCTACTACTGTACAGATTTTCTCAGCAAACTGTAAAAGGGCAGGAAGTTTTACCAGATTTTATATACCTTTGGGTTGTAAACATTAAAAAATGATTATAGTAATTGCCAAAAAAACAGTGTCACTTGAAACTAAAGTTGATCACAAGTGCTGTGTTCATGAATCCATACTGAAGCCACTACTAAGCACCTGCTGTATGTCCTCCCAAGCTCTCAGTACAGTGCAGGAGATAGCCAGCCGCCTAACTCCACGTGTGACAGCCTGACACCCTGAGAGGGTCTGGACAGACAGCTGCCTGCAAAATGCTCTTGAACAGGAACTTGAAACGCATTAAGAGTCTTAAACCTAATACTTGAAGACAAGGAATCCTGGAGGCTGAGGGCAAGACACAAAGCAAAGAGCTGAAGGAAAAGCACTTTGGGAACAATATGGGCAGGGCTGGGGACCAGAGCGGAGTGGGTAGAGCCTGGTGTGAGGACACAGAGGATTGAAGGGTAGCATGACAGTGCAGATCTGTTCTAAAGGCACCTGTCCCAAAGACAATATGGCCTTCCAAAGAAAGGAAACAGTATGAGGCTGAGACCCAGCCACCAAGGAGAGTAAACAGTCAGTCTACTGGGTGTGAGCCCTCAGAAGACCAGCACTGGGCTTGCTGACTCTAGTGATGAGGAGAAAGATGGAGAGGTGTGCAAGGACAGTGTGGCTTCCCTGTGATCTGTGAAAATGCTTGGGGTGGGGGTGGGGGGTCCTGGGGACAATTTGGCAGTGGTGGTGATGGTATAAAGCAGGGAAGTTGGAAGATAAGAGGTAGAGCTAGTAGCCTGGGCTAGTGGTTATGCCTAAAGGGAGGCTGATTGATGGGAAACTCCAGAAGATGATTTCCAAAATGAGAAAGTGACATGAGAACCTCTAAGCCATGTGATGTTGGGCAATGGATCCCCTGGGAACAAGCTCCGAGAAAGCCACAGGTTGGGGCCAAAACATCCTGGTATCCCCCCACCTCAGGACTCACACTGCCGAAATGGCAAGGGCTGCTTCCTCGTGGGCACACGGCAGCGGCAGGGATGGGCCTTGTCCTGGGAATGGAGGGGCATCCTAAGACTCAGCTTTTGATCTTGGCAGTGGAATCAGAAGGACTTGGTGGAAATAGGGGAGTTGGTGGAGTGAGGAGGATGCTGTACAGGTCTAGAGCCAAGAAGTGTGCTGAGACTGGATGGGGTGTGGCAGGTACAATGGGGAGGGCAGGAAAGTTCATGGGGACAGGAGAGTTGAAGGATCAGCTCTTGTGTTCCAGGCTAAGACCTTGGTCAGGAGGTACCAGGGAACGAACTTACTAACCTCCCTCTGCAACCCCAGAGGTAGCCCTGTCTGATCAACTTGTTCTCTGTCATTTTCCAGACAATAGAATGGCCCCAGGAAGGGGCCCAGGTAGCTCAGAGGGCCAAATCCTTCCAATTACTTATGAAAAGCCAATGCTTGACTCTGGCAAATTAAAGGGAGGTATAAATAATCTCACACCATCCTCTGTCCTTATATCATTAGTGTAGCAAACACAAGAGATTAATATGCTGTCCCGAAACAACTGAACTGTAATAATTGTACAGGACACACTTAATATGAAGCGCAGAATAAAGAAGTTTCATTTCCAGCTAAGGCGCTCTAAACATCAGAAGCCAAGTAGGTCCTCTGTGGTGTAATTAGCCAGTCGTGGAGCCGGGCTGATTGAGAATGTGCCTCCCTGTGACCAGGGTAGCCGGGACAGTCTGTGATGAGTTGTGATCTTGTCGGCTTAACGAGGCCCATTAATAACCCATGGGCGTTTCTATTTTCGAAATCGTCTCCTGTGTCTAATGGTGTTGAGGAGCCAGGAGGAAATCACTTGGTGCCCTCTAAATGGAATTCTAAATCTTCTCTCCTAGGAGATTATACATGCTGTGACTTAGTTGTAAGAATAAAAGAATGCGAAAAAGAGGACCGGGGCACACCAGAGTCCTCATCTGCACCCCTCTCGCCAGTACAACCCGATAGACCACAGACCCCCGACCTGTTGGAAGATGGCTCTGAGCCTCAACAGACACCCACAAGCCTCATGACCTTGCAGGTAAGGTGTTGGAGGTCCGTCCTGGGAAGTTAGGGTGCCTGTGACCTCACTTTCCCACCTTTGTCATGGCTGTGTGTTCTGGCTTCCTTCCCTAACTTTTCTGAGCCTCTGTTTCATGGTGTGAATATGGACATAATGACACTCACTAATTGACCAGGTTAGAATGAGGATCAAATTCTACCATGAGCGGAAGAACACAGCAGGTTTCATGGACATCTTCCTAACTGTGGAAGTCACATACACACATGGTTAAAGTCATAAAAAAGCCAGGTGTGGTAGTCCAACTCTGTAATCCTAAGTACTTGAGAGGTAGGATATCAGAGCAGTTCAAGGCCAGTCCAGGCAAAAAGAAACTCATGAGACTCCATCTCAACCAATGGTCGAGTATGGTGGTGTGTGTCTGTTATTCTGGCTAATGGGTAAGCACACTGGCAAGGTGCAGTGTCTCTCGTCTGTCAAAAGTAGGAGAATCGCTACCCAGGCTGTCATAGAACAATAAAGATAACCAATAGAAAAAGGAAAAGGGTCTGGAGACATGGAGGTGTGGCTCAAGTTGGAGAACACCTGCCTAGTCAGCATGAGGCCCTAAATTCAATCTCTAAAACACTGGGGTGGGAATAAGGTGCTAAGCAATGTCAGAGAAAGTTCTTGTTCGCACACACTGCTTAGCTAGCCATGCGTGACCGTGGGGAGGCATTTGGCGGGCATTTGGTTGAAAGTCAAGCAGTGGTTCCCTTTGCTGACTCCTGCACTTCTGAGCCTCGCTGGGCCCCAATGAAATCTTCACGGCGCCCCAAAGCATCCTGGCTTCCGTGGCTCTCTTGGGATATGCACAGAAAACACAGCAACCCCCAGACCAACCATTCTCAAGGGCCATCTCTCCAATCCTGGAGTCTCCTGAGGCTGACCACCAGTGGGTGAGGCCTCCTAATGCCCAGTACCCGGTGGCTGGCACTTACCTGAACCCAGAAGATGCTTTTCCCTGCTGGGGATGCACACATAACACAGATTGAGCGCACGCGCGTTCGTGCACAATGCCTGCTGGAGATCTGGGAGAGGGACGAGGCTTAGGAGCATTCCCCCTGTGGCCTGTGCTGAGCCCCTCCCGCCGGCAGAGCTCTGTCCATGAGACATGGAGGCCAGCTGAGCACACAGATTCTGTCGTGTGAGGCAGTGTGAGGTGCCATGTGCTCCATGTGCATGGGGAGATAGCCACTTGAGCCAGCGGCTGGCCTGGGGATGTCCCTCTAGGGAGGGACAGCCTGTGGGCTGAAGACAGTGAAAGGCAGAGACGCGCAGGCCCGAGTCATCTACCAAGCTATCAAGAGTCTCGGTTTGTATCTGCCCAATGGGAATAAACTCTCCTGCCAGAATCCATGGGGAACCAAGAGGTAAAGTGTGCCCAAAGAGCACCCAGGGGGACACCTGGAGGAGCAACTGTGGGAGCACGCAGGGGAATCAATGCTGGCAGTGGGAGGGTCAAGGCTGATAAGGAGATGTGGAGACTTTGGCTCTCCACCCACAGAACCCTTCTGCAGAGGCAAAGATTTCCCTGCAGCTCATTCTCAGGAGGGAAAATGGTCTCCTTGAGCCATGGTCTCTCCTGCAAAGGCCCACTGTTCACCCTGGAGAGCACACCACCTCTTAAGATCCCACTCCAGCGGGAGCAAGCGACCCCGCCCCCTCCCCTGCATCCCGCCCCCACCCGTGTCTCTTTGGGATGTGGGTGCTGGGCACTGGGCTTTGGTCCGTTGGCAACCTGTGGCCTGACAGGGCAGAAGAATGGATGTGCAGAGGTTTGTGTTTTCACTCAGGAGGCCCCATGCTTGTTACCCCTGGGTCCTGCTGCAGTGTGTGTGTGTGTGTGGCCGCACTGACCCCCAGGACCTATGTCATCAACATGTCTGTGGCATCTGTGTGCCAGGCCATGGGAGAACTTTGGGAGGTGCCTGTTGGGCTCTGAGTACCACCCATTTGATTGGCTTCTCTTGGCCCAATCAGACGGAGATGTTACTTCTCTTTGCTTTTTTTTCCCACTTCAATTAGGAAGCACTAGAGGTCCATAAACCTCAGTTCATCTCTCGCTCACAAGAACGGCTCAAGAAGCTAGAACACATGGTCCAGCAGAGAAAAGCCCAGCAGAAGGAGAAGCTGGGGCAGAAACAGAGCTCCTCTCCCATCCGTGCCAGCAAAAAGCAGTTCACCATTCCTCATCCGCTTAGTGGTAAGCTACCAGGGGCCTGGGGAAGCCTGGGGAGGAGTCCTCTGGCCAGAGCCTTCGTCTGGGGGTGACAGGTCACAAGGAGGCCATTGACATCCACAGAACCAAAGCTCAGCCTCATCAGAAAGCATGCTCTGGGAGCCAGCGTCTTCTGAGAGATTAGATGTGGGCACCAAACTCAGCAGAAATAACTTGGGACACAAATTTCCCACTCTAGTTGCTACCACTGTAGCCATAAGTTCAAATTCTTGGCTCCTAACGGATGTTTGCAAGACATCCCCTCTACCCTTTATAGATTGCAAAACAGATCTCGGGGCGAGAGGTTGACTCCAGCTTGTCTATAACAACATTTGTCTTCTTGAAAACCCCCTTCCTGCTGAGAGCAGGGATGGGTGAGCCAGCTTGCCTAGCGCTGTGAGACGGGTCAGCTGACCCCGGGCAGCGGGGGAGGGGGCACTCGCTCACTCGTGGGAGAAGGAATTATCAAGACCCTTTGTAGGCCAGGAACCAGAGGAGAACTGGGGACAGCACAGTGAGCAAGACTGACCTCAGAGCTTCCTTCACAGAGCTCAGAAACAGACTATTAAACTAGCAAGAATGACAAAAGGAGGTGAGGGCAGGAATGGGGGACCTCGGAGCACATACTTATCGCCTGCCAACCCAAATCATAAAATCTGGAGCCCCAGAGAAGCCTCTGTTTTATCCCTTAGGATAGAGGAATGAGGTTTATTTCCCTAGGGAAATGTGTCGGGGGGGGGGGGGCTGGGGGAGGAGGGGGGGGTTGGCGCTCAGGAGGTGAAATCATGAGGAAACTTCTGAGTAAAAGTCCTCTGGGAAGATAATCATAGTGAAATGCAGCCGAGCGAACATCATGAAGATCTCAGAAAGGGGAAGTGGAGGCAGAGGACAAGAGTGGGTGTTCTAAGGGACAGCCCCCACAGCCAAGGGGCAGGTCGTCTGTTTCCTGCAACCCGGAACATTCTTGAAGAAGTGTCTGGGAACCCCAGCAAGGTTTTCAGATGAGTCTGAAGTCATCGTCTTTGGGCAAGCTTTGGGGTCTTCTGACCGCCCTGCTCCCCGTCAGCCTACGGTGGCACCACTGGAGGCTCCGCCTCTGTCTTCACGGGGCCTCCTTCCTTCTCCATGTCTCTGACTTCGTGTCTACGTTGCCTCTTCTCACACACTGGATTTGGGTCACCCAGCCCGGGATGACCTCATCTTAACTGCCTTTCGTTAATGATAAGGTCAAATTAAGGGTCTCCAACAGGAGCTAAGACTTGATTGTATCATTTGGGGGGGACACAGTTCAACTCACTACATTTTTCTTTGATGTTGTGTGCAAAGCGAATGTGAGTTCACCTACCTATGGACCAAATCTTAAAACTTTGGATACAAGACAGGAGGATCCAGGCCCAGTCCGTAGTGTTAAATAACTGAGGGACCTTTTTATTCCTCCAATTCCAAGACGGTGCTGGTAAGTGGAACGCTGCGGGTGAGGGGCTTCACCGGCTCTGACTTCATGGCCTTTTCAGCGGTCCCCTACAGTACCCATGTGTTGGTGAGAACTCTGTTTGCATGTTTGTTTGTGTAGGTCAGTTAAATCAGACAAAGTCTGGAACCAGAGCCCCTGCCAGCTCAGGCAAGTGGGAGGGAATGTTTAAGGCCCCATTAAACAAGTCTACAGCACACGTCTTGTCCTCAGCCTGTCTGCTGGCGAGATGATAAAAGCAAAATGCAGATGTTTTCCTTACATGCTAAATTAGTTAATAAATCATGAGCGTGAACGAGCGCGGGCTGCAGTGTCAGGGTGTCTGGTGAAAGGAAGACTTGGGTCTGCTTCTCTGTGCCCAGATAGCAGCCTCCAGTCAGGGCTCCGTGCAGTACTGGCTCAGGGACAGGACCAAGGGGCCCAGGTGGGAATGCTGACACCTGACAATGCCAGGAGAAATGAGGCCCTGGATTTGCAGAGATGATGATGACAAAGACCAGAAACCAGCTGTTCCTTGTTGGTTGTGAATTCTGAGCAGCCTCTAAAGCTCCGAGGTAGGATGTGGCATGTATGTCCTGTGTACATGTGTATGTGCATGTATGTGTGTATGTTGATTAGGGCTAGAGGCCCCTCTTGGCACATCAGGGGTGATAGCATTGAAAGGGCCCTGGCTATAGTGCCCAGTTCCGATGGAGACTTCCGGTTGCATCAAGATGAAGAGTACCAGGACTAACAACTAAGTTTTCAGAATGAGGCACTGTTCTACCTTCCAGACAGAGCCAGAAGCAGGACAGTTCCAAAGCAGTGGGAGCTGTGGGCAGGAGGGTTTGGCTTCTGTGTGTGTGAAGGGTGCTGTGCCCACAGGTCCTTGCAGGGAGTGGGTAGCCGCCCTCACCACCCCTGTTGACACATTGCAGTGACTCAGACCAGGACCTGACCCATACGTGGGGTCCCAAGACTCCCTAGAGTACATCCATCTCCCATAACCCAGATTCCTCACAGCCTGAACCTGCCACCTGTGGCCTGGTAGAAGCTTGTCTGAGCCCTGTCACCCTCTGAGGCCCAGCCAAGGCCTACCTCTTTATCATCAGGCCTCTTCTCTGCCCCCTTGACCCATGCTGTGGTCTGTAATAATTCTCACATCTCAGCTGAGGGCCTCATTGTTGACGAATCACATCTGCAGCCATACAACGCAACTCTCCACCCAACTCAGAAAGCCTGGCAGAGCCCAAACCCTTGCCCACGTGGCCAAATGAGTGAGCTCCTTCTCCATCCACCTGGCATGCCTACGTTGGTCTTGCCCAAGTTGTATTTTTAATCTTTAAATCTGTAAAAGAAGCTTCCCCTTCTCCCACACAGCCCTCCATCCATCCTGCACTATCTGAACACTCATGGCTTTACATGCTGGTTAATGGTCTTTCTTTATTCACTGTAGGTTGTATGGTATCTGTGTGTGGACAATGTTCTTAGAACACAAACAGCGGCAGGTACATACCACGCCATGCCACGCTGCGCCACTTAGATACCCAGCTGTATGTAGCCCGTCAGTGCAATTTAATCTGAATTCCATCACCCACACTTCCCAAGGTGAGCCAAGTCAGAGCCATTCAAATCACGGATCAGTAGAAGAACTGAATCCTCCAGAAGGCACTGCAGGTTTCCTTCTGCAGCTCTGCCTTGGCTGATGGTTCTTGGCTGGAGCAAGCATTAACATTCATTTGCATTCCCTGAGCATCCAGCCCAAGGAGATATGACCCAGCAGATCCAAAATGGCAGCAGAAGTCAGGGTGCTCATAAAAATGTGCCATGTGTCACCCAGCCAGCCAGCCGATCAGGCTGCATAGCCCTGGCTGATGATCTGATCTCCTGAATGTCTTTCTATAAAATGTTAAAATAAATATTTGTGTTAGTCTCCCAGTATTAATCACGAAGGAATTTTAAGATGTGCTTATCAGATAAAAGTCAATTTTTACTTTTATCAGTCAGGAAATGAAACAGGAGACATGTCACTGAAGTCACTATTTCTCTGATCAGACACCCACCTGCACACTGGACTATAGAGTAGACACTGCCACACTGTGCCACACCATCACCGTTTGTTGCTTTTTATTATTAAAGAAAAGACCAATGTCTATTGATCAGAATTAGACTTAAAGGACAACTAAAATTGCATGCAGATGCTGGGTGCTAGGGCTCATGTCTGTAATCCTTGCTACTTAAAAAGCTAAAATTGGAGATTCAGGGTTCAAGGCCAGCCTGAGCAGACAAATCTTAAGATAAATCTCTCTCTCTCTCTCTCTCTCTCTCTCTCTCTCTCTCTCTCTCTCTCTCTCTCTCTCTCTCTCTCTCTCTCTCTCTCTCTCTCTCTTTCTCTTTCTTTCTATCATGGGGCTTGAACTCAAGGCCTGGGTACTGTCCCTGAGCTTTTCTGTTCAAGGCTAGCACTCTACCACTTTGAGCCAATGTGCAACTTATGGTTTTCTGGTAGTTAATTGGAGATAAAAGTTATGGACTTTCCTGCCAGGCCTGGCTTTGAACCATGATCCTCAGATCTTGGCCTCCTGAGAAGCTAAGATTGCAGGTGTGAGCCAAATGTCTAGCCTGACATTTTATTTTTTGGTCATGTGGCTTGAATGCTGGGCCTGGGTGCGATCCCTGCGCTCTTCAGCTCAAGGCAAGGCTCTACCGCTTGAGCCCCAGTGCCACTTCCGGTTTTCTAGTGGTTTATTGGAGATAAGAGTCTCACGGACTTTTCTGCTCGGGCTGGCTTTGAACTGTGATCCTCAGATCTCAGCCTCCTGAGTAACTAGGATTACAGGCATGAGCCATCAACACCTGACTTCTAGCCTGAGAAATTTTTATCTCCAATTAGTCAGCAAAAGGCTGGAACTGGAGTCATGGATAGAGTGGTAGATCACCGGCTGTGAGCAAAAACGAATCTAGTGAGCACAGGGCTCTAGAGTTCCAGTCCAAGGAACAGCCTAAAGAAAACACCTCACAGCACGGACGCTGAACTGAGAAAAGGTGAGAAAATAACTTTGTGAGAGATTACTTTGCCCTGTATTTTAAAATTCCCCTTCAAACTTACTTCCTTTTCTGTCCCATAAAGCAGCTAAATGATCAGCCCAGTAGGGCCTCTAAGAGGGTAAACTACCTGGCCACTAACCTGGAATGGGTCACCTCTCTCACCGTATTTTGTTATTCTCTAAAATACACTGGAAAGCCCTGGAACTGGAGCACGTGCTGGCCTCCGTGAACGGCCCCTCCTCCAGACTCATCCTGGGTGCAGTCACTCAGCCGCATGGGGACAAGTGGCGTGCTTTGAATTTTGTCACTGAAAAACATACCCCTATTTTCCTTCAGCCTCAGTAAGGTCTAATTGACAGCAGTTGTCTGTATTTATGATGTACACTGTGTTTTCATACATGAATGCATTGTGAGATAATTAAATGAAGATAATTAGCAGACCAACACCTTATACATTTTTTTTGGTGATGAGAGTGTTTAATATCTCTCTCGGCAAATATAAAATGTAACACTTTCTTAACTCTAATCGCCATGCCGTACAGAAGGTCTTCGGAACGTCTTCCCTGCTCTGGGTGGAACTTCCGTTCCTTTGACCAGCACTTCCCCAGTGTCCTACCCTGCCTAGCGTCTCCCCTATCTCCCACCTGTCCCAAGAACCTAGGGACTCACCCTGTTGCCTGCATGAGGGATCTGCAGTTTTGTGCGTTTTAATTCATCCTCTGGATTCACTCAGGTTGTCACAAATTACGTGATTTCTTTAAAAAAATAGTGAAATAGTATTCCATTGTGCCTATGCGTGTGTGAGCATGTGTGTGGGGGGGTTGCATGTGTGTTTACCTGCGTGCAGGTATGTGCACCTGTGTGAGTGGTGTGTGTGTGCGCGTGCTCGCGCATCATAGTCTCACCCTCTATTCCTTTGCGCATAGATGTCTTGGCTGTTCATACACCTAACACTGTATGAACACACAGGACAACGTCAGCTCTTCAATACACTGATCTCATTTCCTTTGAAATGAAAGTTTGCTTAGGCCCAGCAGGGGCCTGTGTATGCCAGTTTCTGTTTCTCTAGCACCTCCTCAGAACTTTCTATAGGGTGGTTTTTCCTAGCCATCATCCTCGGGGGCATGAAATGACAGCTCCTTGTGTTTTCAATATGCATTTTCTTGTTCAGTGTTCACACTTGCCTTTCAATGCTGGCCCTGAGAAACATCTACCTGGGTCTTTTGCCTGTTTTTAAAATCAGATTCTGTTCTTGCTACTGAGGGTTTTGCTTCTCCTGTACTTTGGACTTTGCCCCCTTAACTGATGTGTGATTTATAAATGCCGTCTCCCATTTATTGAGCCATCTCTTTACTCTGTTGATAGTTTCTTTGGCTGTGTATAGCCTTTTCAGTTTGACTCAACTCTATTAACATTTGCTTCTGTTGTCTAAGCTTTTAGAGGTCACAACCCCAGAACTTTTGCATGGACTAAAAAGCTTTCCCATAATGTTATCTAGGAGTTTTACAAATTCAACTATTACATTTAAGACTTTAATCTATTTTGAGAGGGTAAGGAATTTCCAGTTTCCTTTTCTGCATGTGACTATCATGCCACTATTTAATGGTGTTCTCAGCATCTTTGGTCAAAGATCAGGTGTATATAAAGGCATGAACTTATTTCTGGGTTATCTGTTCAGTCTGGTCCATAAGTCTGTTTCCGTGTCATGCTGAGGTCTTGTTTGTTTTGCTCCTTCGGTGAGGCTCAAGATATAACTAAGGCCTTGCACATGCTAGGCCAGAAATTTACCTGACCTTTCCTCATTCTTTTCTGTGCTGGGGATTGAACCCAAGGCCTGATGCATGTGAGCACCCACTCTACAACTTGGGCCAGGTCCCTAGCCCCATACCATGCTGCTTTGATTTCCATAGCTATCTTTTGTAGAGAAAGACCCACTGATTCTGTTAGCCTCAATTCTCAGTCTCTTGCCCACTTACTCTGAGACCTAACTGTAAGAGCTCCATTTTCTCACCTATACAGAAGAGAGATCTTCTTTCCTGGGTCACTGTGAGAATGAATTGAACTGGGAATAGAAAAGTTGGAGGTCAAATGCAGAAGGGACATTTGGGGAATGGTAGTTGGTAGTTCCTGTAGCTTCTCCACAGTTTATGGGACACACTTAGACATACTGTTCCCAAGAGTCCTAGGAAACTTTAAAGCAGATTCCGTGTCCCTGCTGAGCGGGGAGGAAGTGATATTTTAGCGCTCAGGTAGCCTGGGCTGGGCACAGAGCCCCAGGCAAAGAATTACACTCACTGAGGTCTTCTGAAGTAACCATGAGTCAGGCAAATCAAAAGAACCACCATATGGGCATCGTAAAAGCATCACATTTAACTTCCTAATGCTCACATGATCATTATGTAAGCAGAAAGAAGCTGAACTTTGTGTCACATGGAGTGAGGTCACTAAGGACTGCCCCGACCCTTACTGAATCCCAGAGGGGGAACAAAGCTCCCATATTGTTTTCCTACAGCCTGTGGCTATTGCTGTCCCACAGCTCCTAGGGTGGGGGGACGTGTCAGGGTGACACTTTATTGTCAGTGGACAGGAACCCTTTATTGAGGTTCCCTTTGGGGTACCTGGGGTCTAGTAGGGATCTGACTTAGTTGGAGAGTTTCTGATGCTGCTGACACCGGTGAATGGAATTCACGCGAGCCCAGCTCACGGTCTCACAAACCTTTGGCAAGCTGCAATGTGAGTTAGGAGCTGGTGTGGGCCTGACCATCTAAGCAGTCCCAAGGAGCTAACATTGTCAGATCGCTTTGTCCCTTGCTGGATTCCTTGAAGAGTAACCAGTCAATACATACGAATACATATAAGCATACCTATAATACACAGAGTACATATAAACCACATGTACCAAGCATCTTGTGTCTCACGGCCAAGGGTAAAGGAGCAGGGACATCGATTGCAGAGAGAGATAGGGAACAGAGCCCCGGTTTGCAGAGCAGAATACAAGAAGAGACTCCTCTGTCCTTGGAGGCCTTGTGTGCTACTTGGAGAGAGAGAGAGAGAGTTGGGCAAGTAGATAGCTGTGTGATTCCAAGCATGGAATCAAAGAAGATGAGACCCCTAGGCAGTCAGAGGAAGAGGGCTGAGGTCAGTGCTCAAGGTTCAAGATGACAGAGCAGAGTCCACTTCTCTTTTTAAAGACATAGCTTTTGTGGGAACTAGGATTCTCTTCACCGCTGTGGCCCAGGCCCCCTGTGCCAACCTGCATCCAGGGAGCATATGCAAGAGACCCCCCTGGACTGCTGAGGTCACAGCAGGCCCATCTCAGCACTGCCCTCCCCAAGGAAGCAGGGCCTCTGTGAAGCCCATCTGGTAACAGCCCCGCTCCCGGATTGCCTGGAGGCCTTGAGATGCTGACCGAGCTCCTCGCTCACGGGATAGCCCTGCGCGCAGGAGTGAAGCCCGTACCTTGGAGGACAGTTCACATGGCTTGCCCAGAGACCCCTTCCCGCTTCATTCTCTAAAAAGGAGTGTGCAGAAGCAATCTCGTCAAAGATCAGTCATACACAGAGGCATGAGCTGATTTCTGGATTGTCTATTCAGTCTGGTCCATATGTCTGTTTCCATGCCAGCAGCATGCTGAGGTTTTGTTTGTTTTGCTCCTTTGGTGAGGCTCAAGATGAAACAAAGGCCTTGCACATGGCTAGGCCAGAAATTGCATCTTGCATTTCCCAATTATGACAGTGCCCTCTGTCTCATGTACATGCCAACAAGCGGGCTTCCACTCCCCCTCCAGACCCCCAGACGAGCTGCTCACTGCCACAGAGAGGATCCCACAGAAGAAGAAGCGGCTTTAGAGAAAAATCCACCACAAGCTTTTCTCATCAGAAGAGCACTTCAGAGGCATACCACCTGTGAGACTTTACCGTATCTCTGTAGTGTAGAAAGGTCTTGTTTGATTTCTGGATAGCTAATTAGAGTAAGATAGACCACACTCTTATTGCCTATGTCAAATGAATTACAGGTTCTACCCCAGTGAGCTAAGTAGAAATGATGTGCCTAAAACTGAATTCAAATTCTGGAAATCACTGAGTGAGTACAGCCAGCTGTATACTTGAAATCAGCCTGGTTGTCTTAGAATGCATGCCACCCATGCCCTCCAAAGTCCAGCTCTTGCTGTGGGCTGGTCTCGTGGCCCTGGGTCAGGCCTGTCTGACCTTCCTCCATGAGATCTCTTCTGTCCCCATACAGACATTGGTTCTGGCACATAAAGGCCCTACTCTGGCTCTCATCCAGGGCTCTGAGCTCTTCGTCTTACTTATCTTCATGTCCCTTCTTCCTAATGCCAAGGACATAAAAGCTTGGCAGTTGTCAAGTAAATAGGTTGCTTAGCCCAAACCCTGGGAGTCATGATGCTTTGTTCCAGCCCCACAATCCCAGTA
Source organism: Dipodomys merriami (assembly GCF_024711535.1). Classification (NCBI taxonomy): domain Eukaryota; kingdom Metazoa; phylum Chordata; class Mammalia; order Rodentia; family Heteromyidae; genus Dipodomys; species Dipodomys merriami. The sequence goes on along the minus strand of NW_027205048.1, from coordinate 15,388,060 downwards.
TGCTCATAGCTACCCTTCCCACTGAGAACTGCCATCTTCTACCACGGACCTCCCTGCTACATGGGTGCCTCTCCCAGACCCCCTTCATGTTCTGAGGAATGACTTCCATCAGCTACAAGCACTGAAAGTCAGATCTCCCTGTGACTCTCCATCTCTCTTGCTCTGGAGACAAATTCCTTAATAGGCATGTAAAGTACAAAATCCAATGTGAGTGGCTCCTAATTCTGGTGTATATTAGAATCATCTGGAGATACTAGTTTGGAAATCCCTGGGAGAAAGGGACATGTGAGAAGTGAATTCCCATCTTCCAAGGGAAGACAGGCATACTTGGTTAAGGCTCTGGAAATATGCATTCTGTGGCTGAGACTGTGGACAGTGGTCTAAGATTCAGGCCAGGTGTGGGTGATTCTGGGCTGATAGGAGCTGAAGCCCCACCCTGGTCCTCAGGCCTTCACAGTCTGAACTTGAGCAGTAACACTTGCCCTTTCCAACATCCATGACCTCAGCGCTCAGATGCAAGCAACCATTGGCATGTCACAGGTTTAGTATGAAGACTCATCCACATCGTGAGACTGTGTCAGGATATGAAAAGAACACACACACACACACACACACATACACACACACACTAGCAGGATCACTGCAAATCAGCACTCAGACAACTCAGCTGTATAATACCACTCCTTCCCTTCCTGACTACCCACCCCCCAGCACAATGTGCCCAGAGCTACTCAAGACAGGAGTGTTCTTCCTACTCTGGTGAGATTGGAAGACATTGGCAGAGCACTTACTATCTTTCACCTATTTGCTCCAGGAATGTTAGTATCTTTTCCCTGCTCCCCTCCCTCCCTCCCTCGCTCCCTCCCTCCCTCCCTCTCTCTCTTCCTCCCTCTCCTCCTTCCCCTCCCTCCTTCCCCACCCTCCCTCCCTCCCTTCCTTCCTCCCTTCCTCCCTTCCTTCCTTCCTCCCTCCCTTCCTCCCTCCCTTCCTCCCTCCCTCCCTTCCTTCCTTCCTCCCTTCTTCCTTTCTGTCTTTCCCTCTTTCCCTCTCAGCTGTGGGGTGATACCGGCTGGTAGTTCTCCTTGTATGGCACTTACTGTGGGCTGCTTGGTTCTGAACTGAACTTTTTGCTCCAGCACAGCAGGCTTTAAAGAGTCCTGAAAACAACAGAAGTTTCAGAGGGCTCATATCTTCTTTTTTCTCTCTAGAAAATAGAATGCTTATTTGTGGAAATAAATTGGTTAAAAAATCTATTTCTAAACTAGATCACACACAATTAAATTGAGATTGTGAGAAATCATACAAATACAATTTGTTACATTTGTATCCCCTACAGACACTTTCCATCTGTCTACTCTGGATCCACTACTCTGTCTGGAGCAGCTGTTAAGGAATGCTAATCCAGAATGGAGTCTCAGCCTTTGATCTTCTGAGTAGATTCTTCAAGCAGTAACTTGCTGTTCAGTAAGATCCTGACAGGTTCAGTTGGCATGGATTCCTTCTTGGGACTTTTTAGATGCCCTCAGCTCTGGCCTGTCTCTGTCTAGAACTGAGGCAATACCAGGATGGGGAGCTGGGAGTCATCTTGGCCGATTATGTCTCACAGTGGTGTTGTCTTCTCCCTGATTCCATGCCTCCTTGATCTTTCTAAGTACTAATGAATTTCCTCTGTCTTGGAAATGTCCTGATTTCTTTCTCTTGTTTCTCCTTTGATTCTTGGTAGCAGATGTGTTCTGTTCTCAGAAGGGAAGATCTTTCTTAGATGATTTTGTGTCTTTTCCACCTTCTTGGACATTTCTGGAAGAGTCTACACATCCTCAAGCCTCAGAAGTTATGGGTTGATCCATCCATAATAGAAGTTATGGATGAGCCACTGGACAGGCCTGGGTGTAGGAGAGAGAGAAATAGAAACACACCCATATTTTCATTGGAGGTCATAGACTATCTGTGCTGCTTAGCAAGAATATAGTGCTTCCTGTTTGCTTATTCCAAGTGGACGCCATGAGCTGGTTACATTCAAGTGTTCTAGAAAGCATAGCAGCTGCTGTGCTTATGTGTATGCCAGGCCTTTGGCTAATCTGTAGGGCTGAGAGTCTCTTAGACATTTCAAATTCATTGCAAAAGGTTCCTTTTCAGCTATTGTAAAAAGGAAGTGTTATTATTAAACACATACCACTGTTAAGTGTACCATACATAAACAGCATAACGATTAGTAATAGGTACTTACATTGAAAAGCATTCCTGTTTTCATTTTTTTTTGTAGTTAGTGTTCTTGCTCTGAGCATAAGGGACCATGATGGTGTCCGTGACACCATCTTCCAACATTAGCAAAGGGGGGTATGGCGTTTTTATCTTGCAGCCAAGCACCCCTTGATAGAAGACTGCAGGCACAAGAAGAGTCTGCTTGTCTCAAAACTCTTAGGGGATGGCGGGGAGGTTTTCTGCCCTTAGAGGCCTCGTAAACCTAGTGGGGGAATTTTTCTGTGAGTGCACCTGACACTCCCCACTGCAAGCCACAAGTCTCTGTTGCTAAAGGAAGGCTTAAGAGGAGCAGCTTCACAGCGTTGGTCAGATGCCAGCATTGCACTTTGTGTTCTACCTAACTCTTGTTAAAGCCAGCAGCTGATTGGCTAGTTGTCAAAACACAACCATTTATGATCCTCAAGTCCTGCACAGGATTGCGGCTTAGGGGGAGAAACAAAGCACAGAGAACTTCCTGAACCACTCCAGTGTTGCCAGAGTGATATTCCATCCCTACTGAAATGAATTCTCTTCCGTTTCTTCCAGATAACTTGTTCAAACCCAAAGAAAGGTGTATTTCCGAGAAGGAGATGCATATGCGCTCTAAGAGGTGCGTGGTGGTGACGGGATGCTGAGGGGCTGGGGAGGGACTGGAGTGGCTGGGGGTGGGGAATCCAGGCGCTGTCTGGCGGGGCTGTCTACTTCTAGGACCACGTTTATGCTCTCAAGTCCTCTTGGCTGTAGATCTGAAAAACTGGCTAAAATGAGTCTCACTGAAGAATTGTGTCTCAGAGTGTTCGTGCTGCTCTTGGACTAGTGTTAGGAAAGTGGTAGGTCTTGGATTCTGGAATGATCCAGTAATTGGTCCCCGAGTGATCCCCAGACTGTGAGCTGGAACTCCTCTACACATTGACCTCGTCACTCTGGGCAAGAGCGCTGTGCCTCCGCGCCTTTGAAGGTGATTTCACGAGGAGGAAGGAGAGAAGCTGCTTGTCCTGAGGGTCCTGATTGTGACAGAGCCTGAAGGAAGGAATCCAAGCTGGGAGCCATGGAGCCCCTCTCAGAGGGGCCACAGCCAGCTTTCCTGGCGCTCTGTCTCCCGCAGGCTTGGCAGTCCACTGCTGGCACATTTTCCGTCTTGCCCGGCTGGTTGCTGTCCAAGACGCCCAGTAATTCTCACCACCGAGGTGCACACAAAGGCTGCCATTCTTCCTAGGACCTGGCCTCTTAGCTGAACGTAAAAGCTCAGCAGTGTTGGCCACTGCTCGTGCAAAGAAAATGTCATTAGGTTATAATAAAGTGCCCCGCACGGGGAAGGATTATGACAATTAAAGCAAACTGACAGTGCGCTGAGAGACACCACGGCCACAGAAGGCGGCCCCATCCCTTCCATTCCAGGCCTCAAAGCTCTGGTTTTACCATGACTGTGTTGTTTCTGAGATAATCAGGTGACTTCTGTCATCCGGGAGGAGTCAGGGCTGGCGGAGGAAGGAGGCTGCAAGCCCTTCCTGTTAAAGATCTGCTTCACAGCATTCTAAACAGGGACTTGCAAAGGACCACCAGGTTTGAAGATGTGCCGTTTCTGCAGGGCAATGTTGCATCGGCAACATTGAAGCATTCTACCTTCATTTTCCTGGGGGGGGGGGGGGGGTGGAGTGAGGGGGAAATCAGCAAGTCTTCCTCTTTCAGTCTCCAAAGTCAGAATTTCCAATGAAGCACCTAAAAGACCAGGTCTTCAAGCAGCATTAATAGAGAGACTGTTGCCCTATCATTTCCCTGAAGAGGAAACAATGGATGCCCAGAGAACCATCTCCTTGGTGGGGCCGGGCGCTGCTGGTGCTGCGCGCTGGGCTGCCCCTGACTGTTTTCCATGCACTGGGGAGCTGAGCTGCTCTCCACTCCGTGGAATGTGCCAGGCTGGGATCCGGTCCTGGTTCCCACAGTCTCTTCAGGACTGTCATTTCTTTATATTAGTTGGTTTTAATTATACTGTTCAATTGCATTTTTGTGTAAAATCCCAAACACGGGAGATGAAGCTGGAATTCTATCCCATTCTCCTTTTCTCGGCCCCAGACCTACCTCCTAGGATGCCTGCTATATGTCTTTCTCTACCTGAAAATTCAACTTCCGTTTGTAAGACGTAGCTATGGTGATTTATTCTAACCACTAGTGGCATCAGGGTGCATATTGTCAGTCTACATAATATGTCTGGGAGCTTTTACATATCAGAAGATGGTTATTATCCACATTGGCTTTTGACATTCTGAAGCATCCATTGAGGGGTGCCAACTGTGTGGAGTCTGTTTGGGGGTACACAACTTATTTGGGAATCTCTCTGAGAGCACACAGGGGTGACAGGGGTAGTCACTGAGACTTTTTATTTGGCTTCTTGGATCAGAAAGAGTGGTCTCTGGATACCAAAGGCTTTCCACTGTTCACTTTTGGACCATGTCAGTTTCTCTCTGATTGCTTCATGGACTTCTCCTTTGGACCTTTTTAGATTAGACAACTGAGTATTCACCTAGTCTGTGTTTATTCTATCCATGTTGCTGCCCACAGTGTGCTAGGCACTGGCAAGCACTCGCCTCTCCCAGGTCTCGTGAGCAGATTTAGGCCAGGTGACAGTGGCGCTTAGTGAGTAAGAATCAAACAGATGAAGGCTCACACCTCAGCCCACCATCAGCCAGCCAAGGACTCTACCCAAGCCTCCTCGTCTTGGGCTCCAGTTATTCACATATTTAACACAGGAACCCCAGATGCTTCCTCCAACTATATAGTGAGTTTGAGTTAATTCACATAAGTGACTACTCTAGTGTTCAGCATCCAAGATGTCACATGTTCATACTGCCCTCATCATCATTATTCTACTTTGTCCTCATTATTTTCAGCGTAGGACATCTTAAATAGATTTGGTCTGGCTTTCAAACATGAGAGAAAATGAGAAAGATGTTTTAGCTGCATGCCATGGGTATTGCAATCCAAGGGCTCAGGCTGCAGTTGGTGGGAACACAGCTCATCAGGTTGGCATTGGTGCCCACTGGGCACAGCAGCTGGAAGAAGAGTCCCAGGCCCCTGCTTGTCATGAACTCAAAAGATCCTGATTTTACATCAGGACAAGGACATAAGACTCTGGCCTGGGATGTATTTGAAAAAAAAAAAAAACCTAATTAAAAATCCAACAGAAGCATTTCTGAATGTCCATCATTATAATTTTTGCTACTCCCACATAGCTATTGCTTCCTTTCCTAAAACCCAGGGAGACAAAAATAGGGTGCCAGACAAAGGCACTAGTGGGAAAGCTTACACTCAGAATGGCCAAGCGGTAGGTTTAGGATCGCTCACTTTATGTGTAAGCATTTATCACGGGGAATGAAGAAATGAGGGAAGTGACTTCCAACGAAATACCTGGGCTCCCCAGCTCTCTGTTGCACTGCCCCAGGAAATGGAGAGATGAGCAAGGTCCTGCCCCCCGCCACGTCGCTGTGTCCCGGGGACATTGGGAAGCCCGGCGCGGGGTGTCTCACCACGCGGAGATGGCCCACATGCAGGGTTCTCCCTCTGAAATGAAAGCGCCCGCTGATAAGACAGGATGCCCTCCACTGCAGGCACACACTGTCGGCTGCCAGTCAAAATGTTCTTTGCATCTGTTTCAGAATCTATAATAACTTGCCAGAAGTGAAAAAGAAAAAAGAAGAACAGAAGAAAAGGGTGATCTTACAGAGTAACAGACTCCGCGCTGAAGTCTTCAAAAAGGTAAATGGCTTTGGGCCAGCGGGCGCGGTGTGTGTGGCTCAGAGAACAGAACCGGAACTTGACATCTCTGCCCCCTGCCCCTGCAGCAATTACTGGACCAGCTCCTTCAGAGAAACGCAGTGTGACCCCAGGCTGCCCTATACCCGAGTGCCCACAGCCGTGAAGACTTCAAGATGGATAAGCCATTAAACTTAGCTGTGTCTTCAAGACATGACAACTTTTGATTTTTTTTTTCTACAGGAAGTATCCCTTCCTGAATGACCCAAACAAACCTGAAACAATAATTGACCATGAAATAGGTCAATCTGTTGCAGGGAAATCAACCCTAAATAACCCACTAGGCTTCCTTCCCTTCGTTGATGGAATTTTGGACTTTCCCTTGTGCTTCTGATATTTCACCGCAGCAGAAAGCCACTTAGTGTGCTTAGATTCTGGAGGAGGGGGAGGGAGTGCTTTTTTTCATCGTATTTTTGATCCAGAGTCCTTGTTTTTGTTGTTCAAATTCCACAACTTCAAAACCTGAGAAATCACCTCAAACATGAACCACCTCATCCTAGAGGCTGATTTTTTTTAAATAAGAAGGCAACATGCCAAAGACTAAAGAGCAAGTAGACTGGTTTATTTTCATGACCCAGAATGGTCAGACCAGGGAGCTGTCAGCAGTTGCGTCCATTACCCAACAACAGCACCTCCCTTTGTTCAACTCAAGAGTCGCCATCAATGGGTGGAAGGCAGAGCTGACTGAACGTGTGGGGACTTCAGGGCTTGCTGCATCGGCCCCCTCCCCCCGCCCCCAAAAAGTGAAATGTCCTTAACGGTTCCACCTTTGCTATGTGTTCTTCCAAACGTTATTTATAAATATTTTATTCGCGGAGCTAGAATCAACTAGCTTTTACAACCAATAAATGGAAATAAATGCAATTAACCAGAAATGTAAATATGTCTGTGATATATATTCTGATCTGGACTGAGAGCAATGCTGACAGCACTCCGTGTGGAATGCTACCAGAGCCCCAGAGTGCAGTGTTCTCTGCCGCCACCCCTGGCCACCATGGAAACTGCAGGGTCTTAGAGCCCAGTGCGGGAGGCTGCCTTCCAGACAGGGTAGAAACAGGGTAGCAACAGGACCCCAGAGATCCCTAGGGTATCTCAGAAGTTTGGAGGATGGACTAGGAGTCCTGCAGACACCCCTGTCCGTTTCCTGTCCCATTCCTCCTCCCTCTGGGTTCCTCTGTCTGGGTTCCTCTTCCAGAGCACTGTGGTCCTTTCTGTGTCCGCTGGGTAACTTTACAAAGGAGCTCAGGTTCTCTCTGGGCACCGTCCCCTGCACACTCTGCCCTTTAGTAGAATTAGATTCCATGTCCCATGGTTGCCCAGGCCAGGTCAGGCAGTCTGATAACACCCGCAGAAGGGTGTCAAGCTGCCTCTGGGTGAGAATATCATGGGGTAGGTGAGAAAGATGACTGTACACATTAAGCATACAAGAGGTATAGAGAGGGATCTGCTAGTGAGGGCAAAGGCAGCTCTGAGGAAACAGCCAGGAACAGCAGATACATGAGTGGTACTCCCCTAGGAAGAGTGTCGAGAGGAATGAATGCAGCCAAGCCGGTGACAAGGAAGTTCCTCTGCAGCCACATTGATGGAACTTGCTGGAAATCTACCTTCTGAACTTGCCAGAAATCTGCAGCGCACAGGGAGGCGCTTCCCTGAGGGTTTTTGCTCACAGTTCAGAGAAGCCACTGCCAATGCACTTCTGGGCCTAGCTCCTGCTGGCCCAGCAAACACCCCCTCCTGTGTCTCTGCAGCACCCCCTCCTGACAAATTTTGATATTGGGCAAGCATGCAAAGTGAAAATTTTCCAGGGGCCTGGATCCATTTTACCAGAGCAGGCAAAAAAGGGTGACGAGGGAGGTAAGACAGACAAATACAGTCAGAAACTGACATAGCAATCTGTTAAGCCTTGTCTTGGTTTCCTTAGTTGCCAGTTCTTGAAAATGCCTCATTCGTGGGGTTGCTATGGAAGCAGAGTAAATCAGTGTGGGTGGAGTGATGGATGTCTGTCTCAAGGCAAACACTCGTTGGGTTTTTCCTGTCTACAGTGTAAGGTAGAAAGAGCACACAGGCCCGTGGAGTTGGTCTTCCTCAAAGCTCCTAGGTATGGCCAGGAGATGCTCCAGACGCCCACTGTGTTGGAGCTCTTGTCACAGCTGTTTAGTGCTTGTACATGCCCTCTTGTCTGAAGGACCATTTCAGCAGCTCACCTAAGGTTAGTTCCTTCTCCAGCGATCTACAAGGCTTCTTCTAAGTGCTACACTGAACGTCTATTTGGAGCTTGTGGGAGGTTTCGTTTTGTTTGGAAGAATGATTTTTTAATTGAATCTAATACTTAAGAACAATCTTAGATAATGAAGATCCCAACACACTTTCATGTTTTGCTTTTCTTTCATATCATCAGTTTCCAAAGATTTTTCTGACCACTTAAAATTGGAACCCAATCCCTTGAGGAATGTTCTCTGACACTTTTCAAGAAACAGATTTATGTTAACTAGGATTTTAGAGAATCAATATCCAGATAGTCAACTTTAGACAAAAGTTCATGGAATATGTTTATGTTAGTATGACAAATAATTGAGAAAATTTGTATTTGGCTCACAACTTCAATATTTCAATCCTTGGGTCTTAGCTCTGTTGATTCTGGGCTTGTGAATTGGGGTAGAGCCTCAGGTGGCAGGAGCCTTTGGGGAGGAGGAGGGCTACTTACCTCAAAACTGATAGGAAGCAGAGAAATAGATGGGCAAACCTACTCTATATAGAGTCCCCCAAGACCTGTCCTCTACCCATCACTGTCCTAGTGGTCAGCTTCCTCTGGTACCTCCAGGGTTTCTAGAACTCCCCAAAGTCATCAGTTAAAGACTAAGCCTTCAATTGATGAGTCTTTTGGGAGACACTTGATAGCCAACCTATAATGAAGAGCTTTTCTCTTCATAAACCTGCTGTCAAGTCTTATAATCTAAGTATATAACTGATTAAATGCCATTGAATAATGAGGCTAGTTCTTGAGTCAGATGCCTGACATTGGAGAATGGGCTAGGACTTCGTGGTAGTGTCTGCTTTGATGGGTCTTTTCTCTGGACAGCCGGCTCAGGATGAGGCTAAAAACTTGTTCAAGTTGGTTTTCTATTGAACTTGTTTCCCCTCCATGGTTGTAGAAATTGTTCCGAATGCTAAACAGTGTTTCTCGGATGTTCACATTTCTTACTCTTTAACTTGAGGTACAGGAAGTGTGAGGATACAATAATGTGGTGATCCACATGGAAGTCACAGCCTCTAGAAATCAAAGGTTCAGTTTCTCTCAGGAATTGACGGTCATGGCCTGGAATGTTTCACTCAAGTCAGCGTTCAGGAAAGATCTTGAGGACGCTGAGGATGTAGGTAAATTTTCCATTGTAACTTCAGTAAGCAGATTTTCTCCTGGAATGGGCATATTTACCGTTGAGTGTGTTTTGGTTCCAGTGAGAAGATAGTTCGAGGCAACATTTGCTGCAGTGTTAGGTTTTAGATGAGATTCAGGAGCCTGAGCCAGGCCACATTTGGAAAATGAGACTTCAAGCGGTGGTCTATTTCTTTCGGATTTCAGCAAATCAGCGAACCAGGAGGGGAGACCAGGTAGAATTAGCAATGGTCTCCCTGTGGTCTCTATGACTTCATGTGGAAGGAGAATTCCTATTTTGGTTATTTGTCTACTCTGCCAACTGGTAATGGAATAATGGAGAAACAATTGCCTGGGTTTTGCAGCCAGTGGCTGTTGCCAACCAAACTTCCTGGAAGTTGTGAGCTCCCTGGGTGAGTCAGCAGAAGTTTATTCAGTTGAACAAGGCTCTTTGAAAGAACTATTTGTGGAGCCAACGTTAAGAGTTCTATGTCTCAGGGAATTCTCCCATTTCAACACTTGCTGGTTAAAAAAAAAAAATAGAAAGCAGACTTTTTTTTTTAATGAGCTGGCCCCAGTCATCAACTGACCCATGGTTTAAATCTGAGATGTATCAAATGCAGAATGACAAGGGGAGAGGAAAGACTGGGTGTGGCTACCCAAGGAGAGGGAACTAAGCGGCTGTTGGTACGTGAGAGTTCTGGGTAAGAAAATAAGAATGTGGTAAAAGAATGACCTGCTGTGGTTTGTGTGAGAGTCTTTGCATGCTCGCGAGCAGCAAAGGAAATGATCTGGTAAGTGATTAAAGTAAGCTCGTCAGCAGATGGTTCCCTATGATAAGCTTCCTGGAATTTGTACTTTCATTAATACCTGATAATTGCCCACAAATGTCTAGCACCATAGAAACCTTTTCAAATTGGCTGTCACTAGTGGAAACCGCCTGCTTCCTGGAACCAAGTCACCTTCAAACGGCCCTCTCACACTCCCCTGTCACCTCATAAGGTCAGGAGATTACTGCCTCCCCCCCTCACCCCGATGCTGGGGGGACATTGCCTGGCCCAGGCAGGAGAGCACAGCTTCTGTGGGAACTGTCTCCCCAGACCAGGGGCCGTTTGGCTGGGAGACGGAGGCTCCTTTGTTCAGCCAGATGTTTTAGCCAAGTGGATTGGAAGGTTAACTTTGGCCAGTTTCCCTGAGGATCAAGGGAATATTTTTCCTCCTGATGGTGAGCCTCCAGTAGTCTGAGGCTGTTGTCAGCCTGCAGAGTCCAGAGAGGAGAAGAGAGAAGGCAAGGTGTTGCGATTCTTCTCTTCTTTTTCTTTCTTCTCTGAGAAGGTTCATGTACGCATTCTGGATGCCAGCTGACAGCCACGGTACGCTGGGAAAGGTGACTTTAGGAGCTAGCCTTTCTTTCAGCTATTCGCACATGGCCGGGGAGGTGAGGGGCCAGAAAACAAGGTCATCTGGGCCATTTTACAAGAATGCTCCCTTGTTCTTATCAAAGCTGCAATGGAAGCAGAAGGGGAGGTTCTAAGAGGCTGCTGAAGATAGATATCTTTAAATTTTTTAAAAAAAATTAAATAGCACCAAGAATGAACATTTTAAAAAAGTATCCTTTTCAAGTCTTAGAGAAAATTCTCCCTGGTTTTCAACCTCTTTCATTTCCTGATGTGCCTGAACTGCAGTAGCAGCTGCAAGCGACATCAGAGAAAGAGGACAAGGCCCCCGTGCCATGCCCTCTGATGGGTAATGTCCTTTCCCTGAAGCCAGTAGGTTTCGGGGCCTGGCTGCCCAGGGACGTTAGGCGGGGAGGTGGGGGGGGGCGGGGATTACAACCTTCCCACCATGGCCACAGACTTCCCCTCAGTGCTCTGTTGGTCCTTTGCGGCATCTCTTGGATTAAAGACGACAGTGGCCATGTGACCAGGTATGTGCTGACCCATCCCACACTTCCCAGCACACAGAGGTTCTGTGTTGTGCTTAGACTTACACCTTGAGGCCAGTTAGGCCAGGTTTAATTATTATATGCCAACATAGTTAGAAGTGTGATTCCAGGCCTAGTTCTCTTCACTAGAGTGTTTGTTAAATCAAAATGGCAAAATAACTCAGAATACTGTGTGTGTGTGTGTGTGTGTGTGTGTGTGTGTGTGTGTGTGTGTGTGTGTGTGTGTGTGTGTGTGTGTGTGTGTGTGTGTGTGTGTGTGTGTGTGTGTGTGTGTGTGTGTGTGTGTGTGTGTGTGTGTGTGTGTGTGTGTGTGTGTGTGTTTTCCTTAGCAAGTTTCAGTCTGGTTAATGAATACTTTTTGCCTGGATTACTGGGAGCAGGGGTGGATATCAACATGTCTCAGATGGGTGCAATTGATTTATTGGGTGAAATATGGTTTTACTCTTGCTTCAGATTTGAATGTCCCCAGCCTAATTTCTCAATCAGTCGTTGAGAAAGATTAGTCCCTCAACCCCAGCACATGAATTGGCTTCGGCCAGTTGATTGTGAGCTGCCCCTAAGTAGGGGACAAAATCTAACAGAGAACTAATGAGTTCAGGGCACATTGCAAACTTAAAAAACAAACAAACAAATAATTATTATCTTAGCAAAACATTGTAGAATGCCAACCAGAATCCACTGACTTTCCACGTGCTTTCTCCCCTCTCCTGGCTGGTGACAGCACCCTTACCCTTCCCAGATAAACGGCAGCCCTTGTAAGCCCCATTCATGACCTGCGGTTTCAGACACTAAGTAGAGAGATGGTGAAAAATTCGCATCTTGCCCCTTCAGAACCTGAGCAGCTTCACTTCATTCATGGATTTTATCTGTTTGGGGTGTGATGGCTGCCAAGGTGCTCACTGGATCTTTGAATTTGTGCTGCCACACTTTTCCTTCCCAAGATGGCACTCAGCTATTGGATGGGTTTATTGGGAGGAGAGAGGAAGACAGGCGCTCCGAAGCTGCCTCCAGAGTCCCTGGATAACCATGGGCCATCGGTGGGCTGGGAGTCAGAAAGGAGGCTGAAGAACGGAGCCTGCATGAAACCTTCCTTCCTGGGGCTTTGAGCATAGACTTAGCCTCCAGAGTGGTGAAAACTGAATTTTTGCTGCTCAAGCTGCCCAGGCTGTGGTATTTTGTTATAGCAGCCTGAGCTCACTCATACAGAAACCTGGCTGACCCTAAGAGTCAATGACCTTTGCCCATTCTCCTGATGTCACCTCTTCAGGTCCACAGCAGGGAAACTCCCAGGGCTCAAGGCCATCCGCTCCTCTCCGAGTATGCTCTACCTCTGTGTTTACAGGGGCTGTGTACCCCCTGAGGTCGGTGGTGATTCCCATGGAAGCTGGCCCCCATGGTCTGCAGAGGGCTTTGCTCACCCTGGCACACTCTGGTGGCATACTCTGGTACCATTTGCTCACTATCCTGTGTGGCATAAGGAAACTTGTTGATGCTCTCTGCATGCTCCATGGAAAGGCTTGGAAACTCACTAGAGAACCAGACTAAAGGCCTTCTCCAGTCTAGTGGTCAACTTCTCTGGGTTTGTCCTGCCTGAAGTCTCTCTGCCCTTACCAAATAGATAATCTCCTGCAACCTAGGTGTTTAGGCATAGCTCTTGGAAGGCTGGTAGATTCAAAAGAATTATTTCCAGCTGGGTGCTGGTGGCTCACTCCTGTAATCCTAGCTACTCAGGAGGCTGAGATCTGAGGATCGTGGTTCAAAGCCAGCCCGGGCAGGAAAGTCCGTAAGACTTTTATCTCCAATAAACTACTAGAAAACCAGAAGTGGCGCTGTAGCTCAAGTGGTAGAGTGCTGGCCTTGAGCTAAAGAGCTGAGGGATAGTGCCCAAGCCCAGAGTTCAAGCCCCATGACTGACAAAAAAAAAAAAAAGAATTACTTCCCTCCTTGGCTTTCTAGACAATTATCTCATGAAGGATATCAGAAGACATGCCTTCAGGGTTCAGGGCTGCTCTTTGACCTCTTACTTTCTGGAATGTCCCCAATTTGTTTTGGAAGGAAAAAAATCTCATGGCCAGTGAACTATTGCTCCCTCTGCATTTCTGAATCATGCCCATTTCAAGCTCCTAATCTCAGAAGAACCCTGGGAGGCAGACTGCAGTGGGCTCTGGACTGGCTTCCTTTAATAGGGGCTGGAGAGGCCATACTTTCTAATGTCAGGTGCAAATGGGATATCATAATATCAAAATCACCCTGAAAATTCCCTTCAGTGCCATCTTCAAAACAGACAACATCTTTCAATGCAGGTTATCCTTCCCCAACCAGTGTGTTCTCCAGCTCTGAAACACCTTAAACATCTGAAGGAGATCTTGGTGTGTTTAAGGGACATGATACACAGAAAGCATTCTCTTTGAAATACCAGAATCTCCTTCAGCACAATGAGAAGGCCCTACTTTGAGAAGGAATGGATGAGTAGATTGACTTTTCCTGCCTGGACCTCCTCCAGGACAAAGGCTGGTGAGGAATGATGTGTGTCATGGAAATCCTGGTGACATGGTACCCCTCTTCCTGCACACCTCTCAATTCACAGGCAAGTGGCTGCATGATGGTGAGGTGCTTCCACTGAGTGTTCTCTACTGCGCATGGGGAGATGGTGTCGGATAGCGGACAGGTGTGACTTGCCCAGGTGTTTTCTCCTTGGAATACAGGGACTGAGATTTCAGCCAGTCTCCTGGAACAGTGAATGATTAGGTTGATCCCTTGCTGTAGATGGTATAAGTGAGCCCAAGAAGGGAAATATGGACTTGTGGATTTACCTAAAAGTTTAAGTAATTTTCCTCTCCCTAAAGAGACAGTAGAAAATAGTATACCTCAAAGCTTCAAGGAAATAAAATTAAAATGCATTTGCTTTGGAATCTTTTTTTTAATTGTGAAAATACTGTAGAGAGGGGTTACAATTACATGGGCAAGATAATGAGTACATTTCTTATCAAGCATTGTAGCCTCCTCCTTTCTTTCCCCTTCCCATCCTTCCTCTCCCCCCTCCCCACCAAAGTTGTAAAGTTCGTTTTCAACATAACGACTTGTACATCTCATTGTTGCAATGGGTCCACCTGTATCCCTATTTAAACGATTTGTTTTTCCCCTTCCCCTCCACAAATTATAACAACACAAATGCAGTGAAAGCAGGGGGAGGGACATATACTGTGGGGGAGGGACATACAAAGCAACAAAGAAATCATCTTATAAATGTGTTAGAAACAATGGCATGAAAAAAAAACATTTGAATACTTATCTTAGGGTTCATTTCCCTAGCATCAACTTATCTGACCTTTTCTGCTTGACTCAGACATACACTAACTAGTATATTGCAAATAAGGGAAACCATGGGACCTATGTTTCTTTGGGCCTGGCTTACTTCACTTAATATAATTTTTTCCAAGTCTTTCCATTTCCTAACAAATGGAGCAATGTCATTCTTTCTGATGGAGGCATAGAATTCCATTGTGTATATATACCACATTTTCTTGATCCATTCATCTACTGAGGGGCATCTGGGTTGGTTCCATATCTTAGCTATGGTAAATAAGGCTGCAATAAACATAGTTGTGCTGGTAGCTTTAGTATGGTCTTGTTTGTGATCATTTGGGTAAATGCCCAAAAGTAGGATTGCTGGGTCATAGGGGAGCTCTATGTGGAGTCTTTTGAGGAACCTCCATACTACTTTCCAAAGTGGTTGAACAAGTTTACACTCCCACCAACAGTGCAGCAGGGTTCCCTTCTGTCCACATCCCCTCCAGCATCTGTTGTTATTAGAGTTCTTGATTATAGCCATTCTAACTGGGGTGAGGTGGTATCTCAATGTTGTTTTAATTTGCATTTCTTTTATGGCTAGAGAGGTTGAGCATTTCTTCATGTGCCTATTGGGCTTTCTGTTGATCTTGCTAGCTATGTCCTTTGCCATGCAAAAGCTCTGCAATTTCATGTAATCCCATTTGTCCAACCTTTCTTTGATTTGTTGTGTTTCTGGGTCTCTATTAAGAAAATTTTGGCCTGTGGCAAGGAGACCTAGGGTTTCTCCTATTCCATTCTGTAATGTTTTCAGAGTGTCTGCTTTGACTCTGAGGTCTTTGATCCATTTGGAGTTGATTCTGGTGCATGGTGATATATAAGGATCTAGTTTTAGTTTTCTACAAGTAGTTAACCAATTTTGCCAGCACCATTTACTGAAGAGGCTGTCTTTCTTCCATTCTATTTTTTTAGCTCCCTTATCAAAGATTAAATGGCTATAGGTCTGTAGGTTCATTTCTGGGTTTTCAATTCCTTTCCATTGGTCCTGAGGTCTGTTCTTGTGCCAATACCAAGCTGTTTTGATTACTATGGCTTTATAGTAGAGTTTGAAATTTGGTATTGATATTCCTCCAGTACTGTTCTTTCTGTTGAGGATCATTTTTGCTATTCGGGGTCTTTTATTGTTCCATATGAATTTTTGGATTGCCTCTTCTATTTCCTTGAAGAATGAGGTTGGAATATTGATAGGTATCGCATTGAATTTATAGATAGCCTTGGGAAGTATTGCCATTTTCACGATGTTGATCTTTCCAATCCAGGAGCATGGGAGTTTTTGCCACTTTCTAAGTTCTGTTTTGATTTCCTTTTTCAAGTTCTTAAAGTTTTCATCATAGAGGTCCTTCACTTCTTGGGTTAAGTTAATTCTTAGGTATTTTATTTTTTGTGGGGCTATTACGAATGGAGTTGCTTTCCTAATTTCAGCCACACTTTTCTCATTGTTAGCATACAGAAAAGCCATTGATTTTTGAGGGTTAATTTTATAACCTGCTAGTTTGCCAAAGTTTTGAGTAATTTGTGAGTGGAGTCTATGGGATTCTTTAAATACAAGATAATGTCATCTGCAAAGAGGGAGAGTTTTACTACTTCTTTCCCTATTTGGATCCCCTTTATGTTTGCATCTTGTCTTATTGCTGTAGCTAGGTATTCTAATACTAGATTGAAGAGAAGTGGGGAGAGTGGACATCTTTGTGTTGTTACTGAGTTAAGAGGAAATGGCTTTAGTTTTTCACCATTAAGGACAATGCTGGCTGTAGGTTTGTCATATACAGCCTTTATTGTATTGAGGAATGTTCCATGGATTCCTAATTTTTCCAGAACCTTCATCATAAAGGGGTGTTGGTTCTTGTCAAATGCTTTTTCTACATCTATTGAGATAACCATGTGGTTCTTATCCTTGCCCCTGTTGATGTGATGAATTACATTAATTGATTTGCATATATTGAATCAGCTTTGCATCCCTGAAATGAATCCTGTTTGATCGTGATGTATGATTTTTTTGGATGAATTGTTGAAGTAGATTGGCCAGAATTTTGTTGAGAAGTTTTGCATCAATGTTCATCAAAGAAATGGGTCTATAGTTCTCTTTCTTTGATGAGTCCCTGCCTGGTTTTGGGATGCGGGTTATGATGGTTTCATAGAATGAGTTCGGTAGTGAACTTTCTCTTTCAATTTCATTGAAGAGTTGGAGGAGTATTGGTGTGAGCTCTGCTTTGAAGGCCTTGTAGAATTCCGCTGTAAAGTCATCTGGTCCTGGGCTTTTCTTAGATGCGAGGTCGCTTATTGCTGTTTTTATTTCAATGCTTGATATGGGCCTGTTAAGATGTTTTAACTCATCTTTGCTTTGGAATCTTGTATCCTTAGTATGAAATGCCAGGGAAATAGGAAAGAATAAAGTAAGTTTATCATAACATCATGATGTGGAATAATATGTCATTCAGAATGCAAAGCCTGGCTCTGGGTCTCCACCATGCTTCACCCAGCAACTGGTACCCAAGGTGGAAAAACATTGTCCCCACTTCAATGTAGCCCAGCCATAGGGACTTAGTTTTTGTTCCTTCATCAGTGTTATGGCATTGCTTTCCCTACTATGTCTCACTCCCTGTAAGAAAGAAAACGTTGCTCAAGTTCTCTCTCCACAGTCAACGTCAATGGGACAGGCAAGACCCTCTTCAAATTCAGAGTGGAAATTGCTACTAAGGTTGGTAGAATCACATTCTGAGATAAAGAAGGCATCGCAGACGCCTTCAGTGTCATTGAGTGTGGTTTATCTACTCTAGGCCAACTCTTCCCAATAGACATTTTGGCATTGTCTGTGTGTGGGGCTGTGAATGGATCAGGAAAAGGAGAAAACTCTGAGCAACAACTGAACCCCACGTAGAAACAAACCCCGAATCCTGAGATGTCCAAGTTACATCAATGCGGATTTTCAAGACAAAGTTTCATCAAATATAGGTCACAAGTACGCTGTGCTACGAAGATTCAAAGTTGATCATTTTCTTTTCCTTCTATAAAATGCATGCATTTCCCTAAGCACATGCATTATTAATAGCTCATAAAATATTGACTTCATCTAAAAATGCATTATTAACAACATAATGTGTGGGATAGACACGTTGGTTTCGCCAGACACTAGAATCTCAACTTCCGTTTTCCTGATGGGGAAGAAGAGAAATAATATTGATTTGTACAGATCAAGAGAATCACAGTCGTGAGGTCAAGGGGTCCACATGGAGTCAAAAAGTTCTGCCCTAAGCTGGGCACCAGTGGCTCAGGAGACAGAGATCTGAGGATCATGGTTCAAAGCCAGCCCACACAGGAAAGTCTGTGAGACTCTAGCTCCAATAAACCACCAGAAAACTGGAAGTGTTGCTGTGACTCAAGTTGGTAGAGTGCTAGCCTTGAACTGAAGAGCTGAGGGACAGCGCCTAGGCCCAGAGTTCAAGTCCAACAATGGACCAAAAAAAAATAGTTCTGCCCCCAGAACAACATTTCCAATCAGATTTCTTCCTGAAAATTGAGTGCATCCAGAGCACCCTGCTTGGGATTTCAATACAGGAATCTATATCATCATTCAAACCTCTGAAGAGGAAGGAAGTTGCTGACTGACTTCAAGCTAGATCTGTTCCTGTCATCAGACAGCAGGATCCTGCAGGAAGCTCTTCCCACTAGCAGAGGAAGATCTCCTCTCAGGAAAGTGGCTCTAACATGGTGTTGATCTCCTCTCAGGAAAGTGGCTCTAACATGGTGTTGATCTCCTCTCAGGAAAGTGGCTCTAACATGGTGTTGATCTCCTCTCAGGAAAGTGGCTCTAACATGGTGTTGATCTCCTCTCAGGAAAGTGGCTCTAACATGGTGTTGATCTCCTCTCAGGAAAGTGGCTCTAACATGGTGTTGATCTCCTCTCAGGAAAGTGGCTCTAACATGGTGTTGATATCCTCTCAGGGAAAGTGGCTCTAACATGGTGTTGACTTCAACTAGCAGACTCTCTGGGAGAAAGGGGGCCGCTTAGAACATGGCTTCTAGAACTTGTTTGCAGGACAATCATCAGAACCTAAAGGATTTTCATAATCCTTCAATCAGCCAACAGTAAACACTGAGTTGAGCGCCTTCTGACCACACTATGCTCAGTTCACCTAAGTACAACCAAGAAAGACAGGGTGCAAAAATTGAAAGTGACAGGAGAAGAGGTATGGGGTACACAATGCATGAATACATGGAAAGCCAAACTGTTGCAGTAAAAGCCATGGAAGAATCATTTCTACAAATATTGGGCTCCATACAAGAAAGCAATAGAGGGACAGAAAGAGGGAAGGAGTAAGGAAGAGAGGAAGGAAGGGAGAGAGGAAGAAAACAGGGAAAGAGGAAGGAAGAGAGAGGAAATGGCAAAGGAGGGAAGATGGAAGTGGGAGGGGGGAACGGGCTGTCATCTGAGTATATGAAAATGAGGAACCGCTTGCGATGATTGAAAGCATCCTTCCAAATTTCACTTGTGTAATCAACAGACAGAATCTTCCAGAAGCAATTGAGTCTTGAGACAGAGCCTTCATAGATGGATCCAGCATCCTTAAAAAAAGAGGCCTATGGGAGCTGATGGTGCTTTCCTCTATGTGAAGACTCAGCAAGCAGCGCCATGCATGAAGTAGACAGACAACTGCCGGTGCCTCACCCTAGAACTCCCAGCCTCGAGAACGGTGGTAAGAAACTCATTTCTCTGTTAACTTGCCCGGTGGAAACTCTTTGACCTAGCAGGACGAATAGACTCAGATTCTGTTGAATATCGAAGACATAGAATAGAACACATAGGGAGACATGGAACAATTTTCCAGGAGGCAAGATCCTTTATAATGGCTTCATTCAGCTCATTAAGGGAAAATATCCCAATAGAAAGATGGCAAATGGAAGTGGACAGACCCTAGAGCCCTTCACTCAAGAGACACTGTGACAACAAACATGAGAATGTTCAGCAAAGCTAATATTGGAAGAAATGTAATTAAAATAATCAAATACTTAAATCTATCCAATTTCAATCTCCTGTGTAATTTTTCTATTTTTTTTCTAGGGGGTGGGAGAAGTATTAAGGATTGAACTCAAGGTATCATGCTTGCTTGGCTTGCATGCCTGTCTGGCACTCTACCACTTGAACAATGCCTCCAGCCCTGCTTTTTGCTGGCTGTTTTGAAGATGGATTCTAGTGGACTTTTCTGCCTGGGCTGCCTTTAAAAGTCAATCCTACAGATCTCAGCCTTCAGAGTAGCTAGGATTACAGGCTTGAGCAACTGGCACTTGCTCCTAACCTCTTTTTTAGGACTTGAAAACCCTCACTGGAACCAGGGTGGGGGACATGTAATCCGACGGTGTACAGCACTGTCTCTTCATCCGTGCCCTGACACTGAGCGACTGCCCTGCCCCAGTCTCCTTTGTCTCATCCCTCCTCTGACCTGCACCCATCCTGAAGAGCAGCTTGCCTGAGGCAGGGGGCAGAGTACATATCACTGCCAGCAAAGAGAAAGGCTCAGGCAGCTGGCTGAAGAACTCAGAGCCTGAGTCACAGGCTCAGGCCCAAAGCCTGGCACAGAAGCTGCCCGCTTGCCAGGAGGAGGAGGATGGAGTGGGACACCCCTGCAGAGATGACACTTCTGTGTGGTACACCTCCGAAGACCAAGCTGTGTTTCCTACATCTGGAAGCCTTGAGGTCCCCAAGCCAGGGGTACACCCTAAGTCTCCCGCAGAGAGGCTTTGAGCTGGGCTATGTCTCCAGCTCCGGCCATAACAAAGGCAGTGACATGTGGAGAGCTGGCTGAGGTTGGCCTGGATAGCCTGCCTTCCAGGAAGGGGTCTTCTCAAGACGTCACCAAGACACGCACCCCGGACCTGATGGAAATGTTAGGTTTGCTCATGGAGAATGGGAAGCAACAAAGGTTCCACAGGAAAAGAGCCGTTCACATCCGCAGGGTGGAATAAAGAGGTCGTGGTAAGGATTACATCAGAATGGCACTGCAAAGCCTGCTGCAGAGAAAGCTAAACAAGACCAGCCCTAAACTTGGCATAAAATGGTGCCTTCATCCATGCACCTATGTTTGCATATCAATTTTTATAACACAATGCACATATATGCCTTAATGAAATATCATAGTATATATGTACTACTGTAGCACATGCTATGCAAAAATTACACATTATTCTTCTGATAGTAATTTGCTCTCATGTCCTTTCATGTCATGATTTTTATAGGGTATCATTATTTTATCCTTCTATTCTAACTCTGTATTTTCCAAACTTCTTGCCTTTGTAGTTAGACACAAAAAAAGCAACTATTATCTCAAGAAGTAAACCTTAACTGTTGAATCTCTTTTATTTTATTGATGGCTCTGAGGTTTAAAATCAGGGCTAAGAGCTTTCCCTGTGCTTTCTGGCTCAAAGTCGATGTTCTACCACCTCAGCTAAGTCACCAGCCTTGCTTCTTGCTGGTTAATTAGAGATGGAGTCTCACGGACTTCTCTGTCCTGGCTGGCTTTGAACTACAATCCTCCAGGTTCCAATCTCTTAAGTAGCTAGGATTACAGCTGTGAGCTACTAGCACCCAGCTAATCTCTCAAATTTTTAAAGTAATGTTTCAACCACTGGCTAGACAATAAGTTGATATAACTCCTTTGAAATCGACTTAGCAACGTATCTTTGCGATATTTCTTTTGAACCAATAATCCTATTTCTGGAACTCTATGAAACTATTTTAAAACCTTAACAGGGCATTATATAAGAAATGTGCTAACAGCATGCCTTCTGAGAGTAAAATATAAATAAGCCAAATGTCTTAGGAAATGACTAAATGGTTAGGAAATGGTGGTAAAAGCAGTGATCGCATGAAGGGCCAGTTTCGTGTGTTAAGATGGCATCGATGGAGAAATGATAGCAGAGAAAGCCCAGCACAGTTCCTGTGGCCGTCGGCACCGCCCGGAGGTGGGCAGGTGGGTTGTGTATCGGGAGGAGCCTCTGAAGGAGACCCCCCATGCTGAGAGGACCGGGCACCGGCTCTGTGAGCCAGACTCGCCCTGCCTCACATACAGCTCCAAGGCCACAAAAACCCAAGACATGGGCTCTCAGGATCCGAGCAGAGACTCCGTTTCTCCCTTCTCAGTTCCCTAAGCTTCCTCCTCTCCCTCATGTGACCTAGAATTGTTCTGGCATTCCTGGGAGCTACCACGTGGACAAAGATTCCGTAGACAAACCTACCTGCCACTTGAGCTAACCCTGAGATAAGAGGACAGGTGACAGGTGACAGGTGGCACTCGTGAGCCTTTATGTGGGGGGTGGGGGCAGGTGGAGGGCCAGCTGGCAGTGACCTAGAACCTTTGCTCCCTGACCACACAGCGCCACCTTCACAAAGGCCAGTTCGCAGAGCCCCGGTTACTGGCCTGGAGTCTGTTTCGTGTGACAGTGATATGAATGGTCGCGGCTTCATTGGAGGTTCACAGAGGCCCTGAGGTTGCTCTGGAAGCCACCTCCAGGCTGCCTCTCTGATCTGAACGATTCAGTGTCCTGTGCGGCGGGGTGCGACAGTGCCTCCAGGCCCCAGTTCTAGGGACACCTGGGGTTGGTGGGGTGGAAGTGGGGCTGCACAGGGACGGATCCCAACAGCAATGGCCTTGCAAGGCAGGACGCCACGCTGGCCAGTCACTGGCCGGTCTCCTGGCTGGGGGCGGGGCGGGTGCCAGAAGGCAGCAGAGGGAGGCGGAGCCAGTGGTGCTCCAGGAGAACAGTCCGTCCCGTGGCTTTGGTGAAAGCCAGTCCAGATGTGAAAAGTGTCAGATCTTAAAAAACAAAATCATTCCTAAGGTGAAGGCGACCGTAACTGCTGCTTGAAGGGAAAAGCAAATGACAGCCACCTTCTCGATGACCAAGGCTCCATGACAGCAGTGGAGTGGCCTCCTGGATGTCTCTGGATATGTGCGTCAGATGGGGAGGACTCAGAACCCGCGTCTGTGTCTGTGTCAGGACACCAGAGCCCAGGCCATCGACAACAGAAGGAGACACAGTCCTTAGAAATAAACCTCCAAAGGCAAGTTTTAACTTGGAAATCCATCCCATTTCTGCCAAATGAAATCTGGGAGGAAGTGACATTTTAAAGGTTCCAATGTCCCAGGAATAACAAAGACAGCCATTATGTTAGAAAGGCCGCTGCTCTTTGATGTCTGGAAGGGCATCTGATGAGGGTCCAGGTGGAATTAGAAGGGATTAGGAGGGCACTCAGGCAAGAGCCTGGGAGAAAACGCTCTGGTGTCAGGAACAGGTCTGCAGGCAGCGGGGCCTGGAGCGCCGGCCAGAGCTCCAGGCAGTTGGCCTGTCCCTCAGCAACACATACCTAAGTCTGCAGTCAAGGGCAGGAACTGAGCCCTGGATGTATAGTAAGCAGCTGTTTGCAATTTAAAGATTTTCTCTTTCTCTTTCTTTGGCAGCATTGGAATTTGAACTCAGAACCTCACTCCTGCTAGATGAGCACTCTACCACTTGAGGTTACTCCTTGGCCCCTTTGTGCTTTACTTATTTTATAGATAGAGTGTCACCCTTCTTTTGCCCAGGGCTGCCTCTTGTGTAGCCGGGATTACCAGCATACCCCCATCACACCATTCTTGCTTGTTCAAATGAGGAGTCTGATTAACTTATTGCCTGAGCTGGCCTCTCTCCTGATCTCTGCCTCCTCTGTAGCTGGGCTTATAGATATGTGTTCTAGAGAAAACCCAGACCAGCACCTCAGAATTCAGAATGAATGCGGTCGGCAGAGCACACCTGGGGATGTCTATCTCTTTGCCAAGCCCTGCTAGTGAGTTGGCAACAATTAAATGTGCTTGTCTGGTGTCAGCCAATTACTGCGCAGAAGCAGAACGTGGTCAAGAGGCTCGAATGATCTCCACTTTTCCAGAAGTCTCCAAGGCCCTGACTGTGAATGTGCTGAGGTTAGCTTGGGGTTTCTGGTGTTGCGGGGTGGGGGAGGGGGAGAGGAGGAGGAGAAGGGGAAAAGAGGAGGGGAGATATTCTAGAAAGTTGTCATTCTTCTCTAGAGTAGAGTGAGTAGCTTTCCTCAAAGGAAAGTGCTAGTCTTCTTGTCAGGAAGGCATCTCTGGGCGGGAATAGAGGCCTGGCCAGGAGAGAGGATGGGCTTAGGAGCCTGGCGCCACCTGTGTGCTCCCTGTGGGGTTTTGCTCATGTTCCTCCTGCCTCCAGGGAAGCCACCAAGGTGTCCCCACCGCTGGACACCAAGGACTTCCTGGCCTTCAGTGACCTCGGTGTAAACTGTGCCATAGTCTGGAGAATGGTCTGTCTCAAGGACAGGAAAGACAATTGATTGGCCCTGGAAAATGTTCAAACCTGCCTTACAAAAGCCAGGGACAAGAAGTGTGTCCAGTGTGATCCCCATCGGATCAAGGTGGCAAAACAGACAAACTGTGCCTGGACCGCAGCACCACCACGCACAGAACACAGGGGTGTGGATGGCTTTGCCGCAGCACCGCCACGCACAGAACAGGAGTGTGGATGGCTTTGGCTCTGTTCTTTGAGGTCTGACAGTCTGTAGAGCTATCATCACCTTCACAACTGAAAACGACACACACTCAGAGTGCTAGAGCTTTGTGGAAGGGCACTGGGGGCCTCACTGGAGAGCCCCCCACCCCACCCCCCATGTCGGCAGGCAAGCAGGGTTGAGTCTCCTCCTGCTGGCTGGGGATGGGTGGGACGACCACCCGGCTCATTGGGTTGTCAGCGGACTGAGTTCCCTGCAGCAGGTTCCCTCCATCTCTGTTTCCTTGCCTGTGTCAACAGAAAGCCACCTGCTGAGCTGGCCTTGGGGAATCAATGCTCTGAAACTTGGGACCTCTCCTGTCTCTTTGTGCCTGGAACCACCCCAAATGGCTCTTCTGCCTTCTATTCTGCCTTTTCTGCTCTTGATAATCCAGAATATGCTCCCTCGTTTCAAGGTCAGCCGATACTGGCTGACACCCTTAACTTTTCTTCCTGATTCTCTCTTACTGGAACAGGACCTGCACAGCCCAAGACTGCAGCATGATGAGCCTGGGAACTCAAGTCCTGACTACTACAATGTTGACATTTAATTAATGGGGGAAAAAAGCCCTTGAGAAAAGCCCATCCAAGTGAGGTCAAGGAGTACCCACTGGCTTTGGCTTTTAAAAATCGATTGCATAGCTAATCGTGGCTGCAAATGGTTCTCCACTTCTGGGAATATCTCATTCTCTTAGGAACCCTGCCTTCTGCACCCCTCCATCAAAATTCCTCATGTGTCAGCAAAGAGGTCCTTCGAGTTATATGCTTTAAAAGTGAACTGTTCGCCCACGTTCACATGTTTCATCTATCTTCCTGTATGGCCGCCACTTCCTAGACCCAGGTGGGCGGTGTTCCACGGGGTGACTGACAGGTAGCACCGCCTGTGAGGAGGCCGCATCTCCCTCTCCAAGCGTCAGTCTTGACTAGGCCCATGTATGTGGGAGGATGTGATTCAGGAGGATGCAAAGAATAGCTAGCTAGCCACCAGAGGTGGTCTTCTCTTGTTGGTCCCCTGGTCTGGTCCCTGAGAGGATGAGGAGCAGTGGTGCTCCTCTCAGCTTGAGTCCTCAGACCCACCCCAGCACCCCTACCCCACCCCCAGCCCACCAGCAAGTTCAGCACAGCCTGGCAGGGACATTCACCCTCAGCATCAGTGGACCACAGGCTGACACCTGGACCTACAGAACAACCCCATTGACCCATAAAATCATGAGAACAGTGGTTTTTAGGTTAAGCCATTGACTTTGAGAACAACAGAGCTAACAAATATATCTTAAGGGAAAAATGGTCATCATAGAACATTTTAATGAGAAACAAAAGTCACTCCTAATTTTATCAACCCAAAATAATCCAGTGTGAGTATTTTGGTGTATTTCCCATGATTTTATATTTAGTCACGTAGCGGGAGAGAGCAAGCAAAGAGTTAGTGATAAACAGAGAGTGGAAACCCAGTTGGAATAATTTACATGCTATTTTCTTAACTCTTGCTTCTCTTCCTTCTTCAACTGGAATTATTTCATGTCACTATTTTTGGAAAGTTTGCCTCTTCCTGACTTGGTAGCATCTTTCATATATTTACTAGCCTTAACCATCGCTTTATTGAGTGACGGTATATACCAAAAGTCCTTATCAATGTCTGCACCTATGAATTCAGACACCAGGAGCAGATTTTAACAGATCTGAATTGATGTTAAATGAAGCAAAAGAATCTTTACTGTCTATCCTAGGTGGGTCACATTTTTCTGAGTTATTGACTAGACCTCGAGGTTGGCCTTGGAAACTGGACGCCCTCACTTTCCCGGGCTTCCTGCGAATGTAGCTTTCCTTAGTGCTAGAAGAGGAAGTGGCTGGGTAGACAGGAAGAGCAGGGAGCTGTTATCATTGCTGCTGATTGCAACCCCTTCCTGGACCTTCATTCCTTTTTGGTGTATCTGACCAGCTTTCCTCAAGCTGTGCTTGCTGTGGGGATGCGGGCAGAGCCGGTGGACAGCCCCTCTGCCCCAGCCTTGCTGAGAGGGAGACACCATTCTTAGTATAGGAAGCTGCTGAGTTTTCAGATTCGCTCATATGTGAGTCCAGGGATGAGAGAGGATTGTCTCATTCTAGCAGCATGGTTCTACAGAAACAAACAAACAAACCAGAGGCAGTCCAGTTCCTCCCTTTGGAGTCTCAAATCATAGAACCCCGAAACTTATATTCAATTCTTTGGAATTCTCCATTTTCAATTCTCTCCACCCTATCACAGCTCCTCCTCCTCCCCAAGCCCTCCGCCCCAGCTTCCTCTGTACCCCAGCTTACTTGTGTAGGCATTGGTTAAGGTCAGGGACTGCCTGGACTTTTCCGAGATGCCTCCGGTTTTCTTACTGGCCTCGTCTCCTGCCCTTCGCAGCCCAGCCCCTAGGCATGAGGGACAAGGCCTGTCCACACAGGACTTTCTTCCCTGGGGGAGAAGGAAGGGAGCATGACAGCACCCAGGAAGCTCTCTCAGCACTCAGCTCCTCAGCCCCACTGAGACGTGCTATCTCCACTACGGGTCCAAGGAGATCTCTGGAAACATGGCAGCCTGGCTGGGGTCATGGGTCACCGTTCACTAGCAGAGCCCAGCACTGGCCATCTGGACCTTCTGGGGTTTCCCCGTACACAGATTCAAGGATGTGGAGGTGAGGGCCCTGTGGGTGAGGGCGGGTGGGGGGCTGGGGAGACATCTGGGAGTGGAGTACTGACTGTGGGCCTTCATGCGATGCAGTCAGATAAACACAGCAGAAGCAGCATGCAGCTCCTCCGGGCTGATCTGAGGTGATATTCAGCTAACTGGATCCAACTCCCAGGCCTCCTCTTCATAGCTCTGCCCTTCCAGCGCTCAGTGTCTTGAGTCTTGTCCTCATTCTGCGGCAGTGTCTGTATCTAGCAGTGCTCATTCACTGTTTGCAATTCAAGTTGCAGGTGGCAGTCCACGGGTGTGATCAATTTTGCACAAGTTCACAGAAAGCCAAATATTTGTCTGCAAGATGGGGTTTGTTGTTGCATCGCCAGTGGTTATTACAACGATCCGCACAGAGGCACACGCTCGGTTATTTTAACCCAGCAGTGAATTCTCAATCACCCATTATACAAATGTCAGCCTTTCTGGGCACATGTCTACTAGAGAAATCCAGAATAGCACGTCTGGGATTGTCCTCCGCCTGGCACGTGCATCCGGGAGGTGGCTGCCGGAAGCTTGGCGGAGGTGGGGTTGGACAGCCAGAGCACTGGCGCCCCACCAGGGCTTCACGTGGGAGCAGTGTGCAAATAAATGCTGGGATGTAAAGGAATGAAAGCAGAGTGTGCAAATGCTGGAATGAAAAGGAATGAAAGCAGAGTGTGCAAATGTTGCTTTCTGCAATCCCAGCAAAATGGAGGTCCTAGGGGGAAGAGGGAGGCTTCTCAAGCAGACCGGCTTGTCCAAATCAGGTGCCAACCTTGCAGCCCCTGTGACAGCCTGTCCTGATCCACTGTACCCCAGGCACAGCAAAAATGAGGAGCCAGAGACCAGAAATATGTCCCAGCCCTTAGGAGCACTTTGACCTGTGGGCTAAAGTCTCCTAGGTTAGCTATAGCAATGGGAATAGATTCACTTGATCCAAAGAATTTAGTTGTTCATAAACAGTGTATCAACTCCTAACAGGTTAATACCTTTGTAAACTCTGAAAAGTATGCATTGATCATTTACTCATTCATTCATTCATTCATTCATTCTATCAAACATTGCTTGAGCCAATGTCAATCACCATGATTTAGTGAGGAATCACACCGCCCCCCTGTCCTACCTGGGGTGGAGTGGGAGGGGAAGGTGAAGAAAAGGAGTAAGGGGAGGGGAGAGGGAAGAGAGGTCAAGACTGGTGGAGATAGGCAGGAAACAAATGTTTCTGCCAGAGGCAATAAGAATGGTAGGGGGAATAGGGAGGAAAAGCCAGGGGAGCTGGAGGAAGGGGTGTCCTGAGATCTCCAAGATGGCGGCATTGGAATGGCCACAGCGGCAACCATTTGAGGTACGTGTCCCGTGAGTGAGAAACACTGGGGTTGTCACAATGTGTTGGTAGGAGTGACAATAGCTATGGCTATGGCTGGAGGGACTGAGGCAGATCCCTCCTAAACATCTGTGTTCCTGTGAACTGGAAGATCTAGTCCACAAGAATAGAGAGGTAATTAATGTCCTTAGAGACATTTACAAGAGTGCTGGTTGCCATTATCTTCACCATGATTAGAATCTTCATAGTGCTAGAATAGTAGAACACTGCAAAGCAACCCAATTTTCATCAAGTAGTTGGACGGATAAATCAATACATCAATGTAGATTCACATACTGAAATACTATGCAGCAATACTCACAAGACACTATGTTGGAAATAATCTGTACAACTGGGGGGGGATGGGAGGAGGGAAAGGGAGAAAAATGAGGGAGGGGGTAACAAGTTTGACAAGAAATGTACTCACTGTCTTATGTAACTGTAACCCCTTTGTACTTTGACAATAAAATTTAAATTAAAAAATTAAAAAAAGAAATAGTATGCTGCATTCAAAAGAATAAGCTACTACCACATGCAAATGGATCTCACAGACCTCAAGATGAATGCATGAAGCTAGATCACCTTTGGTCTACTTAGATCTGTTATTTAGACCTCTGTGACGTTAGACAGTTGCTACCTATAGGGTTTGGCTTTAAGGAAGGACCCAAAGAATGGAAGCATTTTGTCTCATGACCTATGAGAATGGGCTATGTACATACAACTCAGGAAGCTATCTGCTTAATAGTCATGCATCCTACCGTGTGTATGTTACACGCTCATAACAGCCGAGATGATCTCTGTATATAAACTTCAATTATAACCTAAGTAAATATATTAGTGTTTTCTACAGTGATACCCACATTTTAAGCATGAGAATCTATCTTGATTTTAATTGAACTTTGTTTTTCATCTTTATATCATAATTTGCCAGCATACAGAATAACAGAAAAATTAAAATATCTATCCTACTCAATCTAATTTAACAGCTGTTAACTTTTTGTTAGATTTGTTATATTTTTCTCTTGAATGGGCTTTTAACTGTCTTGCTGGAAAAGCTTGATATATTAAATAGAGAGAGAGAGAGAGAATTTGATGAGCTCTTCTCATGTCCACTACCCAGTCTCTATAATTATTAACACTGTTCTGGTTATTAGCAGTTATTAACACTGTTCTAGCTTCTGCCCAGAACTATTTACAGATGATTCTGAGCTATGGCATCATTTCATGCCCAGATGTTTATGTATTTGTTGCTGGGGCTGGAGGTGTGGTTGAGTGGTACTGCATATATCTACCAAGTGTGAGGCCTTGAGTGCAAACCCCAAAGTGTAATATTACATATATGAAAGTATATATCGTCTATATGTAGCAACTAACATATATCCGGTTAAGTACTTGTTGCTAAAAGGTTGCTTAAAGCACAACCAGGAGTTCAGTATCATACTTTCAAAATATTAACAATTTCTTAATATCAAATGCCAGCTGACGTTCATATTTTTTCCATTTCTCTTATTAAAGATACTTTCATAGGTTGTTTCATCCAGGGGCACATCAAGGTTTGCATATCTCATTTCATCATTTTAGAAAATTCTTTTTGAATCCTTAGGCTCCTCTTCCAGTGTTCTCGTGGTTCATTTGTTAATGAAAGTACATTCCCAGTCCTTCAGGTTAGGGTGATTCACATTTTTATTTGTTTTAGTTGTGTTTGGGAAGCAAATGGATCCTCTGGTAAGGTTTTTAAGATGCACAGTTCTGGGCCTCAGCCCACAGAATCTGAGACACAAGCCTGGGGTAGCGCCTGAGAATCTGCATTTCCAACAAGCGCCCAGATGTGCCAAAGCTGCCCTGTGACACCCCCCCCCCCCCACACACACACATGCGGGCTTCCCACAGCCCATTCTGGGCCAGGGCTTGTCTTGGAACATGCCTGTCCCTTCCTTTCATGTCCTGGAAATCCCCTTGGTGAGATGTCTGTGCCGTGCTTTCCTGGGGAGGCATGAGCTCTGGGCAGTTAATGCCCATGATAATTCTTCCTGCATCTCTCACCACCTAGGGTGAGATGTACCTTCTCCATTTAGGACCTGCCCCAGTTCCAGGGAGAGAAGTTTCCATCCCCAGCTGTTTGCATACCCCAGGGTAGAGTTCACACTGGAAAGCTGGGAGAAATGCTTGGTTTGTTTCTTCATTGACTCCTTTTCCAAATAACACTTTGGCTTCCCAGCAGCTTGAGCCACCAAAGACGCTTGCTTGGCTCTCACCTGTGCTAACAGACGTATGAGTACAAAGTTATTTGGTGTATTTTAATACATTAAGATTTGTTGCTTAAGTCACCCCATCTTTTTTTAATATATATTTTTTATTGTAAAGATGCTGTATAGAGGGGTTACAGTTACATGAGTAAGGTAATGAGTACATTTCCTATCAAGCATTGTTACCTGCTCCTTTGTTTTTCCTCTACCCTCCCTTCCCTCCCCACTTCCCCAACTCTTCCCTCCCCCACTGAGGTTGTAAAGTTTGTTTTCAACATAGTGTCTTATACATCTCATTGTTACAATGGGTCAACCTGTATCCTTGTTGGTTGTAAAGTTTGTTTTCAACATAGTGTCTTATACATCTCATTGTTACAATGGGTCAACCTGTATCCTTCTTTCAGCTTTTAGTTATTTCCCTCCCCCTCCCCAAATTAGCAAAATGTATATACAAGATGCAGGGCACCAGAATCAAATATAGTGAAAACAGCAGTTATACCATGGGGGAAGAACATACAAAAAAAAACAAAAAAATCACATAGTACATTATAAGTACATTAAAAAGAACAACAACATAGATACAACCTCTTGTGTCCCTTATCTTAGGGTTCATTTCGCTTAGCATCATCTTGGATGGTCACATGTACATAGCTTTTGACCTTTTTTGCTTGTCCTAGACATATACTAGTTATTGCAAATAAGGAAAACCATGGAACCTATGTTTCTTTGGGCCTGGCTTACTTTACTTAATATAATTTTTTCCAAGTCTTTCCATTTCCTAACAAATGGAGTGGTATCATTCTTTCTGGTGGAGGCATAGAATTCTGTTATATATACCACATTTTCTTGATCCATTCATCTACTGAGGGGCCTCTGGGTTGGTTCTATATCTTAGCTATGGTAAATAATGCTGCATTAAACATAGTTGTGCTGGTAGCTCTAGTATGGCCTTGTTTGTGATCATTTGGTTAAATGCCCAAAAGTGGGTTGCTGGGTTCAGAGGGGAGCTAAAAGCATTATTATTATGGTGGTAGTGCAGATTGAACTTTGGGCCTTGCTCTTGGCTGGGCAAGTGCTCCATTACGTGGGCCACACCCCCTGCCCTTTTGTGTTGCTTATTTTATTTTCAGGGTAAGCCTTGCTCAGAAATACAATCAAATCAATGTTTGAAAGTCATGGGGAGAGTTTCTTGGTGGTCATGCAGGGAGTCAATATTTATCTAAGTTTATCTGTTTTACTTTTTTTTTAATTTCTGGGACTGATTCTTTTTAAATATTGAAATTTATTTTGTAATTATGTATAAGTACTTTCATGGTTTCAAAACTGAATCAGTTCACCAACATATACTCAGAGAAAATGAACCTGTTCCTTTCTTCTCTATCCAATTCCTTTACCTTCATTAGAATGGGATAATTTTGAAAAAATATTTATAGTTGATTCTTCATTTATGAAACAGTGTGCTAGTATAATGTTCTCATTGCGTACACCAGTGTATAACAGTGTGCATCACTATTAACTGCCCTTTACCTGGCTTTTGAGACCCCTTTATTTATTTTAATTCTTTTTTTTTTAATTGTGAAAATACCGTACAGAGGGGTTACAATTACATGGGCAAGATAACGAGTACATTTCTTATCAAGCGTTGTTGCCTCCTCCTTTGGTTCCCCTTCCCCTCCTTTTCTATCACCCCCCCATCCCTTCCCCACCCCCCAGCCAAAGTTGTAAAGTTTGTTTTTCTTTTTTTTTTTTTTTTTTTGATTGTGATTAAGTGATTACTTAATTTCCGGAAATTCACAGTATTGTGGAATAATGATGCTCATTTAAAGTCACACGTTCATTCTAACTAAAGTTTGTTTTTCAACATAATGACTTGTACATCTCATTGTTGCAATGGGTCCACCTGTATCCCTATTTAAATGATTTGTTTTTTCCCTTCCCCTCTACAAATTATACCAACGTCTAATACAATGAAAGCAGGGGTTATACCATGGGGGAGGGACATACAAAGCAACAAAGAAATCATCTTATAAATGTGTTAGAAACAATCGCAAGAAAGAAAGAGCATTTGAATCCTTATCTTGGGGGTCATTTTACCTAACATCAATTTATTTGACCTTTTCTGCTTATCTCAGACATAGACTAATTATTGCAAATAAGGGAAACCATGGGGCTTATGTTTCTTTGGGCCTGGCTTACTTCACTTAATATAATTTTTTCCAAGTCTTTCCATTTCCTAACAAATGGGGCAATGTCATTCTTTCTGATGGAGGCATAGAATTCCATTGTGTATATATACCACATTTTCTTGATTCATTCATCTACTGAGGGGCATCTGGGTTGGTTCCATATCTTAGCTATGGTAAATAATTCTGCAATAACCATAGTTGTGCTGGTAGCTTTAGTATGGTCTTGTTTGTGATCATTTGGGTAAATGCCCAAAAGTGGGATACAAGGGAGCTCTATGTGGAGTCTTTTGAGGAACCTCCATACTACTTTCCAAAGTGGTTGAACAAGTTTACACTCCCACCAACAGTACAGTAGGGTTCCCTTCTGTCCACATCCTCTCCAGCATCTGTTGTTATTAGAGACCTTGATTATAGCCATTCTAACTGGGGTGCGGTGGAATCTCAATGTTGTTTTGATTTACATTTCTTTTATGGCTAGAGAGGTTGAGCATTTCTTCATGTGCCTATTGGCCATCCTTCTTTCCTCTTTAGAGAAGTTTCTCTTTAAGTCTTTAGCCTACTTATTTATTGGGCAGTTGTTTCTTTGAGGATTTGTTGTTGGGGGATTTAATTTTTTGAGTTCCAGATATATTTTAGATATGAAACCCTTGTCCGTTGTATGGCTAGTGAAGATCTCCCAATGCATGGGTTTTCTATTGATCTTGCTAGCTAAGTCCTTTACCATGCAGAAGCTCTTCAATTTCATGCAATCCCATTTGTCCAACCTTTGTTTGATTTGTTGTGTTTCTGG
This sequence comes from Dipodomys merriami, assembly GCF_024711535.1. Lineage (NCBI taxonomy): Eukaryota > Metazoa > Chordata > Mammalia > Rodentia > Heteromyidae > Dipodomys > Dipodomys merriami. Next base: position 15,354,523 of record NW_027205048.1, on the reverse strand, counting down.
GTGAGACCCCTTTATAATATCAACATTTTTTATGCTGGGTTATAGCTCCATTTTGGCTTTCTGCTGGCAAAGAAGAATAACCTATGATTTGTTTGTAGTATTTTTACTTATTTATCTTTTTGTGTCCACACTAGGGCTTGAACTCAGGGCCTTGGCTCTCATTTTGCTCTTTTACTCAAGGCTGGAGCTCTGTTGTATAAACCACACCTTTACCCCCAGCTTTTGGCTGGTTAATTTAAGCCTTTCTTGGATTTGTCTGCCTGAAGTGGCTTCACATCAGCATCCTCACCTCTCAGCCTCCTAAGTAGCTATCATTACAAGTGTGATCGCAGGCACCCAGCCAATAGCATTTTAAAGCAGACTTGTTCGTCCTAACTTGCTGGTGGGTTGGTCATGTAGGTTGGTCATGTAGGTTCTGCCTGTAGTTAATAGTATTTGGTGTAATCCTTGATTTGAATTTTCCAGTCAGGACCCATGGGAGAACTATTCTATTTTTCCTTCTTATTTTCCCTCCCATGTTTTGGGATAACTGAAGACTTCAGTACAAACATAAAAATAGTACCAAAACTTTCCCTACTACCCACCACCCAGTCCATTTGTTAGATCGCAGAAACCAGCATCAGTATGTTGGCTGCTCACTAAACCCCAGCTTTTATTCCTCTTTCAGTCCATTTTTTCACTAAAATCCTTTCTGTAGGCCCAACCCGGAGAACTGCCTTCGGCATCTCTCCATTTGTAATTGAGCTATCTATCATCTGTCAATGATGTCGCTTATTTTCTAAGTGGTAAGGAAGTGGGCTGGCCACAGGATTTCAGAGTAAATCTGGGTAGAATCTACTTGGTCAGTATGGGAAAGAAAATGGCCGTTCTGGAATTCAACAGCCCTGGGTGGGAGTCTTCATTTGTGTTTCTACCTACTAAAATACCGCCACTGAGTCTTTGTTTCCTCTGCCACCAGGGAATTGAATATACGCCTCACCCAGCCATGGAGAGGTTTATAAATAACACCTATGAAGTGTGTGGACCATTCATGGTCAACGCTCACTGCAGAGTCATTGCCATCCCCACAAATTGTTGTTGGGCAGACACTCACCAGCACTGGACAGCTGAATGTCTGGTTGCTGACTGTCCAGAGCAGAAATCTCTTTTGTAGAACATATGTGATTTTACTTCACCAGCTGACCCTGGGGGAACAGCTCAGATATGCAACCTTGGGTGCAAGCATTCCTAGGCAGAGAGACATTGGTGTTTGAATCCACCATGACTCATGGCTCCCGTAAGTCAGAACAGACTTGACAACATCGCGGGGGCATTCTGCCTAAAAATAAGAACCTAATAAGTTAACATATATATGCTTGTATTTTTGAGAGGACTGTTAACAATTTCTTAAGTACTCACTGACAAGTTGTGCAGATGTTGTTGTTGTTGTTGTTGCTTTTTTCTGGCAGAAAACAAACGCTGCTGTGTGCCAAGTCTCTACTGCCTGCATGGCTGGTATCTGTGTTGGTGGACACTGTAGGACATTCTTCCTTTTTTTTCCCCCAGAAGTACAAGAGACTTTTGTGTCACTTTCCAAAATAGAACTTAAGAGTAGGTCAAAGAGGTATAGAATAAGTCTGTAGCACAAAACTACATGGAAGAACACAGCAGGGGTCAGCTGCAGAGACCCGTGACTTGGCCCCTTGGGGGCTGTGGAGACGTGTAACACCACGCTCTTACACTACAACTGCTCCGGGCCCAGGGCTCATCACTGAGAACAAGCTGATAGACTGAAGCCCAGGGAGATTTCCCAGCCTGGGGCTGGGGCCACATCTTCTCAGGGGTGATTAAGCAGGATGCTTGCTTCCCTCCGCAGATAGATGAGTAAGCGACCGGCTTGTGGTAGCCAAACCACACGATTAGATCATGCTCCTGGTATGTCAGGGCAGTGGAATTGGACGTAGGACCCAACTCCATAACACCTCCACCCACGGTAATGCTGCAGCTCTCTCAAGGATGCTGGCAGTGTGTCTCAAAAGACCAGGCCACAGCCACAGCCTTACCTTCCTATAACACGAGTCCCATGCCATGCTTCCTCATGGCTGTGGGCATTTCCCCAGATGCCGCCCAAGACAGGCTACAACTTGTAGAGACACAGCATTTTCCTGACAGGACAGGATTCTGAAAGCGTTTTTGGCCTTCTGCCAGATAGAAAGGCGTCTCTAATATATGTGATTGTGATTAAAACACACACACACACACACAGAATTCGATTATGTATCCAAGTCTCTTCCATGTGATTTTCTGAGTTTTACCAACACACATTTCTGGTTTCGAATTATTCTGACTCAAGCTCTGATTTATTTTTTCTGTTGTTGGTAATATCCTCAAGTAACCACAGTCCTAATCCATTGTCTGATTACTAGAACAAAACACAGACTGAGGTGGTTTGGAGCCTTAGAGGGCTTTCATTTTGTTTCTATTAAATTTAGAAATAGTACCAGAAGTAATAGACTTCGTCAAAAAAAAGTATCAAGGACTTTAGAAACTAAAACATATCTCAGAACAGGTTGCTGCTTGGTGAAAATCCATTCTAGCCTGATTTGCAATGCTGACAGCCTTTAACAGGACAATGAAGCACCATACACTTATTTTCTTGACCCTCAGCAGTAAATACATGTCTGAAAAATCACCGTTCTTGAGTCTGGAGTGGAAAAGTGACAAGAAAGAGAATTGGTAAAAGCCCAGCTAGAGACATAGTCACCCACTGGCTCATTTAATCAACCAGAAACACCTGCCCTTCTCTTTCCAGGCTCCGGGCTAGGCACAAAGGTGCATAGCGCCCACAACAGTGAGTGAGATAGGGCCTTGACTCCACAGCGACTCTGTCTGGTAAGACAGTACTGACTATAATTACCCACCAAGTGGGAAGCCTCAGGTGAGCAGTGGGCACACCAAACTGGAGAAGGGAAAGGAAGTCCTGACCTGCCCAGAGCAGTAGAGATACATCTCGGGGAAACAGTACTGCCCTGCACCTTGCACAATGGGCAATCTAACCTTGAGAGAAGCATATGGAAAACCACAAGAGAAGAATCGTCTGGCAGATGTGCAGTGACCCCAGGGGAGGGGCTGTGTGTTAGAGAATGGGAAGGAGATGAGCCTGGGAACCGTGGCTGTGGTCTAATCCCAAGGAGCTGGGGCGCTCCAGGAAAGGGATTCAGCCCACGAGGTCTGGAGGCTTCAGCCAGGATGAGCAATGTGAAAGAACTGCCTAAGAAAATGTCAACGTGGACAGTAGGAAAGTAAAGATTTCCTTTTTTAAAGAGGAAAGGGGCCAAACTCCATGGCTTCACAGGACAATTGGAATAAAGCTTTAAGGGTTTTTGGTAAGGCACCGGTTGTAGGAAGCAGAGTTGGGGCTAAACCCAATAGTAGTTGGTCCCTCTGACAGATGGTTGGGGTATTGTGTCCAGGTCAGAGAAGGTTATGCCATCTGTTAGGACTGCTTCCGTTCATTTGTTCATTCTCTCCCTCCCCCCTTCCCTCCATTTTCTTCCTTCTTTCCTTCCTTTCTCTCTCCCTCTCTTTCTTCCTTCCCTCCCTCCATTCTTCCCTTTCCTTCCTTTCTCCTTTCCTCTCTTTCTTCCTTCCCTCCCTCCTTTCTTCCTTCTTCACTTCCCTCCTTCTCTCTTTTCCTTTTCTCTTCCTTCCTTCTTTCCTGCCTTTGTTTTTATTTTTTATTTTTATTTTGCAGTACTAGGGTTTGAATTCAGGGCCTTGTGCTTGCTAGACAGGGGGAGTGTCTCTCAAACTTTTCTGTCTGGGCTGGTTTTGAACTGTGATCCTTCCAAATCTCAGCTTTCCAAGTAGCTAGAATTTGAGGTATGAGTCATGGTACTCCCAATGACTCCATTTTCTGTGCCATAAGAATAAAACGTCTTGTAAGCACGAATGGTTTACACCTGTAATCCTAGCTACCCAGGAAGCTGAGATCTGAGGATTGCGGTTCAAAGCCAGCCGGGGCAGGAAACTCTTATCTCCAATAAACCACCAGAAAACCGGAAGTGGTACTGTAACTCAAGTGGTAGAGTGCTCACCTTGAGCTGAAGAGCTGAGGGACAGCGCTCAGGCCCAGAGTTCAAGCCCCATGACCAACAAAAAATATTAAAAAATGTCTACCAGGAGCCAATCACTGGTGGCTCACATCTGCATCCTAGTTACTCAGGAGGCTGAGATCTGAGGATCACAATTCAAAGCCAGGCAGGAAAGTCCATGAGATTCTTATCTCCAATTAACTATCAAAAAAAGTTTAAAAAATGACACTGTGGTTCAAATGGTAGAGCACTCGCCTTGAGCACAAAAGCTCAGGGACAGTACCCAGGCCCTGAGTTCAAGCCCAGGACTGTCCCCTTACCCCCCCCCCAAAAAAAAACCCATGAATCGAGAGGATCCAAAGAGAGATCCAGGAGGTGAAACAAAATAACTATGGAGAAGAGAGTGTGTGTGCCACGCGAGGCGGGCTGGGAGATGGGGTACAGGACCAGCAACACCCATCTCAGGGCACCCAACTCCCTCATCCCCAGAATTTCCCAGATCCAGTGGAGAATCAGAGGAGTCTCAGAGGCCCAGACCCCACCAGAGGCAATCCAACAGCCCCTGCATCCCTGCCTGGAGCTCTGTGTCCACACTTGGCCTCCTCAGTTTGAGAGAAATCATGAAAGTGGAATGGGTCCAAAGGAGAACAATCAACGTGATTAAAGAGAGTGAAAATAGGACCCAGGAGGCACGTGAAAGAAACAGGGGCTGATTTGCCTAAAACAGTAAAGAAGAAATGGGAGCCACCGTCCAGTACACGCGCAGATCTGTGTCCAGGTTATGTTCCGATATCAAGCATAGGGGTTAGAGGAAAATAGCCCAGTTTGACATCCAGGTTGAAAAAAAAAAAAAAGAACTTTGTAGGCCAAGTGCAGCAGTGTATACCTGTGGTCCCGGCTAGTTGGGAAGTCGAGGTAGGAGGCTTAAGACCAATCCCAGCTAAAGTTAGTGCGACCCTATCTCAACAAACTGTGAATAACCACATCCTAGCTGTGTGGGGGCACAAGGGGAAGATCCTAGTTCAATCAAGCCTGAACTCAACCACACAACTCTATCTAAAATAACAGCAGCAACAACTAGAGCAAAAAGAGGAGGGCTCAAGTGACACACGCACACAAAGACCTACCTAGCAAATTCAAAGCTCTTAGTTCAAATCTTAGTGTTGCAAAAAGAGAACACATTTTTAGAACAGGTGTACCCCCTTACATTGGATTTCCTTGAAAATCATTGTAAAATAGGTCTTGTCTCCTCCCCCCGGGAGGAAGCCTGCTAGACACCAGATATGGAGACCCCAGCTTATCTCCAGCGTGCCTGTAAGTCCTGACCACAGCCCTCATCCACCCTGACCCTTCTGGACCCTCAGAGGCACAGAACAGGACCCTGGCAGTGTATCTTTGCTCCAAGAGTAACCATGACTTCCTGTTGCATTTTCTCCTGAATCTACTCAAGACACAGCAAAGCCCAAAGTTTTTATGTAGCTGGTGAAAAAAAAATGAATGAACAATCAACAATCAACGACCAAAAATAACTTGACTTTCTAACAGCGGCTGGTCAGCGCAGGAGAGTGACTAGCGAACTGCACTGGGAAGATGCTCAGAGGAACTTGGCAGGCTTCACTCTTGTGACTGTTGTGTTCCAGGTGTCATAGTTGCTGCTTGCTCTTTACCAGCCACCACCAAAGGAATCAAGTCAAGTTGTAGAGCCAGGCCCCTGTGCCTGCCTCCTCCTCTTGCTACACATGTCATACGAATGACAGGTTTAGCTGTAGATAGGATAACTCAACCTGTTGCTTGCAAACCAAGGCATTTGTGAGAGGGAAGGAAGTCTTCTTGATAAGTATTGTAGAAAAAAATTGGGACCCCTGCCACTTCTTGAGTGAAAGAAGGAATAGCTTCAACTGTGCTGTCCTTCCTGTGAGTTCATATTTGTCGCTGACATTTCTATTTGCCTTTCTTTTCTCTCCTCCTCTGCCTTGCACAGTATGAGAGCTGTCTCAGCAGCTGGCGCCATTTTCCCAGTGCAGGTGGGGCGCTTGAGGTAGGGAGGGTGGGGTCTCTTCACAATACACATAGGTGGGTAAGTCAACTGGACAACTGCCAGGTGACACAGACACACACAGATGGGACCTTTCCTGGCCCTTCTGCTCCTCATGAGCAGCCTCCCAGCCCCCCCATTCTTTCTTTGGCGTGTGCCAAGGGGGTACTTAAGTGTGGATTCTGTGTGATCATGAGTCCCATGGATCTTCCCAGAAGAACTCAGTAGGAGCAGGTTCTAAGTTGAGGGGCTGGAAGGCATGGGTTCTTGCAGCGAGAAAAATCTACAAAAAGGAAAATGGACTCTATTATTCCAGGCCAAGAGGAACTCGAATGTCAACCTCTCTAAGAGATGGAATTAAAAAGATTTCCAGGAATCTTAATCATGGGTGATTGTGTTTGTTTACTTTTGCAGCAAGCTTTGGGAGCTGTGCCTGGAGAGAGAAAAGCTGTTGTGCGAGATCCACTGTGTCTCAAGTTCCATCAGGAGGTTGAGCGCTGCAGAGGCCGGCTCTCCACTCAGCTGTCCACATCAGGGGAGCTGCCTGCACAACCCTGCCATTACAACACTGCTCTCCATTTTCTCTCTCAGTGTCCATTGAGCTACATGTGAACTTGGGTAGGAAATAAGTGCCCTGTTCATTGTGAATGCCCAGGCTTTTAAGACAAAAATAGCACACACAGGAAACAGGATCGCAAAGGTCAATTCTTCTAGAAAGGAAGGGACAACAAGCCATCTATCTGAAATTTTAATGAGCCAGACCCTGGCCTCTGACCCCACGCCATTACCTCACAATCCAGTATTGAATGCAGTGTGGGCTTCCATTTCCTGGGAATGGGGGACCAGAATTCCCATCTGAAGGCAGACCATCTGCCCCACCCAAGCTTCGCTCTTGGCCTAGCCGGCTGCTGCTGTGCACGAAGTCTTTAGGAATGGAGTATCAGCCAGACCTCTCACTCCATAGAGATGATGATCTAGAGGTTTGGGAAATGGAGTGTGTAGCTAGGATTTCCCTTCCTTCCTTTCCTTTCCTTCCTTCCTTCCTTCCTTCCTCCCTTCCGCTCCCCCCTTCTCTCTCTCTCCCTGCAATGACTGCTTCATTTCATTCAGTCAAACCCAAAGACAGTCTTTGGGGAGGAGAGTGGCACATTGAACCATTTTTGGAAAAAGCATTACAGTTCCTAAGTTTAAAAGATTAAACATTTGTAGGAAAGGGTGACAGCTGACCATGAAAGAGTGAAAGGAACTGGAGCATTGGGAGAGGAAGTGCGGGCGGCCCTGAGCACAGGCTCATTGCAGGATGGAGAGACCATTTTCCCTGTCAGTGGCTGGAGCCAGGTTGTGCTCACCCTGCTGCAGGTCTGTTGCATTGACTGCAGAGGAAACGACTGCTCAGTCCCGGCCCAGAGTTCTCTGGAAGGGTAGTTGTGGAGCCAAGATCACCTAGGTCAGCACTTGCTAAGCCCCGTCTTTCCAGACCTCCCTCGTCAGAACCCACGGGCAAGCTCCCAGGGAGTAGGTGCGTGGGAAGACTTGGCTGGAGCTCTTTCAGCATGGAGGTCTGCATTTATTTTATTCTCAATTAACAGATGCTAAAACCGAAGCTGGGACCTCAGGGCCAGAGACTCACACTCTACGGGAGGCCAGGTCTGAGGCTGAGTGGAGCTGCTGCTTCTCGGTGGCCATGGCTGGGAGAGCTCTAGCTCCTCAACTTCTGTATGCTGGCTATGGTTTCCTCATCTGTGCTTTGGGGACGTTGATGGACAATAGTGCAGCGTGGTGGCAGAACTCTTGGAAGGCACCAAGTTCATCATAAATGATGTAGCACGCCGCAAACCTAATTATTGTTACATAGGTTAAGGCACCAGCTCACGCTGCCTAATAACAGTGATTTACCTGGTTGTCCTCAGAGACACACAAGTCTTTGAAGAGGCATTCCTCTTTGGTCTGGCTTTCCATTCCCCTAATGTAGCATTGCTAATTCCGATTAAATGAGCCAATGGACAAAGGGATATGCAGTTCTGCTTAGGAGGAAGGCTGTCTTCTGCAGGGACGGGCCCCGGGCTCCATGTCCAGGGCTGGCTCTGAAGAGGACCTCTTCGAAGCTCATTTTCAAATCCTCCTCCCCTATGAAGGGGGCAGATCTGGTGTGGGAGAGAGGAATCTCGCAAGCACCCCAGGGAGCCAGGGAGAAAAGCTACTTTAGCAGGATGGTGCTGACCAACCAGAGCTTTTCCAAAAGCTGGCACAGGGGGCAGAATGGAATTTCTGTGCTGGTTCTCGGCGGGCTGGCTGCAGTACAATCACCTGGGCTTTGAAAGCTGTTCTGGCTCAGCCCCACTTAGGAGAATCTGAGTTCATTAGTCTGGTGGGGGGCGGCTGCTGCCTTGAACCCTTATAGTTCTGGGGAGCCCCACGGAGTTCCCCACGGGGGTACCCTCTCCACGTCCTGCCACCTTGGTGTGGCCGGCTCACCGCCCCTGCCTGGGCTCCAGGGAGGAGCTTGTTACTGGGACCGACAGCGAGGCTCAGCCTCATAAACCGGGGGGGGGGGGGGGGGATGGGAGAGGGGGGGCTGGGATTAGATGGCCAGGCCGTCCATTCCTTCACTTGTGTTTTGCCAAACACCTGGCGCTCCCCCAGCTGTCCCAGGCGCCCCCCGCCCCCGGAACGGCCTTCAGGGAGACCCAGGAGGGGACGCCAGAGAGGCCAGGTGCTTCTCAGGATGGGGGGAGTTTGGGGAAACTTCCCCCTGCACTCTTCACCCAGTCCTGGCCCGGGAAAGAAACCGTGCGCCGGTCCATGGCGATGAACCCCAGGGCGACGCATCCAACGCGCCAGGCCCAGAAGCTGCAGTGCTAGCTCGGTCCTCCGGCGCGAGAAGCCTGGGGGTCTGGGGGGGAGCGGGGTGGGGGGCGCCTGGCTGCGGATCGCCGTCCACACCCGCCACTCGCACCCCCCCACCCGGTTCCCCGCGAGCCGGGCGGCCGAGCAGCCCCGTCATCCTTTCCAGTCTCAGCCCGGAAAGCTGGACCGCGCCGCCGCCGCCGCCGCCGCCGCCGCCTGGGCTCTCGGCGCCCCCCCCCCCGCTCCCCCCCCCCCCGCGCACCGCCCCGTCGTCCCCGGGGCGAGCCGTGAGCGCCCCGCCCGCGCCCCCCCGCCACGTCGGTGCCGCCCCGGCACCCAGCCGCCCCCAGGGGTGGACGCACGAGCCCGGCGGCGGCGCGCGGGGCGGGGGCCCGGTGGGCGGGGCGGGGTCCCCAGAAGCGGTCTCTAGGACCCGCGGGACGCCCGGGGGCCGGGCGGGCGGGCGGCTCATTTGTTCCACGGTAACCGGAGCGGCCACGGTTGGCGGTGGATGCATTTGACAGGCCCGCCTCGCCGCGACGGCTGCCGCGCGCCGCTGCGCCGGGGCCGGGCGGGCGGACGCCGGGCTCAGCGATCGCCAGCCCAGGGCGCGCGCGCAGGCGCACAGGCGCGCGCACACACGCGCGCACTCACACACGCGCGCGCGCACACACCGGGGGAAACTTTAGGAACAAATGCAAGGCTAGAGTCGCTCCTCGGCGGCGGGGCGCTGCGCGGGGGCAGCCGGAGACCCGAGCCCGCGTGGAATGGTGCGGCGCTGGCCGCTGGCCCCGAGAGCTGCTCGCCGCCGCCGCCGCCGCCGCACCGGAGCCCGGCGACCATGGCTGCGCGCCCGCCCGCGCCCGCCCGCGCCCTCCTGCTCGCCCTGGCCGGGGCGCTGCTGGCGCCCCGCGCGGCCCGAGGTAAGTCCCCGCGCCCGGCCCGGGCGCGCGCGGCGGCGGGACCCCGGGATACCGACCCCCGCTCCACCCCCCCAAGCGAGAGGAGGGGACCCCTGACTCGGGCACCGGCTCACAGCCTGGGGGGCCACCAGGTCCCCTCCTCTCCCGGTGACATCGGCTCCGTGACACGTGTCGTCCGAGGGGCGCGCGCGCGTGGGGTGTCTCCCCGCCCCTCTCCGGTCTCGGGGCGCCCCGCGCGGCGGCCGCTCCCCTCCTTGTCCATGACCAGACCCACCCCGCACCTTCCCGCCGCGCCCCACACGTGGAAGGAGGGTCGAAGGAACCCTCGCACCCCTGCAGGCTCGGTTCTGGGCGGTAAACGGCGGCGTGCCGGGCTCCGCGTGCGGGGCGAGAGCCTCGGGTGAGCGCCAGGCGCGCTCCCCCAGCCCCGGAGCCGCCGGCGTCGGAAGCCCGCGCGGCCCGCACCTGTGGCCGCGGCTCGCGTGCTCGGGACGCGCTCAGCAGGTGCCGCGTGCCGTGCTGCGCCGCCCCGGGGCCGCCGGGGGCGCTGTCGGCCCGTCCACGAGCCCTGGCCCGCGGTCTCCAGCCCCCGGGCCACTCTTTCCCGCGGGTCTCTAGCAGCTGTTTTTCAGCAGCTCTCTTGGTTGGGGTTTACCTCGTGGTGGTCGCAGCCCCCCCCCCCGCCACCCCGTTCTTTAGGAGGCCAGAACACTGTTCTTGCTAATGTCAAAGGCCGAATGGCAACCTCGTGATTAATTATAAAAGGACCCCCCCCCATTATACACAATTAAGAGCCAAGGAAGAATGCCACGGACCCCTCAAAGAACCCTGCGACCTGCAAATGAAAGTAACAGTAGCCCCAAGGGGAGGTTCGGTTTGAGAAACCCGAGAGACTTTTTTTTATTTCCCCCACCCTTCCTTTTCCTTTCTTTTTACAAATTTGTTCCTCTGGATGTTTATTGCAATCAAGATTTTAAACAGAGCCTCGGAGTGTGCCTCCGGTGGTCTTTAATGTGGAGCGATGTATCCAGAGGTCTGCGGGACACAGATGACCCTTAGAGGAACATGTTTATTACATCAAGCTAATAATACGAAATCATTTCATAGGGGGTGTTATTATGTCAGGACTACAAGTTTAGTGGACAGTGTGTTCGTAGGGTAGATAGGACTCCAGGCACTTTATTCCCTCTTCCCATCCCTTCTCCCTGCTCCCCCTTCCTTTCCCCTCTACTCCCAGCCCCACTACCCCCAAATAGCTAAGTAAGTAGGTCTAACTTTGGCCCTGTCTAGCTTCAGATGGCCGTCCTTCTATCTCAGCCTCCTGAGTAGCTAGGATTACAGGTGTGCCCCACTACCTCTAGCTTCAAGACCTAAGCACGTTTAATGCCATCGTGGATCCGTAGCTTATTCACCCTAGGATTCTCAGTATCAAATTTCAATCCATCCGCAAATCATGTCATGGAGGGTGCTTGCAAATCTAGACAACTAGTGAAACATTTCTTCACAGTTGGCAAGGGAAGAAACGAGCTTGGCTGCGGGCAGGGCTGTCCTGAGTTTGGCTCCACTTGCGCTCAGGCACAGCTGCCCCATTGGTGCCTTTTGTGGCAACTCAACCCCATGGTTCAGAACAGAACCCAAGTCCTCAGGTCCCAATCCTCACCCGTCCCTCCTCCCCAGTGTGTGCGGCCCCATCTGCCTCCTCCAGCCGCCCCTGCTGATGCTCACCAAGTCACCCAGGGGCCTGCGGCACTTAGGAAGATACCAGCATGTACTCCCACAGACCTGTCCTCCATCTCGAGGACCTTCCCACCCACATAGCTTGCAGTCAGAGCCCTGCTGCAGAAGCTTCTGGAACACTTGGCTGCTTTCTCTCCACCAAGAGGGCTGTGCTTTCCCTAAGGCCACTGCCAAGGTCAGTATTGTCCACCACCAGCTGCACCATACAAGTTCTTCCCTCCTTCTCTCCTCCCCCCCCCAGTCAGTTCTGGGGCTTAAACTTAGGGCCAGGGCCTGGGCACTGTCCCTGAGCTCTTTTGCTCAAGGCTAGCACTCTACCACTTTGAGCCACAGCTCCACTTCCAGTTTTCTGGTGCTTAATTGGAGAGTAAAATCACAGACTTTATTGCCCAGGCTGGATTTGAACCTCGATCCTCAGATCTCAGTCTCCTGAGTAGCTAGGATTTTAGGTGTGAACCACCAGTGCCTGGCTCATGCAAGTTCTTCTTTCCTTGGTATCATCTTTCCTGTCCCCGTGTGACTTGATCACTTTGTGGCACAGGGGTCAGAGGTCACCTAGGGATGACCTTTCCTACCAAATCCCAGATCCGCTCCTCCTGTCCTTCCATTGCTGACTGGCCTGTTCTCAGCACTGTGGCTTTCTCTTCCTTTGTGGGGTGATTTGGTGGGGTGCCTCTTCCTGAGGAAGAGGGTTTGGGAATACAGCTTTAAGTACTTGGGTGTGGAGGTTGCTTTCAGCTGATTGCGGCAGTGTTTTCAAAGTTCTTTTCCTCCTGGAGTGAGCGGTTGTGAGGTTTGGAAGGTCAGTGACACCGCCAGAGACACAGCGCCTTCTGTTGTAGCAGCCACACTTCGATGTTAGCTAGGGCATTTGTGCTGAAGTCCTCATGGTCTCATGGTGGTGGCCATGTCTCTTGCTGTCACATCTTCTTTCTAGGCACTAATAGGGCAATAAAAGCAAAAGGCAAAGATATCCAATTCCATTTTTACAGGAAAATAAGGTTTTCAGAATACACCATCCAGTCACTGTTAGCCACCCAGGATGATTTTTTTTAAAGGAATATGTTAGCTTTGAGATTCTTTTTCTTTGACTTTCTTTCAGTCTGGTTTGGGCTTTCTGTTGACATTTAATTGTGAGACATTGGAAATCCCATGTGTCTCCACAGATAGAGTTACTAGCTGCAGGGCCTTCATTTTGTTGGAGATCTCCCTCTATCACGGGTTAGATTTTCTTGTTTCCCCTTGCTCAGGTTAATCACATTCTCTAGGAAAGAACCCTCTCGTCTCCCACTAGAAGTCTAAGCCGGTGGTAGGCTAGAGCTCAGCTCTGGAGCAGGGAGAAAGGGGACCCCACGCCGCCATGCATATGTTCTTAAAGTTAATCCTTTTGCTTTCAGTCCGGCTCATTACCACTTTACATCCGTGGGTCTGGAAGTGCTGAGCTCAGACGTCTCTGCCTCTGTCCCTGGACGCACACCGCGTATCCGTGCAGAGTGGCAGGCACTCCCAGAGCCCCGGGGCTGGGAGGCCTTTGGCCAGCCTGAGCTGGTTCTGATGGGGGCACAGGAATGCCTCTCCCCAGCGCTCCCCGTGTTCTGCTGACCCTACCTACTCCCCTGGCTTACTTCGTCTCTTGTAGAGTCCATGGATTCCATCCTCTCTTTTCCGCTAGGCAGGAAATCACTGTCCCATCCTCTTTACATGGTTCTTCTTATTTTCCAGGGGTGGGACACAAGGCATTACGCTTGCAAGACATGTGAGCCACCGCTGAACGTCTCCTCCAGCCATGGGCCCTCTCTGGTTGGGTCTTCTCCCCAGCCCCTTGCTTCTGATTGTTGCTCCGAGTGTTCCTGCCTGTAGTCTTCTGGAGGGTGTGTGGAGAAGCACCTGAGAATCCACACCACACTGTAGAGCCAGCCCAGCGTGGCGGCCACGCGTGCACAGACCACGTTCCTCCTCACACTTGGCACTTGGCTCGTTCTCTTCCTTTCTTATGGAAACAACAATTAGATCCATTTTTAAATGTTGTTAAACTCTCTTTGCAAAATCTATAAAAAGCTCAAAGTCAATATATACCTAATTAGACAAATGCTGCAGCTGTGTAAACTGTAAAAGGAAAAAAATTCTCTTAGGCATAACTATCATTTAAAGAAGCTGGGAACATTTCCTCCTGGCATAGGTGCTCCTGGATGCACTGGGGACAGTTCAGGGCCGTGTGTGTGTGTGTGTGTGTGTGTGTGTGTGTGTGTGTGTGTGTGTGCGCGCGCACATGTGCACACATGCATGTGCACATATATATATTATATGTATATTATATACATAATATTTGTAGCAGCCTGGATTCTAAGAGCTTTCTTAAGCTAAATTGTTCCCTCACTGTCCTGATTTATGAAAAGACAGGTGTGAGAAGCATTTCTTGATCTTCTGTGTGTTTTCTAGCCTCTTGGCTTTATGCACCCCTCCCTACCCCCATCCCCTTGCAAGCAATATGTAGCTTATGTGAAGCAATATGAGGCTATCAGTCTCTAGGATGAGGAAGTGAGTCATTCTTATGTGGACAGAGTGTGTTAGAAGGTAATTCCTGTGCATGTGTAGTTGCTATTGGTATGCCCAGGATGGGGTGCATCGAGGCCAGGTGACCCTCGCTCCTGGTCTGGTCCGCCCTGTTGCCACCCTCCTGCATCAGCAGAGCATCCTTGTGGACACAGGCAATGTCTACCTTATCTCCTGTTGGAGAGTCAGGCTTAACCCAGCCACTGCAAACATGGAGCAATCCAGCCACTCCATAATAACAGCCTCTGTGGCAATGAGATTGTAAATTAGTTTGCTCTGAAGCAGAACAGAACAGTCCTGCATTAACTTGGTTTCCTATTCCAACGTGCACCCTGAGCTTTGCACCTTCTGACAGGCTGCCCCTCCATCCTCTCCTTTCTCTCAGCCCCACCTCTTCCTGTGTTCTGGTATTCTCTCCCATGCCCATATACCAGGCCCTGGACAGAGGGGGGGGGAAGTCCAGAGTTCTCACCTCTTGGGATCGTTTTTGTCAGTTAAGCTTTTGTGTCATCTTAAGGCTCCATGAAGGGCCTCGGCTTCTTGGCAGCTGTTTAAAAACTTGGGCATCGTTGTCCTCTGCTCACTCGGCACCGCCTGGGCCTCCTGCTGCTGGAAGCTTTGTATCCCTGGCCAGGACAGGTAGCCCTTCTCAGAGCTGATGACGCTGGGCAGGGTGGTGCACACCTGTGATTCCGGCTTCTGGGAAGGTGGAGATGAGGAATGTGATTTATCCGTTCTCCTTGCTTTGTGTGTGTGTGTGTGTGTGCTTGCACGTGTGTGTTCACCATGAATGCATCATTCTGCAGTTTGATCATCACACTTTCCATGGACTTATGTGGGCATGTGCACACACAGACACACACCTATATGCACATGTATCTGCCTGTGTGTGTATGTATATACATGCATCCATTTGTGTGCATGTATGTATACATACATAGATGTGTAGTTATACACATAAGGAGTGTATAGACATGCATATTTTCATTACATTTACATGTATATATGGTATATGTGTGCACATCTCTATCTTTTTGGCTTTTCTGTTTTTGAATCCATTCATTATGAAAAATCCTTATCTATTGCCTTTGTTCTTTGCTACCTCATCTGTGTTGTTTTCCTCATCTCTCTGTTCTATCTTCAGCTTCTCTCTTGTTCCTTCTTTACATGCCAGGTGATGTCACCACGGCTCAGTTCCATTTCACCAACTTTCCTTTGAGCTGTGTCTAAATCACTGTTCACACTGTCTGCTGACTTAGTTTATATTCCCAGTGACTTAATCATTCATTTACGGAAGGTGTATTTTGTGCTTTTCCCGACTTATTAGGTCTTTTGAAAATGTGTGTCCTGTCCCTATGTTTTCTTTGTATTTGTCTATGTCTTTAATAACTTTGGATCTATGTATTGTCTTCCCTTTCAGATTATTTCATTGAGAATTTAGGGGCAAATTCTTTTTTTTTTTTTTTTATCATAGATTACCTCCCGAAACGTTTTGCAGCTTGGAATTGTAACTCCCTTCCCCGCTGCCTCTACTGTGGGAGTCCTGTGTACCCATCTCAAGTACAAATTTGGGAAGTTAATTGTGGAGCTCTGTGTGTGACGGGCTCTTAGGGGTTTCTCTTGTGTCAGCTCTGAGCTAACATGAATTTCCCATCTTGTACGTGCTCATTGTACTTCCAGTCTCGACATCCATGTGATAAAGGCTTGAAGTTCGATTCCCCAGCCCTCACTGGTCTCTGGGTAGAGAGAGAAGCCATTCTGCATCTTCACTAGGCATTTGGTAGCCTTTTTTTTCTAGACCCCATAACTTGGAATGGATAATCCTTCAAGGCTCTGTGTTTTGTTTGCTTCTTTCTTTTTTATTGTTTGTGATGCTTGGGGGTAGAACCTGGGGCCAAGAGCTCCGTGGGCGAGTGCTGTAGCACTGGGCTCCCTGCCCGGCTCCCCTGGTTTCCTTGCAGGGTGTGGGCTCTGTCTCCATGTGTTCAAGTGACTTCCCATCCCTACACCTTGGCTTTGCCTGGAATCTGTGGCGCCTCCTGGGTTCCCATGGTACTGGCAGCGTCCGAATGCTCTGGCTGGGAATTCCTTTAATTCCCTGCAATTTCCTTTCTTCCTCATTCAGCAGTGTGGGTTCTCTAAAATTGTTGTCACATTTTATTCAGCAATCTGCCAGGTTTCAGTGGGAAGATTTTTCTGGGTAGTCCACCATATTTTCAGAAGCAGAACTCCCCAGCCTTGGTGTTTTGGCTCCTTCCATCAGCACACTTCCTTGCCGCCTCGCACCATCCCAGATGGGGGCCAGGAGCTGAGGACACAATGGTGTGAAGAGCCACACAGACCCCTTGTGGCTCACACTCATGGGGGGGAGGGGGCGCGCGTGTGGTTCTCGAAGATAGGCAAAAAATGAGCTGCAACCTGGCAGCTCAAGTCTGGGCTTTGGTGCTCAGAACCAAACCATTCCCGCAAGGCTAGCCTTCCGCTTGGCAGCTGCAAGGGTGAGGGGTGCTAACAACGGGGCACAGCTGAGCCTGGCAGGGGGTGGGGTGAGGGGGCACCAGCTGTTCCCATCTCCCCCTGACAGAGGCAAAATGAGGACAGCTGCAGTTCAGGCTCGCTGCCTTGCTACCAGGAGAAGTGTCCGCAGAATTCCACGCCTGTCCACCTTCGGGGAGCGTACACGGAATTTGTTCCTGGTGATTCTGATCACGACAGGATGGTAGGATGGGCTAGGCGGAGGTGGTACGCATTCCTCTGAGTCTCTGCAACTTTGGGGCATTCATGGATTCCATGCTGTTCTCCTGACCTGTCTGGAAGAAGCCCAGATTCTTGGTCGTCATGAAATTGTGGTCGTGTTGAGTACTTGATTCGTTCAGACACATCACGAGGAGATCCTAGTCCTTAGAACGTTGTTTATTCCCCAGAATTTCACAGGTCTTCTGAAACACTCACTGCCAGTTTGCTACCCTGTATTTCAGATTCTTTTCTCTGTGTCCTGACCCTGCTTGTCTGTAGAAAGAGCTTGAGTTGCAGCATCTAAGCTGCCCTGCAAGGTGCTTGATTGCAAACCCCTGGGCTCCTGGGGGTGAAAACCACAACTTCCACATGGCCTCCCTGGGACTCTGAGTGGCCCAGCCCACTCAGCTTCTGTTGGTCTTGGGATGCCGAGGATGGAGCTTTGAGGAAGACACGGAGCTAGACTAATACTTGAATCTTTTCTGTACAGGTCCCAGGGCTTGTCCTTGAGCCTGGCCTTTGAGAACCTGTTTGCAGGGCCCTTGGTTCTGTGTTAAAGGATCACATTGATTTCTCAGATGAATTGTCTTTTCTTACAGAGACAAATCAGTGTTTCCCAGTTCTGTGCACTTTCTGCTTCTCTCTCCCACAGGGAAAATTACTTATGATGGAGGCAGAAAGCATTTATAAGATTAGAAATGCATGCATATGCCTGCACTAGATAATTATCTCCTGTCATGTGACAGGTGACCATAACTCTCACATGCTGCCTGTTTATGATCTCAAGCATTTGTGGGTCCCACATCAGAGTGACGCTGGCGTAGCTTTTCTCAAAGACCTCGATCAAGGTGCAGCCAGGGCTGGCTCCAAAGTCCAGTAACAGAATTAGTCCTTGAGCGGCTAGATGGACGGTGGGGGTGGAGGGGGCTATCTTGGTTCCTAGAAGCCCCTCTAATTTCCTGCCCAGCAGCGTGCTTCACCAAGACACCACAGCTGAACAGGAAGAGAGGAGAGCTGCCAGACAGAGCCATGCATTTGTAGTCTAATCACAGAGGCGATCTCCCTAGTCTGTTGGTTAGAAGGAAGTCACTAGGAGAGTTTGCTCTTCACCCCAACCCTAGTGGGTTGTTAGGAAGCATGGTACCAGGAGACAGGGTCACTGTGCTTGCTAGATCCATCTCACACAGACCCTGGTTATCTTACATTACCTTGTTTATCCTATGTTGGATGACTTCAATGGTTTGAAGGGGAAATTATAGATGAAAGTTTGGAAACTTAGCATGAAAGATTATTGTTGATTAGCTCTCAGTAATTTAAAAAGAACATTTCTTGGGCTTGTGTCCTATTTATTTTTAAAATTCTCCTGGTGTTTACTATCAGTGCTTCGCAGAAACATCATGAGAAATGAGCTGAGATTGTGAACTATTGAAGTAGGTTATCAAAGGAATAATGAAAATCATTTTGTGAAGCGGTTTAATATAAACAACTGGGTGGCCTAATTAGTGACAGGCCTGGGAATGTGGACTTCAAGATCTGACTAGGTCCTACAAATTAGTATACCCATTTATATTCTGTTTTATATCTTTTTTTTTTCTTTTTTTTTTGGGGGGGTCTGGTCGTGGGGACTGAACGCTGGGCCTGGGTGCTGTCCCTCAGCTCTTCAGCTCAAGGCTAGCTCTCTACCACTTGAGCCACAGTGCCACTTCCGGCTTTTTTTCTTTTTGCTTATGTGGTGCTGTGGAATCGAACCCAGGGCCTCATGCATGCAAGGCAAGCACTCTACCACTGAGCCACCTTCCCAGCCCCTCTGTTTTATGTCTTATATCCTATGTATATATGTATATCTTCACATATATACGTATGCATATATACACATATGCATACATTTATGTGCATAAGAACATACCTGAGTTTGATTTCTTTAATATTTTACTATGTCTTTGTTTCTAAGAGAGATTGGTCTATGATATTTTACTCACTGTATTCTTGTCTAGTTTTGGTTTCAGGGTTTCTATTGGCCTCACCATAAAAGCTAGGGAGGTTTTCTCTCCTTTTGTATTTTGTGAGTTACTGTAAGATCATTATTATTACTCTCTTAAAGATCTGGTGGTATTCATCATTGTAGCCATCTGGTGCTGTAGGTGATAGAGACAGAGAGCTAGAGAGAGACACAGACAGAGACACAGACACTAAGACAGAGAGAGAGAGCATGCACATTGGGGAAAGTTTCATTCGATTTCTCTAACAGATCTAAGGTGATACATTCCAGTGTCAGTTTTGGTAGCTTTTACTTTTCAAAAATATGTGTATGCTATCTAAATCAGCAAATTATTGGCAGAAAAAAATCTTTATACTAATATTTTGTCCAGGTTGTCTGCAATTAGGTTCTCCTTTCCTGAAATTTAATTTAAAAAAATCAGTTTTTCTCTTCTCTTGCTAGGAATTTAAAAATTTTATTAACGTTTTCAAATAACCAAGTTAGGTTTCAGAGACTTTCTTTCATTTTTATTTCATTGATTACAGCCCTGTAGTCATTTTTTCTTCCTAGTCTGTCTGTGATTTGCTCTTCTATCTGCTTTGGTGTCTCTTTGTTGAGAATTTCCTAATTTTCTGGTTAACCACTTGAATATATAAACATGCCCATATAATACTCCTTTAGTTATAATGAACTTTCATAGATAGAGCAGTTTCATTATCATTGTTTCAAATCATTAAAAAAATCTCTCTTGTGATTTTTCTTTGACACTTGCTTTATTTAAAAGTATATTTCTCAATTTCCATTTTTGGGGATTCTTATAGGTATCTTTTATATACTTATATCTGTTTTCATTTTCTTATAATCAGAAAACACATTCTTTATGATTGTAATATTCACATTTGTTGAGATGTGGTTTACACACCACTTACAGTTTACATGAGTGAGTGTTCTGTGAGCCTTTGAATGGGCTATACACTCCACAGCTGTCAAATGGCATCCTGGTCTGTAAACACCAGCAGTCGATGGCGTTACCAAAGCTTGTATGGTCTTATCTATCCCTTTTGTTTATTATTTCTATCAGTTAGTAAAAGAAAGAAGAAGGCTTTAACTAACATTGTCAATGGGTTCTCCTTACAGTCTTAACAGTTTCTTTGCTTTGTGTATTTTGAAGTCTTGGAGTTTGTGCACCTGTCACTAGGAGAATTCCTCTCCATCTGCAAGCAGTTCATACCCTGAAGTCTACTCCGGTATCAACCAAACCTGAGTGCTTGGAGCCACCACATGTAGCATGGAGTAGCCTTTCCTTTTAAAAAACAATCATTGTAAAGGTGATATACAGAGAGGTTACAGATACATGATTCAGGGATTGAGTACATTTCCTTTTGAACATTGTCACTCTCTCCTTCATTCTCTCCCAACTCTCCCAACTCTCTTTCTCCTCTCAACTTCCCTTCCCCCAAAAGTAGTATAGTTCATTTCCAGAATAGTGTCTCGTGGGGTTCCCTGCAAAATTGGTTCATCCTTTGTCCTACCGTTTTTGTGCTTCCCCTTCCCCTCCCCAAATCAGATAAACTTATATACAAGACATAGGGCACAGAAATAAAAAATGGACAGAGGGCAAACACCAAAGAAAAAAAGGAAAGAAGTACAGAAAGGAAAAAAAACCTGCAAATAGTATAATAAAAGACCTCTTATTTCTGTTTCATGAAGTTCATTTTGAGAAGCATAATTTTATATGACCTTATGATCTTATTGACCTTGTGATCAATACCCCTTCATTATAAAAGCTCTGGAGAAGCTAGGAGTTCATGGAACAATCCTCAATATAATAAAGGCTATATATAACAGACCTACAGTCAGCATTATACTCAATGGTGAAAAATTAAAACCATTTCCTCTAAAATCAAGAACTAGACAAGGATGTCCGCTCTCTCCACTCCTCTTCAATATAGTACTAGAATTTCTAGCTAGAGAAATAAGGCAAGTGACAAACATAAAGGGGATCCAGATTGGGAAAGAAGAAGTAAAACTCTCCCTCTTTGCAGACAACATGCTCCTGTATTTAAAGAACCCCATAGATTCCTCTCCCAAGTTACTTGAGCTGATCCAAAACTTTGACAAAGCAGCAGGGTATAAAATTAACCCACAAAAATCAGTAGCTTGTCTGTACGCCAGCAATGAGAAGAGTGAAGCTGAAATTAGGAAAGAACTCCTTTTGCAATAGCCTCAAAAAAGATACCTAGGAATTAACCAAAGAAGGGAAGGACCTCTATGGTGAAAACTTTAAAAACCTAAAAAAGGAAACTAAAACTAATTTAAGGAAGTGGAAAAAACTTCTATGTCCTGGATTGGAAGGATTAACATCATGAAAATGGCACTACTGCCCAAAGCTATCAACAAATTCAATGTACTACCCATCAAAAATCCCAACAGCATTCTTCAACAATATAAAAAAAGCAAGCCTTTTCCTTAAACCAAAACCAAACTCAGCATGTCTACTTACACCTGAAGTACATTTCTTGTAAGCAGTCTAAAACTGGCTTTACATTTTTAATGAATTTTGTGGGTCTCTGCCTTAATTGGAATATTTAATCCAATTACATTTAATTTAATTATTCACAAAGGAGTTAAGTTGATTATCTTGCTGTGTCTTTTTATATCCACTCAATATGTTTTTGTTTCCTTTCCTGTTTGCTTTTGGACTTAGTTGTCTTACTGCTTTTAAGCTGAGCTTCTTTGTTTATTGTTATGTTTTCGTGGTTGCTGTTGAATAGAATATGTATATGCAATTTACAGAGTAACAAAAAGCTGCTTTCAGATCCAGAAAGACTGCATGAAGCTCAGATTGAGCCAGTGGTGTTTGCTAGTAATGTTCTGGTTAAACTATTTTACATTTAAGTCATTCATCCATATAGCATTTGTTTTGATGTGCAGCATGTAAACAAAAATGGTCTCTTTTCAAATGGCTACCCAATGATGACCACTATCTTATTTCAATGATGGAAAATCATATACTGGCCATATGCAAAATGTTCATGCATATTTGTGTCAATCTCACTTTCATTGGCTTCTGTCCATCTGTCTGCACTGCTACTGGATCATAATAGCATCAAGTGGATCTAAACCCCTGACACCACTCTTCATAGTCATTCTGTGCTTTCTTAACAATTTCCCCATAAACCTTAGAATCAAAAAATGAATCACAATACACACAAACAGGATTGCATTAAAATTCCAGGTGAACTCAGAGAGGAATGAGCACCTCTTAAAGTTTGGCTGTGTGCTACAATTTGCCTTCCAAAGGCTGTGCTCTTTTATTTCCTGCCCGTTACTCTGAAATCTGTCCATTTTTGATATTATCTTTACCAATTATATCATTTTTTGCCAGTTTTCTAGCTTAAAACAGTTTTAATCTGCATTTCAAATTTGTTGTTGGGGGTTTAAGAGTTTCTTTAAGACACAACTCCCTTCTCTTCTTAATTTCAAAATTAATTGGCTCTCCAGGAAGCTGAACATGAACAATCACACTATTGGTTGTTAAGATTGACCCACTGGACCAGCAGGATCCACACCTACAGATCCAGCCAGCTGCAGATCAAAATATCTGTTCAATTATAGTACTTAGGAAGGCTGGGAATGGGAGGACCACAGCCTAAGGAGAACCTGAGCAGAAAACCTGAGAACCTTTCTTAACATCACTGGGTGGTGTGGTGTGCTGTGCTTACCATCCCAAACTACCTGGGAAGCTGAAGTTGGGAGAATCCTTGTGCTGAGCCTGGGTGGGAAGGTCTCCAAGTCTACATTCAACAACGTCGGGAACCCTAAATATATTTGGGCTGTGGTTCAGACATGTACCTAGGCAGGAAGTGAGACCTTGTTCTGGAAATATCAGGGGGAACACAGGGCTGGGGATGAAGCTCATGTGGTATAGCACCAGCCTAGCAGCCTCAAGTCCAAAATTCAAACCCCTGTCCGGCAAAAAGGAAATCGTGTCTGCACTGAAGATGTAGAGATTTGTCCTTGTCATGATTCCCCAGGCAATACAGCATGAGAACTATTCACAAGGCATATTAGCTATATGTAAACATATAAACAGCCCAAAGGTAACTGAGAGGCCGCAGGAGGTTGTGCATGGGCTATAGGTAAATGCTACACTATTTTAACACAGGAGTTTGAGCATCTCTGGGTTCTGGTATCTTTCAGGAGTCCCAGAACCAGTCCCACTAGGATTCTGAGGGACAACTGCACTGGAAAGCTGGCTGGAGAATTTGCTCTAGGTTTCTAGCCTATTTGGCACATGTATTCCACACATACCAATTTACTTCCAAACTTGAGAGTAGCCAGTCCTGCTTTAGTCTTGCTGATTAGGTTATATCCCTTAACATATAGTGGACGGCTCCTCACCAGAACAGATGGGCTGTAGGCAGAGCCAAAGAAAGAAAGGGGCCCAGAGAGATCTGAGCCACACTGTCCAGCTCTTTCTACCAGAGGTCTATGATACGCATCTCTATGCCTTCTCTGGAGAGTATAAGGGACAAGCCAAAGGCTAATGGAAGTTCTCAGAAGTTCACAGAAACAGAGATGGAAGAGGAGGTAAATGGTCGTATTAAATGCTAACACATTTTTCCTTTATTTTTATTTTTTTCTTTCAATGTATGATTCTTGTTTTTTTAAATTATCAGTTCATATCCTTTGGTCATTTTAGCATTGAAGTATTTGTTTTCTTAGTTGATTTTTATTAAGGGGTATTTATATATTATGGCACTACTCTTCTGTGAGCCATAATTTTATTTGAATAGCATCCATCTCCTACTTCAATTTTAGATGTATCTTTTTCTTAGTTACTTCTCTTTCTTGTCATTATAATAGGATCTGCTTTTCAGTTTTATTTTGCAATGGTATTTTCTTGTATTGATTTACATACAGACCTTCTGGAGCCAGTCTGTTTATTGAAATATCTTGCTGGTTTTAGTAGATGTTTAGTTGATTTTCTTGGGTTTCCCAGGCAACTAATTGTATTACCTATAATTTCTCTCTTCTAACATTTATTTCTCAGAGTTCTATTTATTGTGCTAACATAGTATCTGACACAAAGAACTGCTTTGCAAATGTATGTGAGGAGGATGAATCTCCTCTTCTCATTCAGACTTTTTACCTAAAGGCTCCTGTTGTTCTACCAGGGATTATTTCACTGTTCATTTAGGATGGAAAATTATTATTATGAAGAAAGGCCTCTCTAGTTGTTTGTTTGTTTGTACCAGTACTGGGGTTTGAACCAGGGCTTAGAGTTCTTACTCAGCGTTTTTGCTCGTGTCCAACATGGTATCACTTCAGCCAAACCTTCAGTTCTGGCTTTTGGCTGATTAATTGGAGATAGTCTCTCTGATTTGCCTCCCTATGCTGGCTTTGAACTGCAATCTTCAGATCTCAGCCTCCTGGGTGGCTAGGATTATAGATATGTATCTCTAGTTCTAAAATAAGGCTTTGAAAAATAATCGGTATTGGATATAAATTAGTATTCACTGATTCTCAGATACTTCTTTTTTTTTCAGGCAAGGGGTAGGTTTATTCATCGTCTGGCTGGCATCAGGCCATCTTGGTCCTCCAAGCGGTGGGGAAAGGCCTGGGAAAGAGAGAGAGCTGGGAAAGAGAGAGAGAAGAGCTAGAAAAGAACAGCGAGAGAGCAGAGAGAGAGAGAGAGCAGAGAGAGCTAGAAAAGAGCAGAGAGAGAAGGGAGCTGGGAAAGAGAAGAGAAGGAAAGAGCTGAGAAAGAGCTAGAAAAGCAGAGAGAGATCTCAGATACTTCTTGAGGCATACTACCTCGTGTCTGTATATGTGTGTCTCTCTGTGTTTTTCTTCTGTAGAGTTCTTTGAGCTCCTTTTGTTAGATGTAAAACCCTCTGTGCTTGAACCCATCAATACAAATTTATTCATTGATTTATCAATGTAACTAGTCATTGATAGAGAAATAAATATAATTATATCAAAAGAGCTTTACATTTGGGGTCACATTCAGTCATGTCCAGATAATATCATATGCTCAATATGCTACTTTTTTTTACATCTGTATTAATGGCAAAGCACTGTTATATGTGAATTGGTTATTGATTAAAAACTCCATGGCTTAAGGCCGTCACATGGGACTTTGTGTCCTGAGTCAGGATTTGGGGCTGGTGGTCTAGTTCCTCCCCAGTTGGCTGCTGTTTTGAGGGGCACAAACCATGGCACAGTGACTGGCCTCTTCTCCAAGTGCCTTGAGCTCTCCAAGTGCCTTGAACATTCCACCTGCAGACTGCCCTGGCCGAGGCACAAGAGCAAGTGTGTTCTCACATGCACATCCATTTAGATCCCTTACTGGCGTCTCACCTGCACACATCGTACCTCTGAGCTAAGAAGGCAAGCTCAGGATCAGGAGGAGGAGATGGGCTCTCTACCCCTGAGAGGAGCTGCAAAGCTACATCCCAGCCTGAGGCAAGGGGCTTTTGGGAACTGGATGGAGACAGAGCCAAGGATTATGGCCATTCTGTGATCAGCCACAGGCAAACGTTGGGTGTCCCATCTTTGACTTGATGTGTGTTTTCAGGATAGTAAAAGTTACATGACACTAATCTGTCATGTCTGGCTTTAAAAGCTGTCCCTTAAAATTATCTAGACCCAGCATCTTTATGAGACATAAATCTTTAAGTGTTTTTCAACTTCTTACCTGCTCAGGCGTTTTGCTCTTTCTTACTGAGTTGATTTTGCTGATGTTCCCTTTCCTGGAAAATCTTTTCTGGCACCCTTATTTTTAGATTCATTAGTATAAAGAATGTGTAATGCTTGATTGTAATTTAATTTTTATGGCTATAATTATACCCATTTCTCTTTTTTATTGTAAATTGATAAATGGTGCTGACATATATTAATGGGGTACAAAGTGATGTTATGATTTTTATACTTGTGTATACTTATGGAGTACAAAGTGACGTTGCAATTTATGAATGCATTGTGGAATAATTAAAGAAAGCTAATTAGCATATCCATCACCTCAGATATTTATAGCATGATTTTGCAGTGAGAACAGTTTAAATTTGTTCTCTTAGTAATTTTGAAATACATATTATAGTAGTACAGTATTAGCTACATTCTCCCTGTTGTACACTAGGTCTCCAAACAAACAATATTCCTTTTTAAAAATTTTTTTATTTTTGGGCTGGGAAGGTGGCTCAGTGGTAGAGCGCTTGCCTTGCATGCTTGAGGTCCTGGGTTCGATTCCTCAGCACCACATAAGCAAAAAGGAAAAAGCCTGAAGTGGCGCTGTAGCTCAAGTGGTAGAGTGCTAGCCTTGAGCTGAAAAGCTGAGGGACAGCGCCCAGGCCCAGAGTTCAGGCCCCGCGAACGGACCCCCCCAATTTTTTTTTTTTTTTGGTCTGGGAAGGTGGCTCAGAGGTAGAATGCTTGCCTTGCATGCATGAGGCCCTAGGTTTGATTCCTCAGTACCACATAAGCAGACAAGCTGGAAGTGGCGCTGTGGCTCAAGTGGTAGAGCGCTAGCCTTGAGCTGAAAAGCTGAGGGACAGCGCCCAGGCCCAGAGTTCAGGTCCCATGACTGGCAAAAAGAAAAGAAAAGAAATATTAAATTTTGTTGTAAAGGCGCTATACAGAGTGGTTACATATGTAAGATGATGAGTACATTTCTTGCCAACCATTGTTACCCAGTCCGTTTTTCTCGCAGTATCCCTCCTGTCCCTGACTCCTCCCCCTCGAAGTTGTAAAGTTCATTTCCAACTTAGTTTCTTATGAGTGTCACTGTTGCATTGTTTCACCCCTTGTCCTTATTTCACCATTTTGTTATTCCCTTCCCATCCCCAAATCAGAAAAACATATATACAAGATGAGAGGATATCAGAATCAAAAACAGTGACTACCAGGGATAAGCCAAAGGGAAAAAGAAAACAAATAAAAAGAAAGAACTTGATAGGGCACATTGATGACAACAAGGTCAACAGCAATAACAAAATACTCTTGTTTCCATATCTTGGAGTTCATTTCAATTAACATAATTTTATATGGTCATATGTACATAGCGATTGAGCTATTGTGATCCTCTGTTAGGACTATCCTAGACATATACTAATTAGTAAAAATGAAGGAAATCATGGAGCCTATGTTTCTTTGGGTCTGGCTTACTTCACTTTTTTTTCCAAGTCTTTCCATTTATGGATGGGGTGATGTCATTCTTTCTGAGGGAAGCATAGAATTCCATTGTGTATATATACCACGTTTTCTTGATCCATTCTGGGTTGGTTCCATATCTTAGCTATGGTAAATAATGCTGCAATGAACATAGCTGTGCTGGTAGCTTTAGTGTGGCCTTACTTGTGATCATTTGGGTAAATGCCCAGAAGTGAGATTAACAATATTCTCTTATCTTAGGCTTTGTATCCTTTGGCCATTTCCCCGCCTTCTCCCCACCCCCCTGCCCATTCTCCTGTCACAAAACCCTGGGTAAACATGTTATCCATTGTGTATTTAGGTAAGAACATGTGATCATTGTCTTTCTGTGCCCATCTTATTTCACTTAGCATAAATGTTCTGAAATTTCACCCATGTTGTTGTGAATGACAGATATTATTTGTTAAGACTGAGTAGTCTTCCATTGGATATATGTGCCTCATTTCCTTTATCCTTTTGACTATTAAGGATCACTTAAGCTAATTCTATAATCTGGCTATTGTGAATATTATTGTAATGATCATAAGAGTGCAAGCATGTCTCTGACATATTAACTTGATATTTTGGGTAAATTTCCAGAAGTGAGACCACTAGATCATATGCCAATTCTATTTAGAGTCGCTAAAGAGTTTTCCATTATGTTCCCAGACATAGTGCACAAAGGTTTCCCTTTTCTCCTCTTCCTTGACCACACTTGTTATCTTTGTCTTTTTGATAATAGCCATTCTCTTAGGTGTAAGGTTATGTCTCACTGGATTTAGTTTGCATTTCCCCAGCGATTAATGGTGCAGAGTGGTTTTTCATATATGTATGTATGTATGTATGTATATGTGTATGTGTGTGTGTGTGTGTGTGTGAGTGTGTGTGAGATGGATTTGTTTTCTTTGGAGAAATATCTCTTCATATTCCTTGCCTAATTTTTAGTCAGGTTAGTTGTTTGCTTTATGTGGATTTGCTTGAGTTCCTTATGTATTTCAGATATTAGCTTCTTATCAGATGCATGACTTACAAATATTCTCTCCCAGTTCATAGGTTATCTCTTCACTTATTCTGATAACTATCTCTGTGTTGTAGAGAAGCTTCTGAGTTTGAAGAAATCTTATCTGTCTTTGGTTACTTGTTACATCTCATTTTGAGGCAAATAAAAAATTATCATCATCCAAACTAGTATTACACTATTGTTTTCTTCTAGTAGTTTTATAATTTAGGACTTCATGTGTATCACCCTTGGAGTATTTGGTGGGAAAGAAGGTTCAGATTTCATCCTTCTAGATGTGGATATACAGTTTTTCTAACACCATCAATTGGGAAGCTACTCTTTTTCCATTGTGTCTTTTTAGAACCATTGTCAAAAATCAGTTGGCTGTATCCACATGAATTAATTCCTGGATCTCTGTTCTCTTTCTTTGATGGATATATTTATAATGGTATTTTAATTACAATCACTTCATTATTAATACTTTGAATTCAAGTAGTGATGCTAGCCTCTGTTATTTTGCTCTTGAATCCCTTACATACTTGTGGTTGCATATGAATTTTAGAAATTTTTTTCCTATTTCTATGAAAAATAACACTGGAATTTTAATGGGGATTGCACTGAATTTTGAGATCATTTTGGGTTATATGGACATTTTAAGAATATTTGATTTTCTCATCCATAGGATCATTATTTGAAAGCTGAAGCTTGGTTTAGGGCCGAAGCCAATTACCTTAAGAAACTAGCATCATTACAGGATATATCCTAGACTTTTTTTAAAGGCCTAATGCTTGCTAGTCAGATGCTCCTACCCCTTGAGACACACCTCCATCAATTCTAAGACTTTTATCAGAGTGAAAATTATTTCCAGAAACCTAATTACTAGGCTTCAGAAACACTAAGAAGAAAAGTATTTTCCTGATCGGGAAGGCTGGGAAGGACAGATGACTTTTCCAATACTAGATGCCAAACTAGAGAAGAAACGGGGGAGTTCCTGGAGGCCTAGATGAAGTGTTAATAGAAAAGTAGGTCTAAAGGGCTGGGAAGGTGGCTCAGTGGTAGAGCGCTTGCCTTGCATGCCTGAGGCCCTGGGTTTGATTCCTCAGCACCACATAAGCAAAAAGAAAAAAGCCGGAAGTGGTGTTGTGGCTCAAATGGTAGAGTGCTAGCCTTGAGCTGAAGAGCTGAGGGACAGTGCCCAGGCCCAGAGTTCAGGCCCCATGAGTGGAATACATCCCCCCCCCAAAAAAAAGAAAAGTAGGTCTAAGTAAATATATGCAAATATTTCCCTCTCCATAGAGTTTGTCAGCCTAAAAACATTGTAGATATGCCAGCCCAGATTTACCTTAGTCCATTTCTTTTGGACATGTTGGCATTTGTGGTAGCCATCATTCCCTGGCCAGTTTAAGATGTGACTTGTGGATTTGTGGAAAGGAACTTACCAGGGGTTCCCAGGGGAATGGACACCCCAGATGAGAGCAGTTGGAAGCTTGCTATCGACTGACTGTGCCAGAGCAGTTGATTGGCTACAGAAAGGAGTTTTCCCTCTCTTTGTAGGGACTCTGGAGGGCTCATTATGAAACCTCCGAAAAGGGAGATGAGCAGGACTAGGCTGGACCTGGATTCCATTAGCTTTGTCTATTCACAAACTGTGGTTAGCATTAGAGGACTCATAAATCTTTTTTCTTTTTCACTTTACTACCAGAAGCTCTCCTCTCACTCAGCTCTTTCATAAACAGGTTGAGGGACTCTGCAGATACAATGGGGGAAAAATGACAAATAACATAAACCATATCCACCATATTTTATTATCGTGTGCCTCTTCTTTGTACAGATGGCTTTTTTTGGCCTTGAGTGCTGCTCCTGCCTTCTTCCCCTTTGACTTGTTACCCTTGACCTTGGAAAGCAACTTCCCTGGACCACTATCCTTCCCACCTCCCTGCTTCCTTCCTTCCTTCCTTCCTTCTGGCGATGGTCCTTGGGTCTTTTCTGACCTCTCTGTGGATGCTGCTGTCTTCCCCACTGAGACTGTGGAATTTCTCAGAGCTGGATGTAGGGCCTCTGATTTTTTACTTCAAGAGCCTCACATATATTAGTTGCTCACAAGAACCTGGTAGGTTTCAGAATGGTCTCACAAAATAGCTCGTCTATTTATTCAAAGCTAAGGAGTGGTTTCCCTTCCCCCTGTCCTGTGGCTATATCTCTTTCACCCTGTGGCTTATTTGCCAGGTAGGAGCGGCTTCAGTGTCCCCTCCTCCCTCCATGAAGGAAGGATGTTTTAGAGAAGTAGAGAGAAGCATGCTCTGGGGAACAAATGGGAAATACCCATACCAAGAACAGCCCTTGGACTTTGCTTTCAGGGTAGTGGTCAGAGACGGTTGGTTCAAAGGCCTGGTCTCATTGGTCTACCAAATGGCCAGCATTGAAAACCTCACAGCCCTGAGAGCTTGTGAATGCGCCTTCTTGTCCCTCAGCCTGAATCAGGATCATACCTCTGCCATGGCAATGAGACTCAGTTTGTTTATCCAGCTTCTCATGTAATTATACTTATGGCAGTGGTGACCATGTTATCTGAGAACTACCTTTAGGAATTTTAGCTAGATATGTATTACCTGTGCTACTATTACTGTTTCTTGATTGTTCTCAAATCTTCCTTTGTTAATTGACCTATTTTGCTTCAATTTATTTAAGAAGGAAATTGTACTTCCATATTATAAATAGAAGGCCAGGATCACTTGACATAAATACTATAAAAACAAATCAAAGGAAAGCCAAACAGTGTTATTAAATTCCAGCCAGCAATCATGTCCGCTCCCGTCCTTGGGCTAGAGCCCTGCTTCCTTTGTGCAAAAGGGCGGATGGCCAATAGCTGTGGATCGTGTTACACCAAACGGACTCTGTCCTAATTAGAAGGCTTGACAGAGAACTGAAAAAGGAATGACTTGTTCCTGCCTCAACCTTATGTTTTGTCTCAGTACTGCTAAAGAACATCAAGCAAACCACTAGCTGGGTGGGTCTGGCCCATTGAGGGGGCCTGACAAATGTTGGGGCCCAAGGCCTCAGTGGAATGACTCAATGGCCTTTCTCCAGTGTCCTCTAGTGACCCGAGAGCACACCCACAGTCCACTCCTTGGGTGTGCATCCAAAGAATGGAGATGGTTCGGTGCTGGAATTGAGGAGTGTCTAGATAACACCTAAAGCTCCCAGAGCCATGAGGACTTGGTGCTCCTCCCCGGAGGGGAGGATGCTGGGAAGGCAGAGCACAGTGGATGCACTGCTGTATTGATGGGGAGACTGGCATGTGGTTTCTGGGCCCCAGACCCACAACAAACCAGAGATACTTTTGTACTTTTGTTGTTGTTGTTGTTGTTGTCAATGGTGGGGCTTGAACTTTGGGCCTGGGCGCTGTCCCTCAGCTCTTCAGCTCAAGGCAAGCGCTCTACTATTTGAGCCACAGCGCCACTTCCGGTTTTCTGAGTGGTTTACTGGAGATAAGAGTTTCACAGACTTTTCTGCCTGGGCTGGCTTTGAACTGCTATCCTCAGATCTCAAGATTACAGGCATGAGCCACCAGTGCCAGGTTCTTTTGTTCGTTTTATCTGACAGCTTTCATCTGACTTTGGTATTCTCAATCATATCTCCTCAGTGCAATTCTTCAGCCTGTTATAGGTCCAAGGTACAGTGCTAGGGGCTGAGAGGTGAGGATCTACTACCTCTTGCTTAGCTCTCCCAGCACCAGATGACCTAGGCCCCAGTACCTGTTTCTACCTCAAGAAGGGGACTATGTTACTGAGCATACCAGAGCAGGATAGCCAGGAAACCTGGGAAAGCCCTGGGTGGGAACCTGCCTTACTCTGAGAACTCAGGGAAATGTCCAGGAAGATCAAGAACTGGCCTGTCCGTGAAAATGGCAGACCTTCCTGGTGAGGTCAGTACAGTAGCAGAGCAAGAAGCTGAAGCCGAAGGAAGCCAGAGTGAAGAGCCAGCAGCCCCAATCACCTGGCACCAGCTTGGGAGACTGAGTAAGGGGGTGCTGGACCTCAGAGCTCCTCTGTTCGGTTCTCTGACCAGTTCAGCTGCCTTCACATCCTGGCTTTGCCTTCCCTGCCGTTCACTTTGACTATCCTCAGCAGCAGGTGCAGACATGATGAGGGGAGGGACCAGACAGATGGGAGCCCAGTGTGTGTCAAGACAGCAGTGTGGAAGAATGGGGCAGGTTAAAAGGGTCAAGGCCTGGGGACAGTCAGCTGTCGAGACCACAGGAATCCTGCATCTGAAGGTATGGAGCAAGTTGAAATGCTGAACTTGAGCCAACTGGCAAGGGGTGAGCACCTGGCCCGAGGCTCGGTTTCCCCTACCTGAACACAGAGGTGTGGAGAGATCCTATCTTAGCAGGTGTGTGTGGGGTGTGATGTATGTGGAGTGGGAGTGTCCTGTATCGTGCCTGGACTCACCAACCAACATTGCCATTTACCACATGGCATAGCTTCATACAGGCTACCACGGCAAATCCTCCGAGAGATGAGGACAGAGACAAAGACGCTGGAGCAAGAAGTTTCTAGAATGGTGGTAGAAGTGCCAGTCAAACTGGGCCTGTTGGTGATGAGTCCCTGGGACCAAATTCCCCTCTGCTGTCTTCCCTTCTAGAGAATCCTTCTAGAGAACCCATTCCTTCCCAGCTTGGCTGTCCCCCTGAGAGGTGTGTGATTTTGAGATAAGACATCCCCCTCCCCCCACCTCCACCAGCTGGCTCTGATTGGTTCCGATACTGTCAAGTTTTGAATATAACTTACAGGATTTCCACAGAAAATCAATGTGACAATCTCATTGCTCCACACCCAGGCCTTCTCGTGAACAGTAATCTCGAGTTCACACTGGAAAAGTCAGCAGCGTTATAGTTGGTGCTAGTGTGTGGACTCTGCTTTCTCTGAGTTGTTTCAGTTTTTCCATTTTCTTCTTGAGAACAGGGAGGGTACTGAAATATTTACAAGAACTTTGCTGGCCAGCCAATGTCGAGTAGTGCCTGTACTCTAATAGACTGGAGCTGAGTCTACAACGCTATCACACACTTGGAGGGAAAAGGAGGGGGAAAAAAATCTACAAATATGTGGGGTTTTGACACCAAAGACAAAATATCTGTATTTCAATATTTTCAGTTTTCCTCCAGAAATCATCTAGTGGGAGAGCACTAGTGAGGCAAGCAGACAGTACAGCTAAATGTGTATCCGCATACAGAAGATCTGTTCTGTGTACTTACTGTAATTTGAACAGCAGAGGTGATCGTGCAGGTGTGTGTATCGTTACAGATCAAATGTCCGGTTTTGCTAGGTGGTAGAGATATTCAGAAGTGTCTGGGACATAAGGGATTTCTAGAGCACATTAAAATGTGACTTACCGCTCTTGATAACTACAGTCTGAATTGGGAGCCTTAGAGGGAGCTTCGCTTCCTTTTTGTATAAGGAATTAGGCAAATATTTGGCTTATCATGGATATATTTGGATTCTAGTCCTTCATTTTATAACAATTGCATACTAAAACAGGCATCCCTGGCAGCAGCCCCCTTCATAAACTTAACTTTCTTTAACGCATTTTAAAAGCCAATCATGTTGGTATTGTGGTCTGCTGCAGACATCATTTGTAGTTGAGCCAGGATATTATTGAAGAATTGTGAAGCTCTCTAGGTATTACATCCGTATATAAACCATGTGTTAGAAAGATATAAATTCAGTTTTGAAATATTTGTGAGACTGCTCTTGGCTTTCAGTCAGTGCCAAACATGTGTTTTGGTGACAGATGGAGTCATGTGAGCCCTGAATGAAACACTTTCTTGTGTGTAGACTTTTGTCGTCCAGCAGTTGGGTTGGAGAAGTTTGGAGATTAAGAGAATCAGGTTGCTAAGAAGTTTGTTCTTTCTCATCCAAATAAGTTACCAGGTTACTCGGTCCCAGATTCTGTGTCTTAGAGATGTTATGAATTTGCATTGAAAATTGATATGGACTAGTTAAGTGTAGGCTTTCTTCTGTGAACTTTACATCATGAAACTAGAGCATCTTCCTAAGAAATGAACTTTGTGGGCCTGTAGACTCCTCCAGGAAGACTGGATCTAAGACTGTCAGGTAAAGCAGAGGACTCGTAGACTAATACAGACTTCAGCCAGCGATTTTTTTTTTTAGTGTAAGTATGACCCCAGTATCGCACAGGATACACTTACGCTAAAATGCTGTCATTTATCTCCAAGTCAGATTCCACTGGAAGCTCTATTTTTATTTTCCAAATCTGACAACTTCTCTTGCACTGCAGTTTCCTGTTCACTCTCCTATATCCACCGTCACTGTCATGGAAGACTTCTCAGTGGTGGAGGTGTGGTGAGTAAGGCTGGAAGTCTATGCCTGGGAGGGGAAGGGAGAGAGGGGGAGGGAGAATGAGAGGGAACTCTCAGCCACGCACTCATGTAGAACAAAAAAAAGACGCCCTGTGAGAACAAAGCTCCAAAGCAGACCCAGAATACAACGTCGTGCGTGGGGTTTGTCTCACTCAGTGCTATTTCTCTTCTGGGCATCCATCTCCTCGTGTTTTCCTTCATGCTGTGTGTTTCCATGCTGTGTAGGCAGAGCGGAACACGAGGTGACAGCTCAGAAAGGGCATCCTTTGGCCATCCTCTAGAAGCCTTTTGCTTTCTCTCCCTTTCCCTCACATTTGAACCCCACCTTCTCAAAGCGGGATATAGCTGTCACTTTGCAACAACCTTCTAGCAAATCTCCTCTTCAGTCAGCTTGTCTGTCTGCTTCAGCCTTATACATTTGGCCTTTCCTCTCCTTGGGTGTCCAGCTCCCTGTCAGCAGGGTGTTGCCCAGTCAAAGGAGCCTGGCAGTCAAGGGAGGTTAAGGAAAAGATTCTTTCCCTTCTTCTCCTTGTAATGTTCCCTTTAGCTGAGCACTACCATGTTCAGGCACTAAGTCATTGCCCCTTGTTCTCTCAACTTCTCCAGGGGTTAAGTCCAAGGTGCCCTGTATATATAGAAGGTCCATCTTTAGTGAAAAGAAGAACTCAAACCCTCAAACCCTCTGCTCATGGAAACCTGAAATGCCGCTCACCCTTAGCCTATGACACCAGCACCCCACTTCTGAACAACGGGAAAGAGTCATTCCTAGAGGTGACTCCATGCTTCTGCTCTTACAACGAGAGGGTTCTGGCTGACCCAGCAGCCATTTTGTTTTGGAAGGAGCCCTGTTGGAGATGGTAATATTTTTACATGGCAATGTTGGATATGGAAACAACTTTATGTGGTCACTCTTACCATATAAAGTTTCATGTAAATAAACAGACTAGTTAGAAATGGGCAGTAGATATGAACAAATAATTCCTGAATGAAAAAAAAACAAGAAAAACAAGAAAAAGCTGAAGTTCAGCAATGTTAAAAAAATGCCTATTAACACAACCAAGAAATATGAATTTTCCCCTTATAAATGGTCAGATACTGTTTGCAAGACTTTTCACACTTGGCTACGGGGCTGCCAGATCCTTGCTATATGAATAGAAATTACTCCCATTTCATATGCAGTGGCCAGTCCCTGTCCACCCAAGCCATGCCCTCCCCAGCCCTCTAGCAGTGATTAAGCAAGCATCCAAGGGAAATCAATCTCCTTGTCGATTACCCTATGCAAACCACATGATCAGAAGCGGAGAAAGTCTGGCTACTTCCCAGCTACTCTCTTACTATGCACATTCACAGAGAATTGAAAATTCATCTAGAATAATCAGTGTATCATTAGCGTTTATTTTAAACCGAGACTCCACAGATATTCTGTGATAAGACACCCATTCACCAGCATGGGACTGGAAAGTTCTGTAAGTAATAAAGCAGAATAAGTTTCAGCATGGTTGAGAGGAGGTTGTTTAAAAGTTTCTAAAGTGGCTATGTGCTGGTGATTCACACCTGTAATCCTAACTACTTAGGAGGCTGAGATCTGAGGATCAAGGTTCAAAGCCAGACTGGGAAGACAAATCTGAGAGTTTCTTATCTCCAGTTAACCAGCAGGAAGTGGAGCTGTGGGTCAGGAATAGAGCATCATCCTTGAGCAAAAAAGGCCTTTAAGGGACAGTTTCCAACTCCTGAGTTCAAGCCCCAGTACTGAAACACCACAAAAAGGCTAAGGGGCAGTGTCCAGAATCTGAGTGCAAGCCTCAGTACAGAAACACCATAAAAACAAAAACAAAAGTTTCTACATTGTTCCTTTATATTTAAAAAATGGCTTTCTCTATTTAAGACAATGCAAAGATTCAGATACTGAAACTATTTCGTTTAAGAAACCGAGAACATAAGAATTCTAATCAAGCGTATTTAAAAAAAAATGTTCTTTGATCAAACCGTTTGCCTAAGAGATGCCTGTCCAATTTAATAGAATTACAACTTCTCTGAGTTTAAGACTCGGGTGCTAGGATGTAACCGTTTATGTTATCCAATTTAACTATATAAATTAGGATTTCCCATTTGAGTTCCCCAAATTCAATGGTAACAGGCAACACTAGAAAATTAAAGTTGCACAGATCCTCTGGGTACCCACTTCCAGATTGCTTCCCTTTTCCCTTGGTCATGAGGACTTAGACAGGAGTGTCGACTGACTCAGTAACCTTTGACAGGTGTTCTCTGACTCAGAAACCCCTGCCTTCCCGTGCTTCAAGTTCCTCCTGGCTCCTAAAGCCACGAAGGCCCAGTGACTGAGTGTAGCAAGTGGACAGGGGAGGGCCAGGCCCTTGCTGTGGCTGTTCGGAATTCTGAAGATATTTCCCCATAGAGGCACACAGGATTTCAGGTTTAAAACAATTATCTGAGTTAGAACTCAGTGTACCTTTTTCTTATAAAGAAAATGCAGTGTTCTAAACGGTGGCACAAGAACCAATTACATCATGAGTTAATAAGCATCTCAGAACTAGCCTTCCAGAACTTTTTGAGTCGACAGAAATGTACTCCAATTTCTAATAATCCGCCTTTTGGTGTGCCTGCTGAGGTGTAGCTCGCCCCTGGGTAGCATGGCAGGTATAGCCACTCGTGAGCACAGAAGGGAATGACAGGCTACCATGATGGCAATTTCTACTATGGTTCCTTAGTTCCCTGTTCTGATCTCATTGCGGCTCCTTGAGGAAGCCTTCCTGCTGGGCACATAATGAGCAAAATGTTTTAGATGAGGACTCTGGTTGACACGGCCGTTCTTTCTCATTAAAAGTAAGTAAATTGGAATTCTGGCTCATAAATAAGACTCGTGTGGCTTTGCTTGTGTGCATCCGCCCGCAAGGCACCAGACACTGCTGTCACCTGTCAGAACTTTGAAGAACGAGGCAGGAGCCCCAGGCTCCCACCCGTGTCATCACAATCACAGGCACGCTGGGGGAATTTTTAAAAACCAACTTGTTTTGAGTGTATTTCACAAATACAACAAATACTTGTCCACACTTGGGCATCGAGCAGGGATTCGAAAGACAAATACCATTTGGTGTTGCTAGCTTCGATTGGAGAGTGGGTAGACAGACAAAAGGGGTAAATAAATAAAACAAGTTTGGATAGTGACCTCTCCGAGGGGTGACATCTGACCTGAGATCTGCTAATGAGGATTGTGGGGTTTCATGAAGGGTTGAGAAAAGCATCTTCTCAAGAGAAGGTACAGCAAAAGTGAAGGAGGGGAGGTGGGGCAGAGGTGAGCATCTGAAGGGCCCAGAGGGGGCTCAGTATGATCACAGTAGAAAGAGCAAGGGGGTGCTAACAGGGGACAAAATTCTAGAACTTGCAGGCCTCAGGGAGGACTTGGAATTTTATTCCAAGTGTTTCCAGGCCAGAATGATTAGCATAGCAGTTGCTGAGTTGATGTTCACCATTATAATCAATGCACATTTATTGACTCTGTAATCTATGTTTGATGCTGCATTTTTACCTCTGGATGATTCTAATCCATTCTTTTCCAGGCTCCATAGACTCAGTTGTTAGGCAGGGACTGTTCTCAGTGTGAGTCAGTTTGACCTTGCTTAAAATCCCTAGGACAGGCTAAAGTGGCTCATGCCTATCTATAATCCTAGCTCTATCTGAAGCTCACAGCTCTAAGTCAGTCTGGGCAGGAAAAGCTGTGAGGCTCATATCTTTAACCAGCAAAAAGCTGGAAGTGTAGCTGTGGTCCAAGTGGTGGAGAGCCAGCCTTGAACAGCAACAACAACAAAGTAAGAGCTTTGTGTTCAAGCCCTAGTACCAGCACATCCCCCGAGCCCCCACCTCTGCACCCCACACAATCTCAAGGACAGCTTTCCAGAAAACTCAAAATCCACACTCTGACTTGGAAGACCTGCCGTGGCGTGGTCCTTGTGTGACTTGGCCTTAAATGTCCAGCTCTGCACTTGGACACTCATATCAATGTTGATTTTTGTGTTTTTGTGTGGGTTTTTCTTTTTTTGGGTCCGGTCGTGGGGCCTGAACTCTGGGCCTGGGCACTGTTTCTCAGCTCTTCAGCTCAAGGCTAGCACTCCACCACTGGAGCCACAGCGCCACTTCCAGCTTTTTTATTTTTGCTTATGTGGTGCTGAGGAATCGAACCCAGGGCCTCAGGCATGCAAGGCAAGCACTCTACCACTGAGCCACCTTCCCAGCCCCAGTTTTTGTGTTTTTTGTGGAAGATTCTGCCATAGATATTTCTCTTCTCAAATGTCCCCTCCTTTAAGACTGGAGGAACCTTTAAGAACTTGTGGATTCTGAGATCCAGGTCTCAGCTCCACCAGCCATCTTTCATAATGGGTAGTGCAGAGCTAACAGATCACAACTTGCAGAGAATTGAAAATCCATTTAGATCAATTAATGCATTGTTAGTGTGATGTTTAAGCCAGGACAGTGACAGTGTTCTGAGCAGAAGTGGGAGAGTTTTTTAACACAAAGGAGAATGAAAACAAAGTACACAGTACCCACTGGAGTTGTTGACTCTGG
This sequence comes from Dipodomys merriami, assembly GCF_024711535.1. Classification (NCBI taxonomy): domain Eukaryota; kingdom Metazoa; phylum Chordata; class Mammalia; order Rodentia; family Heteromyidae; genus Dipodomys; species Dipodomys merriami. The sequence continues at coordinate 15,315,491 of NW_027205048.1, read as the reverse complement.
GAAATACAGAAAGCACTATGTCAAAATGTCACCAGCGAGGAGAGGGTGATGAATGGCGGTGGCCTTTGACAAGGCTGGTAGGATAGAAAATGTCTGCCTTTGTCTGAACATGTTGAATTTGAGGTGGTGAGGATAAGGACACACTGAAAGAACGTGTCCAGAGCCAGACTGTGACAGTGTGAAGTATTCAGACGGGAAGATACGGATTCAGGATACGATGACTTAAAAATCCCGAGTTCTCTAGAGAATAGTAAGGGTGAAGAGGAGAGAAGGTCTAGATCTTAAGCTTGGGGGAAAAAGTTCACAAGAATCCCATCCCAACTAAGAAGCCAAGTGCAGTAGTGTGAGCCTATGTTTCTAGCTCCATTGGAGGAAGAAATAGGGCAATCATGGGTCGAGCCTGGCCCAGACAAAAATGCAAGACTCCACACCTGAAAAAACGCCTGAAGAAGAAAGGACGAGGGTGTGGCTCAAGTGCCAGAACACCTGACAAGCTAGCAGGAGGCCCTGGAGTCCAAACCTCCAATACAGAGAGAGAGGCAGGGGATGAGGTTTGGTCAGAAAATGGAAGACACCAGAGCTGCTGTGTGCTGCTCAGGCAGGTGTAGGAAAGTTGTTCTAAGATGTCAAAAAGACAACAAGGCTGGCAAGGTGGCTCTCAGATGGGGGCAGAGCTTAGTGTAGGTACAGAAAGACATCTTGTTTAATTGCCTGTAATGTGCTACAGGACTAGATGCAGTCAACTAGGTTCTATTCCTGTGCTTTTGCCGTTAATGTCCCCAAATTGTTCCTGGGGTATACATTTTAATAATTAGTCCCATATTTCTCTCTGCATCATTTCTTGAAGAGTTCTGACATTCCTCTGCTCCAGAGTATTTGAGATGAGCAGCCAGTCGCTGCCCCTCTGAGGGACAGACTGATTAATGAATTTGAAACGCAAAGCTTCAGAGCTTTGACATTCATTCTGACATTCATATTGGGCAACTTGGAGAAAAACCTGCACAAAGCTGTAGTTTTGTCTCCTAATTTGTAAACTGGGATTCACATTAGCTTCCACTGACCAACAAGAGGATGTCAAGATATAAGTCTGTGTTGTGAATGGTTTATTCCTCACACGTGGGAGGAACTGTGATGAAAAGTGATGTTTATGTAGCGCAGACATGACTTGTACTTGGGCTATGGGTCTGTTTGAAACATTTATGGGAAGCCACAACTAGCTTCCTTTGAATTTCCAAATGACATATAAAACATCATTTCAGAACTGTACTTGTTGCACAGTCCTGGCTACTTTTGTGTGCAAATGGCTCTGTCCCCAATCACACCGAAGGCTGCACAGAAACCCTGGCAGTTTCTCATCATCACATGATTGATATTTCTAAGTTTATTTTTCCCATAATAAAATAATATGTGCTGATTATAGAAAAATCAGAAGGCCATACAAATATAAAGAAGAGAAACATAATGAATTCATAGCCCCAGTGCTCAAAGAAAACTAGCAAGACCATTTTGGTTTGCTTCTTTCCAAACATTCATCAAAACTCAGCAGGGCTGGGCACTGGTGGCTCATGCCTATAATCCTAGCTACTCAGGAGGCTGAGATCTGAGGATCAAGGTTCAAAGCCAGCTCACAGGAAAGTCCTTGAGACTCTTATCTCCAATAAACCACTCAGAAAACCAGAAGTGGTGCTGTTGCTCAAGCAGTACAGTGCTTACCTTGAGCTGAAGAGCTAAGGGACAGCGCCCAGGCCCATAGTTCAAGCCCTAAGACTGACAAAAAATAAAACAAAGCAAAACACCCCCAAACCCCAGCAAGCTGAACTAGAGAGCATCCAAGTATACTTTTGTACCCCTGATCTTCCCTGATCAGTCCTCTGAGGGCAGGGCTGAAGTCCTATATCCAACCTGACTCCTAAAGGGTCAGATGAGACTGGTACACTCAGGATTGTTTGGACATAGATAGACTCATGAAGGATCAGAGGATCAAGAAATACAAAGGTCAAGCACTCTGGTGTGTACACACAGAACATCTTCTATTTAATCATGGCTACTTCTCCTTAGCCACCCACCATAATATATAATTCTCTGAGTAGGTAACTGGGTCTCAGGATCTGGGAGAGTCTGGGTTCTGTTTCTGACCCGTGTGTGTGTGTGTGTGTGTGTGTGTGTGTGTGTGTGTGTGTGTGTGTGTGTGTGTGTGTGTGTGTGTGTGTGTGTGTGTGTGTGTGTGTGTGTGTGTGTGTGTGTGTGTGTGTGTGTGTGCGCACGTACACACACATTGGTACTAAAGCTTAAACTCAGGACTTGGATACTGTCCCTTAGCTTTTTCACTCAAGGCTGGCAACTTTGCCATTGATCCATAACTCCCCTTCACTTTTTCATGGTTAATTGGATACAGGAGTCTTGTGGACTTTCCTATCGAGGCTGGTTTCAGACCACAGATACTTAGGTTTGGCCTCCTGTGCAGGTAGGATGAGAGGTGTGCCATCGGTGCGCCTCAGACCGTTTTTTGACCAGCATGTTATGTGACAGTCCCATGATTTCACCTCCCTAAAGCATGTTTGTCCTTTTCACTTCTGTACTGTGCCTCAGAGTCTAGCACAAAGAAGATGGCATTGCATCTCAGCATGGTGTTCCAGGAGTCCCCAGGAGTACACTGAAGGGCCTTCCCCTTGCTTAGAAACGTACTGTTTTCGCATTCTACACCTTCTTAAACTCCAGGAAAGCCTGCTGAGGAGCTGTGTCCACAATGGTCAACCACAGCTACTGCATTTTTTTCTTCCATCTAATAAGCAGTGCAGCTGGAGAAGAGGTGAGTGGCAAAGGCTCTGATTCGCTGATGTGAAGCCCTGGTGAGCCCAGCTCTTGGCGAGCCTTTTGAAACTGCACCACTTCAGAACTATATGGATATTCTTGCAGGCTTCAGATTATTGGAAATGTTATTAATGGCCTATACTTTTGGAGCAGTTTTTAGGTTTATAGGAATGTCGAGAAGCTAGTATAAAAAAATGTTTCACAGATATTCTACATCTCATTGCCACCCTCTGCTGAAGGCTGGTTGGGAGGGCAGTGATAAGCCCAGTTTTTAATTTTTATTTTTTGGTGATCCTGGGGTGTGAGCTCAGAGCCTCATGCTTGCTCAGCTGGTGCTCTACTATGTAAGCCACACCACCAGCCTGGCTTTTCTGAATGGGGTTGGCTTTGAACCATAATCCTCCAGATCTTAGCCTAAGTAGCTAGAATTATAGGTGTGAACCACAGGTACCCAGCTCTGTTACTTTAGCATCTTACATTAGTATTATATGTTGATTATAACTACTGAGAAAATGTTGGCATCATATCTGAAATTAGGGTCACGCTTCGTCATCTTTCTTTTGCTTTTACCTAACATGCTTTTCCTGTTGCTCTGTCTCACGCATGACCCGATGTCACAGTTAGTGGTCATGTCTCCTCAGCCTCTTGGCTAAGTCTGTCCTAGTTTTTGATGAGGTTGACAGTCTAGAAGAGTACAAGACAGGTGTGTATTTATTTTAGGATGCATCTTCTAGGGGATTTATCTCAAGATGAGACTGGGGTTATGGGATTTGCAAAGCAAGATGACAGATGTAATGAATCAAAGGTTCCACCAATCACATGACACGTGGTCTTGATGATGTGGCCTTAATGATGTGCCTGCTGTATGGTTTGCCAGGTCTCTCCACTGCAGAGCCACTCTTTCTAGATTAACATTTGCTTTGATTTTTTTGGAGGCTCATTGGACTGTGTCCTAGAAGTATATCCCTAATTTCCACTTGGGGAATGATTCAGATAGGATGAAAGAAGGATGTTGAGATTTGGTTGAGGCTGAAAACCCATCTGAACCAAAGGAGGCGTTTTGTCATTATGGGTGCCATATTGGCACAAAACAAGTTGGTCAGTGCTGTATGGTTTTATTTAGGCCTTGGATATCTGGGGCCAATCAGAATTCTAGTTGGGTTTCCAGTGCCTTGACCTGCTTCTTTTGCAGCTGGTGCTGGCTGCTTCGACTTCATTTGTTCTCGCGGGATTTAAAAATAGTATTTAATCTCAATTCTCCTATTGGGACCTCAGATTGAGTCTTCTGTCTTGAGTTCATATGGGTGTCAGCAATGACTTCTCTTGAAGCAGTGCTCGGGTGAGAGGCTTAGCTTCGTGTTTATGGAATCACTTGACCAGAGTTTGGTGGGTTGGATGATAGATAATCCTGGAACTTTCTAGCTGTTTTCAGTGTATACTTACAATTTTCACACCAGTAGATAGACGGAGGTACCATGAAACCTAGAGACTTGGATTATGATATCTTACTGGAATCATGCATTATGCTTTTTTGGGACAGTACTGGGATTTGAACTTAGGGCCTTGCACTCATTAGGCTGGTACTCTATTTCTTGAGTCCCATCTCCAGTCCTTTTTTACCCCTTTAATTATTTGGAATGGGGAAGGGTGTCACATTTATGCATGGGTGAGTGTCTACCATAGACCTCCTATTTCTGCTTTCCTCATAGCTGAGCTGATAGGCCTATTTTCACTACACTTAACTTTCTTCAGTTGAGAAGCTCTTTGTCTGGGCTGGCCTCTAGCTACAGTCCTCCCAATCTTGGCTTTCTAATTGGCTAGCATTATAGGCATGAATCGCTGTACTTGGCTACACATTACCCTTTCTAAAAGCCTTTAATGCATTGCCTCGTGCCTCATGTGTGATTCCTTCACTGGGTGAGACCTGAGGAATAAGAGAACAGAACTGTGAGGTTTCCATCTTGTAAAGGGCCAGCCTCAGATTCAGACAGTGACAAAAGACAGAGATGGGATCAGGCCTGAGTCCTGTGGCTCCGTGATGGTCCTTGGTCCTTGGCGGCACGAGTCTCCACCCCGAGAAGCTGCAGGGAAGGTGGGCCGCGGATGCCTTGGACTTGTCATCCCTCCTTCACACGCTTCCCTTTACGAGATCGCCAAAGGTGAGGTAGGCTGAGCCAGGATGGTACAGGGCTCCCGTCGCAGCTCTCTGGGTGACTCACCTCGGGGCGTGGCAGTCACTTCAAGGGTGTTGTCGTTGCTAGCTTTTCCAAAGCCATCTTCAGCAAGTTTTGGCTGAGGAACTGGGCCTATCACTTCCCTCATCTGCCTTCACCAGAGGGTGGCAGCCCCAGATGAAACAACAGATGAAGCTCTTCCCAGTGGGAGAGCAGAGCTCATTGGCACAGGAGAGAATTGTGTCAGAACCCAAAATATCTCCCATGCTTCCTTCTGGGACAAGGCCGACACACCCTGGCCTTTTGAGCCACACAGTAGTTGGCATGTCAGATTACCCAAACATTGTCCTGGAAGTTCCTCCCCAGGGTAAGCCATGTACATTTCTTATTTAGCAAATGGTGAATTTTGGTAATACTTAAATACATATTATGCAAAACAAAATGTATGGAAACTGTATATTTTATAATGCCCTTTTTTTTTTAATGTCTGCATCATTCCAGACCTGCTTTTATGGTTTGTCAACAAGATCACTCCATAAAGTACATTCGGATATCTCACAGCTGTGCATAATTTATGCTGCCTATCCATGCAGCACAAATAAAATTTTTTATTTGCACCATCTAAAAGAAATCCCATTGTATAAATACATAAGCAAAGCTCATAAGACATAGTCTTCTGACTTCAGATGCTAAGAGGGGAGACTGAGCAGACAATTAAAAAGCTGGGGGAAGGCTTCATTATCCATAGACGCAGATAATAAATACTGTACAAAGTAAACGGAGCCGTTACTCAGTGTCTTACGAGGGTTACACAGTGTCCCACAAGTGCTGGCATGGCCTGCCTGCAAATCCTCCTAGGAATATTTTGAAATAAAGATGCTAGAGGAAGCCCTGTGGGCCAAAAAGAGTTTCTTGTGGAGTAACAGGCTGGAATAAGTAGAGGAAAGGGAAGTGCTCAGTGGTTGGCATATTTTGCTCTTAGGAAATTAGTCTTTCTCTGCCACCAAGAATGCTGGGGGCGGGGGTAGAGGGCGGGGGGGGGGGGAGGGAGACAGAATGCTCTTGGTTAGGTTTGTGGAGCTCCAGCCTGATTCCATTGGAGGCTGGAGGCGCTGAGACCTCCCCAGTGTCATCAAAGTCAAGGGGCAGACGTACTGTTACTACCAGCTCCCTTGATGAGGGAAGGAGGGCACATGGGAATGGCCTTCCTCGCTAGTGGACCTGGGGTTTAACTTGCCTCTCCTCTCTCCTGAGACAGCATCTAAATATATTCTTGTAAATGCAAGCACCTTTCCTTCAAGTCTCCGCAGCTTGGCTGGAAATCTTTCAGGCCTTTCAGTACCCTGGCTGGAGTGTCCCTGGAAACCTCCTGTTTTCCCTGTGCTGTGGATGGGTGAGTGGGAACACAGGATGCTACTGTTAGATTTCTTTCTCCATTAACTTGAACAGGCCCTGGGACAACTAGATTTGCTATCAACCAATCTAACAAATTTACCTGTGTTGCAAATGCAGAACTCAAAACCACCAGGAGGAGCTTATAATTTAACTAGTCTATTTATGTAGATCACTTTTGTGACAGTTTTACCTGGCTTTTTAGAGAGGTTACTATAATACTGGTGTTAACTCTTGTCATATTGCTTGTTTTTCAGGGATCAAGGGGGGAAATTTTGGCATGGGAGTATATGCCTGTAATCCCAAATTGTAGATAAGGTGATTGTAGTCTAGGGTTACCTTAGGCAAAAAGAGAAGGAGGAAGAGGAGGAGGAGGAGGAGAAGGAGGTGGAGGATGAGGAGGAAGAGGAGGAGGAGGACAAGGAGAAGAAGAAAGAAGAAGGAGAAGGACAAGGAGGACAAGGAGAAGAAGAAAGAAGAAGAAGGAGAAGGAGAAGAGGAAGAAGAGGAGGAGGAGGAAGAAGAGGAGAACTATTCTGAAAATCCCTGGGAGAATGGTTTAAGTGGTAGAAGGCTTGCCTATCATGGGTTCAAACCTCAGAAGTACACCAAACAGAATGGTGGGAAGGCTCTACTTGATGCTAATACTTCATATAGTGGCCTTAACCCAATGAAGTACCATGCTAGCTCTCATTAGAATGCTGTTAATTGCACTTGCAGGCTGCAGTCTGACTGCAGGAGCTGCAGAACTGGCTCAGAACTCTTTGCTACCTATGCATCCCCTGAGGTCCTGGGCAAGAGACCCAGGTGGAGACAGCACTTCTGGGATGAGGCCCCTGACACCGCCGGGGGTGAGCAGCACTTCTCATGGCTGCTCGGCTCCGCATACTTTTGTGGGAGGGGCGGGCATTGACAACATGTACTGTTGTCTACACACTGGGGAGGAACTTCCTGGGTGCTGTTGGGTAATACGACTCCCTGACTATGGGGATGAAAAAGTCCCTCCCTGTGGAAAGCATCATTTGCTCTGCTTGGCATGCCCGGCCTGTTCAGGAACAGCACAGCCCTGGTCCTCTGCCGATGGCTGGGACCTTCAGTCCTCTTTTGGGGTGGTGGGGGGTTTTCAGCATTTGGTCTCCTCTCATGCATTCTCTATCCCTATTGATGACCACAAGGGCTATTCTGGTTTAGCCATCAAGAGCACCTTTCCCAGCCACTCTCCTGTCACCCATCTTTCTCACTAAAATTTTAGGGTGGAATAATATTGGACTTGCAGGAGAGCCCCAAGGGTAACAAAGAGCTCACCACGGTCCTGTTCTTCCATGGTATTTGTTGCTCTGTTTGATGGTCTTACAGGTTGAGTGTTTCTTATCTGGTCTCCTGGAATCAGAAATATTTGGACTTAGATTTTCTAGAAACTCTTTATGTGGTAATGGGATTTGAGTTCAGCATCTCAAACATGCTAGATCCGTGCTCTACAGCCGAACCATTCCTCCAGACCCGTTTTTTGCACTGGTTGTTTGGAGATAAGGTCTTACCAAGTCTGCAGTGTAATCCACCCATTTTATGCTTTTTGTTAGAGCTGGGATGGCTGGAATGCGCCACTACTCCCAGATACTGATTGAGATGGGTTTTCTTGTGTAAGCCTAAGCTGGACTTGAGCCACAATCCTTATTTCAGCCTCCACTGATACCTGGCTTAGAATTTGTTTAATTGTGGAGCATTTGTGCCTCCAGAATGAAGGATTGTGGTGCTAGGACCCAAGTGTAAGCAGAAAACTCATACACGTTTTATGTAAAACCTATCGGTATAGCATTTTTTACGTACCTTATCACGTGCAGCATTGTCCGGGCACCTTCCTTTTGACTGGGACTCATCACAAGAAGTCAGGTGTGTCATGGGAGAGCTTCAGATTTGGTGCCATCTGACTAGAGATATTCAACCTGGGCTTGTGGAGTGATCTCTGTCCCAGCACGGGAACGACCATTACGGGACAGCACAATGATGTTAGTTGCACAGAGCTTAGATGGTCAAATCTTCTGGAGTAAAGCTACACTTAAGATATAGTGCAGCTGGAAGGGAATAGCTTCTGCTGAGAGCAGTGAGCACTCACCTCACACACTGAATGTGCTTCTTGAGTGGAGGACTCAGGTATAGAAGCCCTACCCATGGGCTTGTGAGCAAGCAGAGGGTCTCAAAAGATCTTGGTGAGCGACAGAGTAAGCAAATGAGTCATCTAGCAACAGCAACGAGATGGGGAACCCACAACACCAGTCCCACTGTGCTGCCAGCCAGTTCTCTGCTGGTAATGAGCTGGGGAGGGGGGGGAACTCATTGATTGGAGCTCTCCAGGCTGCCAGTGTTGCCTCTCTACAGCCAGAAAGACTCCTGACCTCTTCCAATCAGAGAGCCCCTTCCTTCTCACTCCCTACCACATCCGCAGGACCTTTCCAGTGTCCGTGCCTGCAGCCAGGCCCCTCTTCTACCACGACTGGGGCCTCATCTCCAGTACACAGGCTCTTTGTGAGGACTACAGTCATCCCAGCCCTGAGCTTCCCTTGCTTGTCTCTCCCTGTTCAACATATGGCACCCTAGTCCTCTCTCTCTCCCCACCCCATACAGGGCTGAGACGCAGCCCATGCCTCTGCCTCAGGCTGTATTGCTGACTTCCACCTCTGGAGACCAGCTTCAGAATGTTCTGGAGAGGCTGTGTCAGACAGTTAATGCTCCGGTAGTAATCCTTTTGTAACCTGACCGTAACTGCAGACTTCCACGTTGAGAATGATAAAATGGTGTGGATTTAAAAGTATTCAGGGAATTGTAAAATGTCTAGGATTAAAATTTCAATACCATTTGTGCCTAATAAATGCGAACTCTTCAGTAACCTGAAACTGTGCTGCTATGACTCAGGTCTGAAAATCCCGCGGCCTGGCTAAAGAGATTGGAATAACACGTGTGAGAATCCGGTCTCATCACTCACCTGGCAGCCCGGCTGGCTTGCACAGAGTAGCAGGCGTGTGACCTCATAGGCGAGCAAGCCCAGAGAAAGCACCACCGCGCTGGTTAACAGAGAGAAGGGAACACCCTTATCTTTTCCGTTAGGATTGCTTACAGAAATGGAACCAATTGAGCCCGTGTCCATGTAGCAATTGGTTCAGCATGTTTGGCCCCAAGAAACAAGAGCATAGAACAGTTTCTTGATGCATTGACTTTTTAAAACATAAACCCATCTAGTCATTCTGATCTGGCAAATTAATTTTGTCTTTAAATCACTTACTGAAGCATATAAAATTAGACTTCTTAAGTGTAGAGAGAATTGGCATTATGTTTAACAGATTCACTGGGACTTCAGTCAATGGATTTAGTCTTAATACAGTTAAAGCCTTGAGACTTAATAGAGATCTGATCTTATGTAGTGCATTAATTCGTCATTGTAAAAAGTCACCGCTTGTGGGGCTCTGTTGCTTGCTGAAAGGCTGAATTATATACCTTGCCTTTGATAATAACCCCGTACATATTATAGGTCTGGAAGGAAAAGGTTAAGTTGTTTCTCGTAAGGTACAATACTTTAATGGCTTGATTGACACAGAAATCATCGATTTTAACTCATAACCATAATGTGATGAATTATAGTGTTTCCCTGATTTATTCAACCTCTAAATATTTTCACTGTGTGATTTATGTAATAAGCTGTGGATGCCAAACTCTTCCCAACGAGAATGAAAATGAGGTTGCTTTTTTTTTTTAAATTCAGGGGTGAGCTTACCAGATCAAGGAAGAAATTACGAAGTCAAGGTCGAAGTTGCTGGCACCTCCCTTCTGAGTGGGGATCTTCAGAGCCCAGGAATGAGTGTCCACTCAAAGGTCAGCTATTTGTCTTTTGTGTTTTTTTTCCTTTCAGCTTTAGGTCTGCTGACGGTTGAAAATCATGTTAACTGCATTGATTGTATTTAAGGCTTTCTTTACTCATTTTAATGCTAACTTAGCCTTGTGAAATGACAGCATCATTCTCGGGAAGATTAAATACAATCCAGCGTCAGCTTAACAAGTCTAATGAGTCACTCAGTGGTATTTGCATCTACCCAAAGTGACTCTCCAAGCAGGACCTCAGCATGGTATCACCAGATATACAACTACAATGTTCCATTTGCTTGAATGCTTGATACATTTTTGTAATTATGTATATTTAATCAATATTTTGCTTTATTTAGTTGATGGATAGAAATGTTTTTATGCCACACAAAAAAGTCCATATTGAGTTTTAATATGGTCTGAACTTTACCTGGACATATGTTCAATCATTTGTACTGCCATGATGCAAAAAGTAATATGAATAGTAAAAACATTAGTGATTATATTTAGTGTTTCAGTGAGCTTTATCTGTTAAGTCTACTTGACTTTCTTATGTTTCAAAACTTTTAGGAACCGTTAGAAAATGTTAGAATCTATAGGAATCCGAGCCTCTTGGAGAGATTATACAGATGGCTTTATCCTTGTGTTATGTGGAAATATTTTTAGATCACTTTTCATGATAGAGAGCAGATTTGTTTTTAAAGAGAGGTTGCGATGGTGAAAATCGCCCGAGCTTTCTGGAGCAGGTTCAGCAGCCACCTTCATGTGGGTTTCGATGAGAAGGGTTGTTTGCATCTTTAATTTATGTATAAAGTGCTTGCATTTGAGCTGGGTGCTGATAGCTCACACCTGCAATCCCAGCTACTCAGGAGGTTGAGATCTAAGAATCACAGTTGGGGAAGTGGCGCTGTAGCTCAAGTGGTAAAGCGCTAGCCTTGAGCTGAAAAGCTGAGGGATAGCGCCCAGGCCCAGAGTTCAAGACCCATGACCAGAAAAGAAAAAAAAAAAAGCTTATTCTCTCATGCCAGGCACCAGTGGCTCATGCCTGTAATCCCAGCTACTCAGGAGGCTGAGATCTTAGGATCACGGTTCAAAGCCAGCCCAGGCAGGAAACTCTGTGAAACTCTTATCTCCAATAAACCACCAGAAAACCAGAAGTGGCTCTGTAGCTTAAGTGGTAGAGCACTCGCCTTGAGCTAAAGAGCTGAGGGACAGCGCTCAGGCCCAGAGTTCAAGCCCCACAACTGACCAAAAAAAAAAAAAAGAATCACAGTTGGAAAGAAAACAGCAGCAAAGTCCATTATCCAGCACAAAGCTGGAGGTGGAGGTGTAGCTCAAGTGGTAGAGCACCAACCTTGAGTGAATAAAACTAAGTGAGAATATGAGACTCTGAGTTCAAACCTAGTGCCAGCACAAAAAGAAAAAAGGAGCTTGAATTTGAAACTACATATTTTTAAAAAAGCTTAGGGGTTTGGCTAAAGGAACTAATTCAGTGTCCTGGAAACTATTATGCATTGAATATACAAAGGAGAAGTCAATCATGGTGGTATTGGTGGGATTCCCTGGGTGAAAAACTTAAAGGTACCAAAGAAAAGATGATAGTTGCAGAAAACGAGGAATGTAAGAACATTGATAAAGAACATGTGGATAATTAAAATATTTACAAATTAAAAATTAGGAACAACCTAAAGTTTTTTGGAAGGCATCATGAGGATTGTTTCTGGAATTAGATTTGCCAGCTTTAGCAAATAAAAGCAGAAAATGCCTGGTTAAATTTGGACTTTAGGAAAATGATGGATTTGTTCTTAAGTGTAAGTATATCCTGTACAGTATATGGGACATACTTGTACTAGAATCCTTTGTGTGCTAGTATTGTTTATCTGAAGTGTGGCTCTGAGTGTCCGTCTTCCATCTGGCAGTTGTAGCGGTCTTGGCTTGGGGAAATCAAAGTGCAGAGCTGTGGGGAATTATGAACTTGAGCCAGTGTGGGTTATCGGAGGTTTGCTCTGATTTCGGACATTAGCTTCTTCCTGCCACTCGCTGTCTGGCTGACCTCACCAGACACACCAGACCATGAGTTGGTATATCCACTACGGGCCAACTTCCTTTGTACCTGATAGTGCTCCAGACCACGCGAACAGCTCCTGACTCTGGTGGGATTCCACTCAAGGTGCAGAATTGCATGCCTAGCATAAGTCTCACTAAAATGACTCTGCATTACTACTGACATTACTGAAGAAAACAGGGCTCAAGTGTGGTGGCTCAGTCCTGTCATCTTAGCCATTCACGAGGCAGAGTCTGGAGGTTCATAGTTAGAGGTCAGCCCAGGCAAAAATTAATGTGACCTCATCTCAAGTGATAGCTGAGTGTCTGTCATCTCAACTGCATGAGAAGAGTAAATAAAAGTACTATTGTCGAACATGTTGGGCATAAATGCGAGCTATTCAAAGAAAAGCCAATACAAAAAGGCTGGCACTGTGGTTTAAGTGGTAGAGTGCCTTGCCAAGCAAGCCTGGACCCTGAGTTCAAACCCCAGTACTGTCAGAGAGAAAGAAAGAGACAGAGATACACAGAGAGACACCGAGAGAGAAGGGAACAATTTTGTTGTAATGCCGCAGGGACTCATCTCAATGAACAGCTATGACTTGGATGTGATGTCTGTGGTTATAATACACGCTACATGTGGCAGGGCAGGGGAAAGCCCTGCGGAAGAGCTGCCTGTTGTGGTTAATGTGTACTCATGTTGACCAGAAGTCTCCAATACGATGTGACTGCACACTCTCTTTGTTATCAACAATGGTGGGGATTTGAACTTCAAACTACATCAACACAGTGGATCTCCACCCAGACAAAATGCACTCACATTAATGAATATGTTTATAGCAGACCATGCCTGTTGTACTTTAGAAAAGGCTCTGCTTTTCTTCCCCAGCCCTCTTCCTTCTTTCCAGCTGGCTTATTTAAGAATCTCTGCTGTGCCAGTGCCGGCTGTAGAGTCAATGAAGACAGATAAGCACTCTGCCCCGGCTCTGTCCCTTCCAGCAAAGGGAAATACAAATAAAATAAATCCAGATTGGGATAAGTGTTAAAAAGGACCAACAGGAGAGGGCTGGCCAAGAAAGAGCTTTCTAAGAAGACATAAGATAGGCTGCTGCCTCATGGAGAGTCAGAGACTCAGCCTGAAGACAGCACGTGGGCAAAGGCTGGAGCGGGAGCACTACCAAGGAGGCGGGGGTGTCTGCAGTACGGGAGGTTAGCTGGGCTGATGGACAGGCTGGCGGTAACACAGCAACAGCAGAGACCACCATGCCCCACAGGCCGCCCTCCACATACACCTGTGCTGAGCAGGTGACAGCCAGCGGCCTCTTTCTCTGATGGTTGCCTATTTACATTATGATTCATGGGGCTGTACAAAGCATGGCATCAATTTTGCATAATTAATCTTTCCCAGAGTGAGCCACGTTCCTATCCATGGGAGGTGTTCTTATGATTACAGAAGCAGCTGACTCTGAGACATGGCTGCCTGTGGTCCAGCGAGGCGGAACCGAAAGTGTGCACAGAGGGTTTGCACACTTGAGTGTGGGCCCGCCACACAGCTGAGAGGACTCCACGTCTCTTTGGGCTCTTCTGCAGAACTCTTTGGATTAAAAACGATTTAGTTTGTCACCATGTCTGCTTCTTCAGAGGTCAACCTCACGTCCGCAGCATGGAGGGCATGTCCAGGCTTAGTGTAAAATAACCACATTGCAGTCTGTAGCCACTGCCCCTCCTGCCCCTGCCATTGTCCAGCCCTGCGATCTGTACTCCCACACCCTTCCCATGTCTCTTTCCTCCAGAGAGGCCATCTTGAGATCTACAGGCTGAAATGACCACCCCCCTACTCAGCTTTGTCCAGCCATGCCATAAGGTCACAAAGGAGAGGCTGGCAGACCAACCCCTGCTGTGGGCAGACACAAGAATTCCCATACTCGGGCATAAGGCTTTGCCTGTGGATTCGCGACATTTGGGATAAAATCTGTGTTTAGGCCCAGCTGCATGGGTGGGAGGGACGGCTAGCATAAATACCCTCCAAGACACAGGACCCCTGTTTCATTTGCTTTTCAGTCTGTCATTAACTAGCCATGAACATGGCTCTCCGTCTGGCTGTGTATTAGGGTCTTCTGGAAACTTAGAAATAGCAGAGTTCAGTGTCCAGCCTGAGGATTCCTTTCATTAGCTTAGGGGAAGGCCGAGGTATCTGCCTTTAGGGGGAAAAAAGTGGCCCCCAAGTGATTTTAATGAACACACAAGGTTTAAAGCATTTGAGGAAACTCAGGCTGTGGCCAGTGCTCATCAACTTGATCCAGTGGTTTGGACAAAGGTGCTGTCTGGGGTGTGCGCTCTCTCCCTCTCCCTCTCTCTCTCTCTGCCTCTCTTACACACACACACACACACACACACACACACACACACACACACACACACACATACACACACACACACACACACACACACACACGATTCTGTGGGTGAAATACATCTGGAACTGATATTAGTATGTCCCTTCTAACTCAAGAATCAAGCTGTCCCTGCCACTGCTTATGTAGTTGAAGGAGTGGCGAGACAGGAAAGAACATAGAGTTGTGCAAGGTGGACAACTCCCACCTTCTGTCCCTGCGCCGTGTCACTGTCTGTGGGGATGGGCTTGCCAATGTTCTCTCCTCTCATGGTTGTTGTAAGGAGGAGGTAAAATGCCAGCTTTTAAATTACGTTGGAAGTGGAACATCACTACCCAAATGGAAGGTGGTATTGGAAGTCTGGAACATCTTGAGGGACCAGTCTCTGATTTTTCATCTTGGAAAAGTTAAGCAGAGAACCAGAGAAGACATGTCACCATGTGATTAATTATCAGATTGTCCCCGTGGGGCTCAGCCTTTGAATACTCCAGGAAATTTCAAATTTCCAGCTTTCTCACTTGAGAGTGAAATTACGGAAATCGAATGTGAAATGGAAAGTAAAAGGCAAATGGATTCAAACAGGAAGCCAGAGGTTACCTCAGCAAATGACAGCACTCAGATATCGAATAGCAGCTAATTAAAATGACAGAGGCGCAGTCGGCCCTGTGCAATGCCACTCACTGTTTTCCAACTGCTCTTCCTTAGGAAGCCTCCCCCGTGAGCCAGGGGTGGCCCCAATTCTCTGGCCTGGCCCCTCCCCACCAGCTCTTCTCCCAGCATTCCCTGGGATCTGCTTATCAGGGCCTGCGGTGGCCTCTGCACCCAGCCCCGTCCTGTTCTTCTTCATCTGACTTATCTCAACCCTGACTCGCGCTCCTTGAAATTCTCTCTCCTCTTGGCCTAAACCCTCCTATCCCGCCCCCCACCATCTTCTCTCTTGCTTCTTGTGTATTTGTAATCCTTTGTTTTTGTTGCTCTTCACAGTTTACTCCTTCATGGTTCCTTTTTGAGTTTGTTTGTAAGCCTCCTTCTGACCCAGGCCTCCACTGGCAATGTCATGTCCACACTCAAAATGTTACTTCCCACTGCCTCCCCGTCCAGCTGTGCCTAGAGCTCAGTGAGTAACGGCAGCAATGAGCTCCTCCACACAGAATCCACCCCTCAGACACGCTGTGTGCTGTACTTCCCCAGGGTGCCCTCTCGGACAATGGCTGCATACCCTCTTCTTTAACTACTCTGACCCCAAGAGTTCATCTTCCCCTTCTCATGGACTACAGGTCCTTCCCACTGCCCAGTGCACTCACAGTGGACCCTGCCTCATTGTGTTTCCCTGATTTCCTTTTATAATAACCATTGGAAGGTAGGACTGACATCTGTCCCCTCTCCCTCGAAATTGTAACGCAGGGTAGAGACATCTCTGACCCCACTGGCCAGGCAGCCCTAATGTTTGCCTCTTCCTCTGCATCTTTAGAGGACAGATGTAGCCTGTTCCATTTCTGCTCCCCAGCCCTCCAAAGATAGCATAACATCTGCCACCAAGGACACTTCTAGTTTCTTGGTGGTTAATTGGAGATAAGAGTCTCATGGACTTTTCTGTCCACAGGCTGGCTTCCAACCAGTGGGATTCCCAGAGAGAGGAATGTTTCATGTCATTTTCCCTATTTCTTTATATGTTCAATCATTTATTTCTCTCACTGTGGTCTTGTAGCTATTTATTTTGTGTCTTAAGTTAGAACCCAATACTCTTTTGGTTAGTTTTTCAAATTGTTTCTGCTTTGACAATTGGAGTTCTTTCAGTTGGTTCCTATGAACCTTTGATGTGTGTGTGTGTGTGTGTGTGTGTGTGTGTGTGTGTGTGTGTGAGAGAGAGAGAGAGAGAGAGAGAGAGAGAGAGAGAGAGAGAGAGAGAGAGAGAGAGAAACAGGACAGGGACAGAAACAGGAACAAAGAGACAGAAAGAGAGGACAGAGCAGATGAAAAAAGAAAGAAAAATGTAAAGAAGAGAGAAAAGGAGAGACAAGAGGGGCATAGAGAGCCAGAGAGACAGAGGGGAGAAGTGGAAAGGGATAGAGTTATTACTTCCATTCTATAACTATGAGATGTGCTGAGTTCATTTGATATATTTCCTGGGTCTGTCCTAAATGAGTCAGTTCTCTATGGGGTCCTGGTTCCTTGGGACTGGTATTAGAAACAAAGGCGTAGTCATTAGCTCTGCTCACAGCTCCCAGGTCCCTTCAGCTGACAGGGCATAGAAAATACATGCAGGCATGTGGATGTGGGAGGTGCACATATACATGTGTGTATATGCTCTGCAAAGGCTTACAAAATCTCAAATGCTGGGTTATAGTTGAGTCACATCATGCTGTCACATAAAAATTATAGAAATAGTATGAAAGAAAACAATCCTTTGTATTGCTGTGGAGACAAAAAGGTAGAACTATTTCTAGTAATCAGTCCTTGGGAATGAAATATAACCATTAAGTTCTTTCCCTTAAAAAAAAAAGTTCATTTAATAGCCACCTCCCAACGCTCTAGCATTCTGCCTCCCTCTGGCATTTTGTGCACCCCGAGCGGATCCAGGCCTCAAGGCTGCCTTTCTGCTAATTACTTGAAATTAATTTTACCTTTTCCGAAAAGTGGCACACTAAAGTCTTTACTCAACTGGCAGAACCAATTTCTCATGCACTTTTTATTGGGCAAAGGTACTAAGGGTCCTCTTTTTTGCTTGAACCTACTAATCTCCCAAGCATATAATGTGAAGACTTGGTCATGAAACCAAAATAGAGTTGCGAGATCTGAGAGAGAGCAAGAGCGGAGCTACAGATGCTGCCGCTGCTAGGATTCCTTGTCCTTACCTGACAGATGGTTTGTGCGTAGAACACTCTTGAGTCTGTATGACTGGAACAGCCAAATTCAGAAGTACAACACAGACAATATTTCCCCCTGGGAGAAATGGCCCCTCCCCTTGGCTGCCCAAGCACCCCAGAAGTCCCCACCCAGCACCTGTCACCCAGGCCACTGGCACGCCAGGGGGCAGTGGGAGGTCCCCCAGGCTCTGAGGTCCCCATTTCTGAGATCACTTCCACTTCCGCTGTGCCCACACTCCTTCCCCACCTTCCCCTGTGTAATCTCTCTTCTCCTGCCACAATCCCTCCTTCCCTGCCAGACTCCATCTCATGCAGCTGGAGGATTGTACTTGTGCTCCCTCTCTCCCTCTCTCCCTCTCCCTCTCCCTCTCCCTCTCCCTCTCTGTCTCTCTCTGTCTCTCTCTGTCTCTCTCTCTCTCTCTGTCTCTCCTCTCTCTCTCAACAAGCCCTCTTCTCTTGAACTGCATAGGAGTTTCCTTTAGGCAACCCTTACAGCAAGATGCTGTCTTTTTTTCCCCTCAAGGCTAGCACTCTACCATGTTGAGCCATAGCTCCACTTCCAGCCTTTTCTGTGTATGTGGCACTGAGGAATCGAACCCAGGGCTTCAAGCATTCTAGGCGAACATCTACCACTAAGCTACCTTCCCAGCCCAGGTGCTGGCTTTAAGTGTAGATGGCATATTTTATATCCTTGTTTCAGAAACTTCAATAAAGTCATGACCCACTGACAAAATCCTAATTATAGAAACAGCTACACATAATGGTGCATACTTTATGTACCTACTCCTTTTTTTCTTTTTCTTAATTGTCAAGGTGTTGTACAGAGGGGTTTAATAAGTACATTTCTTGTCAAACTTGTTACCCCTTCTCTCATTCTTCTTGTTTCCTCCCACCAACCCCCCAAGTTGTACAGATCATACCGTCTTGTGAGTATCTCTGTTGCATTGCTTCCCCCTTGTGCTTTGTCTTGCCATTCTTTTGTTCTTCCCTTTTCTATTCAGATAAACATATATACAGTACCAGGAAACAAAATCAAGTACAGTGGTAAGGGGATAAACCAGAGGGGGAAGAGCATACAAAAGAAACCAAGTTGCTGTTTTTAATGTACTATGTAATTACCTACTGATTTCTTTCTTAAACACATAAAAATGAGTATAAATAACTAAAATTAAATATACTGTGTATCTATTAAAACACATTTTTCTATCACCAGGGAGCATACCATACCTTTTGGCAAAATACTGTCTTTGACCTTCACTGTTTCTCTGTATTTTCCATCTTCTCTGATAGATGTTTATTGAATAAGCCCTGTGCAACTCAGATTATGGGAAAGGAGGGTCAGGATTTGATTCCCAATGTTGAAATGGCACAAACCCAGCTCAGCTGCTGAGGCTGGTGGAGCCTGGAACCAAGATACCATTCAGAGAACCTCATGGAAGAGTTTTATACGTCGTAAGGGGGAAGAACCACCGATGGAAGGTTATCCTACTTTTCTGTTGAGTTCTTTCTATATGTTCACTTCACCAAGTATTTATTGTGAAGCTGTCATGTGCCAAACCCTGTGCTGGGTGCTAGAAATGCTTTACCCGTTTAAAAGCTGCATAAAAACTAGCGATTGCATTTCAGAGCTGTTTTGCTGCTCACTCCACTCCTTCCATTGTGCAAACAGAAGGAAGAGCTGAGGGCTCTCCAGGGGGGAGGAAATTCTGTCATTGCTCCTTTGAAATCCTGCCCTTTCTTTTATAGTTCAAAACAGGACCAGTGGGGGATATAATTTTTGGTCCTGCCTGTTCAGCCCATAGAAATGTGTTTGTATTGCCAAATGATGGCTGGTCTTAGTTGTTCTTTGACATAGGCAGATCTCTAAGTGGTCTGAGAGGAATTCATGGGCTGTTTGGTAGCTGCAGTCCGCTGGGCCCCAGCCTGCTGGGGCCTGTGTCCTTGTAGGCAGGAACAGCAAGAATAGAGTTGGCCATCTTCTCCTTCCCACGTCGGCTGCTCTGGAAGTTAGGAATCCGGGTTCTCTAGAACCCTAGCCTCGCGTAGTCTTCAGGGAAATTGTTGAAGTTGCATCAAGATGGGCTCAATGGAGACCAGCAGCTGGCTTTTCCAGCCCGCTGCTCCCTGGCAGGTGTTGAGCCTCACGTGGGCCAGTCTAGAAGCCTTTCTGGGAATGCAGCTGCGGGGGGAAGCACCTGGAATGGGTGCACACGCTGGTCACCTTCAGTTGCCAGTACCAAACCTGTATTCTGGGCTCCACACCATACCCTGCAGCTGCCCCGATGGGTCGAGGAGCCACCAGTTGGGAAGGACCAGAACGCGCTCTGGAGTCAGATAGGGAACATCAAAGTGGGTCCGCGGGGTGGGTCGGGACAGACAGGAGGGTGCAGACGTGTCTTTGGCAGGGCGGGCATTGGGAGGAAAGAGCTGGCAGGCAGGGTTGGCAGGTGGGAAAGCAAGTTGGAGAAGCTTGAAAGGTCTTTTCCTATAAAATAAACGTCCAGAAGCGGTGGAAATGTATGTCTTCAGTTAAGTAAATCTGCTCAAAGACAACACATGTACATTTTTCAGTGAAACCTTACCAGTTACAACTGCCCATACTTTCAAATTCCAAGAATTTCAGCACACACACAGAATTGGCCTATTATGCTCGTTAACCTCAAAGGCAAATCCTTGCAAGCATTTCCTACAGCCATGAGAGCAAATGCTTTTCACTATTTTATCTGAAGCTGCTAAAATTGGAGCACCTTTCTCACCATTTCCTTGCTGTGTATTTCTGGTTCGGGGGTAGGGACATTGAACCAGTAAGCCCCTTACTCTCTCTGTCCACAAAGGATCTTCAGGCTCTCTGCTGTTTGTCAGTTTTCGTGTTTGCAAAAGCCTGTGCAGTTCTCGTGACAACTAAGATACTATCAGGGTTTGGAGGGCGTGGAGATAGTTCAGGTGAAGTGTGGGCATCCCAAATCCTCAACTAAAGGCCTTTGGGAACCCCTGCAGGTATTTGAGCAATCATGTAATCTTTGATGATTGAGGTTTTTAAAAAATTATTATTTTAGAGGCAGCTTGAAATTAAGAGTCATGGAAAATGTTATTATAAATAATGGGCCCCGGCCTGGGGTGGGTGGCTCATGTCTGTAATCCTAGCTTCTGGGGAGGCTGAGAGCTGAGGATTATGGTTCAAAGCCAGCCTAGGCGGGAAAGACGATGAGACTCTTCAGCCAACCAACCATCATAAAAGC